>NW_028074503.1:27023012-27623012 GCF_014824575.4 Sturnira hondurensis
AGGTTTTGGGGGGGGCGGTAGAGTGAGCACTGAGCTTCCGTGTTCCTACAGAGAAGAGAGAAATGGAGCTATAAGACTGGAAACCAATTCAGAATTCACAGTCTGCAATAACAAATAAGACCAATTTTACCTGCTTCGTATGCGTGCCTACTGCTGGCTACACCTACAAACGGAGACTGTGTCAGTATTCCGAGAGGCTGACCTTGAACACTCTGATACTGTCTCCGACCACGCCCTTCATTTGAAATGTGAAAACTGGCTGCTTGTGGGTAGGTGGGGGTGGTAGTCCAGTATAAGGGGAATAAATTGTAATGGACAAAATAAAAATAAACTATTAAAAACCAAAGAAAGAAACAAAACTGGGACATATTCGATGTTAAACCATCTGGTATCAAATATAAAGTTCAGAAATAAAGCCCTAGAATTTATCATCATTTGACTCTTTAGAGTTTGGCTCCTTAAAATACACATTCTGGAACTCTAACAAGGCCTCTTTTTATGAAGAAAAATATGGATAAACACAGGGACCACAGCTGGGGCTAAGACAGTTTGCAAGTAAGATTTGTTGATGAGGAGGCGGAATCTGCCTAAGTTATTGTCCCCCCAACGCAACACTATTTATAGCTCTGCACTCTTCCGGCGACTAATCAAAATAACCTAAAAAGCATCCTGCACAAAGCCTTATATTAATGTAAAGTTATTGATGAAAAGCAAAGCGCAAATGAGTTGAGAAATTCAGCATTAGACAATAGCCCCAAAAGCACCTGGAACTCAACTGTTTTGTCACTTCTGCAGGCGGCCTTAGAAATATATGTGTGTTGTACATGGAGAGGTACCATCTATCCTCTGCAGGTAATTATGAATGATCACCAAAGCAAAGCATAAATTCAGGAGAGGCTTAGGCTGGTAGGAAGCAGGGATTGTAAATCTGAACCTCCTGACACCTAAGGTGAAATTCTCAGCCATGGGATTTCATAGATAATATTTAAAGGAAGGGTTTTTTTTTAAGTTCCTTGGTTAATTAAATACTTTAAAGTATTAGAATAACACAGTAGCTTTCTAGCCTGGCCACTGACTTAGACAAAATCAAAGAGACAATAAGGAATCCCAAACAATCAATTTGAAGATTTTTTTTTCTATTGAAGATGAATGCGTCTTAAAACAGATGTCTCTAGAAACCTAACATGCAAAAGAAGGGTCTATTTTGTTAGTTATTAAGCCACACAAAATAATACCTAGCAGCATATTATTGTATCTTTTATTATGGCCAACATTGAAGTTTATAATACAAAAATCAAAATATTTACCATTTACCAAGTACTTATTATTTGCCAAATGAATTACTAAGAGATTGATATGATTTAAGTATTTTATTTATGGTACATATGGTATATGTATAACATAGATATTATGTATATACATATATATATGTATCACATATTCTCAATTTAGAGAAGCCAATGTATTTATGATACATATTATATATGTATGACTAACATATATATGAGGGGGAACCCAAAAAACCTTTAATGTATTTACAAAAAAATGTGTATTTATTCTTATACACTTAAACTTCAGTCACTTTCAAAGTACTCCTCATTTGCCCTGGCTACTGTGGCTCAGTGGACTGAGTGTTGGCCTACAAAATGCAAGGGTGCTGGTTCAATTCCCAGTCAGGGCACATGCCTGGGTTGCAGCCAGGTCCCCAGTTGGGGGCATGTGAGAAGCAACCGATCACTGTATCTGTTGCACATGAATGATTCTCTTCCTCTCTTTCTCCCTTCCTTCCCCTCTCTCTAAATATAAATTTTTAAAAATCTTTTTAAAAAAAAAACAGTCTCCATTTGATGCAATACACCTATCAAGACTTTTTCCCACTGCCTAAAACAGTTTTTGAACTCATCAATTTTGATGCCTTTTAGTGCTTCTGCCATTTTTTGTTTCACCTCTTCCACAACAGCAAAACGTTTCCCTCTGAGGACTTTTTTCATTGGGAAAACAAAAACAAAAGTCACTTGGAGCAAGATTAGGTGGATAGGGTGGATGGGACACGGAGGTCACACCGTTTTTGGTCAAAAACTGCTGAACACTCACTGCAGTGTGGGCAGGTGCACTTCTAAATCACCTACCATGAAATAAGCAAATGCGTTGGAATTGTCTTCAAAAAATTTGCTGAAGCTGAATGCAGCCTCTCACAATACCACCAGCCAGCACACTGATACAGATGGGTTCCTAGAACACTCAACTAGTGAGAGGAGCCTGTACTGAGAGGGGCCCACCCTCCAGAAGATAATAATAATTCTGGTTTGGGGGGATCCTCCATCATGTACATATATATGACACTTCATCAATTTAGAGAAGCCAATAGTTATAAGCTTCATGAGACTTTTAAGTAAATGCTTGGAAGAAAGAAGGGGAGGGAGGCAACAGAAATGACCACAATAAATAAATAAACCTATCAATAACTGGAAGTTGCATCTATACCCAACAAACATTAAAAATGTGAAAAAGTCTGTACATCTTCAAACGGAGAGCTATGCCATTCTTCCTCACTCACCGAAGACTTTGATACCTTGCTAAAGCAGTTCACTCACAGCCAGCCATCATGTTGGGTGGTTCCACTGTCCATGTGGAAGGTCCACGTCTTACTCACCCTCTTGTTCCCCGGAGACCCCCTCCACCACTCATCTTCAGCCACCATTTGCACAGTTGTATCCCCAACAGTCCCACTTCCCAAATCACTCACGCAGAGACTCCACCCTCCGACCTCATCTCTTCTCCACACAGCTGCTTCCTCCTGCAGCCTCCAGAGCATTGATCCCTCTGCCTTCCCCCAACCCATAAACTGTGTGTTTTTCCCACTTATTTAGCTTAGATGACATTGTGCTTCACTTTGATAGGACCCTTGAGATGACCCTAAGAGCTCTGGACCTCAGTCATGTCATTGCCTTCGTCTGACAAAACTCCAACTCTGAATGAACACAAGCATGCCCTTCATCCACACCCTGACCCAAGCTTCAGAACACCGCTGAAAAAGTTCCACAACAAGGGGAAGCGACTCGTCATCACCCAACTCAACTCTGCCAACCAGCTGTATGAGGCTGCACCTTGTGTGCCTATTTTTAAATTACTTTGACTACAAATCTCTGAACTCCCTCTCCTCAAGCTTGCCCTTCATTTTCAGCATCTCATCCTCCTCCTACTCCACCGAGAAGCTGGGAGCCACCAAGCAGGCACTCACTCACCCTCCCAGTGGCAAACGTAAACCCTGGCCATACCCGCCCTCATTTTATCCTTCTTTCCCCAGCCCTCACCCCTGCTCCAATTTAATGCCCCTCCCAACTCTATTTGGATGCCATCCTCCCCCACTGTTTCAGGAACTCCATACAGTAGCATCTGGTTTCTCCTTTACATAATATCCTCAACCTCTTCCTCCCCAACCAGGGTTTTCCCCAGTGATTTTCAAACACTTGCGACTCCTTCCCATTAAAGAAGAGCTTACTTAGGCTGTCATTCTTCCCTTTGCACCCCACCCACACCCCGTTCTTATCTTTTCATTTCTCTTCAAAACCAAACTCTCAAAATAATTGTGATTTGCTGTCTCTGTTTCCTCATCTCCCACTCACTCCTTGACCTACCCCAGCCTGGCTTCTTGTAGTCCCATTACTCCACAGAAATACCTTGTACAAAGACCACATAACCACATGTTATTCCCTTGGCCTCCAAGCACCACTGAACTTTCCCCTTCTCCTACCCTTTTCCTTTGATTACTATAGTGCACACTTCACTTGTTTTCTTTCTCACACCCTGACCACACTTCTCCATCTTCTTGAGATTCACAATCCTCTCTCTGACCATAAAATATCAGGTTTCTACAAAGATTCTCTCCAGGCCCTCTTTTCCCACTCTAGGTTTGTCTTAGGTGATCTCTTTCAAGTGCATGGCCTTCGCGATCACCTATATGCATGCAGGTGATTTGCTATTTTATTTCTCAACCCCCCAAAACTCTCTTCTGAGTCCTATACTGTACACCCAACAGCCAACTAAGCACTGACATCTGAGCATCTCAAAAGCACCTCAGATACAACTTTTCCCAAATGAAGGTCATGGTACAGACTCAATAATGTCTGTTGAATGAATACACAAAACTCTATCGGTGCAGGAGAGCTGAGCCCAGAAGAGAGAGAGCAAATTGCCAGAATCCACTGCTGATGCAGCTGGTCTCTGCTTACAGACAAAAGATCATAAACTACATTGACTGATGACTACACATTTCGATTCCACGAGAACAACAACTGAGGCTAAAATAATAGGTGTGAAGAAAGGGAGAGTGAGTGCCTGACAACAATACTAAGCCTGGAGGAAGTAACATTGCCCAAGTGAAGATGGAACAACGTACTGATGTTTATCAGCTGATAATCAAGGGTGAACGTTCAATTAATATCAATCAACTAATATTGGCACCTCAGTCATAGTGTTTCATTGTCTTACAAGTTAACACGGCTTCTCCCTTCCCTTTCCCTAACACTTGTTGAGGGTGGCTGGCAAAGTCTGGGGCCAAGGGGAGAAGGCAGTCAGGGAAGACAACTTCTCAGCTAGAGCTGAGAGTTTGTTTAGCTTTAGGGAAGTGATCAAACAAGTGCTTATATTGCTAATACTGGGAGTAAATTTTCTCTTTGTCAAAAAAGGGACTGGTAGACATGGAAAAGAGCACTCTATATTCAACCCTCTGGTGTCGGATTGGAACTGGAGGGATCAAACCAAACTCAGGATTTTAAATGTATGTAAAAAGATGTAGAAATATAATTGCAAATATGTAAATATGTATACACACATACATAGTCTGATGCATGCTTAAGTTTAAAAACAACTGATTACTGATCCAAGGACCACATGTGTGTACACATGCACACGTGTAATTTATCAGCAGATCAGTCGTTTTTAAACTTAGGGTGCATCACCAGTATCACCGGGGTGAAGGGGGGCTTGTTAAAACACGAATCACGGGCCTGACCCCCAGAATTGCTGGCTCAGTAGGTCTGGAGTGGAGCCTGATCATTAATTACACTTCTAACAATTTCCTAGATGGTGCCCATGCTGCTGCACGAGGGACCACACTTTGAAAACCACCGAATGAACACACACACACACAGAGTCTGCGTATGTGTATACTTACATGTATGCCCAAGCTCTGTCCTCTAAGAGGGCAAATTGGAGGGACACCTCAGCAGCAATAAGCATGTGTGGCCCTCATATCCTGGTTTTGAAAGACCATTTCCCACTAATAAACAACCAGGGCATCTTGAAGAAACGGCTGGTTCCAGCATGGAAAAGGGAGAGTATAAGATGCACCTGGAACATCTTTTTCTGGAAGAAAGTAGGAAGGGCTCTAAGAAATATGAGGATGAGTCAAAAGGACACAGAAGCCAGCTTGCAGGAGCTCCCATGAGCCAAATCTGGGACAACTTACACATTAAAATAAATCGTGACAGTAAATAATCATAACCCATTGAATAAAATAGGAATCCACAATACAGTGCTATGTCATAGCAGAATCAAAAATGTTATCACTTACTTTTTAATTCACAAGCACAAAATACTTATTAACGAACTTTGCAGTGAAGAAGCTTAGAAGATGCCACCCTAACCAAATGTTAATGTCACCAGAAATGTGAGACTGTGTGGTGGCTGGAATGGGCAGGACACAGCATCACATCTAACATGCTCCAGACAAAAACACAGAATCTCACCCATGAGGAAACACCACACAAACCCCCCTGAGGAACACCCTCCAACACAATTGGCGTGTACTTTTCCAAAAAGTCCAAACCCCAATAGACAAGAAAAGATCAAGGAGCCATTCTAAGTGGAAGAAGACAGAAGAGACAGCGTAGTTAAATGCAATAAGCAAATGTATAAGCCTGGATTTGGTCTTGGAAATCATTGGGACAATTAGAAAATTGTGAATGGGTTTGGTAGATTAAATACTAACAGTGTGTCACTGTAATGTCTGATTTTGATGGCTGTACTATGGTTATAGGAGACATTCTTTGTTTGGAGTAAATACACCCTAAAATATTTCAAGATGACAGACAATGTGCTCTCAACGGTCCAAGGGAAAAGAGAGGAATAATATGTATGTTATTACTTTGCATCAACAGAGAGGAAACTGGAATGATAAAGCAAATGCAGTGAAAATGGCAACAGTTGAGACTCTTAGTAGAGAGGTATACCAGTGTCCTTTGCAAACTTTCTGTTAAGTCTAAATTTTAAGACATTGCAACAGCCCACAAAATTGATATGAATAGAAATGTCCACCTCCATTTCACTCCAGCTAGATGGTCTATTCTGAACCAATTGTGTTGAAAGCCACTTTAAGTGACAGAAGAGGATTGGTCTTCTTGACATTTCCTAAGAGGTGTGAGTTTTAAGCAGGATCCTGTCACAAATTTATTTTTTTTAAATCATGGAATGGATCACTTCACACCTGGATTTATTTTCAGGTAGAACAGTTATGATATTATTGTCATTAACATTTAAATGCTGGTCCTTCCCAACCATGAATCATAATTTGGAAGAAATTTTTCTTTCACACATTTCTTCCTGATGAACAGTTTCGTTTGGGAGCAGAACGTGAACTACGCCACACAGAGATGAAGTCGTTCTCACTGTAGGCAGAGAGCACCTAAGCTTCTCTCCTTTTTGGGAATGTAATCATTTAGATTTTACTTTCCCTCTGAGGAAAAATAAGTATGTTTCTAAAAAAAAACAAAAATGCCCATGATGCCAACTCCTGTGTATCTTGATGATTTGCTAGATTTTTCTCCTAATCGTGTAGATAAATTTGCTCACTCTGCTTGCCAAAATATGGGTTTATTATGACTAGTAATGTAGGAACTTCCCTCCAAAAATTTTTATAGCCTTACCCAACCATACATTTTTATGCGCCAAGCAACAATACAAATCACTGCCTGCAAAGTTGCTGCATAAACAGAGACATTCACAGACTGGGGCGGATACAATTGACTTAAATATTTCCTTGATCCATCTTTCAGATCCTGCTCTATTTCTTGGGCCTCTGTGTCTGTAGATAACATATCTATAAATTTCACATCACAGCATATGCTCAGGAGTAAAATATGTGTGTATAGCGGTCTTCGCTGGAATAGCATCTCAGCTGGGAGTATTCCCTCCTGTCGTCATTGTTGTTGTCTTTGTCATTGTCGTTATTATTGTTGTTAAGCCAGTAACATTCCATCCTCTCATGGAACTTGATACGTGCTGACATTTTTCTAGCCTCCATTGTCCCCCCACCCAGTGTCCTCAGTTTCAACAACATTTCCTAGCCAATTATCTATAAGAAACTTGGGAGTCCTAGGCATTATCTTCCTCCTGCCCCACCATCACTCCATGAGAAGCTGATTCCTGCTGATTCTGCCTTCACAGCAGCTCCCCCATCCAGCCTGTCTTCTTTTCCCCACTCACCTGTGCAGATCCAGACACTCGTGAGCTCACCCCTGCACTGGTCCCCAGTCTCACCTGCCTTCCAGAAGTTGGCCCACCTTACACACTGGCGTCAGATTCAGAGAATTCTAGTGATCACCTCAGTCTCTTACTTCAACCTTTTACTATGACTCCCTTTCTCGACAAACTATACACTCCTCTCCTGGCCTATTTGAATTTTCATCTCCCTCTCCAGCCCTGGTCCTTGCTGTATATTCTTGCTGCATATTAAACCGTAAAGCCCTTAAACCCTAGACTTCAGCCGTAACGAACATCTTGCCTTTTCCTGAATATGCTCTACTGCTATGCCTGTGTAAGTCTCTCCATGATGTTATCTCTATCCTTTGTCTTAGTGCAACCTCCTATCACAAAGCACCATGAAGTAAGTGGCTTATGGAAAGCAGAAACTTATTTCTCACAGTTCTAGAGTCTGGGAGTCTGAGAATTCAACACGATTGGATTCTGTGAAGGATCCATTTCTGAGTTGCAGACCAATGTCTTCTCATTGTATCCTCAGACGACAGGAAGAGGGTGAGAGAGCTCTCTGGCATCCTTTATAAGGTCACTAATTCCATTCATAAGGCTTCTCCCTTGTGACTGCATGCTGGTCAGTGATTTGAACTGGTTCCAACTGAGAAAATCCCCATGTCTGGCAGTCAGCCGCAGTTCAGCAATTTTAGGTCAGCCACCTATTGGATGACTGGTGACCTGGCCCCTCCCTCCTCATGTATCATCCTCTGGCAGCTCTCAGGGATGTGGCCCAGGGGCAGGATGGAATGAAGACAGGCAACGAAAATACATTCCATGTTCTTTCAAGCCTCTGTGAGCATTCTTTTGCCAAAGCCAGTCACATGGCTGAGCTCGGCTGGAAGGTGAGGTAAGGGACTCAACCCCTGGGGTGACTGAACTATAAAGTCACAAGTCACAGGGCAAAGGCAGAGCTACAAGGAGAGTGAAGAACTGAGACCTGTAGTGCAATCGGCCTGCCAGGAGAGCCAGGGATGGCTGCAGGGGAACGTCTGAGAGTCCATGGCGGGGTGCGGGCTTCTAAGCAGTGCACAGAGTCCCTCCAGTCATGCTCAAGGCTATGCTATCAGGTAGCAACTACTGCCCCATAGTAGAGATGAGAGAACTGAGGCTTAGAAGGGCTAATTACATAGCCTTTTTGTAGCCAAATTAATTATGTAGCAGTAAATAGCAGAGCTGAATTGAAACATTGGCATCTGACCCCACGGTTGTGTTTTGTTTTGTTTTTCAATTTGGACTTCATAGAAAATTATTTTAAAAAATGGTAAAGGCTCGTTTAAAATTAAAAATAAGTTTGATGTAAGTAGAACCTAATCAACAAAACAAGCAAGCAAGCAAACTATAACCAGAGACCAAACTGAAATTGAAATAAAGAACAAACTGGCAGTAACCATAGGGGATGGGGGAGAGGGGTATCAGGGAAAAGAAGGGGAAGGGTCATCAAGAACATGCATAAAGGGCCCATGGACAAAGTCAACAGGGGGAGAGGGTGGGATTGAGGGTGGGAGGTGGGGGAGGGGGAGCATGGTGGGGGGAAATGGAGACAACCATACTTGAACAACAACAAAAAAAATAAGCTTGAGACATGATGGAATTTTGTACAAACTCTAATTATAAGCTCTACCTTTTTTGAAAAAGCTGTTTCCTAGGTATCCTTTAATCAATAGGTCAAGCCACTGAACATTAATGATGGATGGAAATACGTCATCTCATTTGTAAAGCTCTTCAGGAGGATCCAGGAAAACAATGGTAAACCTAACATGCCAATTTTTTTTTAACCTGGAAGCAAAGGACCACTTCACATTTTATATGCTTGGCAAATGATTAAAAACTGCCTGAGGAAATGGGCTATCAGCTATGGTTTTACCTATACAAATTGGAGAAGATATTATAATTTATCTTTCTAAGCAAGATTAAAGCAATGACTTTAGGAAGCCGTAAGTGGGACCGTCACAAGCCATGCCTTTTGCCAGCACAGTCCATTACATTTTGTCCATTACTGGAGTGCATTGATTACCAGGAGTAATAAATCACTCAGAAGTTCAGGAAATCTGGCCTCTGAAACAGATGCAATGGCAAGATTGAGCCCCAGCTTTGACAGAGACAATCCCCGCACAGCTAAGAAACTGTAACTCACCTTAAGCAACAGGACACTTCGATTTCCTTTCCACCCCTTTATTCCTTATAGCTCCCAGCTGTGATTGTATCACTTAAGTGTGTGCTCCACTCCTCCAGTTTACCTGCCTCCTACGAATCGTGAATCACTGGGCTAGAGCCAAGTGTGGGGTTAGAGGGACTTTCAAGGAAGGGGCACTGGCCTTGGTTCCCAGGTTAGACATTTGCTTAGACATCAGACTGGTTGACGTGCTCTGCATTTTAGACGGCCGTAAAGAGACAAGTCAGCCACGAAGCAAACAGTACTCCCAAGGTGTAATGGGACAAGGATGATGCGTGTCCCATGGGCAAAGTGGACACCTCAGATGAAAATCAGCCTGAGCAAGTGTCTCAGTCCTCCACCCAAGAGGACTGGTCGCCAGGCAGAGAGATCCAACAGAAGGAGCCCATGGGGCAGACCACCAGCCTTGGGAGCTGAATGGGCCAACCGTGCACAGCAAAGGACAAGCCACCGCCGATCTCAACAAAACCTCGCTGAAGTCTGTAAAGAACTCTCCCGTTTGCCCCAAGGGAGCCAGCATTTGGACATCTGCCACACCAAGAGTATTCAGCATGGACAGCCAACACAAGACGGCAATTCCATGCCCAGTTCGGTAATAATAGAAGAAGAAATTCTATCCCCTCCTGCCATCTCCAAACCCTGAGGAGCAAGACACAGCGGTGAGAGGAGAAAGAGTGTTTAAGAGTGAATCATGCTCTCTCCCCCCTTTTCCAGGCCTTGAAAAGTCTGGCCCACGTGAGGGAGGTGAGAGAAGACGGACAATTACAGTGTATTAAGACTGTTTTAAATTGGCCTTACACTGACGGGAGTTGTTAATCACTGCAAGTGGCCGGAAAGCTATGGGATAAACCTGAGATGTCACAGGGGAATGGAAAGGGAAAATTCCGCCGAGCATGGTTAAAGGCAATGGCTGCAGAAAAATGACACCATTTTATTCCTGTTCCCTTCCTAAAATCAGACTTTCCAATAAGCTGGCTCTTCTTATCTGGGACTCAGTTTTCTCCTCTGAAAACTGGAGCGTATCCAGTTCTCGCATTCTCTGAGAGCCAGGTTGTCTACGTGACCAGATCTTATGTGAAATTGGGATGGACATTTTAGCGCTATAGACCATGCATGAGAGAGTCGCGTTCCATCTTCCACTTCAGGTACTGTGATAGTAAACAAAGCCACCAAAATTAATATTCAAAACCCTCATAAACAAGGGACGAACAGTCGCCAATGTTTGCATCCTCATCGTCCCCACCCCCTTGGAGTACAAGGCACAAGACTCGTCTAGATATCCAAACATTGGTCCTGCTTCAGAATAAAATTAAGTTTCTGGTGTCTCTAGTTCTTCAACTCAATCTTTGTGGTCAGGCTTCTGACAGTTGTTTACCAGACATAGTGACACTTCACAAAATTCTGTTTAAGTAACTAGTAACACTTCCTGTGTCCAGTTTTTCTTGGTAGGGGGAGGTACTGTTTTTACTTTTCATGGGAGGCAATAACAGACCGTTGCCCTTACACTAATAATTAGCAAATCGCTTGATGGTTTCATTTATGAGTATCTCTGCCTTTATTAAACTGAAACAGCCGAGCCCTGGCTGGTGTAGCTCAGCGGATTGAGCACGGGCCTGAGAACCAGAGGATCACGGTTCGATTCCCAGTCAGGGCACATGCCTGGGTTGCAGGCTGATTCCCTGCAGGCCAACTCCCAGCAGGGGATGCACGAAAGGCAACCATACATTGATGTTTCTCTCCCACTCCTTCCCCTCTAAAGATAAATAAATAGAAATCTTTAAAGAAAAAAAACTGAAACAGCCGAAACTTTGTCCCAAGTCCTAGAGGGATCCTTTCACTGGTGAGAGTGCACGGCTTGTTTGTACTAATCTAGCCAACTTAACAATAAATCAAGTGCATACGTTCATGGTTGTGATTGAAATGAACCCCATGTGAAATTACGTCAAAAAGGCTGGATCTTTAGTCTATTTGCTTTCCTATAAATTCTCTTTCCCATACATTAGACTGGGAAAAATAAGAAGTTCAACGGATTTTTTTGAAAGCTCTGTTATTGTTTGCACTAAGAAACATAAGCTCCTCAACTGCAGAGAAGGTTGTTCTGGAAGCAGGGGGTTCCCCAACCCTCCCCCCACCCAGCTCCAGGGTGAACGAAACAAAGCACACTGGAAGGATGAGCCTGAGTTGTATTTGTTTGCTTCCCCAAACCTAAAGCTGAAAAGCTGACAAGAAGTTCATGGGAGATGGGAAGAGGGGCCTTTTTAAGCTGGTCAACCACTGAGCGAAATAGAATTGAAGATGGTGAGCTTAGTGGGACAGGACAGATGGGCCCACAAATCAGCCCTGCATCCAGTGTAGGTATCAGACATGGGAGGGTTGGTGGGGGTGAGGAACCCATAAAGCACAGGATAAACAGTCCATTGTTCTTATTCAGATACAGGCAGGCTATGCGTTGCGTAGGGTCAAACAGCCCAGTTTGTAGAGTGGCCTAAATGTTTCTTCTTTAAAATCACTATCCTAATTACAGTTGTTATAAAAGTGGACCTTGGTTTACTTCCTACCATTTATGCAAGTGATAATAGACTCTTAGTCCATGCGTAGTGAATAAACAGCTTACCCAGCCCTGGATGCTGAGCCCAGAAAAGTTTTGCCACAGTAACTGGGAAAGGAGGGGTCTGCTGCCCACCTCCTAGAGTCACCGAGGGCTCAGCTCCCACTTGCCTTCCCCAGCACTCTCCAGGAAGGCGCCTCTTAACCATCAAAGCTCAGTTCAGTCAAGACATTCACACGGCCCGGTGGATTCCAACATTTTCCAAACATAGAGCTATGACAAACAAGAACAAAATCAAAACGACACCAGCCTGGTACTCTGCCCGCTCCCGGAGAAGAGTTCCGGTATAGCAGGGGACTACCAAGCACTGTAGCCTATAGCCCTTGCCTTTCACTGCTATGAGCTCCAAGGATATATTTTACCAGAGAACCTCAGCTCAAGGCTGTGCTCTGAATGTCTCCTTTTGAGTTTCCCTGGGTCACACTAAAATAGACACCTGGGAAGTGTTAGCACATCATTTACACAGGGCACTACTTTCCCCTTCCCACAAGCAGATTGGAGGTAGGCGGAGAGAGAAGCAGGAAAAAAGGGTACTGGGACTGCAGAGAGAAGTAGGGGCATGTTTTCCCCTGAAAAGTAGTTAAATATTATGGCCAAAGCAGCACCAGGGGGCCTGAAAGTCAGCTTAGCTACGGGACGTCCACTGAGGAACCGCATTGCTCTTTCCAGCACTGTGCTGCCACAGGAGTCACCACTGGGGGTGCCCCTTTTGCTTCAAATCAGCAAGAGCCCCATCAAGTGGCTCTTCACGGACACTGATGGGGGTTGTGATTCTTGCCTTTCTTCTATGGTGAGGGTTGGGCCTGTCCCCTGGACAGCGGGCCAGTCGGCCTCATAGACTCTCTCACTTCCTCACCTGGAGTGCGCCCATGCCATGACCACCTATCTCTACCCAAAAATGTGTTCGACAAGTGTTATTTAAAACCAAATTTTTAAAGTTTTTCATTGATTTTTCAAAACGAAATACAAAAGATGAGCTGTAAGCCATCATTCATTGCTGGGAAAGCATATAGGGAGTGTCACATCTAATTTGGGTGAAAGCCACACTTCAGTGGTGTCTGGCTTGAATGCCCACAAAATGGAATCCAGTCTTCGCGTTGGGGGAACATCCTCCTTTTCCTGGTGGAAAATCCTCATTCCACAGGGATAAAGAGACTCAGCAATGACTGTCTTTTAGAAGTAGAACTGAGACAGGCATCTGCATGAATCGCCCCTGAATCCCTGCCACCATTCAGGTTGACTCTACCTTTTCTCAGGTTAGACCTGCTGCTTGTTAGTGGAAACCTTGGTCTGTCTTTTAAGTCACTCCACCCTGCCCTGCAGTAATCCCGGGAGCCACCTCATAGGGTCTCCCCCTGTTTCCCAAAGTCACATTTCCTCGTGATTCTAGACCAGCCACTCTATGCTGAGAGGCAAAGGGCCATCTGAGACCTCAGCCCTCACTCATCTGGCCTCACCAGATCTTTCACAACTTCGTGACTCAGTGATACCTTCACCTATCACTAGTCTTTCACAATGCCTTGTTGTGACTGTTGGAATCCATGAACATGACACTTCTCCTAATCAGGCTCTGACTCCACAGGAGGGTACATTTCTGTGGATCACCTCCAGTAACACTCCTCCCATGCTGACCCTGATTGGAGTTCATCGGCCCAATCTTCCTGGTGGTGTTTTTGTTTTGTTTTGCATTCCACCCCGCTCATCTGTATGGGGCTAATATACCCATTCCAGCCACTGAGAGTGGTGGAAGCTAATGGTTCATAGTTGCCCCCTTCTCTGGATAATTACCCTGGAGGTGAAGGGGGATGCAGAGGTGGGGGCTGTGCAAAGCCAGCAACTGACTAATTCGGTGAGCACGTAAAGCCAGCCCATGGACCTCAAGGAGGGACGACTGTGATGTGAGGTTTGATATTCTCGCCCCTCTCTCCCCACAGACATGCTGAGACTAGATGTCCCCAAGACCACACCCTCATGGGGACATTCCCCTCCCTATCCTACGTGGTTTTTCCTGAAAGGCTCACCCTCATTCCATGACTTGCCTCCAAACCCCCACCTTGGACTCTGCCTCTAGAGCGCTCATCCTAAAATCCCTGGCTTTGCAGGTCAGCTGCCGCCACAGTCCACACCTCATTAGTGAGCCTGGGAAAGGACTTAGATTCAAATCCGAATTCTGAAATTGACTAGCTACCTAAAATTGGCCACATTACATAATCTTTGTAAGTTTCAATTTCCTCATCTTTAAGAGAGGATACTTGTGTTGTTGTGAGAATTAAAAGTGATAATGCTAGTAAGTCACCACTTTCACTCAAATCATTCCAAATCCAGTGTTGAACTCATTTCCTTTAACATGCTAACGTTAGTAACCATAGTAGCTAATTATTTATTGGGCATTTACTACATTCCAAGTTCTGTGTTAAGCATGTCACCTTCATCGTTTTAGTTAATCCTGACACAGACCTTTTTACATAGGTTCTGCTATTACCCCCACTTGACAGATGAAGAGACCGAAACTCGAGCTTGCTCATGGTGTCACACTGGAAGTGACAGAGCTCAGAGTCGAACCCCAGCACTCTGACCGGGTCTCCAGTACATTGTATCCGCTGTCCTCAGCCATATCTTCCATTCTAAGCCCCTCAACCCCTGCTTCCCTTACGATGCCCCTTCATCTATAGCCCGTTGCAATTGAACACCTGCGCACTCTCGGTTCCCATCCCCCAACCGAACTTCACACTCCTGTGTCCTGTTTTGCTTTAGCTGACCCTGGTGGTCCCAGGCTCACACAGTTACCAGAGGACTGGCGACCAAGCTCATGGTGCGTTAAACTTGTCTTTGGGTGACACCAGCCCAAGACCAGCATAGCGTCATAATTTTAGACATCTTGATGGGTCGGTAGGAAAACATATTTGGGCAGGAAGTTTATTCCTAATACCTCGTAAATCTTCCAACATTGGTGACTGCCACTTTCTCTCTGTAAAACATTCAGAGCCAAACCCCTGTCTCCACGGGACTGCAGAGCTGATCAAGGGAGGATCAATTTCCCATTAGCCTGGACGATGGCGTCCATTCAATCGCTGCTGCCATCACAATATTATGTACTGTTTTCATTCTTTTTTTAAGGCAGAAAACATGGCCCTGTTTCTGCAATCCACCAGGGTCGGCTGCAGAAGGGAAAAGGGAAAATGAAGAGATGGAAAGGAAAGATTAAATAGCATCTTCTCTTCTCCAATATGTCCCATTTTAAGTTCACCTGCACAATTATCTAGGTTATGCTTCATCAAAGCGCATGCTTAAGCGAAGCTTCATTTTCCAGCTTCGCATTTTCCGCACAAAGCTTTGCATTAGGTAGAGGAAAGAAAGGTCAAGAAAAAGTTCCTCTGAACAAATGAGCCTTCACTGGGTGTCCAACCTTTTGGCATCTCTGGCCCACACTGGAAGAAGAAGAGTTGTCTTGGGCCACATGTTAAATACACAAACCCTAATGAAAACTGATGAGCAATAAAAGGTTTTAAGTAAATTGACGATTTTGTGTTGTGCCGCATTCATAGCCATCCTGGGCCACATGTGACCTGTGGGCTGGGGGCTGGACCCCCCTGAGAGATGAAGCTTTTCATTAGGCATGCAGCTCGTTGAATCTAATTGGAGAGAGTCACAGGAGAGCCACCCCTGACCGCAGCCTCCTCCACTGTGGTGGACAGTGGGCACTCAGCCTGGCCTTCAATTTCTGGATGTCAGAGCAGAAATTCAGAAGACACGCTTACATGGATTCTGCATAATAAAACGGGGCCTTTAAAGCTGTTTCTTTTATTCTTTTTTTTATCTCCACAGGGAACCCAGCGAGTCTCCTTAATAATCAGAAAATATGCTTAGCAATTCAAATAAAGCGCTATAGAATCGCATTTCAAATGTAAGAGCTAAAAACCACAGTAAATAAGCCAGAAAGCAAGAGTTGCAAAGTGAGACAAAAGAAATCGGATAATAAAAGTCAATCACCTTAGATCATTAACTTACTTAAAAAAAAAAAGCAGGCTTACAAAACAGCATATACAGTATCATCTCAGTTGGGTTAGAAACCGCATATATGTATACATCTGCATTTTTTAACAGATGTGGGGAAATATATGATAAAGTGTTGCTGGGGGTTTCCTCTAGCAGGAAGAGTGTAGTTGTTACGGGTTGAATCGCTGTGCCACCCAAAAAGATATGTCCAAATCCCAACCCCCAGTCCCTCAGAACATGACCTTATCCAGAAATAGGATTACTGCAGATGTAATTAGTCAAGAGGAAGTCAGACTGGAGTACGGTAGGCTCTTAATTCAATGTGCTGCTGCCCTTGTAAGAAGAGAGAAGCACAAAGGTGTGCTTCACTGTATTCCCACCACCTAGCATAGTACCCGCAATGAACATGTTCATGATGAACGGGCAACTTAATTAATTAATCCCAATGAAGGGGGAGGAGTGATGAAGTCAGGTTTGTCCAGATAGAGGTGCCTGTAGCATCTATTCAGTTGGGGTTACCTCACAGGCAGCTGGATCCAGGTCTGCAGAGCCGAAGGGCATGTGTGTGGGCTGCAAACAGCCAGCATCAGCTCCTTCTGCGAAGTCATGGAGTCGTCAGAAGGCCTGGGAAGAGGAATGAGCATAATAGAAGACACTGAGTGATTGGCAGCGTGTTGCCCTGACATTTAACAAAACCAATAGGAAGTCTCTTACCAATGACGATGGTTGTCAGAAGTTCTTTGCATAGATGGAGCTCCCTTGGAGCCCCTCAAACACCCTATGGGCAGCCATACACTCTGCGTATACATTAGCCTATCTCTAGTGGCTGATGCTAACTGAGGGGTTCCTCTGCAACAGGTACAATTTGAAATGCTTCATGTGTATTCTCCCACTTAGTCCTTGCAACCCTCATACCTGTGAGGCTGGTGTGGTCACCATGCCCATTTCACTGACATGGAAACTGAAGCCCAGAGATACCACCTAGTGTGTCTTCTTCTTAAGGCATAACGGGAGCTCTCCAGATGTCAGACAACCAAATTGCCTGGTTCTTAGAGCCCACTTCACAGCAGACTAGGAGATTCTCCAAGGTGATGAGACCCACAAGGCTTACGTACAAGGTCTCAGGGTTTTACCCATTAAGAGCAATACCCTATCCTCCCTTAACAGAAAGGCCTCCTCTTGACTTTGCTCGCTGGCAGTGCTTCCCTGGCACCCACCCCTGGCAGCTGATTGAACACATTAAATCAGCCCACAGGAATAAATCAAACTCTATTAGTCACTCGGTGGAAATGCTAAGTCTATTTATTTATTATGAGTTATTCATAAACATCAAGACTAGACTCTATAATTTAATACCACCTGCAATGATTCCTGAAAGTGGCAATATTTTACCACTACGATCTGATTAATTGACCTGCTCAAACAGAGCTCCAAATCAAGCATAACTTCCCTCTGACAGAAGTGCACTCATCTTCATCTCAATGCCATCCTTCTCCACTCATCACGGGAGAACAAAGAGCTCATCAAAGAGAATCGATGAAAATCATCTAAAAGAACATGTAACGTCCCCTAAAATATGCATAAGCTCCCAACATTTCCTTTTTAAAAATGTGTGTTAAAGAAGTGCACACTGTAGGATTTTAATTACAAAAAGGTTGAAAATGCACAAATATAATATGTTGTGTCAAAAGGCGGTACCATGCTGTCCCTGGCGGCCGCAGCAGGCAGACCCAGTGCATGGGATGGGGCATGAAACAGACGTCCAAGGGCGTGGACATGACCCTGGTGCAGGTTGCATGGCTGTGGTCACTTTGTGAAAGCTCATCACATGAACACTTCAGTTATATATGTTATACGTCATTTAAATGTTTGCCAAAGTTTATGGGAAAATAAGGAGTAATTCATACTTGGGCAGCAACATCAGCCAGAGGTTTAATTAAAAGTAATACATCTCCCCTGGATAGTGTGGCTCAGGTGGTTGGGTGGAGCATCATACTCTAGACCAGGGGGGTCAAACTCCTTTTCACTGGGGGCCATATCGGTCTTGAGGTTGCCTTCAAAGGGCCAAATGTAGAGTTCCTTGTCTCTAGTTAAGGGGTAGTTACATTTTTAAACAGTCCTAAAATTGCATTTGACCCTTTGAAGGCAACTGCGAGGCTGATGCGGCCGCCAGTGAAAATGAGTTTGACACCCCCGCTAGATCATGAGGTCACTGGGATCATAAGCTCCTGGTCTGGGCACATGCCTAGGTTGCGAATTTTGTCCCTGGTCAGGGCACATACAGGAGATAACCGATTGATGTTTCTCTCGCATTGATGTTTCTCTCACTGTCTCTCTTCCCCTTCCTCTCTCTCTGGATTCAATAAATAAATCCCTGGATAAGATTTTTTTTAATAACACACTCAACTCTTCCACCTCCTAGATGCATTTAGATGGGTGAGTCACATTAAGGGCCTTGATTTACTCACTTATTAAATAAGAATAATACCTATTTCATAGATGAATTAAATATGACTTTATATTTAATATATTTATATATTCATGTTCACATACATAAACAGTTCACTATTTGCAAAAAGAAATTACCACCAAATGGACATTAGACATCATATGATTTAGTCTGCAACGCACATCCATCTCGTACAACGGAGGCATCAATACTCAGAATCCAGAGTCCTCTCCATCAAAGCCGAGGAAGGTAGCCCTATCCTTAAGACTGGAAATACTCAGAGGCTAAAACTCCTTCCAGACAAACATTGCCGGTGTGTGCTGTTAAGAATCCACTTATCTTATATTTCCACAGGCACCTGGCTTCAGAGTGACTCATTCTTTTTCATGATATGTCAATATAACCAAATAGTTTACGATCAGCCATGTTCACTCCCAATTATAAATGTGTCAAATGCTGAGGGCTTTGTTGAAGAAAACCAATAAGCTCCCTGCCACCCCTGGGTTTATAGTCTAGAAGAGACGGTGGAAGGTTTTGTGGTCACGTAAGTACGGTAAATATTGCACACCGATCCCCTGAGCAGACATCCACAATATCTAGTAGGAGAAAAAGACCCATTAACTCTGTTACCATTGTGTCAGTCTCATTGGATGCTTTTACATGGCATGGTCATGACCTCTTCTGAATCCTGAGAAAGAGATAGATTTAAACTGCTCCAAAAATTGGGGACAATAAGGGAGCATTCAAGAGCAATGGTCACAAAGACTGCCATAGAGGACCTGAGATTTGCCTGGAGACCTGGATTCTTGTTTTCAGACAAGTTTGCCCTCAAGCATGAAAAATTAATTTTGGTCTTCATTGTACTGAGTTCTCTGATGGAAACAAGATGGGAACTTAGCTGGCTCCCCGAGAACATGCCTGACCCAAGTCCACCTGGACAGTGACCATGTCTACCCTCCTCTGGGACCTTCTAGAATTAAAGCAGGAACCCGGGGCAGGAGGTTTACACGGAAGGGGGGGAGATGCTTCAAACAAAGGTCACCTATTTCATTATTTCACCAAAAGCTGGCCTAGTGGCCCATGAGACAGCCACTACCACACAGGACTCCAGAAGCTAACACACCCAGAATGCAGAAAAATCATGTTCTCACCTGGAAAAACCTAGTTGATTATTTCAAATATGCTGACAAGTTTCATAAAAGAAAAGAGCTACTCATACACTGGGAAGTGGCATTTTCTTACTTAAGAGCATTTCCACAATCTCTCATTATTTTACTTCAGAATTTTTCTACGTGAAAAAGACTCTAAACACTATCTAACCCAGTGTTTATGAAACTGTTGACCGCAATCCCCGATGAGTGGAATCAATCCAGTGTGCCTCACCAGAACTCTTCTCTAAATGAAACAGAACAGAATGGACTGGATCAGAAAATACCACAGCATCAGAAACAGAGGGGTATTTACTGCCTTTACAAAATTGCTATTTTTGTTTATCTACCTATTAGTGCATGCATATATGTATGCTGGCTTATAATGTAAAATGTATTTCTTATTGTGAGTTGTCACTAGAAACATGTAAAAGCCAGTGGTGCAGCCTAATGTCCTCGTTTCACATGTGAGTAGACTGAGGCCCAGAGCAGTTGAACACCCTACCCAACGATACTCAACCAGTCAGTGGCAAAGTTGTACTTAGAATCTAGTAACTCGGACTCTCGTCCGGTGTTCCTGGCACTGCACCAACTAATTTTGTTCAAGAACAAAATTGCACCTCACTTCCACCTTTCACAATGGCAGATTGCTTTAGTTTAAAGATTTGTTTAAAGATATATTTTCAATAACGCTTCATTCATTGTCTTAAATAAAACTCCAGATGAAGTAGTAATATTGACCTTTGCTGAGATCTATGCCAGACAGACATGGAGCCTGAGGCAAAACCTGGATGTGTTTAATTTTTTTATTCTTTTGTAAGCTTCTTCAATAAATATCAGGAGGGAATATAGCCCGAAGCGCTGTAAAATCCCTATGTATCTCCTAAATAGGTCCTGCTTACAAAATAAACCATACCGTCCCATTTCCCCCTTTATGATCTAATTTTCTTGTCAGCAGAGCCTGGATATTTTTTCCTGAGAAAGATTGCTTCAGCTGCGGTAAGGACCTTACCAACCAACCAATGAGAGCTTGTTATAAATAATAACAATGTGATCCAAACAGCCTTTAAATTGCACAAAATTATCTCAAGGGATTTGAGTCATAAAAAAAAAAACCCTAAAAATGTAGCATTTTCAATTAAGCTGTGTACTGGCAAAAGTTAGTAGAAAAGAGAAGGAAAAGGAACATAGGTTTTCTTTGTTTTTATTATTATTTTTTTATTCTCACCTGAGGACATTTTTTCATTGCTTTTAGAGAGAGACGAAGGGAGAGATAAAAATACTGATGTGAGAGAGAAACATCAATTGATTGCATCCTGTGCGCACTGGGACTGGGGATCAAACCCTGCAGCCCAGCCACGTGCCCTGACCAGAAACAGAAGCCACAACCCTTCAGTTATGGGAAAACACTCTTCACAAGTTGAGCCAGACAACCCAGGGCTGTGTTGGCTATCGTTTTTCTTCTTCTTTAAATTTCTTGCAAATAATTATGCAAAAAAACCTCAAGCTACTTAAACTCTGAGCCTGTAAAAAACGTTTATGCTTATTTATGACTGAAGAGAATTCTCTAAAACAGTAACCGGTATACAGGAAAGTGCCTGCTGGCAGGTGTTTCAAAGGCAACTTTTATGTTTGTTGCCCATCCCCAGGGCGATTCTGCGGCCGTCATTTTTCTTGGAACATTTCCGTCCCCTGAGGTGTTCCATACACATATTATCACAATACAGTGTAACAGATGCAATTTCAAATGTATATAAGGGAAAATGTAGACAGAATAGATTTTATACAGTCACATGGTGCTGGCTTGAGTGATGGGAAGACTCGCCACTGAAATGCCCCAGTTCTGAGTTGATGTTGAATCCAGAGGAAGAAGAAGCATCCACTTCGGTGTCCATCCCACATCCGGTTTGTGAGGTCACACAGCTAGTATGTTAATTCATACGACAAAACGACCTTGCATACGCCATTCAATAGGCCCTGACACGGCTCCGGCAAAGGCAAGTCCTGATGTAGCAACATTCGTCTTTCACAATTTTGCTCTCAATTCAGTTTTTGGTACTTGGATCTCATCTTCCTATTACAAAAAAGTACAATGCTCATAATAATTACTATTAAAGTTAATATTTATTAAATACTTTCTTTGTGTCCATCATTGTCCTAATTGCTTGGTATCTTTAAATTCATCTAATTTTCACATGTTGATAACATTAAGTTCTGAGAAGGCGAAGATTTTTCTCTGTTTTGCTCACTGCCTTATTTTCACCACTTAAAACGGTTTCTAACATATACAGTAGGTGCTCAGTAAATGTCTGCTGTTGGAAACCCTCATTATACAGTTGAGAAGGTGATGCACAGAAAGGTCTCTGGTCCAAGATTAAACAGGTAAGAAGTGGCAAAAACCAGATGTTATAGAACAAGCCCCCAATAAATGCTAATGGTTCCCAGTGTTATTTCTATGTGCTGTGTTTTTCAGAAGATCCATTTTTAATGATGTTTAGGTTTTTCCTAATTAAAAGTTACTTTTAGCCCTGGCTGGTGTAGCTCAGTGGATTGAGCACAGGCCTGTGAAGCAAAGGATCACGGTTCGATTCCCAGTCAGGGCACATGCCTGGGTTGCAGGCCAGTTCCCAGTGGGGGACACATGAGAGGCAACCACGCACTGATATTTCTCTCCCTCTCTCCTTCCCTTCCCCTCTCTCCGAAAATAAATAAAAAAATATTTAAAAAAAATTTTTTAAGTTACTTTTACAATTTTTTTAAAATTCTGAAACCCTATTATACAAAACAAAAAATTTCATCCCACTAATTGAAAGATAAGCATACCTAATATTTTGAGGTGCTTTAAAAAAATCTCTGATAAATTTCTATGAATGTAATCTTTAGATTAAAAGATATCTCAAAAATATGCATTCAAAGCTTGGAAGTCAGATGCTAGTACATTCTGCCCACCTGCGAGAGCAGGGACATACCTGCCCAGGGGTAATGGGGAAGGTGTGTCGCTGCCAGCAATTTACTAAACGTACTTAGATAAAATGTTATAACTGCTATTACAATTATATAACAATATAATGCTGCAGGTTGTTCTGTCTCACAAGCAAAGCTATCTTCCCCCTATAACCCAAACTCAGTCTCCCAACAACCATTCAGGCATAGAAGCCCTTTTTAAAGATTGTTCCTAATGGGAAAGCCTCATTAATGAACTTAAATAATGTGGAAACCCTTTCCAAACCCCTGGCTTTGACAGGCTGACAAGATCAGATGTAACAGAGAGACATCCTGTTCTACCAGCAGGCACCAGACCATACCCCGCCCCCCGACTCCAGACCCAAACTTCTTCCCAGTGTGGCGGTTTTGTTAGCATAGGATTCCTTAGTACACAGAGCTGGGCACTGAGGAAAGAGGCTCAGATACATTCTGATGAGTATCGAAGAAATCAGAAGTAAGATCCAGAGCTTTGAGGCTGCTGAGTGACCACACACACACCCAGTGAAGGCCCAGGAAGGCTAAGGCAATGAGGAGAGCAGGAAGGCCTGGGAGAATGCTCTGTCCCTGAGTGCTGATTGCCCGAAGCAGGGACCTGAAGTTGTCTGGCCAGTGAATAAGGAGCCACGGGCAACTTTCAAAGGCAGAAGCTGGCACCATTCCAAAAAGTTCAGCTGTCAATAACCTGCCTACCAAGAGCAAGTGAAATTGGACGGCCAACTAACTAGGTTCAAATTACAGGGAAATTGAGTCAATATGGAGATACGCACAGAAATAAAGAAAATGCTTCAGAGCAGATGGTCTGAGCCAAAATCAAACCAATCAGAAACCAATCAGTGACCTCCAATTTACTTCATTTTTCACCACAATCAGAAAAGCATTTTAAGCACATGCTTCTGATATGGATATTTTATTATAACATACATCCATGTATTACTGTAGTAATATATATGAACTATATGCACAAGACAGATGTTAGTGGGATGAAATTCATTTCAACATTAATGTTTATATTGTTTTCCCACACACCAGCGGAGCATTGCACATCCTGGAACACTCTCCTGGTTAGAAACCACTGATGGGTTCCCTGAAGCAGTCTGTGTTTTTGAATGTTGGGCTGCATCTTTTCCATTCAAGCCATCTTGGTCTTAGACGGTTTTGCTCATGATAGTTACCAAAGTTTAAAGAGTTTTGTCTCTTCGCAATTCTGCCTTACCTAGATTTCTTTCACATGAAAGTGAATAAAAGGGAGATAATGCCCCAAGAGCTGCACTGGGTCTCCCATCACAAGGTCCCTTCATGCCATTCCCCAATGCCCGGAAAGATTAAGAAACTTCTTTCCCAAATCAAATACATAGGTAATCAGCTGCAGGCACTAATAGGCAATTCAAACAAACAGAAACAATCAATCAAATCATAAAAAGAGTAACCGAAATAATCTTGACATAGAAAAAAGATCTGGAGCACTCGTAGTTTCCCACTTCAAAGGTACTAGAGTGCTACTGGGTGGCACTGGTGCAAAGTAGATGTACATACCAGTGGAATGATATCAAGTGTCTAGAAATAAATTGGTACATTTGTGGTCAACTGATTATCAACACAGGTGCTACGATCACCCAGTGGGGAAAGAATAGTCATTTCAACTAATAACGCTGGGACCACCAGACATTCGCACCCCTAGGAATGAAACTGGGTCCCTCCCTCACGGCACATAAGAAAGTTAACCCAAAGTAGATCAAAGACTCAAATGTAAGAGATGAAACTACAGAACCCTTAGAAGTCATAAAAAGAATTAAAATCACTAGCAGTCAAATACTAAAAATTGAACCAATTAGAAACCATTCTCCAACCGATAAAGGAAATTCTAGAAACAGAGCGGGTTAGACTTGGAGAAAAGGAATGCCGATCAATGCGCTTTCCATGGTGACACGGTTAGCACTTTCTGGCACCTCTGGAAAGCAGTTCAGTAACATAAGTCAGTGTCAGAGGGGACATACACTCTGACTCAGTATCTCCGCCCAAAGGAAATCACCCTTCCACACATTTGGTGAAGACACGAAGTTGTATGTCTGAAGACGTCCACCTAAGCATTGTAAGGAAAAATAGAAAATCAAAAGTAACATAAATGCCTATCAGAGTTTGTTTAAAAACGTGTGCATAATGGAATAATAAGCAGCCATTAAAGTTGTTGATGAATATTTTATCGATGTGGAAAGATGTCGCCAATTTTTTATTAAGGTAAAAAAAAAAAAAACAGGCATTCCCAGACCAAACAGAGAATACAGAATGGGGCAATTAACACCCAAAGGGAATACGCCAGGTGCTGAAGTTAAACTTTGCATTGGCCTTTGCTCATCCTTGGGTCAGACCTGGGTATATACTTCCTTCAATAAGCCAAAGTGTGATTTTTCTCTTATAAGTATTTTCAAGAAGTACATCATGTGCCCCAAGCAGCTTCCTGGCTGGAAACAATTTGAACACTGAAACCAACAATTACAGACTAATATAATCATTCTAGATCGGCTGGTGGGTGTTGGGGAGCCGGGATGCCTCATTAGACACATTCCTCCAATTACTCCAGCCAGAAGCAAGAGGTTCTGATCTTTGGATAACTGGGATTGATGGCCCCCAGTTGCTGAGTAATCCCAAAGATTACAAATCAATTTGTAGAAAAAGAAGTAATAACAGCCAGCATTCTCCACTAGCAGGTGGTAATACTTTATAGTAAAAAACACGGGTCTGAAGAGTCTATGCTCACTCCTCGTTAGAACCCTCTGGAGAAAGGGCCTGTTTGACCCAGAGATGTATTTATTCCTCCCACCAAGTCCCTTGGGGACAAGCATCTGTCAATACAACTAAAGCCTAACCCACCCCAAATGGAGCAAAAATCAATAGCTTTGCTTCCTATCTCCTCCAAGAGAGGACTCAGAGCATTGAAACAGCCCATAAAGGATTAGGGAACAACTGTCTCATCACTTGTCAGCTTTGTACTATATTCCATTACAATTTTGGTCACACATATGGCAGCCACATGAAAAAGAAGAGTCCCCAGGTGCACCACAGCTTGCAAAAGTCCAGAGGATCAAACAGCTTGCAAAGCCCCAGAGTGAGAAAAAGCCGGGGACCCAGTCACTTGTCTCCAAAGCTCCCCTCCCCGCTCTTCAAGGTCTTCAGCTGCTGCACACATTCTCATCACACAGCCGTGCACCACCCGAGCCAAAAAGAGACTGGCATACTGGGAAAGCATTCGAGTGTGTATTGAGCTTCACTTGTGCAGGTTTGGTTACATGGCTGAAAGTTTTTTAAATTAAAAAAAAAAAACAGACGAGTACAGTGAATGTTCCCGCAAGTTGTCCATCTCCAAGTGTCAGCTCTTCTCAAGGGAGAGGAAGAGGACTGTGTCATGCAATTCCAAGACTAATAAAGATGCCTTAGCTTTGTATTCTACCCCCATCATGGGATATCTGATGTTTCCTGACTGTGGGTTATGCCAGCTTGATTATCTTCAATGATTTTCATATCTTATCGCCTTTTATATTCTGTCCTTCTTGACACCAACTATTTTTGAAACCCTATGGCATATCGGGTATGGTATTTTAAAAGAGAATTAGCCCTTGCTGGTGTGGCTCAGTGGACCGAGCACTGGCCTGCTGACCGAAAGGTTGTGGGTTTGATTCCCAGTCAGGGCATGTGCCTGGATTGAGGGCCGGGTCCCCAGTTGGAGGTCTGCAAGAGGCAACTCTTCCATGTTTCTCTCACACATCAGTGTTTCTCTCCCTCTTTTTCTCTTTCCTTTCCCCTCTCTCTAAAAATTAATAAATACATTCTTTAAAAAATGAAAAGTCAGGAGAATCACGACTTAGCTTCCACAATTCAGAGTGGGACGTATTTAACATTACTTGACAAGCAGCCAGGTGCCCATATTTCTCCCCAACAGGGGATCCGTTTTCAGCTCTGAATCTGATCCGAAAGTCATGTTTTTGTCACCAGTGAGGAGACCCTCTTCCCCAAAGCGCTGAAGAGTAAGTCGGGAGAACACGAGGGCAGACGGTCAAAGCCTGGAGAACAACTGGAGGGAGCAGAGGGTGAGAAAACCACAGGAACAAACAGCTATTAGCCTCCCCTTGAAACAATCCAAACAGGCAACAGTTTTGCTGCAAGTAATGGGCTTCGTTAGCAATATAGTGGTAAAACGTTGGAAGTAAAATGATGTTTTGTTCTTCTTGAAACAAAAAATAAGTCTTTTCTGCCAAGTGGAGCCACAACAGAAGCAAGTGAAATCTCTGTACAAATCAACATGGAAAAAGAAGAGTATAAAAAATACACTTCAGAGGATGACCACACTTTCATGTTGAAAGCGATGCCCAGACAGGGGCAGGGCCCCTTCTCTTTATGTCCAATCATCATCTCCTTAGGGAGGAAGGATTAGAGGTTTCTATCAGACCCCACCTGTATCATCTTCGATTTGCTGTATATAGTTATTTAAAGTGTAGAGAGAGCCTGTGTCGCCTTCGTTCCGGAGCAAGGGTTCAATCAGTATAAACTAATGGAGTTTCACGAAATTCTGAATGAAAGACTTCCCCAGATAGCATGGCCGGGGGATTTCTGAACATGCTGAGCCCAAAGACCACAGCAATCAGGACTCTGTCACGTGGAGAGGAAGCCGCCCACTGCACAGAAAGCACCACTCCCCTCGTGTTTCCTCAGCAGGTATTTAATCCGCCTGGGAGTGTTCTTTGCATTTCTTTTTGTACGAAGATGACTATGATGTGATTCTGGCTCTTCTTTCTAAGCAAGGCCTTGAAAAAGTCTTATTAAAAAAAACCAAAACAGACACACACAAAACCTCACCTGCCTACACAAACAAGCAGGAGTTCCAGCAGAGATAAGTTCTGGGTACTGACCTAAGAAGCGACTCAGTTCCCAAGCAGGGTCAGCCACCGAGACAAATGGTCTGAAGTGTAAGTAACTGCACAGCGACGCTTTTCATCGGAACAGCTGTAGTGCTTCCCCTCCCCCTAATCTTCTTGTTTTTAGGGTTTCCAATGCTTCATAGATTTTAATATTCAAATTTAGCCACAACTTCTAAGTCAAATACTACCTTATTTTAAATAAACCCTGAGCCATAGAAAAAAGAGAACAGCCCTGGCTGGGTGGCTCAATTAGCTGGAACATCATCCTGTACACCAAAAGGTTCAGGGTTTGATTCCCGGTCAGAGCACGTACCTGGGTTGTGAGTTCGACCCCCAGTTGGGGCACACAGAGGCAACCAATTGATGTTTCTCTCTTCCTTCTCTCCCTAAAAGCAATTTTTAAAAACGTCCTTGGGTGAGAATTTAAAGAGAGAGAGAACAGATCAGTGTTTCACCCCCTTTTCTAGGCACTTCGCTCAGATGTCAAAGTCGTGCCCCTTCCTAAAGGGGTCACTGACAGAGCCTCAGAGTCCAAACTCTTTCATCCAACAAGCTCGTGTACAATAATATTACGTGCAAGTCACTGAGGAAATAAAAGTGAGACAAAATCAAGTTTCTGCCCTTCAGAAACTCCTAGGAGAAAGAGTGAAAAACACCAGTTCCATGACAGAGATATAAGTACCATAACAGGACACGAACAAAGGCCGAGAAAACACGGCGGAGATGCTGGTCGGGGGCTCTGCTAATGTGGTTTACCAGTAGGACGTAAAGTCTGGGGGCCTGAGAAACACTTCCGTGATGTGGCTCAGTGTTCCTCGGGGATGTATCTGCTTTCCCTTGCCCGGATTTGACTACCAAAAGGGATTTTACAGACTCTCATCAAGCAAAATATCACTATTACTAGTCATTGGGATAAAGGGTCATTTTTCTAGTATTCATCTTTAGATGTCTCCTCTGCTCATTTAATCTCTCTTACATCTTTGGCTTCATAGGAATGTGAAGCAATAGGCACAGGTGAGTTGGTAGATGAATTTTTTAAAAAAGTCATTCCAGATTGTAAAGCTAGAAAAATTAGAATGAAATGGGGAAAAAGAAATGAGGAAGGTGGTCAAGAGCTCTCTCAGAAATTTATTACTAACCTGCCCCAAACTACTGTCTGCGCAATAGTGTCTCAGTTTATATATTACATGTTATCTCAAAAACTTGGAATGTAAATCAACATTTGAGTCACATTTTATTTCAACTGTACCCCAGGGCAATTTAAAGAATTTAGTAAATTTCCTTACAAAGCTGAGATTCTTTTTTAAAATATTTTATTTATTTATCTTTAGAGGGGAAGGGAAGGAGAGAGGGAGAGAAATATCAATGTATGGTTGCTTCTCATGAGTCCCCTGCTAGGAACTGGCCTGCAGCCCAGGCATGTGCCCTGACTGGGAATCGAACCATGATCCTTTGGTTCACAGGCCTGTGCTCAATCTACCGAGCTACACCAGCCAGGGCTGAGATTCTTTTTTATAATGTGAATAAACACTTCCTTATTTTATGTCTTGTAACTCGGGGTTTGGTCAAATTGGCTGAATGCAAGGCAAACTGCACTTGTATTTTCTGTTACTGCTACATGGTTTGGCGGACACGGTGGCACGCTGGCGGGTTTACCACCATGCGCTGCATCCCAGTCACCAGGTCTGTGCCAGCAGTGGCCCCAGTTTTGGACAACTTGCACCCGCAGACCAGTATCCAAAAAAACCTAGGACATAACTTCCTGGTAAAGAGAGAGAGAGAGAGAGAGACAGAAGGAGAAGAAGAAAGAGGGGGAAGAGGAGGGGGAAGAGGAGGGGGAAGAGGAGGGGAAAGAAGAGGGAGGGAGGGAGGGAGGGAGGGAGGGAGGGAGGGAGGGGTTGGAGGGGAGGAAGGAAGATCTAAGCCAGCACTTTCCAAACTGCAATGCACACAGGAGTCCCCTGGATTTTGTGAAAATGCAGATTCTGATTCAGGAGGTCAGTGGTGCAGCCCAGAGGTCCTGTGTTTCTAACAAGTTGCTGGATGATGCCAATGGTGCCATTCCACAAACCATACCCTTAAGTAGCAGGGATCTAAGCTGAGTTTCTGAAAGAGATGATTAGAAGCCTACATTGGACTATTCAGTTTATCAGCAACTCAAACATCCAGGCAGAATGCCTTGGAGATCTCCAAGAGAAAAAAAAGGAAATCACTTCAGATGGTATTTCCTGTTCCTTGCATTTTCTTCCACAGCATACCCCACCCTCGCTGTTGGGGTGCAGGCCTGGGGTGGGGGGAGCTCTGTTTGGAGCAGGGGGCCAGCCATCACAACATTTTCAGCAAAGACTTCATATTTCATAACAACAATGAAAAGGCAGAACATGCTGGAAATGGTCAAAGATCTTCACTTTGGTCTCAGGAAATATTACTCCACTGAGCCACCCTAGGCTCAGTCTTTCAACAAAATTAACACGACACCTTTTACCCTGACTCACTCCCTCTCTTGAGATGTCTGGGGAACAACAGTGCTAAATATGGAAAGTTTCCCTTTGAACTAAGACGAAAGGAGTACATGAGTCCCGGAACACCTTTGGGCTCTAAACACTGTATCAGCTTTGAAACTAACTATGAGACTCTATTTTTAGACACATCTACTGAACAATTGTAGATATGTCATTGTAGCGATTTTTTTAAAAGCCGTGGCCCAAACGAAGGCATAGAAACAATTTTCCTTTCATTGGACCACAGGGTAATTTCTACATCTTGGTTTTCCCAACAGCTAAAGTGAATTCAGTCCACAATAAGATGCGCCCCACATTCACAGTATAGGGATTCCATGTCCACATGGTTTAGAGAACGCCCTCACACCACGGATCAGTCATACCTTCACCAGGATTTAACTTCCTGCGCAGTAGACGTAAATTGGCAAAAAAGATACTTAAAACAAAACGTGTTACCCTTTAAAAATTGCAGACAGCTCTTCTCCAAACAAACCAAAAAAATTCTTGAAGGAGAAATAAATCATCAGAATTGTTTCAAAGATATATTAGGCACATGTAGGATTTTACAGCAAAAATTCTTACAAAATATCGTTAGGTCTACATTTATTTCATTCTTAAAAATCTCCTGTGTGATGTATGTTTTATGCTTCAGAGAAAATCTGGGGTAACACAAAACTATTTCCCTTGCTAGGTATCCTTTCCATGCCCATAAAAACATTACAGGTAAATGCAGAAGTAAAACCATTTTGAGAATTGCATATTCACTGAGGTTAGAGATTAATATTAAATATACTAAGATACCCTGTAGATGACTATAAGTATTAAAGATATAGAGAAAGATGCAAGGATATAATTTTATGTTACTTTTTCGTTGAATTATCACGGCCTTCTGTATCGTAAAACTTAACCTGAATGTGTCTCAGTAGATACGACTCGTCTGCCCTCTAGTGGAAATACGAGGTTAGTATGTCAGGCCTGGCTGTTTGGCTGTTCCGTTCCTGCAACAGAAATTGCCTGCAACTAGAGAACTATCTTCCTTTTTTTTTTTTTTTTTTTTGAGAGAGATAAAAAAAGGGAGAGAGAGAGAGAGACGGAGAGCCATCCCCTCCACAGCACCTGGCATAGAATGGAGGGCTAGTAAGTTCTAAATAAACACATTTTATGGGTGAAATACTTTCTCACACATAGACAGCAAACCATTTTAAAAACTCACACTGCAATCAGGGTTCCCCTTTATTCCCCCTGCTTCCACATCTATTTTCAGAGTTAGCAGGACATCGGGAGTGAGACACATCGAATCATAAGATGCTGGAATTCTCATCCATAATTCCTGTGTCACCCAAGTTGTCTAAAACAAGCATGTGTTACTTTTAACATCAGAGGCAAAAATATCTGAAACTCCCCCAAGCTATATCGTCCCCAAACCATTTCTATTTTTTTATTCTCTACTAATTTAGGCCCAACTCCTCCTGATCACCCTGCATCAAATCTCCTGTTTTTCTAGAATCTCTCCTACTTCTCGACTCCCGTATGCAATCTCCAGATTTGGTTTGGTTTTTTCCCTTCATCGCCACGCTCAGTGAATCCTCTGCTGCAAACGAATGGGTCTGCTCTCCATCCTCTATACAACCCACGGAATGTTTCACCACGTGCTCACACTCACGCCCTTTCCCACCCTGCCGCGTTTTCTGCCCGCTCCTTGCTCCTGTATCAAGGCGCCCTTCCTCCCAGGCTCTGTGAACCCGCACCTTCACCGTGATCACTCTCATGACACCTGTAGCATTTAGAGTCCATAGGAGACATTTGACGGTCTTCACTAGCACGACCTTGCGTCCTGGTGAGCACGAGACGCTCCTGGTTTTTGCACCTGTGTTCCTACTGAAATATGTAATAGCACCCCCTTGTATGCCCTTGTCTAGGTGATACAACATGCTCACCCTACTTATCAAACCCACCTTGTAAAAACTCACCTTTGTGGCTGGAGTGTGACTAACTCCATTACGGGAACTTTATCATGCTTATCTGTACCCCGGCTCAAACAACGCTGGGAAATCAACAGATCTTATTTGACCATGGACAAGCCGCGAAGATTTACTGTGCTTAGAAAGTCTGTCCCTCCCCGCGCGCGCACTCGCGCGCACACACACACACACACAGAGTACCTGGCCAGAGTGCAATGCACGTTTCAGCTTCCAGGGACATGGTCTTCGCTGAGCTCCTCCTCTCAGCAGGGTGGGGCCCGGGGCGGAGCTCCTTTTGGCTCACAGAGCTGAGAAAGGCACTTTTAGATTTAAACATTTTTCCTAGGGGTTAGCTGGAGCAAAATTGTAACCGTTTCTCACTGATGACACCCCTTTTCTCCCTTTGCACATCCACTGTTTCCCTTCATTCTCAAAATGACCCTAAGCATCTGCTGTGTGTTACATGCTTTGCAGGGGGCTGTGGCCTCAACAATGAGCAGTCTTCTGCTGTAGGAACTGGGAATGGGACGGCGGAGAGTGACACCCCATCAGGGCTGCATGACACGTGCTACTGAAAAACAAGTCCTGTTCTCTGGGAGCACCGAGCGGATATTGTCTAATTCTGATTGGTCAGTTTGGCTGGAGCTGAGTAACCAAACAGACAATTAGGAAGAAAAGGTCCACCTGACAGATAATTGCAAGAAAAATCCCCTGGCAACATGAACTAATTAAGTACCTAACAAACACGCCAGGCACGTGGAGGGGGAAAAGGCAGTAAATAAGGCAGGAGATGTAGACTGGAGCCAGACAAAGCCTTGGATAACATGAAGGAGTTTGGGGTTTAGGGACAAAGGGAAATGAATAAACACTTATTAAGTTGGGAATGGTGTGACCAGGTATATGCTTTAGAAAGCTCGTCCTTGCAAAGAGTTCTCAAATTCCCATGAAGGGTCAAGGGCTGCTTTCCTGGGAGGAGAGGTGGCGTGGGACGTTGTGTTTGCAGAGTGCGAACATTTACACTTAGAGTGTATGTTCACGGGGGAGCATGAAGGAGCTGAAAGTCCCCCCACCGGCTAAGCGTTCCATTCCCCTCATTTGGCACCTCTGAGATATATGATTTCTCACCAGTTAGATTTGGGGAGGAAAGCAGTGCTCAGGTGGGGGGTAGACAAGGTGCGATGACTGAAATGAGGGAAGAGACACACCCAGCCTGGGCTACTGGATGGATTATGGTGCCATCAGCAAAGTTGGAGAACCTGGGACCCAGGTCAGGGAGGGTAGGATGATGGGCCTGGTTTGGGGCACGTTATATTGAAGCATCTGTCGGAGCCACAGATGGAAGAATCTAATGGGTTACACAATCGTTGGTGTTAGCTTGGAGGGGGAAGGTTCGTTCTGCAGATGGAGATTGGGGTGTTTTCCACATCCATGTGCTAATTAGAACTGTGGGTACAGGTGACACTGTCCAAGGAAGGACAGATGTCAAGTGGGATCGGGTTTGTAGAAGAGACAGGATTCAGGCAGGATGGAAAGGAGGCTTTGACCAATGGGCAAGGTCTCCTCGGAGCCCCCAGGGAAAATGCCAGGGGGCTCCGTGATGGATTCACCAGGTTGTTGGGGGCGTGGAGCTGGATGTGTTGGTGCCACCGCAGAGTCACAACACTGCAACCGCGTGGCAGGAAGCACTTCAGAAACCAACATTCAGCCAGGGAGGGTGCCTCGGGGAAATCTGGAGGGCTACCAGCCAAGCAGAGGATGCTGGCATGTGGACATCTGTGATTTAACCGAGCTCTGCTCAGTGACGCAGTGGGGACAGAACCTGGGAGGACTGAGCAGTAAAGGGGAGGGGTTGAAACTACCTCAGTGAGGAGAGACTGTACCCTCAAGAAATTCCCAGAGTCCTTCACACCCGAATCCCAGGCTCTCCACCCTGACCTACCTGCCTGGCGTGTGCTGTGCTTTTTAATCATTCTCTCCCACCAACCCCCAGTCCCCCCACCTTGCCCTACACCTTAGCTCTCCTTTGGTAACACAATGAAAGAAATGAGGAATTTCCAAACTGGAAAGACAAAGGCCACAAGGACATATGTATACAAAAGGACACACACAGACTCTTTCACTTAAAAAAAAAATAGTAAAAGGGAGTTAAAATGAGGTGAAAGGGCAGCAGACCTCTGCCCACCCTGGATGAAGCTTGGAGAGTGGGAGGGGGCAAACTCCAAGTTCAAACAGAAAAGGCAAGAAGCCACAGAGTGTTTGAAAACAGCACTACCAGTCCTAAATTTCAAATTAGAGCCGCCTTTGATTGCAAATGTTTAAACTTACATTAAAGGAAAATGGCCACCAAGGGGATTGCTTCTGGAGCCTGTTTCAGCACGAAGTAATGGGATCAGATGCTCATTAGAATGAAATAAGGAGAAAGCTGTGATTGAATCCCCGCGATTCAGCTCCGAGGAGGCGCTGGCCATTTTTTACCCCGCACTGACCCCTAGAGGTTCTCCCGTTCACTCAGACCACGCTGGGCATGGGGCCCATGGGGAAAGAAACAAATGAATTGAGAAAGAGGGCTGCATTGCTTTCTTAGAGTCCAAAGGGATGTGCAGAGCAGGGAAAAGGAGCAACGCGGGAGTCTGCTGCCAAGTGCTATCAATAAAACCGCCTTAATAGAAGCAAACGCTCAGTGCATGTATCACGCCCAAGCTCCGCGGGTTACACTTGCCACAATATTAGTCAGGAAGATTGGAAACCACGGCTTGCATTTTAAGTGCGCCCCTTTGCTTGCCTGCCCCATGTGGCAGCGGCGACCCTAGGCGGGCTGCCAGCCAAACCTGTCCCTCCCAGTGCCTCGGGGATGGCGGTGGGACGTTGTGTCCCTGCTGGTGTCCCCGGGCCACCCGGATGCCACATCCCTGGAATCACACTCCTCGCCTTGCTTCGTTTCTCATCTAGGACAGAAGGTGGAGGCAAGCTCCCCTGACCACAGGGCGGGAGGAACACTGCGGCTCGCCAAGCTCTCTCCCAGAAACCTTCACGATCCACTCCCGCTAACAGAAACCTTGATCTTCAACGCACGGCCACCCAGGGGTCTGTACAGAGGCGGAAGGAGGAAAAGGAGCCCAGGAAACACTGAGGGAGCGGAGGACTCCCTGTCTGCCAGCCTGGCTCGGGAGCCCGGCTAGTCTGGCGCGCAACTCCCAGGGCGGCAATAAGGAATCGCTCCGCTAAGAACAGAGCGCAAGTGGGCCCTAAGAAGCTTGGACAGGCACTCGAAAAGTCAAATGACCCACAGTTTACGGCCAGAAAGTCCACACAATGGCACAAACAGGGATGGAAGGAAACACTGTAAGGGCCTTTGGAGCAATCACTCTGAAACAATAGCTCAATCACACTCTAAATGTCACGTAAAGACTTTTTTTGTTCCAATTTGCCATTTGTCTTTTGACTTTTCATGGTGGGTTTGGGGGTGTTTTGCCATTTAAATAGAGGGTTTAGTGCGTGTGTGTTATTTTTCATTAGCATTCAATATTATATTAGTTTCCGATGTACAACAGAGTGGCAAGACATTTTACATGACTTACAAAGTGGTCCCCTGCTAAGCCTAGCACCATCTGACACCACAGTCATTACAATGATCCTGGCTATCTGCCCTGTGCTGGACTTGACGTTCCTAAAGCAGCCCAGACCTCCCTAAAGAGGCCCCACCCTCCCCGGACATCTCTGGTTTTAAAGTGGCTTCGTTTGCACCTGACCAAACATTCGAGCTTAGGAACCGAAGGCTACTCCCCAGAGGGGATGCCAATGGCCTTGGAGAGGTCATGAGGTCCATGAGAGGAACTGCGGGGTATACAAATCATCACCCCCTGATGGTTTCTGTCTGAGCAGGCAAGAGTTGGGAGGGAGGTACTATCAGCTTTCCTCGGGACTGTAAGGGTCTCACCTACAACACAGCTGCCCTAAAGCTTCTCTCCTCGGCCGTGATAATCACGCACATCGTTAACATCCCCGTGGAGCACGAGCCTCTCCAGAACGTGCACCTGTGAAGACGCTGAAGTTACTCAAAAGTGGTGAGCCTGAGAAATATAATCGCTGTAAACCTCTTTATCCCTATGAACTGTGGAAGGATTTCTAAGCCTATATATACATAGATGAATTTTTTTCTTTTCAAAAATAAATACCATCCTGACCATTGTGGCTCACTTCATTGGAATATCCTCTGTTAACCAAAGGGTCACAGGTTTGATGACCAGTCAGGGCACATGCCTGGGTTGGGAGTTCCACCACGAGTCAGAGCATGGAAAAGAGGCAACCGATCGATGTTTCTCTCTCACATCAATGTTTTTGTTCCTTGCTCTCTCTCTCCATTCCCCCCTCTCTAAAATCAATATGTCCTCAGATGAGGATTTAAAAAAATAAAAATAAAAATGAATCCTCAGGTGGGGCAGGATTTCTAAACTAGACACTTGATTTGACACCAAACTTAAAAACAAAATGTAATTCAACAACTCATGTCTGTGACTAAGGCTGTTGCCCATTTCATGAAAATTACAGTTGTGCCCTCAAAACTTCCTGGACACTATCATTTGGCAATGCAGGCTGTCTTTACTACTGATAATTTAGTAATTGACTGAGCAGTGATCTGATTTGATGGGCGACTTAGCCAAAACAACTGGATTGACAATTTTCACAGATGAGGAGCTTAACACGCCATCTTCTGCAACATTAGCATCTTGTGCATGTCCTTCATGGATTCACACAGTGTCACAATTATTCACAAAAATTTCTAGTTCCCCACTGCAGTTGTCACTCATGAAATAGGCTGAGAAGTTGCAGCAAAAGAAATGCCTAAATACGTAAGCACGTATCCAATATCCCTACCACACTGTTGCCAACCTTCAGCCTGCAGGCCCCCCGCCCTTTCATTTACAAGCAACCCTGACGCAGTCAATCCTAAGGCATCTCTTCCCACACATATTTTCAATTACAAAAAAGTAGCAGAACAAATACCTGCTGCCAGATGTAAGGCTTCATAGTCACTTCTACAATTTCTGAAAAACTGGGAGCATATAAATCCTCCCAAACTACCAAAAAAAGAAGAAGATTTATACAGTTGACCCCCTGAATAACACAGGTTTGAACTGCACAGATCTCCTTGTACACAGATCTCTTCCAATAAATGCCATCAGCCCTTCCTATCCGGGGTTTCCAGTCTGCAGATTCAATCAGCCACGAATCAGAAACAGTATTTTCACATTCCCAACCGCAGATTCCCAAACTCGGTAAAAAATGCATCCTGTTTTCCTTCCAGGGTTAGTTGAATCTGCAGGTGCAAAGGACTGACTGTAGAGTAGAAAGTTATACACAAATTTCCGACTCTGCTGTTGTACTGATGAGAGAGAAAAAAGATGGGGGGAGGGGAGAGGAAAAGGGAAAAAGGAAGGACAACCCCATCGGGCAACAGGTTCCTTTGATGGGAACTGAGCAAGAATGACATACCAGCTCCGGGAAAGAATGAGGACAAAGCTCTGAAAGAGTGTGGTAACTAAAACTTCAGAGAGTTATTTTGGAAACCAGCACTGGCTTTTGGAGAACTGTTTCTCACAGGGCATATTTCATTTTAAGGATTCCATGGACGTTGATGAACGAGCTGGCAATGCACATCCTAAATTTTCTTGAATAAAAACAATTCAGAAACTAGCCTGCATACTTTTTCCCATTAGTTTTAGAGAGAATGTAGCATTCCAGAAATGCATTAAATTGATGACTTCTTCCCCAGAGTGCAGAAAGTTTCCATTTACCTTGCCCGGGTCATTACCTCGTTTGGTCGGCCTGAACCTGAGCTATCTCGCCAGCCAGGAAAAGTGGAGGCAATGAGGCCCTCTCCACCCAAAGACTAGGAAAAGTGAAGCATTGAAGAAATAAAGTATGCCATTTCAGCAGAGATGCACAATGCTGAAGAAGCAGTATTTTCTCAGATATCGTAATATGCTGTCTTTCAGCATGGCCCTATTTTTATAAATTTTGACACAAGCTTTTTCTTTACATTTGTCTTCATCATTCCCCGGATGTGTAAGTGTACTATGTCCAGGGTGAGGCAAGAGTAGGTGTACCATTGTGAGTATGCAAAACAGAGTTTATTCTTGCGTTATTATTTATTCACTATTGTATTATTTGCCATAGAAACAACTGTATGTGAATCCCAAGTCATGTTTTCTCACTTTTCTCATGCTTTTCTAACTCCCAGGTCTCCTACTCTCCTCAGGCCCCCCGCTTTCCGCTTGCTAGAGGTCATAGTTTCCTCTCAGTTCTGGGTTTTTACTGAGATGTTGCCAGGAAGGTTTATCCCGCGCCTCAACCCCACCCATTCCTCTCTGGATTTGGTGTGGCCGCCATGCTGCCCTTTCTGTGAATAAACTGACCTAATTTACACAGACAGGAGGGAGAGGGGGAGCAGGGATCCTGTGTGGGCTCTGGCACCGGGCCACCCACATTCAAGCCCCGGCTGGGATGTCCACCAGTTGAGTGCCCTTGGTGAAGGTCCCCGAGGACTCGGTTTCCTCATCTACGAAAGGGGGACAGCACTACCTCTCTCGTGGGGTGATTGTGAGTCTAAAATGAGATAGTGCCTATGTGTGACATTATTTATGACTCGATGAGCCATCCCTGGAAGTTCTCCACCCCACATTGCTGTGTTCCGTGGAAATGAAAAGGGACTGTCGCATAGGACAAAGTCATGTTTATCCTGGAAGTGTTTGACGGATATCCCTTTCCTCTGTGCTGGCAGGAAGACGTGCCAGGAAGGCCCGGTCATGGCAGAGGTCAATTCCCTGCTCTAAGGTGGCACCTTAATGTGGTCACAGGGTGACCCTGGGTTTACACCCACCTGCCCTCCCCCTTCCCATCTGCGTCTCTGCACAGAGATGTAAGCATGACTGCATCACTGGGTGGAACCGACAACCATTTCCCGCGGTCACTGGTCCAGCCTGCCGGTTTCTATCACCATGGAAGATGAAGACGGACGTCAGCGTTTTTTTCTTAAGGACTAACCAAAACCTGTCACCAAAACCCACAAAAGAAACTAGTCTGCCACCAAGGAAGGAAAGGCATTAAAAACTGAACTTTTACAATAAGGGAGATGTTACTGTAAGTTCCACGCTGGACTGCGACTGACCGAGATCCGTCTGTAAGCCTGCTTCTTCACAGAGCTTCGAGGGCTGCACGCCCCTGTCCTCCTGGTCAGCAGAGTGGTGGGCAGCTGCTGCAGCCAGAAAGCCCTCCTATCCGCGTTTGTTTAATACTAGGACAGGCAAAGCTATTCTGCTCACTCAGGATGAAAGTGCCCGAGAAAAGAAAAAGATCACTCGATATAGCTGAGAGGGAAATGTTAAAATCAATGTCAGGATTAAGTTATGATTTTGTCAGAATATCATTAAAATTTTTTTAGCCCCACAAAGATGGTGGTTATCAGGCAAACAGCATACCCATAGAGTGTTGGGGTAGGACAAATACGTGTCTAACTCGTGTATGGGGTTCAGAGAGTATTTTGTATTTTCATTATTGTACCCAGCACAACCTTGAGCATATATTAAGGTGAATAAATGCAACTCTCTGAAGCAAAAAACAGGATGATTAAAAATAAAGCAACTGCCTCATACGTGTGTTTGACTTACATTGACCTTAAACTTCACTGTGCAGAGAATATAAGCCTGCTCCTTTGTTTGATTCTCCCCATAATGAACAAGTCTTTTAAAACGTGTTAAGATGATCAAGTTTTGTATTAAAACAGAGTGCGATAACGCCTTCCAACAGGTAAATGAATGCAATGGATAAACATGCATAGCAATAAAAGAATGGACTTTAGATGCCTGACTTATTCTCAAATGCATTATGCTAAGTGAAAGAAGCCAGACCTTTGAGGTTACATACTGCATGATTCCATCCATATGACATTCTGGAAAGGAGAAGCATATGGGAACGGAGAACCCTGGCTGACAGGGTTTAGGGTAAGGGAGTGCTTGACTACCAAGGGACAGCGCGAGGAACTCGGGGAGGGGGGTGGTGAGAGAACTTTTCTGCCTCAATGGTGGTGGTGGACATAGGCTTCTATCATTGATCAACACGCACAGGCCTGCATATCAAAAGACTGAATTTAATATAACTTTTAAAATAAATATTTTCCTCTCTAAATAAATAAAAATCCAGGGTGGATTCTAATCCTTCAGGCATGTGGGAGCAGTTTACACTTCTCTACACACTCTCCTCCTCACTCCTATTGCCCTCTGGAGAGTGACATGTACTTGAGAGGCAAACTAAAATGCTCAGATAGCCCCACATTTTGACTAAATGTATTTTCACCTCATGTGCTGGAAGCTCAAGACAGCCCTGCCCAGATAGGATGAGTCCATTATACAAATAATATGCATCTCTGTCCCTCAGCTCACTGAGTGGGCCTGTGCCTTTTACTGGCATTGTTAGATTAGAACCAAGAAAATTCTGATGGAACATGGATAAAACAGTGGGTTAGCAAAGTCTAAAAATATTAAATTAAAGGTAGGGAAGACCCATGACTGTGTAATTGCTGTAATAATTAAGTATTATTGCCCAAGTTTAACAGGGATCATTGCTCTTTTCTTTCCAGGAGGTAAAGTGTTCACAAGATTACTCAGTCTGGGGCCTTGTTGTTTATTCTTACACCATTTATTTGCTCCAGATTAAGGGGGGAAAGAAAGCAATTATGTCTTCATTATCTTGCATAATTGCTGAAGAAAGAGCAACAGAGAGGTTCTCTTGCCTGTTTTACAGGATGACTGCAAGCAAGAGTGCAAGTGGAGAGCTGCGAAGTAAGGCTCCACCGGAATCTCACCAAATGTCCAACGCTCTTTAAGTATTGTTGTTCTAGAGTATCTGAATATTAATTTGATCATCAACAGAACTTGGCTGAAGACCCTGGTAATAACCAAGTTAGTATCTGCTACTAAAATACTTAACACGAAATAGATAGTAAAGAACTTGGCCTTGCCCAAAGAGAGAGGATGGGTTATTGCTCTTTGATTCTGGGTGGTAATCTATGTCATACTCAGGAGGAGTGTGTCTTTTGGGGCAGGGCCTGGCCATACTAAATTTTAGCGTAGGGCCTATCACACCCAACAATCTGGGGCAGACAGGCTGGTGATTCCGGAAAGACCAACCATGTGACCAACCATGTGACTTGGGGCAAGTGCTTTCGGTCAAACTGCATCAGCCACTCTGGAGACATGTCACGCACATGGGCAAGCAAACAATCAGTCCATCAATCATGCCTGCATAGTTAGGTCCCAGCAAAAATCTCTGGACGCGGAGACTTGGGTGAGATTTCCTGGTTGGCAATACCCTGTGCACATTATCACACGTTAATGCTGGGAGGGTCGCATGTCCTTACTCAACAGAGAGGGGGCAATAGAGCCTGCGCACTGGAGCCCTCCCAGACTCTGCTCTGCGTTTCTCTTCCTTTGGCCGATGTTAGCCTGTACCCTTTCCCGGCAATAAGCCCTAGTCATGAAGATGATAGCTCTTAGTGAGCTCTCTGGGTCCTTCTAGCAAATTACTGACACTGAGGGTGGTTTGGAGGACCCCTAAGTTTGCAGTCAGAAGTGGTCTCGTAGAGGACTCTGCTTTCAGACACTACAGCTAACACCAAGGGCTAAATTCATAATCTCATTCCTAAATTCACTCTTTTTAAAAGTCATTGTTCATGTCCTGGAGGAACTTACAAACTAGTTAAGATGAGAAGTATTTGAGGAAGGGACGATACGGCGTTATGTACAATGTGTCTGGTAGAGTCACCCTGCCAAGAAGGGAGTCAATGGAGGGAAGGTTGCATTGAACAGCCTTCAGACAGAAATGCAATGCTCTTAGGCTTAAAGAAAATTGAGCACTTACACTGATTGTGAGAGAAAGAAGCTAACTCTACAAAGACACCAGTAAAAATGAAGGTGCCAAGGTTTGGTAAGGGGTGGGCAGAAGTATGACCAAAAGGAATATTTAGCACCTCGAAGCAGGTATTGTTTGACTCCTGACAATTCTATCACTTCCGTATAATTAATCAGAGCCACTTGGGGTGGTCCCAAGTCCCCTTTGTCACAGTGAGTGGTTTAGAAATGTCCGTGTTACCCAAGGCTTAGGGGTTGGACCTTCTAAAATGGAAGCACAGGAAGAAGCCGTCTCTTTTCCCTCTAGCCACTGTCATGTCCCAACATGTCAGCTGAACCATCTTGAGGAGAGGACGGAGCTAGTGCTTGGAAAGAGGGGGCCAGAGCCCGAGGACCACACAGAAGCAAAGCGGGGCCCTGACACTCTGCACCGAGATCTGTCTTCCACCAGCATTGGCTTTTATAAACGTTTACTATGAACTTCCTTATTCTTTAGACTGCTTTTTTCAGACTTCCTTATTTCAGACTGCTTTTTCTGTTATCTGTAGCGAACAGTATGTGGCAAACAGAATTGCCCCTCAAAAACATCCAATTCCATAATTCCCAGGAACTATAAACATGTCAGTTTATAAACAAAACAGTCTTCCCAGATGCAGTTAAGGTTGTGAAACATAAAAATAGAAAACTTATCCTGGAAGATTTGTAGTGGACTACTTAGTCTAATCAAATGAGCTTTTAAAAATAGAAATCAGCCCTGGCTGGTGTGGCTCAGTGGATTGAGCGCCTGCCTGCAAACCAAAGGGTCGCCGGTTTGATTCCCAGTCAGGGCACACGCCTGGGTTGTGGGTCAGGTCCCCAGGAAGGGGCAAGCGAGAGGCATCCACACATTGATGTGTCTCCCCCTCTGTCTCCCTCCCTTCCCATCTATCTAAAAATAAATAAATCTTTAAAAAGAAACAAAAACAGAAATCTTTGTCTGGCTTCAGAGACATGTGGCAGAAGTATAGATCAGCAAGTTACAAATTATAGGAAGGGTCTACCCTCCTTTCGTTGGCTTTAACGATGAAGTTAAAGAGCCACGAGCCAGGGAATGTGGGGAGCCTCTAGAGGTTGAGAATGATCCCCGGCTACCAGTCCTCAAGGTCGTCTGCCACACGTTAGATGCCTAATAAGGAAATGGAAAAGATGATAAAAGGTTTCTTTTTTACTTGAGGATATGAGCTAAATTTAGTTTTGGACATTTGAATTGAGAGTAGTAAGGGGACTTGTTTGTAAGAAGATATTCCTTTAATGTCACATTTTTCCCCCAAATGATCTGAGATACCGATCTCCAAATACCCTTTAGTGTCGTGAATGATCCCCATTCTTTACCTCTCACCCATGTTTGCTCTTGCCTCTACTGGTCCTTAAAAATATGGCAATAGAGCCTAGATTTCATTTTTAAAAATCGGAAGAAGAAAGACTGTCACTATCCCCTGAATGAATTTAAAGTTCCAGGAAAGTTGAATGTTTTTGACGCCCTGAGTAATACTGCACCTGCCCCCAGTGTCGTTCTCGGTGTTAGGTGACTAACCCCCTCACAGCAGCCTCTGACAAACCCAAATCTCGTTTGCTCCAGTGAGGCACGGATAGGTTTTGAAAGTATGAGTCATAGTGTACGGTTGGGGTTTCCTCATGTATAACATACTAAATGACTCTGCACTTCACGGGGAGATGGAGGAGGGAAAGAGAAAGATTTCAAAAGAAGGCATTCATTCTTTTAAACATTCTCATCATAAATAGCACATTCTACCATGTTGCTGTTCATATTTTCTCCCCGAAGTTTCCGAATGGTTCTGTTTCACAGAACTAGTTATTGCTGGGTTGCTGGGTACAAGGCCGCTCCCCATAAATCATGCATCATCAAGGCCCCCCGACAGCTGGCCATCAGCCTCCCCAACACCAAGCAAGTCCTGCTTTGGTTCTCACTCTGTCCACCCAGGGTCTGTCCAGTCACCAGGATTCAGGAGAACTCCCCCCGAGAGCAGATTCCAATCTCGAAAGAAATCACCAGGTGTTTTTTTTTTCTTTTGAGAAGAGGGGTTGCTACCATTTACAAAATATATTACCATATACCAGGCACTGGGATGTATTTTCCCTTTGAAGAATTTTACAGAAGCCCCAGATACCACCTGAGAATAAGGCGCATGGTCACAGGACTGCCTAGGACGGCAAGTCGGCGGGCTCCTTGACTCCACGGGTCGTGAACCTCAGAAGAGGAATCCTGCCCTCGAGAAGTGGTATCAAAACTGATAAACTTTAAATAAAACGGAAGCATGTGTCCCAAATTTATGGATATTTACTCATACATGGACCACTCTACTAACCTGCTTAATAAAACACTCAAAAATTAAAATCTGAAAAGGAGATGAAAACAAATATGAAGAGGTCAGCTATGTTCCCCCATGAAGGTTTTACACGTCCTAGATGCATGCCCCCACTCTAAGCCCCAGGGTCTACAGTCCGTTTGTAGCTTGCTGCCAGACTCCTCACAACACTAAGTTCATGAATGGTTAAAGACATGGAAAACAGGAAAAGGGAAAGAAATGGAAAAGCAAAAAGTATTAGAGCACAAAGAAAAATGCTAACCCCTGAGACAAAAATAACTCTCAACATCTTGTGACTAAGAAACTGCACCTGTTCCCACCTCTTACGAAAGACAAATAATCCTAGTGAAGCTTTCCCAGCAGAAGAAGTCTCCGGAACAGCCGTTGACTAATCCAACGTGGAAGAACCAGGTTTCCTGCGAAGAGTCCCTCTGTCCGATGTAAGCCAGTCACACTGGACTTCGTAAGCCTGTTGTTCCGTCACAGAAAGGCAGCTTGAGATCTGAGTGGGGTGGGCAGTGAGCTTTGGAAGGTCTCATGGCATTCTAGAAACAGATGGCCTCTCTTCAAATTGCCTTCTCTTCAACTGAGCTTGAGAAAGGCTTTTAGCCGGCCTGGTTCTTAGATCCCTCAACTCTTCAATGGTGACAATAACCTGTGCCGGTTACATGGCTTATAAATAAATAAAAATTCAAACATGACACTGAGGGGGTGAAAGTGTTCTGTAAACTATAAAATGCTGTATAAGCCTGGCTGGCATAGCTCAGTGGATTGAGCGTGGGCTTGCGAACCAAAGGTCCGCAGTTCGATTCCCAGTCAGGGCACAGGCCTGGGTTGCAGGCCAGTTCCCAGTGGGGGACACATGAAGAGGTAACCACACATTGACATTTCTCTCCTTCTCTCCTTCCCTTCCTCTCTAAAGATAAATAAAATCTTTTTAAAAAGTAAAAAAAAAAAAGGCTGTATAAATGTGAGGAAATAGAAACTTGGTCCTCTTGCCATAGAAACAAAGCCAAAAAATTCACAAAGCAATGTACAGGCGCCCTTCTAGAGAATCCAGGGTGTTAACTCAAAAATGCGAGGCCCGCCCCAGGCCCGCCCTTGGAGAGGTCCAGACTGACAGCCCGTTGCTCCAGTTCCCAGTTCCTCTGCCAGTCCCCGCCGAACCTGCTGTTAAGTGGCCAGTGCCAGTGTCCGACCTGTGAACTTGGCAGAGGCCACTCAAGTTGTATAGGAGTCACATCTGCACCCGAGAAGTGAAGGCAGGCCAGACAGGGGAGCCGACAGCCCTGGCGCAGGCCTGGAGGCTACAGCCTCACGAGGTCTAGGGTGGCCTACACCTGATTCTGTGGAGAGTCCTTTCAGGCCTTCTGCTCACTAGAAACGCCGGCAGAGCGACTGAGCAATGGGAGCGAATCCGCAGGGTGTCACTGAGCAAGCTCTGAAAGCTCTGGGGCCCGAAACCCCAGTTGGAATCCCCTTGGGTCTGGGAAACACGGGCCAGAGACGTGCTCTCGGATTGAGTCATTGAAGATGACTTACACAAGCATGTTTAAAGCTTCAAAATTTATTGCTGTACACTTTCACATAGCATTTACTATGGAAATACTAATAGTGCAAATATTTATTTTGGACTTGGTAGCATTTGAGAGATCACAAAGGTTTCTGATCTTTTGCAATCATTTATGAAGACCTGTTATTACTCAACTTTTTAAAAATCAAATAACCTTAGACATTATATAATGCATTTTAGGTCTCCTCTCTAGAACAGAATGGTACCCTGGAAGCCACAGGGGGTAGTCCTTTCCCTGATAATACAGACTTGCAACATGTGTCCAACTGCAGGACTCTGTTCATCCACAAATCCAATCAACAAGTATTTATTGACAAACTGTCGTGTGCCAGGCACTGTGGAGGGCTCCGGGGACATTAGGAAGAAAAGATGCAATCTTGGCTTTCAAGGTGCTTACAGTCTCAAAGTAGAAACAGACATGCAAACAAAAATTTACAATAAAATACAGTAAAGTGCTTCCTTCCATGGAGGTATTTACAAAGTACAGTGGGAATTTGGAAGAGGGGAAAAGGTCACCTGCCTGGAGAAATCAGGGACAGCTTCACAGAGGAGGTAGCCACTGAGCTGAGACTTGACCAATGATCAGGGGGACTTTGCCATGTAGACGGGCAGGCAAAGGGAATGACAGGTGCACAGACACAGAGGCCCAAGGGGCACTTGGGAGGAGCAGGTTAGGCAGGAGGAGCTAGACAAGCAGGCAGGGATCAGGTCAGGAATCTCCCATTTATTCAACCAGCGTTTATTGAGTGCATACTGTGTGCCAGGCACTAGGCGAAGCGCGGGGGTTGTAACAAGAGACCAAGACAGACACACCCTTGCTCTCAAGGAGCTTACATTCTAGTGGAGAGATAGACAAAAAGTCAACAAATACATTACAGACTTAGAAAATTTCATCAAAGGAAATAAACAGAGTATTGAGGCAGAAAATAAGTATTATGGCGGGGCACTGAAATTATTTGGGGTTATCAGCAAATGCCTCTTGGAAGTGACAAAAATGACACCTGCAGGGGCAGTAATAGCGTGCTCCAACAGTGACACTCACTACACACCAGGCACTGTGCTAAACATCTTATAAACAGCATCTCATTTAGTCCTCATACTGACTCTATGAGGTAGGCATTATTATTCCTATGTCGCCGATGAGGAACAAGCTCAAGGAGATTAATGAACTCGACAAGTCACACAAACGGCAAACCAAGGTTCACACACAGGTTCACTTCATTTCAAAGTGCTCACTCTTAAAAATTACTCTAAACTATATATACAGATAAGTGAGAAATTCTGAGCAGGGAAGTGACAGTCACATTGGCTTTGAGGAGCATTCTGATGAGTCTGTGGAGGAAAAGGAGGGTTGGAGAGAGACAAGGAAAGGGAAGCACACAGGTCAATCTTTTCTGGAAGTGCAGAGGAGAGGAAGCTGCATGGTGGCCATGGCCGTGGGAATGGACACGCAGACGAGGGTGAAGTTGCTGGTGCTAACGGTATGGACAGGATGTTGGGGAGGCAAGGGAAGGGGTGGCCTCTGGGATCCCTCCTGGCCTCCTGGGCTCCTGCCTCAGGCAACTGGGTCAGATGACTTGCTTTTACATGAGTTGGGAATGCAAGATGGAGATAGGTGTGTGAAGATGAGAGGATGAACTTGCCTTTGGGCATGTCATCCTCTGGGTTATTAGGAACAACTGCACTTACGAGCTCGTCCCCAGTTGGACACCATGTAATGGCTTTCATACCTGTTCTCTACCTGAGCAAAGTATGTAAGAACAAAATCAAAGTTCTGTACGTGTGTACATTGTATTGTTGCTTTTACAAAAGATAAATCTTGGTTGGATTGCTTTGTAAAAAGAACAAACGATCACCAAGGTGAAGTTACCCCAAGCCTGATTACAAATGGAGAATCCAGACTTAGGAGAGGCTAAGAAAAGCCTTTGGACGTCATTCGAACTAGTCATACCAGTTCTCCAAAAAACTCAAAATCAACGTTCTACGGCCACCCCCGCGGACACAGTCTGTCGGGCCCAGAGCAGCCCCCTCTGCCAACAGTCTTCTTAGAATCTGCAAGTGTCCCTGCTCATCCACCAGCAGGGCTGCTCCCAGGGCCTCGGTGGCCTGAGGCCCAGAGATCAGAGCTGAATGTGAATCAGGAGTTCCGAGAAAGGCTTACTTATGTAACCTGGCATCGGGTCCACAGAGACGGCAGCCCGGACCTGGCCAGTCACACACTTCTCTGTCTTCTCTCTTTCCCTTTACTGGGGGACTGAGGGGACAGGAGGTAATGTTAGTCGGATGTACGCGAGACACTTACGTGGGACTGGCCACAGCCTCGAACACATCACTTCTGGGTCCCCTTTACAAAGTTAAGGAGTACATAAACCCATCACGTAGAAGTATATTATGTTTGCTCTAGTCTCCAAATGTGCTTAAATTTGTTTATAACCGCTGCCTCCTTTCCTTGGTATCAGAGTAACTTATGTTTTCATTTGTAGAACTCATAATACTATGCACTTTTAATAATTAGACAGCAAGGAATTTAAGTGGTAATGAAGTTACACTTACGAGTTTTAACAGCAAAAAGGGGAAAAGAGTGGATACTTTAATGCTTTGGAGGCCAGGTGAAGTATTAAAAGCTGGGCAGTCGCTGCGCCTAGAGAGGTGCTGCTCTCGGTGGCAAACAGTCGGACCCCCACCTGCTAACTCAGTGAGCTCCTGGGAGTTAGAAAATGCACAACGATCTAGAAAAAACAACAAACACAGGCTTCTGGTAACATCCAAGCGTACTTGTGTACCTCATTCCTGCCCAAGGACAAAACTTACTTATTCTTATAGAACTAATGAAAGTACTAGCCAGAGGCAAAGGGAAAAAATCACATATGATGGATGGCAACTTAAGAGTTCTGGTGAAAACAATTCTCGAGATACCTGGAGGCCTGCTGCAAATGCATAAACTACTTGCTAGCACTTCCGTTTCAAACCTAAGGCCCAGGGGTCACAGTTGAATGGAAATCAGGAATGCTGAGGACAGGCTGCTTATTGTGTGTGTTCTTTAACAGAAAGAATTCCAATCAGTCTGTGAATATAATCATTTATTTGTCTTTACACTGATGATGGAAGAATGTACAGATGTCCTCTTTCAATAAAGTATAAAAATCTGTTTATATACAGTGAAGTCACAATAATCTTTAATTGGGAAATTTATTGGGTGTCCTGATCCATTCATATTAAAACTGGGTGGCAACAAACATTTCTTATAAGTGCTACATTTCCAGTAGATTGCACCTGGCATCCAAAGCTCAGCTTCATTTTACGGGTCCTGCTTGATATTACAAAAGACTAATTTTAAGTCCTAGGACTCAAAATAAACATCATTTTTTGAATAATAGATATATACATCAAAATACATCTAAAAAGGCATTGGTTAGTGCTATTAAAAAGCTCTATGTGCTCGGGTAGATTTTTTTCTCTTACAGGCAAAACCCAGTGGAAACGTTTTGGTTCAATTCTAGGAATTTGCTCTTGGGGAACATCAGCCAAGTTACCTGGAAGGAAAAACAAACAAACTTAAGTAATTCAATGATTTCTCAGGTGAGGTCAGCAAAACTTGAAGGAGGAATTAAAAGCTAAATTTCACTGAGCACCACATTTCTAAAGCCTTGATTAGCATTTAGTTACAGCACGTTGTACATAAAAAGTGCTCAACACACCCCCTCATCCTACAGGCTTGCAGAAATGCCAGTTCCGCAGGGAGGCTGCGCTGACCCTTCACTTCAGGTCAGCTCCCCGGCCAGCAGCTCTCACAGCGCCTTTATTTTCCCTCTGACAGCACGTAACGTCTTGTAATTAGTTACGTGGTCACGTGAGCGTTTATTCAATACGACTGACTATATGGTAAGGCTTCGTGAGCACGGGAACTGGGCGACTGTGTCCATCACTGCACCCACCCCCGTACCCCCAGGCCCTAGCACTGAACACTAGGATGACTCTCGAGATGAGTCACTAACTCCCAAGACTGAAAGGGAAGGGAGGGTTCAAAACCAATGTCAGAATTTTAACTCTAACTCACTGTGCTCATTCCCTTCCTCCCCTCCCTCTTTCTTTCTTCCCCCTCCTCAGTTTTAGGTTCAAAGGACACAAACAAATAACCCACCACAAGCAGAAGAAAGTAAGAGAAGGCCCGTGGGAAGGAAGCAGAACAGAAGCTGGGGAGCAAGACGCCGCTTCAACACCTGGGAGAGCTGCGTGTGATCACTTAAAAGAGACTTACACGCAATGGAGCAGAGTCCATGAAACGCATTATGGGAGAAGAGGACGGGATCCAAATCTGTATTTTTTAAGGCTAGCTATTTATTACACTCGAAATGTCCTCATTCGCCCTGCATCAAATCTTATGCTAAAGAGCATCTAGAAAAGGGGAGAGATGTTTGCCCCCTCTGCAGCCATAATTGCAAAGGGGAGACGACACACCCCAGGAAGCTAGTGTGCTGGGGATGACAGCCCCTCACACCGTCGCCTGCTGTGGCCATTCCTCCCTCCCTGGAAGAGTCCTCCTCTCCTTCCCCCGCTTTTCTCTAAGGACACCTTAGAGGTTTTCCCGTGTCTTAATAAAGGAGGGGCGATCCCTTCCAAGTGGCCGTGGAGCTGTGAATGTTTCCGCGTACTGCGAGCAAATGGCTGCAACAACGGACCTGGTCTTTAACCGCAGAGGCGCCCAACAAGAGCCCGGGCACAACCCACGCGGAGGGGCGGCCTTCCTCCTCCCGGCTGAGGAAGGCGACGGCAGGCGAAAGCAAGAAAGGAAAAGGCCTGCAGTTCGAGCCCTCTCTCGGGAGTTAGTTCACCTGACCATATTCTTAAGCTTCATCTCCACTGTCCATTTCAATGTCCATCTCTTCTGTGTCAGCAGCTCGAGACAAGATGTCCGCCATCAGGGCTTCTTCCAATTTCTTCCGCACCTGTTGTACTCGCTCTTCCTGTTTCCTTTGTAAGGAGAATGAAAAGACTCGGGTCACTGGGCAAGTAATGAAAATAAGAAGCTGCCACTAAAGTTCATCTTCACTTCAAAATCATGAACATTCCTGAGAAAAACATACTTCCTTCTCCCTTACACTCTGCGGAAGTTGCTTCTATTCTCACAAAACCAAATCGCACACGAGATGGGCAAGCATTCCTCGCCTCACAGAGAATTCTGGCAGGAGCAGATTTACCTCAGTGCCCTTTTCTTCAACCTCAAGAATTTTAAATACATGGAGATTTGGGGTTATTCCCATAAAGGGTGACCAGGAACATCCCAGAGGCAGGGACAGGACAGGAAGTAACATGGGAAACAAAGAAGCAGAAAAGGCTTGTTCGATGCAGCGCTGAGACACGGAGGCGGAGGGCAGGGAAAGCTGGGAGCCAACACGGCCACTGTGGCCGGTACTGGAAAGCCAGGCGAGCCCTCTCCCGGGTTCCCAGACCTGCTGGCAGCCACAGGCCACTGTGAAGGAAACAGGTGACATGCTCCTCCGCACTGAGGACGGAGCAGAAAAGCTTCAGTTGAGCCTGGGATGAGCTGAGCAGGTCAAGAGCCTGGCAAAGCGTGTCTGTGTGTCGTGCCTGCAACCCTCAAAAGAGGGTTAATAACACCACATCACCAAAAAAAGGTTCTGAACTGTGGGACGGAAAACAAAGCACAGGAACAAAGGCTACTGGTATGCACTTTATCTCAAAAAAGCAGAAAAAAAATGAATTGTCTCCAGACAGGGTCGGCGAGGGACTCCTAAAAGAGTTCAAGCAAACAGAAGTGGAAAACAGGTCACATCCAGAACCACGTGGAGAGGCGGAGGTGAAGAAACACAGAAGAAAGGAGAAGACTGGTACATAAAAGTCGTAGGAAACAACCAGGGAGGGGGAGAGGGGCAGAAGCACAGGCGGGAAGGTTAGCCTCGACTAGAAGACAGACTGTCGCCAGCTCCTGAGACCAGAGGCAGGCAGGGGGACAGATGTCCAGTGGGAGGAGAAGCCCCGGGCTAGAGGTGCAGCAACAAAGACCACCTAGGGCCCCACTGCGGGGGAGAAACGTGGTTTTCCTCTATCAGCAACTAAGGAGGACGGACTGCAGCAACGCCCGCACCTGGGAAGCAGAAGGGCAGAGAGCGATGCTCCAGAAACTCCTAAGACTCCCTGAGCTGTCGGTCCTTGGGTGCTCCACCACTAGGAAAGCTACATTCATATCCTCCAGCCCACATGTCTCTTTATCTCATGAGACTACCCACAAGGTAGTGAAGTGAACATATTGTGCAGCCACAAAAACCTTCTATGCCATCTTTACTGAACCCTGAAATCAGCACAAAATGTTAAAACGTATGGACTTCCACTTTTTAAGTGAAGTTTCTAACAGAGGGTGCCTGTCAGTGAGTTGCTCAGAGCTCTAAAGCCTCTGTCATATTAAAAGAAGCTGGAGTCCCACAGATTTTCATGCAGTGAAGCAAGGTCAAGAAGAACACATTGTTTATTTCTTACATAGTTAGTCTTGCCTCTCTGGCTAAGTGACTCAAGGTTTATGACAAATGACATCTGGGTCTCATTGGCAGTCTCTGACTCCTAATAATAGAGTATGAGAATGTGCACGCTGCCCTAAAGTCATTCCATTAGCAAAACAAAGAAAATGGAGTGAAGAATGGTTTTGGTTAGAGAAGTGCATCTCAGACTCTAACATTTGCCATGATTCTCTTGTCTCAAGAATTACTTTCCACACTTATGGAAGCTGAAATTAAAGCATCTGTCCACCAGGATAGGCAGAATTCTAACAGTTCCCAAGCTGCCCTCTGTACGAGCTCCCCCCCCGCCCCCCCCCGTATATACTCCTTGTATAATTCCCTTCCCTCAAGGGTACGTGGACCTCAAGAATATGGTGGAATGAAACTCCATGATTAGGCTACTAATCAATTGGACCCTGAGTCAATCAAAAGAGATTATCATAGAGGCTCTGACCTAGTAAGAAGAACCTTTGAAAGGTGCTGGCCCTTCCTAAAAGAAGCTGCAGAGGGAGTATGGAGGGACCCATGGGACAAGGAACTGCCATCGGCTTCTAACCACCGAGAACATCCCCCCGCACCACAGCCGATGAGAGCACAGGGGCCTCTGTCCTTCAACCACACAGATTTCTGCAACAACCACTGGACTCTGAAAGGGCCTCGTGGATCCAGGAGAAAATGTGGGCCAGCAGACACTGTGGTTTCAGTCTGTAAGACCCTGGCAGAGAATCCAGCCATGCCTGCCCCAGTCTCTGGACCTGTGGAACTGAGCTGTGAATGGGCACTGTTTTAAGCTATTAAGTTTATGAGAATCTGTTACTCAGTATTACAAAACAAATATACTCATAGATGAAAATATCAACAAAAATGCTGAAAAAATATATACTTAATGTTGAGATCTTTAACTGAAGGTTTAATATAAACAGAGTATTGGAAACACAACTGGAGAAGGAGCAACAATTCCATTAAATTTCAACAATTCCAAACTAAATTGCAGTATTTTAGTTTGAACCTGTACTCATTCAATAAGAAATGTTTGTTTAATAATTTCTGTTATGACAATTAAATCAAATGGGCAATTTGTTGAACAAGTTTGCCTTAAAAAGAAACCATCAGATCTGGCTCTGAGATACTTTCCTCTACTATCAGAAGATCTGGTGTTGAAGGCATCAACATTCCCAAGCTATCACTCAGACAACCTCAGTCAACACCAGCAATGGCCTGGTAAAGTCCTGCTGATTAGTCATTCCAACATAGAAAACAACTTGTCTCCTGAGTAATTTCCTTCCTCAAGGGTGAGAATAAGCCAAACAGCAAGTTGATTCCTCTCCTTGATTTTACATTTTGTTTTTCTTAAAAAATAATGCTGATCATAAATGCTATGTAATCAAGGAGTCTGAATGAATTCAACACTGAACCACTCTCCATCTTTGTAAGCCCAAAATGGCTTAAACAAAATTAAAACCTAGCTAGACTCATGCATTTAAAAACATTCCCGTGCCAACTTATAAGGATTCAGAAAAATACAAATATAAACCGTATTTGTAAATTATACGATTCAAAAGTGCCATCTGCTGGTTTTGTCTAGGAATAATACCCAAGAAAGCTTTCTGATTTACATTCAGAGGATAGAAACAATGATGCATATACATACTGCCGTGTTTCTAAAGAAAACAGAGTGTGCTACACTCCCATTATAAAGCAATGACACTCGAGGTCACAAACCCCCCTGAGAGCGTCTCTGAGGGCTGCATATCTAACGCTGCTGCTTCTGACCAACGGTCTCGCTGCGCTTTCTGGGCATTATCAGTTTCAGTCGTACGCTTCCCTCTCACTATTAGCTGCTAATAACCTGATTGGTGGTTCAGCCTCAGAAAAAGTAAAAGACGTTAACGGATTGTGCCCGCTCCTTATACCCGGCTCTGTTTTACTGCTTTAACCTTTGCTTCATCTTTCCCATTTGCTTTAGGGGTGTGTGCGCGCATGCACAAGTGTGTCTGTTTGTCTGTTTCTCTCTCTCTCTGGAGCCACCTTAAATCTTTCCTTGAAGGTGGAGATAAATAAATCTCCAAACTGAGCTAAAGTGAAGTAAACATAATCAAGGTAAGCAAGTTAAACACTGAACACACAACTGAGCTCAAAGCATGAGTATGCTGTGCTTTAAAGAGAGACTGCTTTGCAGACACACCAATGCAGGAAGCCATACAAATAGGCCTAACTGGGTGAAAGAAGAACCCCAAACTACCAAAGACACCGCAAAAGTGACGAGTAGAGAGTACGACTGACCTGTCCTTTAGACACGATCACGCTGACGCCCTTATCCACACCACTGCTACCTTTTCCGACATGTGTCTGGTTTTAAATGTCCTACATACCACCTTCCATTGGAGTCACAAAAGCTCTGCACATACACACACATGACAGGAATCCGAGGGGTTCCTCACTGATCAGATAGGCCCCTGAACCCAACAGGCAGTATGCAATTTATCAGACGTAAAAAGCAAGTTTCTGAATTTGGTCACGCTGCCTTACCTGATGTCTTCGTCCGTGACAATGAAAGCTTTGCAGAGGGGTTGAGCTGTGTTGAGCCAAACGGCGGGGTTCTTTTCCACAGCAGGGGAGGCCTGCCCTGTGATTGGTGCAGAGCTTGTGTGCAAAGCACTGGCAACAGCAGATAAAAGGGTCTCATTGTTGCTACCTGGACCGACTCCTGCAATCAGAAACTCGTGCTTGTTAAGGGAAACTTCCAGATGTGCTAGCGAACTTTGTCACCTAGAGCAACCAATGTTTTCATATTCACTTTATATTCACATATTTAAAACAGAAATAAGCCAAAGGAGCAAAGCATTACATAATATCTCCTTAATAGTTATTATACCAAAGAATTAACATTAAAGAAATAGTAAAAATAAATAAATAAAATAGCTGCACACCTCAACAGAATTTTAACATAACTTTTAAAATACATTTTCCAATTTTTTAAAAAAACCTTTATAAAAGTTAGCTACATTTCCTCAACCAAGATTAACGTATTCCTGAATTTCTCCTGGAATAGTGTCTCCTGAACTTTTTAACATTAATTTCTAGCAACATCTCAACACTGATCTTCGTTTCAAGACCTCAGAGGAGAAGTCAATGCAGACATGCTGTACCTACAGCTTTACCGTTTTCTCACACACCTAACAAAATACCCAAGTCAACGTATTTATTTATTTAATTTTTATTGTTTTAAAGATTTTACTTATTTATTTTAGAGAGGGGAAGGGAGAGAGAAAGAGAGAGAGAAACATCAATGTGCAGTTGCATCTCGTAAGCCTCTTGTTGGGGACCTGCCCACAACCCAGACATGTGCCCTGACTGGGAATTGAACTGGAGACCCTTTGGTTCGCAGGCAGGCGCTCAGTCTACTGAGTCACACCAGCCAGGGCTAATAGATTTATTTAATAAGTGCACACCTTGCCTACTTTTAGGGGACCAGCCACTTTTAGGAGATATGGCCACATTTAAATGCACTGCTTAAAGTCATAAGCATGTTAAGCCAGTTAAAGCAATAATTGCCCCAAAACAGAAAAGGATGAGACAATACCCTAAACACGCACTGTGAGGATTTTTAAGCAACCCTCTCTACATCAAAATGTAGACACTGAAGTTCTCATACTTGAAACATAATGCTTCTCCAAAACTTGGAGTTCACATGCTAAGACAGGCCCAATGGCAACTGAGTCCTTCACCCCAGATCGGACTGGTTGCTGCTACTGCACTGAGGTGCGTCTGGCCCCGCTGCTGTTTGCAGCACAGTTTGTGGAGGGAGAGGCAGAAGCAGCTGCTAGCTGTTCTCTCAATAAGAGACAAGAAAGAGCAAGCGCTGGGGTGGGGCCAGAGGCAGCATAAGCGGGAGCTTGGGAAATTCTGCCACTCAGCTACCCTTGGTTCTGAAAGCAGCACACGGGTTAATTTACATGAGACACCTAACCTACAGCCAACATCTTTATACACAGAAAAAATCTTAGGTAACACACTGCCCTGAAGCATCCCTGCAACAGAAGCCTTTTGCGTACATTTTCCCCTGCGTTCACTGAAACACAAGAGGTCCGTTATCCAGCAAGACACACATGCTCCCAAGAAGAGGCCTTGCCTCAGTCACTTCGGACTCCACAGCATCTAACACAGAGCCTGGCATACAGTGCGTACTGCTCAGCCGAACTGAGATAATACCTTGAAGACCTTTAGGTAGTTCCATGGTTTTTATAATTTGTTCTGTTACATCTGATGCACTAAGTCCTTGTAGCCTCTTCTCCCAGAAAAGCTGTAAGGCAAAACATTACTGTTAATAGATACATTCTCGGAACAAGAAAGTAGCGCATCGATGCTGTTGAATAATGAAATGGAAATCATTTCAATAGTTTCCTAATTTCCGCTTCTTTTTCTTATTAAAAGCCAAATTACACTCCAAACAGGAATTACTTCAACACATCATGATTCTTTCAAATGATATTACTCAAAAAACTATTTTTGTTATTTTATGCAACCTATTCACTTATCACAGTACTAAAGATTGCTATATACTACATATACTTCTTTATAAGGTATCTTCCAAAGAATATAAGTTAAATTTGTAAAGCTTCACTTGGCATAAAAATGTAGGGTTGTATCTTATCCGGGGAAAGAAAAGAGATTACATTACATAAAGTCTCTTTATCCAGTATATTAGGGAAAAAGCTCTTCCACCTGCAATTTCTTCCAAGGCAATCAAGTTTAGTCCTTCAGCGTACTTTAAGGAGGAAAACAAAGGCCATTTCTTTATGGGAACTTTTCTAGAATGTTTTACACACTTCCTTGCTTTTATTAAAACAGATGCCACATTCACCAGTGACCACCTCCCTGCTGCACGGAGCCTGGGTCACCTTGGCCACTCCTTGGCCGCAGGTCATCCCTCTGGGCATCGGTGAGCGAGCTGGAGGCCCTCCATACCCTGTGCAGCTACTGAGTACTTGATTGCTTGTCCAATCTCTAAATGGGCCAAGATGGCTCTGCTGTTTGATTTTACATCCTTTCTCCACTTCACTCTCTCTCCTGGTTAACTACTACTTCTCACAACTGTCACCGATCCATTCAACATGTATTTGTAAGCTCCTACTATGTGCTGTGCTTGCCCTGTGAATGCAACAGTGGAAAACATAGTGTTTTTGTCCTCAAGCCTTCATCTTTTTCTAGTCTGTTTCGTATCTACTACAGCCCACAAAACAGATAAAGGAATTCCACTGGACTCCCTGTATGTCGTTAACCTTGGATACCTGAGGCCTGTCACACAGTGGGCACTGAAAAACTGTTCATGTGAATGATGAAATACGGGGCTAACTGGAGTCAGAATGAGGGTCTTTTTTTTAGAATGAGGATCTTGAGGGGCACACAAACCCAAGTTGAAACCCCAGCTCCAGATGTATGACCTTGGACAAGTTCCATAACTTTAGAAGCTTCGACCTCCCCCTCTGTAAACTGTGGCGGCAATGACCACCACCAGAGCCTTCAGGGATTACACAGGCAGCCCATGTAGAACACTGGTCACAGAGTAAACCTAAGGTTTAGGATGTTTACTTTCCTTAAATTTGGACCATTCTGAGGGCTTTTCAGGCTTCTAATTCTGACTTCTGGATACATAAAAGGCATCGATAATTGTGTACCCCCCCCAGACAAAAGCAAAGACACAATAAAATAATTACATTTATGGCAGAATGGTAATACGTGGATTTACAATAACCTCAACACTAGCGCCAAGAGTAATCTGCACTCAAACGTTTCCCTCTCCTCTGAAGGCCTCAGGGACATGGCCAGATCTCCTACGTCTCCCTGCGAATTATGTCAGGAGCTGAATATGTAGTCCACGTATATATGGACACAAACACATTAATCATCCTGGGTGAAAAACAGTTAAGTGAAGATTTTAACTGATGAATGTGACAAATGTCCCAAGAAACCCTGCCTGCTTTCTATTTCCTCTTTAGGGGAATAACATCATCTAAGTTTTGAATGTCATAACAATAGAAAGAGACAAGGAAAACAAAAGTTAGTTAATTTCTAATGAAAAGATGTCCAGAGGAATCAGTAAGTATGAAATTAGTAAGTACTTTTATAATAAAGTCACATGTATAAAATTTTACTTTGCAAAAAATTAATCAACACCATCAAAAACAAAAGTATGAAAATCATGTACAGATGATTAATATTTTACACCTAAAAATTCTAGTTCTAAAATGTCAAAAGTTAAATTTTTTACATTCCATAATTTTTAATTCTTAATTTTTAAATTACCATTCATTTGAAGAAACATGATGAAAAAAATCGAGGCAGGAAAATTCTGCAAAATAAACCTCGGCCTGAGAAAGGAACGCACAGCCGCAAAACACAATTCCTGGCACCACCAGTCACCAGATGATCTTCAAGGAAATCTGACGCCCGACCTGATACCCATGAATGACTCAGAATAACTGAAGTGGGAAGGGCAAAAGCAGGCTTACAGTTGTGAGTACACAAAGCAGTATTATCAACGAATTATTAATAATATTAGAATTATTGTATTAGAATTTACAATTAGAGCTATTGTATTATTTTCCATAAGAACTGCAAACCTACTTTTGCCCCACCATGTATGTTCCTAACTCACCTTTTCTATATTCATCTTTTCAGGTTCCTACCAGTTTTGTTTGTTTTGAGCAGGGCGTATTCTCTGCAATTTAAAATACCTTTAAAATTTACGCAGAGCAGGCATCCTGCCAGGTGAAAGAAGCCAGTCTTTTCTGCACTATGCACCCCAATTCACAGGCCACTCTGAAACAGAAGGAACGGCAGGATGGCGGCAGGGACTCGGGGGGGAATGAGGGTCTGACTACAGGGGGTCGGCACAGGGAATTCTTTAGGGTGCTGGGACTGCACTCTCTGTGGCTTTATCCAGATGACACAAATACCATTTTCCCTCTTTTCCCAAGCCAATCACTCAAGGAATGATCGACATGCACTATCTCCACTCCTTCAGGCCCAGGCCCTGCCCAGGGATTTTCACTAAATTTACTCTGACGGCCAGTCAGTGACTCTCACCAACTTCAATGCCCTTTTCTCATTATCTCTGGTCATTTTATAGCCCGGAATGCTTTGAAGGGGGGTAGAGAAAGAGACAGGTCTAACTCTCCCCCATTTAAAATTTCCCAATCTGTTCATTTGTGAATTCCATGTTTTTGCTAGGTGGTTAATGTGGCCTTATGGAGTCCTTCCTGTTGCATTGCTTCCACAATCACTGCAAATCTAAAGACAGAAATATTGAACAAATGGGTCCCCTCTACAACAGCCATCCAATCTCCTCCACTACGTTTTCATAGATCCCAACCTGCCCCCCAAAAAGCTGACCCCCCTATCAAATCCAATGGTGTTCTCAGCTTCACCCTGCTGCCTGGTGTGAAGCCAAATAATCAATGTGAAACTTTCAATATTTGGAGAGACTTCCAAAATGTGCTGTCACCCTCAGCTAAGGGATTAGACCCCTTCCTAAACCCACCACTAATCAGACTCTCCAGGTGCTTCTAATATTTTGTTCTCCTCGGCACCCGCCAAAATGTACGAAAAATGATAGCACCCATCTGTGTGTGACTTTGTATTGCCAGCAGTCTGGGCAGTGACCTATGTAGTCAGTTGATGGAGAAGCATAGGATGGGATTAAAAGTCATCCAAAACCACAAAAGTGCCTAAAACACCAATGACTGAGAGAGGGCAACTTGGGAGAAACCATTTACTGGAGATTGGAATCCAGCTCCAGGCCCTCGCTCCTGAGTGGGGGTAGTAAGCACCACTATGACATCAGCAGAAACAAAGCCGGACTCTGTCCCGGCGTCCCGGAGGACAAGGGTGATGGTGCGAAACGGAAGGTGCTTGCTTCAGCGACAGGAAAGACCAAACCTGTTTCCTGAAAGTAAAACCAACCCTGAATACACCTGCAGCCTTTTCTTCACTGCTGTGGATTTACCTGGAGCTTTGCGGGATTTGCTCAACGTGCCTCATAACCCAGAGGATGAGAAAGAAAGGGATCACAAACAACCCTCACCACCAGACACAAACACTTTCCCCATCCTAATGCGCTGGCAACTCAGGCTAGTCAAAGTTATTTTTAGTTCTGTCCATCACCCGAGCGTAATCATACGTACTCTGGAGGGATCTGCACTCATTTGGGGGAGGTTAGACAGGATGGTTTAATGGAAAAAAGTAATTAGAGCAGCGGTCCCCAACCTTTTTGGCACCAGGGGCCAGTTTTGCCATGGATGGGGAGGGGCGGAGATGGGAGGCAGAGCTTGGACCAGCTTCCTTGGCAGCCTGGCTTCCTAATACCAGCCAAGGTACTGGCAGTCCGGGGCTTGGGCACCCCTGAATTAAAGGATGGATCCAAGTTCAACGTATGTTCTTCCAATGCCCCTTATACACAAACATCTGATGGGTATGAAGAGAATTGGTAATCAGTGCTCTATAGTTTCCTGCTTAGTGGAAAAGTAGCAAAACTCTACAAGGAAGACTGCAGTGATGAAGACACAAAATCAGTTTCAATTAGGGAGACCCTGGGAAGTCTTTTAGGAAGAAGTAGCTCTTGAAAAGTGTGTAAGAATTCAACAGAGGAGGAAAGACTTTGCCAAGCCAGGGAAACAGCTCGAGCAAAAGCCAGGAGGTGAGGCAGAGGACAAGGCAGTGTTTCTGAGTGTTTTCATGCACAAAACCAAGCAGAGCGGCTTCTTGAAAACATGTATCCCAAGGCCTCAGCCCCAGAGATTCCATTCAGCGTCCGGGCTAGAAGGCCAGAACTGTTTCATTTGTTCCCTTTTGGTACGTCTCTCAGGAACCCCAGGGCAGGCTCAGGGATCTGTTTCAGGAAGGCAGGCTGGTTTGACCTAAGGGAACAGTAGTGCACACGCAGAGCTGGTGTATGCGGACCACCAGGATCTCTGAGTTTTATTCCTGATTATACCAGAAGATAAAAAAATATTACTTTATCGTCTCCCTACAGAGGACTAGCAGAAGATGCTTGCCTTTCTACTTTCATAGCAGGAGGACTTGGGTTAAAGTGTATTGAAGGATACACCCAATTGTCTGGGGTAAACAGAAAGCGGGCTTACCCCAAGCTCTCTCTGCTGCCCAGGCAGAGTCTCTCGGTGGAATCAGAAGAGGGAGAGGGGAACACCTACCACCCACCCATCAAGTCCTTCCTTTAGGTCCAGAATTATGCCAAGTGCTTTATGCACAGGAATGCAGTGCATCTTTCCCACAGCACTGTAACATGAACTTACCAAAGGCTGCAGAGTTAAGTCAGTGGTGCAGCTTCGATGAAAACTCAGGTCAGTGCGATTAAACGTCCCTACCTTAACAAGAAAAGCTTTGGAAGAGCATTTGCACTTTTGGCTCTGTGTCAGATGATGTATTAACAGGTTTAAGACTTTTCTATCCATAAAACGAAAGGCAGATAAAGATCAGTAAATGCTAAGGAAATTATCAGTTCCATCCAGTTACGTGCTAGGTAATGCTGTGTGAGTCACCAGTGGAAGGCAATCTGTGCTGCCTCCTCCCCACGCAGAACTGTGAGACCCAGGGTTGTCACCCACTCAGGCTAAAACTGGCAGGGTTTTAAGAAAATATCAAACCATAGCTTGGCACAGCTCACATGACTAAAACTAAAGAATTGGTGTAATATGTATTCTCTGCAAATTTGCTTTCTTAGCACGAATGGCAAATACCAACCGCAGTGAGCAGCAATTTTTTTCTTGGTGGATGAATATTAAAAATTGAGACCCCCCACTCCAAGAAAACACTTCCGAGAAGTCACACTAACAATGGAGCAACAGCAGGTATTGCATAGAACAGGAGAGAGGGAGTGATTTACTAAGCATATGTAACTGAAGGCCTTAGAAATTTTCCTATCAGAATACTGTTTTAGGTTAATTATGCTAACACCTATTTCTCATGAACACATTAAAAAGCGTCTACATCAAACATACCAGGATTATTTTCCTCCACCAATACGTTTAATTTAAACAGCACTGATGCGTCTTGTGTCGTGTTTAGAAAAGTTCCTTGATGAAATGAAGCTGACCTATGTACATATACCCACAACCTCAACTTGAGAGTCAGCACAGCAGGTAGGAAGATTTAACTTCAGAGCAGCAACGTGAACAAATGGATTAGGCTTCAGGGTCAGACAGACCTATGCTCAAATCCTTGCTTTGTCACTTACTAGCTTTATAAAGTTGGACAACCGACTTAACCTGCCTCAGTATCAGTTTCCTACCCTGTGGAATGAGACAATAAAAGCAATCTCAAAGGGTTATGGAAACTAAAAGGAGGAGGTTTTGTAAGCACTTGGACATGTCCAGTAGAGAGCAAGTACACATCACAACTCAGTTCCATCCTGGCGTCCAGCACACTGCTGATCCTGCGCTAGCAACTAGTAAGTACTGGGTCATCTTATTAAAATGACTGAATATAAACAAAGCAAAACATAATCAACTCTGAAAGATGGGTGTATTCCCACATGAAGACTGAGCATTTACATAGGAATCTGCCCCTCCCTCCAGATTTGCAGCTGGGGTTTTCTTGCTACAACAAGAATCTTAAAACATCTCCCTCTTCTCATCCAAGCCAGACTGCCTCTCACCCAGGACCAAAGGTTGGAAGAATTTCAGTGAGCAGGCCTGGCTACAGAATTTGCAGGGCCCAGTCCGAAATGAAAATGTGAGGCCCTTCGTTCAAAAAGCATCAAGAATTTCTTGACGGCGTCAGCAGAGCATTCAACCAGGCATGGGGCCCTTCTGAGCACAGGCCCTGTGCAGCCGAGCTGCTAGCCCAGGGAGCTCGTGGTGGTGGTGAGGACAGTGTGCCATGGAAAGCAGAAGACCTCCATGCTGTTGCAGTAGTACTTAGGGAAATGCTGTGACGCAACCTCATTCTGGGAATTTCTTCAAAAAAGGAAGGAAACTGGATACAGTTCTGGCTGGACCTTTGCAATACAAAGGAGCTCTCCCTTCACCCCCTGTGGAAATTACTTAAGGATTTTTCATCCCTCTCTGCATTCCTCATGTGGAGGACAGGCGAACGGAGCAGGGCCCAGGCTCTCCCCAGCTGAGCAGCGCAGGGAGGGAAGGAGGCAAGCCCAGGGGATGCAGAAACCATAATGGAGGAGAGTGCATAGAATTTTGTTCTATTTAAATCCAGGGGATAATATGGATAGCTTTTAATTAAGATTTCCTGAAACTGTAATTTGGTTATTTTTATCCCTCTTTATGTCCATGCTGTATGACAGCAAAGCCTTTAGGAAAACCTCAAAAGGGCTCTGAGTGTTTTTCAAGAAGAGAAGATAGACGAGAACCGGGGAACACAAACTACATTTCTGTTTTGCCATGAAGGAGGAAAAAAAGGCTCGTACCAGAGGGTTTCAACCTCAGTGTCACTGATGTCTGGGGCTAGACACTTCTTTGTTGTGGACGTGTGGCCGAGTCCCTGGCCTATATTCGCTAGATGCCAGTGGCACCACCCCATTTGTGACAACCAAAAATGTCTCCAGTCACGGCCAAGGCTCCCGGGTGTGTGGGGGAAAGAGGGAGAGATGGGAGCGAATCAAGCTGGTTGAGGCCCACTGGTCCAGAGGAAGAGGACAGGGGAGCAGGTTTACAATGGCAGGGGCCCACTTCTCAGGGCTGAACGGAAGGCGGCCTCCCCCACCTCAGCTCCCTCCACTCTCCACGTTCCTGAGACTCATTCCCAGGCCTCATGAGAACCACCCTAAGTGGGTTGGAGCTTCTTACTTGAGAGGTTGAAATGTAATGCCTTTCTGATAGAAACAGTAATTATTATTAAAAATTCAGAACACACTTTAGATTCAGTGGTCTTTTGGGGGCTGGTCTGGGATACTAGAGACATTCATAGTGTCAGTTGCATCGGAAGATGCACAGTTCCGCACAACTGAAAGGTGACAGTTTATCCCGCACCCCAGATGCTAGAAAGCATCTGCACGCACAGAACTTACACGGAGCTTTCTGAGAGCACAAACGCGTGCTAATCTGTGACTGACACCAAGAAAGGCACAGCTGCATTCAGAATAGCTTTAGGTGTTCGAGCACAGGTACAGCAACAAAACAGAACCAATCGTGAACGCACTGAGTTCCGTATATGCTCTTAGCATGTACCGATCAGTAGGGCCTGGCCAATTCTAAACCAAAAGCCCAGAGAAAAGGCATCTCACTAAACTGAGCCACAGAAAAACTTAAAACGTATTTTAACCCTCATTTATTGTCTTCAAATGCATCTTCCCTTGCCTTCTGAAATTATCTCTATTAGAAAAAAATGATTATAAGAAACACTGAAATTTCAATAATGAAAGTATGTAGTTTATCTGTACCTCTTCTATATCTGAACTCCTATCTCTTACTGTTTATTTTAAATACCATAAATTGGATATTAGCTCCTAAGTCCAGAACCCTGCAATAATCAACCCGACAGCGTACTATAAAAACCAGATGCTCAAGTCTAAAGTCCCGAGCCTTTTCAGGCACCCCCTTCCCTCAGGTTTCCGCTGTGCAGTTCCGTCCTCATCTCCCGGCTCCACTACACTTCTAAGACCATCTCTGCTCTCGGCTCTCGGTCACATTTCCTCCCACCTCCTCTCGGCCTTGTCTCATCAATTTGCCCAACTTTTCCTCCCCACTTCCCCTTCCTCCTCCTCTCCTGGGGCATCTCCCACGAAGTGGCAGATGAATACTCACTGATAACCTACCAACTGTGCTTATTCACGTTACTTCTCCTGCAAACCACCTCCACCTTCCTCTTTCCACTAGGAGAGAAACATCACCCATTCATCTTTTCCCTCTAACCTTGACTCTCCTCCTACTACAGTATTAACACTGACCTTCCACAGCCACAGCAACCCTCCAATCACCAAACTCAGTTTCCGATTCACGTCTGCTTTGCCCTACTTCCCTGCTGCAAGCGCAGGCTGTCAGAATACCCTGGAAAGTCTGCCTTTTATGATGGCTCTCCGTATGTTTCATATTTTTAACATTAAAAATTAAAACTCCTGACACCATCAAAGACATAAGACTTGGCATTTTTTCCTAATGACAACAAGCACTTAAACTGTCTAAGAGGCATCATAGACTGTTAACATCTCACCATTTTAAGAGTTTTAATGGGCAGAGTCTTCATCTCTGTCAACAGCACGATGCCGGACACACGGCTAGCACCATGTGCTTACACGATGAATTGTGGCCTGGCAGAGGGAACACAGGGGACCAGAGAGAACACTAGTGCGGGAGCTTTATTTGTGCTGTCTTGGGCAAGTCACTTAATCACTTTGTATTTTCACCAACAAAATAGGAACACTAGTGTCTGGCTTATCTACCTCCAAAGGTGATCAAAACAGTGACAATGACAAAATTCTTCGAAAATATTCGTTTTTTACTGAATTGCTCAGGATGCTTCCTGATGTTAGGATTTCATAAGTTCAATGAATCTTATTCACTTTTCTAAGGATTTTGCTAAGCCAAATCAAAGAACAAAGGATCTTATCATGTATTTGCAGATTAAAGCAAACCTAGAAAGTGTGTACTTCATATGCACTGACTCATGAAAAGCTAAACACACAAGACACTGGGTTAGGCTACCCAGAGGGACGGAGCTCCCTGCCCAGAAGGGTTCGCCACGCAGTCTGCACACCGCTCTTGTTCCAATCAGCCCCGGGTCACATCCGGGCTGTTCAATTTCGGTCAGCAAAACTAGCTTAGCTTAAACACCATGGCCTGCAAACATCAAACCTCAACCATGAGCTACCCCCTTATTTTGTGAGAGTGGCCCGGGAAGAAAGGGCTAGACAGTAACAAGAAAATTATTATGTAAATCAAGGAAAAACTTGATTCATGTGGCCATGCAAACTACAGTAAGACCTCTTGTTAAGGCAGAAGATAACATTCAGGGCTAAAGAGGATGGAAGTATGAAGCAAAACCCACACGAGGACTTGAAGAGGATGGGGGAGCGGTCACCACCTGCTACGGCTGCTCGTCCCAACTCTGTCGCGCTGCCTCTAACTCGCACAACGTGGGCCGGTGGTGCCGTCACACACCTCAAAAGGTACCGCTACAGGAAGACGACCACAGGATAAGAGCACTCGTTTGTGACGCCTGTACATTTCTCACGTGCTGCTCCCACGGGAAAAGCTGTAATAGTGCTTTTCTTACGAACACATAATCAGCTCATGTCCGGACAAAGGTATGCTCCTTCATTTCACATATTTGTCACAGTTCCACACACTTGGAATTATTTGTTCAGTGTTTCTTTTCCTCACTATATTGAAAGTTTTATGAGGCTATATGGTGCATGTCTGACATTGTATCTACACAGCACCTGCAATAAATGCTGCTGAATAAATAAAGGAAAGATTTCAAAACCCACTCAGTGGCACAAACTCCGATCTGCAATAAAGAGCTTTCAGTATCATTATTGTTTATCAGAAGAGAGACCCTTCAGAAAAAGCATTTTTTTATTTTCAAAATACATTTATTAAAGCTGGCGACAGTGAAACAAGAAGGGCTTAAGTAAACGAAGCAACAGGAGAGAGCCCGGGCGGGGCTGCCTTAGGGCTCTAGAAACGTCATGGGAAAGGAGGGAGCCAAGGCGGGGCCGCTGTCCACTCAATGGACAGCCAGAGAAAAGGGGCCTTGGGAGGAGGTTTAGGGGGTCAGTCCGGGACAAGCTGCCTCCGCCCACTGCTCCCCAGGGGCCCTCGGAGGTTAGGAGAGAAAGGTCCAGACACAGGCTTGAGTGGGGGACGGTTCCAGAGACAACCTGCCCAGAAAAACTTTCCTGAAACTAATTCCAATAATGTAAGTTGATTCCTCACTTTCTAATAGTGTGACAAGACACAGTAGGAACTACTTCTTTTCTAATATGGATAAATTAGGAAACAGAGGTATATATTTACTATTTAAAATACAGCAAGCAACCACAAAAATGAAAATTGGGTTACAAATCCTCAAAATCATCAGAAGTATGGATTTAAATGGAAAACTCATACCACAGAACATAAACATAAGTATTAGAAAATGACAATAAAATATTAGTAACAGTATATAAACACAATGACGGAATCAAGACCAAACATGTCTGGACTATCAGTAAGTATAATGGAAAACTCACTTATAAAATAAAAAGACTGTCAGATCAGATGGGGAAAGTAATCAACTATATGTTTTGTGAAAGAAACATTATCTAAAAATAAAGGAACTCAGAAAGCTAAAAATAAAAACGAAAGAGCAATGAAATAACGAACAAATACAGGCACTAAGAAAGGTTCCATTGCTACCATAGGATTACTTCATGACAGTAATTGTCAAATAAGATAAAGCATAGCCCATTATAATTGATGGATTTCTGTATAATAGACAGCATCTGAACAAATCTGACAATCAAACTGGAGCTTGAATTTCCCTGGGGAAAAGTGAACGCACAGACCGAGTCCAAAGCTCGTCAGGAAAGTGCTCGCTCCACAATACTCATTTCATCTTCCGTCTAGGTACCACCAGAACCAGAGAAAAGGGGCTGTCCCAACAGGCGGTTACTATAAATATTAAAAATATTATTAGAAAATATTAGGAACTTTATATTACTAAACTTAAAAATTATGAGATGCATGTTCCTAGAAAACTATGTTCTCAAAATCTGTATAAGAAACAGAAAGTACATATATTCACCCACGTACCTATTAAATTGAATCTGTAACTTTAAGCTCTCCAATTTAAAATAAAATACTTAGGCTGATGGCTTCATAATTATATTCTTTCAGTCTTAAAAAGAAAACCAATGTGACACAAACTTTTCCAGAGATTAAAAGAGGGATAACCCAGTTCATTCTACAAGGCCAGCAAAGCTTTGATACTGAACCTTGAGAAGATGATTACGAGAGGAGAAAAATACAAGTCCATCTCTCTCACAAATACAAACGCAAAAAGTCCAGAACAACCGCCAACCTTAACAGCAATAACAATGCTATACTGGGACCACACTGGGCTGAACTAGGAATGCAAAGTTTGTTTCACTTTAAAACAAACGAACTAACCAAAAAAAAACCTAAGCAGTACAATTCACCACATAAACCAATCACTGTGATGCACTACATTAATGAAATTTTTAAAAAATCCTTTTGTCATTTAACTAGGTAGGGAAAAAGAATTTGATATAATTCAATTCCCATTCATGAAAAATATCCTCATAAAAAACTAGGAATCTAAGTGAATTTCCCTAATTTGACACTAGGGATTTATTTTAAAAAACCTACAGCATCCACCAAATTTAATAAAGAAACACTAAAAATTTGCCTGGTATCACAAATGAGATAAGTACATCTGTTTTCACTTCTATTCAAGACTGTGTTCAAATTTCTAACCAGTAAAATAAGTCAAGAAAAAAAAGGTTTAAGGATCAGCGAGGAAGGAAAAAATTCATTCGCAGATGACATGTTTGTTCATGTATAAAGAAAAAAAATCAATGATTATTTAATTAGTGAATTTAGGAAGATGACTGAATATACAATATACAAAAACCAACTTATTTGTATATATTTGTAACAAACAAGTAGAAAATTTTTTAAAGTTTAATGGAATTAGAATAACATCAAAAAACACCAAATAACTAGAAATCAATTAAAGATGTTTAAGAGCTCTAGACTGAAAACTATAAACTATTAATGGAGAGATATACAAGATTCCTGAACTTTAAAACTTAAATTGTTAATTCTGTTCCAAACTGATCTATAGCTATAAATCCTAGTAGGTTTTAAAAAATCTAAAATTGACATGGAAATGCAAACAGCCAAGACTAACCACAGTGACCTTAAGAAAGAACAACAAGGCTGGAAAACTCCCACTAGCAGGTACCAAACTCTCCATGAAACGACAGTATGGCAATTAAGACACCGTGGTATGGGGAAAGCGACGGACAGACCGCTGCAACAGAACACAGTGCAGACACAGATTCGCGTGCACAAGCAGACCAAAGGATGAGAACAGAACACAGAACACAGTGCAGACACAGATTCACGTGCACAAGCAGACCAAAGGATGAGAACAAGAGTCCAAAAACCTGACTTTCACAGGTCTGTCACACTTTCTCACTTGACATTTGACATCCTTATATGACATTTCACTTATGACGGAGGTGACAATGCACAGCAATCAAAAAACAACGGCCTTTTCAGTACGTGGTGCCGGGTCAACCGGGAAAAAAACTCCACCTGATGTCATACACAAAAGCCAATTCCTGATGGGTTGTAGAGCTAAATGCATAAATAAAACAAAGCTTTTAGAAATCAGGGGAATGTATTGATAAACTTATTAGAGTAAGCAAAATATTTTTATTATGATGAACTGGAGTTTATTGGCACAAAGTTCACTCAGCAGTTCCAAACAGAAACAAAAGACACTATGATCTCATACAATAGCTATCTGCTGTTTGTACTTTATTTACAAAGCGTTTAATTTGTACAAGGCTCTGGAGCAATAAAGGGAAGTATAAAAAAATCCTTAAGGTTTTAAGATAATAGAGTAAAAGAAAGAGGGTGTTGAGTGAGTGGTCGGTCACAGATGAATCAGACATGATCTGTTCTCGAGTCAAGTAAAAGATTACAAAGTTAGTAACTAAAATAAACAAACAAACACAGCTCCTACTTTCCTATAGCTATTCAAAAATTGTGGCTGCATCTGAATGCACCTCCTTATCTGGGCGGGAAAGTGCCCAGACTTGCCATGGCTGAGGTCAAAGGGAAATGGATGCACACGGCATAGATGGACAGGAAAACTTCCTGAAACATGTCACAGAAACACAAAGCAAGAGACTGATAAATTCAAGTGCATTTCTTTACTTTTTGTAAGTTGAAGTGTTGAAGTATCACATACAAAAAGTAGATAATAACAAAAAAGCCATGCACATAGCTCACTGAAGTTCTACCAAGCAAGCAAACTCGTGCGGCAGCCACCGAGACGGAGAAAGAACATTACGAGCACTCCGGAGACACCCCACACCCTCTCAGTCTCTAACCCACCTCCCAACTCTTTAAATTATGAATTTACATTTACCAAAACATTAAAAGTGTTAAAAAGGGCAGCCACAAACTGGGAGAAGGTATTTGAGAAATATATCCTACAAAGGACTCATTCAGAATATATAAAGAACTCCCAGAAGTCAATGAAAAATAAAAAGACCACCAACTTAATAACTTCATACAACAATGCATAAAAAGACTTGAATAAGCACTAAAATACAGGATTTCTCCATAAACATACATGTACACAGTGCCCAGTTTCACTAGGTAACAAGGAAATTCAAGTTAAAACTATAACGAAATACTCCTAAACACATACCAAAATGTTTAAAATGTTAAAGACTGACAACACCAAGTGTTGCCAGGATTTGAAGGCACTGTACAAGGCTGGTAGGAGTGGAACTTTGCGTGATCACTTTGGAAAACTATTTGGTATTAGTGAATGAAGCTGGACTATGCCTACTCTATGACCCAGCAATTCTACACCTAAGTATAAACCCAAAACTAAACACGTGCACCAGAATATTAATTGAAGCAATATTCATAATAGCCAATAAGACAGAACCTAAAATAAACAACATCAAGAAAACAGTTAATTCAGGGAACAGGAAAACCAAACATCAAACAAATAAAAAATTAATTATAATTAATATATTCCAAGAAGTGAATGTAGAGGTTGTAACTGTAAAATAAAAAACAAAATTTTATAAATAAAAGCCAAGAAAGAGCTATTGAGCCAAGAAAGAGCCAAGAAAGATTAAAAATAATATGATCATTAAAATTAAAAACTCAATGAAATTCAAAAATTCAGTAATAAAAATTCAATAATGGACTAAAAGTTAAATGCCCCGGAAAGCAAAACAACAACATTCAGATGGAAAATACAAGAGTCACAGAAAAATTCTGAGATGACTAAGACCCAACTTACACAAAGAGAGAACAGAAAGTTGGGGATTTCAGAAGAAGAGGGAAAGAAATGACATAAAATGTATCATGCAAAGGACAGGAGTCACCTCTATCACCTACTGAGGGTCCGGTGAATGAAATAAGGCCTACAGGGGACATACTGATTTGTACATGACATTGGGCTTCTCCAGCAACCCCGAAGTGAGAGAACAATGAAGCAATGCCTTTGAAACCCCAGGGAAAATGATTTTCAGTCTAGGATTTCACACCCAAACAAACCTGATTGTGTCCAGGTGAAATAAAGTTATTTCTAACGTGCAGGTTCTCAAAAACTTTACCCCCCATTATATTTGATCAGAAAGCAACTGGAGGACTGATCACAAACAGAGGGTATATGCTGAGACAGAGGAAGACAGATATCCAGAAAACAAACTTCACCACAGAAACACAGCAAAGGAGATCCCCAGAGCTACAGCTGCCCAGCAGGACCAGAGGATGGATCCGGACTGAAGGAGGACAGAGATGACTCGGGGAAAACACAAGAACAAGCCCAATGGATAGCAGCATAGGAAAAATATTATTGATGGACACGTGGCAAAAACGTTAAAGCACCAGGAAACATGAAAGCCATCAAGAAGGGCTAGCACACAGTTCTCAAGATTAACAACAAAGCATCATGAAAGCAATTCTCCTGGTGATGACAGGGCATCACCTGCTCTACTCATGAACATTTTGTCATAATAATATAAACCTTGACTATTTTACCTGTTAAACTAAGATTGAGATCAATGATGTTGGAAGCATAAGAGTGAGGGAGGGAGGGAACCATTTACTCAATGACCATTGTAGGAAGTCAAGAAATAGTGTCTAAAATTAACAACTAAGGAAATAGCATAATAAGTATATTCAGAGATCTAGAGATAATTATAAAGGAAAATAACCGGAATTGAGAATAAATGCTTCTGGAAATGAGACGAGAAGACACAAAAGTAGGAAACTACTTTTGAAACATAAGTTTCTTAATCTTTTTTTCCTATTTTCCTGTCAGAGAATTTTTAAATTTCAAGAAAATGTCACAGATCTCTCCACAGGATAGTTAAAATATTTTTAAATGGATAAGAATAATACATGATGATTAGAGGTTACCATGAAGGAATAATATTTTTTAAAATTCTTATTTCATCTTTTAGATGCAACTCTCCTTGAAGACTGACAAGTCCCCAGATCGGGTTTCTGTCCAGGGCTCCAACCCATCGCCTTCTACTACCCGCTGTCCCACAGCTGTTTCAACTTCCGAATTCTCACATTTACATTTCACTATTAAAAAAATATACTGAGCTGCCCCCTAATATTTCCATATTCCTGTTAATGACGTCAGTCCCCCAGTTACCTAAACTCTACGACTCTCCTCCCAGGCACAGCTACCGGTTAATAAATTCTGTCGTTTATTTTATAACCAACATGGAAAAATCTTAGTTACACTTTAACTTCCTGTGGTGTTTCCAGTGGTCTCTCAGCCTTACATTAGTCCTCATATTACATGCAACAGCCAGATTAAAACCTGTCTAGAATTTTCTGCCCATACTTTTGTATTGATTTGCCTGTCTCTCTGCCTATCACACTAGGAGATACTGGTAAGTTCCTTGAGAACAGGGACTATATTTTGTTCACTGCAACATCCCCACTACTTAGAAAAGTGCCTAGCACAAATTGAGAGCCCAATTAATACTTTTAGAACTTAAAAATATCAATTAATTGATTGATTCAACAAATCATATTAAATACTGACATAATAGACACTGTAAATAAAGCAATGAAGAACTAATATAGTTATGACCAGAAAAGGAGAAAGGAGAAACACTAAGTCTAGACTTGACGAATCAGAGGGTTTTTGAACAGATGAAGTGGCATCTAAGCTCAGACACAAGGGAAGAGGAGAAAAGCACTAATTATAGGTGGGAAATAAAACAGCTTGAAACATGATCAGGAATTGCAAGGGCAGGGTGCAGGAAGGAGATGAATAGCATATTCAAAAATGTGCAAAAAGCGTGATCAAGTACAGAACCAGAGAAGGAAGTGAGGCTGGAGAGATGACTAGAAAGCAAATCACAGAGGACTCTATAAATAATGTTAGGTGTTTAGACTTTACAAGTCATTTTTAGGATTTTTGACTTAAAAACTAACAGGAAGCATCAAAATGTTTTCAGCAACAGCATCAGATCTTCCTATCAGATGGAGCTTCTGGGTGCAATATGAAGAATGAACTGGAGAGAGTAAAGCAAGAAGCAGAGAGATGATCTGAATTAAGTGAATACTCAGGGAAGTAGAGTCGACCAGACTTGTGGCTGGGAAGAGTCAAAAGGTTGGGAAGAGTCAAGAGTGATGCTCAAGTTTGACTTAGGCAGCAAGGTGAACAGTAGTACTTAAAGCCCCTATTGTAGAAAAAAGGGTGGTATGATGATGGAGCTCAGCAGGATAAACTAGAGGTGCTGGTGAGACTTCAGAGCGAACAATGTAGTTAGAAGATGGATTGCTAAAGGTGTAAATTTGGAAGCAATAATAAGTATATCGATAACTGAAGCCATGAGAATGAATGGAATCATTATGGGTTTACAGAGAGAAGAAAGCACAATATTCTTTGGGAACCCACACCCTTTTGAAAAATAAGACAGAGAAGGAACAATCTAAGAAAGAGACTGAGAAAAAACAAGGAAGGAGGTAAACCAATCACTGTACAATCAAGTACAGTGTCACAGAATAAGGCAAGGGTCGTCACAAGTGTCTCATGCTTAAGCAGGTCAAGTAATTTATGTACTAGAATTTATCCATCCAATTAATAAGGACCATCAGCAATCTTGATGAGAACAATTCAAGTGGCATAGTGGGGACAAAAGCTGTATTTCAGAGATATAAAAATCAAGAGGTAAAATAGATGGTAAATAAATACAACTCCTGGAAGTCTCACTGTAAAGGGAAAAGAAAGAAAATTCCTAAAGACGATAAGGAGATATACTCAAGTAAAGTTCAGAGGAGTAATAAAAAGTTATTCCCTTGTTCAAAATTCTCTAAACATTTCTGATTTACAAAATTAAGCACAAATGCTTTAGTCTGTTTAAATTCACAAATATTCAAATAAATGCAAATTTAAGATGAAGTAACATTTGTATATATTGAATTACCCAAAATAGAAAAAGTATTGATAATACTCAATGCCACAGAGGGTAAACTGAAACTGGAATGCACATGACTTTTCAAGATTTTTCATTTGGTACAACCCTTTGGAAATCAATTTTCCAGAATATTTCAAAAATCACAGATAGTCAAAGAATTATATGTCTGGGAATCTAGCCAAGGAAACATTGTGAAACATGGGAGGAAACTGTACACATAAGGATATTTACTGGAGTACCACCTACAATAGTGAAAAACTGGGAATAACCATATGGAAATGGTTAAATAAATCATGTTAGCATAATACAGAGTTGTGGGAACAAGGCATGCAAATTATATAAAACATGGACAAAATGTAAAAATAATATAAAGGTAAAAATGTTTAAGTATGCATACATAGGTATATTATGTTTTCAAAACATGCATTAAAATATAGAAAGAGTGTAAAAATGTTAAAATGCAATTGTAATCATATTATTAAAAGGGAATTATGAGCACTTTTTCTTTTGTCTATCCCACATTTTTTTCCCTAAACTGTAAAGACTCACCTTCGAGGAAACCCACGACAACATTCTCAGCTGCCATGCCTTCCCGCGAAATCCCTTCTCTCCAAACAACCTGCCCCTGTTCCCCATTCCTGCAGAACGGCTTTCCAAGCACTCCTTTCCACAGGCAGACTACCCTGTCCCTCCCACTCGCTTTCTAAGTCCCGCTCAATCTGCACAGTTCAGCGTGTTCTTGCATCTTTTCTGGCGATTTCTCCAAACTGCCCGGCCACAGTAACTTCCCCCTTCTTGAACGTCTGCTGCACTCGTCCGTACTATTTATTTGACCTTTTGTACATGGCACCTTCCCAGCGCTGCCCGGAATAATGCCTTTAAGTAGTTCAGGACAATGTGTCCCGTTTCCTCCGCACACCACATTCACCACCACGTCATTTGCAAGAGCCGAGGAATGGAAACAACCTCCACCTCCACCAAGAGATGAGTAGGTGCAGAAAATGTGAGATCACATACACACACACACACACACACTCTCTCTCTCTGAATTATTATTATTAGCTACAAAAAAAGGAAATCCTGCTATTTGGAACAAGATGGATGAACTTTGAGGATATTATGCAAGGTGAAATAAGTCAAACAGAAAAAGATAAATACTGTATGAGCTCACTTCTATGTGCAATCTAACGTATAGCAGGAAAAAGCAATGGGAGGGAAATGGGGACAACTGTAACTGAACAACACAAAAAAATAAAAAGTAAAAACTCATAGAACCAGAGAGCATATCGGTGATTGTCAGGGGCAAGGTGTGGGGGAAGTGGCGAGGAGTTGGTGAGAGGGCACCAGCTTTCAGTTATCAAATGAATCCGTTCTGGGTACATCGCGCACAGCACATTGTGGACACACGCAGTTCTCCATATACTGTACTGTACACTTGAGGGTCCCTAAGAGAGACTCTCACCACCACCACAAAAAAAAGGTAATGATGTGAGGTGATGAGTGTGTTAACTAATATTACTGTGTTAATCATTCCACCTCGTATACGTATATCAAATCATCATGACATACACCTTAAACTTACACAATGTTCTACGTCAATTATATCTCAATAAAATTGGAAAAAAGTCATTCTAAAAAAAAGGCAGACTTCTGGAAGGACATAAAGTTTCATATCTTTTGAAAGAAAAATTAGCGAACAATATAAAAGAAAAACACTAGGATCAAATGGAAGATTTAAATCCATTTCACTGACTTAAATATTTACTTTTTGGTAGAAAAAGGAATATTCTGTAAGGAATGTAATTAATATTCAAAGACTATCAAAAACACCTAAAGCCTATCAGCACACTAGAACCTACTAATTAAAAGAAAGAAGATAAAATTTCTTTGCTGTGAAGATAAAAAAAAACCATCAAGAGACCAGAAAGCAGAGAAGACGACCGCATCAAGAAATAGGAAGAAACAGGCGTGCAAGCTCTTCAGATGATGGAAGAAGGAAACTGGGAAAGACACCTTTAAAAACAAAATCCCGGTTCCACTAGAGTTAAAGGGATTTGACGTATTTCACACATCTGGCTCCTCGACCTTACAGTTTGGGATAACGGTATCATACTTGGAAAGTGTTCCCTCCACCCCACCCCAGAGTTCTCTTTAAAATCAGGAAAAGACAAGCACTCGTTAAATGTGATGACAGCAGACAGAAACATGTCTGGCTACTCACCCCACCACAACCAGGTTTTACAAATGCCATCTCTGCCTCACATTTTTAATTACAGGCAGAAACCACTGCTGAATTGTTTGGTGCACTTTTGCTGACATACCCTAACTTATACTTTCAAAGCTAAGGCATTTTCAAGGATTCGATACATTAGAAATTTGTAATTTATATATTTTATGGAATTCAAATTAAGACTGCCATGTGACCTAGGCATAAGATGCCTGGTATATAAGACAGAATTATTAATTTCTCTGATTGCTTCATATCTGATTTATGCACTTCAAATCTATTCAAGGTAGAGCCTCAATTAGGATCCAAAAATCTAATCCTAGTTCTAGGTCTGAAAATTCAACACCTGAAAAGGAATTACAATACCACTAATTTGAATATCTTATTAAGAGAATAAGATATAAAGAATAAAAATATTGATATCTATGGAAACCTCAAAATTAGAAACCTCATTGTCTAATTATTTACTCCACAATCAAAATAACTTCTCCACATAGAACATTTGGCAATTTATATTACTACAGTTCAATGGAGCTTGCAAAAGGTAGCAAAACTGTAAGAATCATTTCTCCCCATGTATTTTTTGCTATCTCCTCAACGATGGTTGACTAACAGTCATCTGTCGTATGTATGTTAAAATATAATTAAAATCCACGTAGTTCTTTTACTAAAAACCTTGAATCTGAACTGAAATAGTCAGAATGGCAGATCGTAATTTTAAAAACATTAATACAAAAGTTGTCTCGTTACTATTTTTCTGTATTTGCCCACTGCACAATACTGTATTTTGAAATCTCATTAGCAATTAGGGTTGCCCAGTCAAATATTACCTCAATTCTTACACTGAAGATAAACAAGAGGAAAGCCGACTATTGTCTTAGTACAATCAAAAACATCCAACAGAAAGTGCCAGGCAGCATGAGGATAAAGTGGAAACCAGTCCAAACTCTTGGAAAAGTAAACTCCTAAGTAAGTTTAACACTTCCTGTCTAAGTAAGCTACAAGGTAGATAAAAACCTCCAAAGATCTGGGTTAAAATGACGTGCTTTTTGGGGGGTGGGGGGTGGGAGGTGTAGGTTGGAGGTAAGATTTGGCTTTTTTTCTTTTTACATTTTTTTCATTTGAGAATAATCTCATAAACCTTAATGAAAGAAAAAAAAAACCTGAAAACATTCAACATACCAAAGAATAAGGAGCAACTAACTAATCTGGTTACTTCAACTTCAAAAATCTAGGTTACCAATAAATATCTCTACAGCCAGCTACACACTCAGGAAATATAATCACCACAGTTTTAAAAATCTGTGACTGAACTTAGGTACAGAAAACAAATTACTGTTAAAATGACTGAACTTTGCTCCTCAATTGGTTTTTACCCAAAATATTTGGTTTTACAGACTATATTGAGGAGAATGATTTGGCAAAGAAGAAAATAAAATCTAGTAAATACAACCTGTCCTCACTAAGACAATGCAGATTTCCAACATGGAATTAATGTTTTAGTTAATCCTCTTTCTTTCTTTGGGGTATTTGAAGCAAATTCTCTTAGCCAATGACATACTTTCAAATTTCTCAACAAAAATCTTTACAAGAAAATGATTTTAAAATCGCCAAAAGCCACAGGACAAGACTTCAAGACTTTAGAGAATATATAAGGAAGAATACAATCAGGAAAAGGCATCCAAGTGGGTAAAGTTCCCTCCCTGGGAATGGCAGAATCCTCTCCCTGTTATAATGAATTCACTAAACCTACTGGCACTGTCTGGTGACTACCTCTGGGCACAGCAGTAAAACAGAAGGGGAAAGCCTGGTACAAAAAGCTGACTGGCTCAAAGAAAAACCTAAGTGGTGACAAGAGCCTAAAGGCACATGCAGGTACGCATCTTTTATATTGGATGTGATACACTTACATGGCCCCTGTTGAATCTCTTGGGGACCAACAGTAAAGCAAGTTTAGAACTTCAAATCTTGAGACATCTATAGCAAGATGCTGATCCAATGTGGCTCCAAATATCTTCTGTTTTCCTGGCTCACCTGAAGAGGAAAAAACACTACAGAGGATGTGGGAACTGAATTTCTTTATGTAGTTTCTTCTAGAGCAACTGTCTGAAAGTTCTGGCCCAATCCTTTATCAAGTCTGGAGATGAGACACTTGAGGGACTAGTGGGAAACAAAATTCAAACGAAAAGGTGGAGTGAGACATCTAAAAGGGGAGTGCGAGAGCACAAGATAACCGTCGTGGGTAAATCAGCGTTTCTCACCGTGAGTGGGAGGAGGCAGAGAAAGGAGAGGAAAACAACGCACAGAAGTTTCTCCCTCCGCTCCCTCACCCCAATTTCTACTAAAAATTCACCAAGTACCTATACTTTTTGACTACAGTTAGGGAGTGAATAAGCAAGATTACTTGGAAAGCTCAAGTGTCTTGTCGAGTCTCCCTCTCCTGGCTACACGGCATTATTAAGCAGTAGGGAGGCCTTCCAGGTAACACAGTTTTCCTGAGAAAAGATTATGGTCCAATACAGCTTGAGTCAATAAAGAAAGAGAATAATATATCCAATTTATACATGTCACAGGACAATATGCCATATTTACAAAGTTCACTTAATTCTTTTCAAAAGGGGAGGGATAGCTTTCATGTAATAAGAAATCAGAACAAAAAGTAGTTTCCAAATAAGAGAACATATTTTTAAACTAAGCAACACAAACTGCATCCTTCATCCCCTTAGGAAATACTATCCCTAGAAAGATGATCTTTAAAAAACTAAGATTAGCAGAATCAAGTCTGATATACATTATCACACAAAAGCATACAAATGTAGTCTATAACATTAAATTAATTTTGATTCATTTAATTAACTTGTTTTCTTAAAATATTTTACCTAAATATTGAATTATTAGTTCTTCTCCAGCATTCACGTAATCACCTAGGACATAAAACAATTTTCTTTGCAAATATATTCCATTTTAACCAGTGTTTACTTGAACTATTATCTGGTAAAAATACCAGAATTTTCTGAAAAATAAAGACTGGAGAACCAATTAGATTCTTACCTGACGTGGCTGTTCATTCATTCGTTGTGGGTCTGACTTCACTTTATTATTAGGATGATTTGTGACTTTGGTTACCGGTTGTTTGAAAATTGATGCTGTTTGTCTAATTGGCAACGTTGTATTTAAGTCTGGTTTACCCTGTGGACGTAAGCATGTTTTCATTAACAAAGGTCATACATAAATGTAATTAGATGAATTATTTTTTGTTAATCCAATATCCCTTACTTTAAATCAAATTATTTCAAACTTCTCAGTATCAATATTTTAAATACTCTAAAGTACATTTTAAGTACTATATTATATAATATATATAGGGTGGGGCAAAGCAGGTTTACAGTTGTTAGTACAGAAAATAATAAAATTAAATGATACAAGAATAAACTCTGTCCCCCATACTTACAACCGTAAACCTACTTTCCCCCGTCCTGTACATATTTTTATTGTTTTTTATCTAGTTTTAAATGTAAGAAAATTCTCTATATAAAATTCACAATTAATTTGATTAGCAAGACACCACGGACTCACAAATGAACAAACATGTTTAATGCTGGGTTAAAAAGGAAGCATTTCAGGCCAACAACTGGGACAGCGAGCAGCTCTACACTGAGAATGGAGGGCAATACTGGCACACTTGCCATTAAATTATAGACTGCCGGTCAGCTGTCTGGAGGCCAGGCTTACATAAAGCCACATAAATCATCATTTTCCTTTTATGTAAAGATAATTAGAAATGGAAGTTCTCTTTCTAGCAGACAATTCAATCTTTAATAAGAAAATATTACTTATTTTATGATATTTAATACTTTTGAGAGACTTAAAATTAAGCTTCAGAAAGTCAAGCAACATACATATCTACTTTTAATCAACTGGTATTAGACATGTGTTCTAGTGAAGTACAGAATCACTAAGTATATTTGCAATACTTCAACAGCAAAGGGTGATAGGGTCAGGTGGCCAGGGGAGGTGAGAGAGGAAAGAACAAAATATGATTATGGCCAAAAATATAAGAGGTCACATTTATCTAAAAACAATATACATCTGCCCTGGCTGATGTGGTTCAGTGGTTGACTGCCAGCCTGCAAATCAAAGGGTCACCAAGTCGACTCCCAGTCTAGAGCACATGCTGGGTTGAGTGCCAGGTCCTTGGTAGGGGGCGCACAAGAGGCAACCACACCTGATGATTCTCTCCTCCTCTTTCTTTCTCCCTTCCCCTTGCTANGTACAGAATCACTAAGTATATTTGCAATACTTCAACAGCAAAGGGTGATAGGGTCAGGTGGCCAGGGGAGGTGAGAGAGGAAAGAACAAAATATGATTATGGCCAAAAATATAAGAGGTCACATTTATCTAAAAACAATACACATCTGCCCTGGCTGATGTGGTTCAGTGGTTGACTGCCAGCCTGCAAATCAAAGGGTCACCAAGTCGACTCCCAGTTTAGGGCACATGCTGGGTTGAGTGCCAGGTCCTCGGTAGGGGGCGCACAAGAGGCAACCACACCTGATGATTCTCTCCTCCTCTTTCTTTCTCCCTTCCCCTTGCTAAAAGATAAAATCTTTAAAAAAATAGAAAATTAAAATAATACACATCTGATATTTTGATATAGAAATGTATTTGATAAACTTACAGGACAGTCAGTGAAGTTTTACTTTTATAATTATCTCCAACAGAAATTATAATTATCAACTTGCAGACCCCAAAATAGTGGTTCTCAAACGTGAGCATTCACCCTGGGGGCTTATTAATACTCAGATCCCCGGGCCTCATCCCCAGGGGTTCTGAATCCGCACCTCTGAGGGAGGCCCAAGAACCTTTCCATTCAGGTCTCCCCTGCTGCTGCTGCTGCCGCCCCAGGGCCCACACCTGGAGAACAGGCTGGTCTACGAGACTGCAAATCAGTGGCAGGCAAGCCACGTCTAACCCATGGATGTGTCTGCTGTTTTTAGGGTCTTCAAAAAATAAAGCCAACAGTTACAAATCTGGAGACTTTGCATAAAATGCAGGATTCTAGCTTCTCTTAAAAACTGGAACTGATGTAGCCACGACAGGCCACCCTTAACTAGTGACAGGCTGCCAACTCCAGGGTCAAGGCTCCTCCTTTTGCAGAATTTCTCAACAACTCACATTTGTGTTGTCTGTCTGAGCCCTGAAGGTATTGAGTCGTGACCTCTGCTAAAGAATATCAGCCATGTCTACAAACCTAAGCAGCACAATAAGCTAATCTGACAATTGCAGTATTATTTAGTATTATTTGGACCCACTATTAAATGTGTCTCTACTCTCCTCCCTGCCCTCCACACTCCTCTTGTCTGTGTGCAACAGACAGGCTTGTCATCCCTTTATCGAACTCAATTTTCCCCCAGTGTATGTTCTTACCTTTAAGAGACAGATTCATCTTAAATAACTCTAACAATATTATTTCTCAGGTATTTAGCTTTCTTATCTTCACGGATTAAAGAAAAAACTTTGATTTAAAAGCATACAAACTTGGTCAACACGCTGCAAACCAACCACTTAGTATGTCATTTCTAAAAAGTGCAGGGCACAGAAATGTCGATGTTCAAAACCTCTGCTGGTAATTCTGTGACACCAAAGCTTTGGCCACCTCTGATTTATGACATCTAGAGCATTCTGAGGCCCTAAGCAAAGCCACCCAACCAACAAAATAGTTGATAGTCAATCCTAAAGGAACTTCACACATAAATAAATACTCAGAGAATTTTTCTGTCGCTAACTTATAATTAATTTCCTGTCACTAGTTATAATTTATATCACGAAACAGTACCTTCGGTTTTGCTTTTGTTCTTTCATAAAAACAATGCACTCTGCTGGTATTGGAACAAAGGCAGCATCAGCAGACACGAAGTGTACTGCAGTCATGCGCATGGACAAACTCGGTCCTGGCTGCAAGATCCTCGTTGTTACGAAGGGTGGCAGGAAGCAGCGGCGACTATTCTAAACTATGAATTCTAAATCCACAAGACTGGAAGGAAGCATGAAGCGTAAAAATGTTGGTACTACAATGGTAAGACTGACCTTTTTTTCCCCATTAACTTACATTCTTTAAAAATTAGGATATCTGGCTAAAAATATTCAAAATATGCAATTAATTTCCACTGTCTGACACTGAGACAGGCAATTCATCCCCAGTGGCATGAAATAAGAGATTATTCAAGAGCGTGCTATTCCTATTCTCTTGATCTTAGTTCTTATATTATTTTTCTCCTTTTAATTGGTCTTGAAAGCTCTGAAGACAAAAAGCATGTTTCACTAATTAATTGTGTATTCCAAAACAGTATCATGTCATCTGAAAAGCTGGACAAACTGGTATTCCCAGAAACTGTCTCAAAAACAGTGCATTTCATCACCGCCGCCCTGCCCGCAGGACTCCAGGGTCCCTGTTCATTCATGCCCGGCTGTGTGTCTAAATTTGGTTAACTACCAACCTGCCATAAACTTAGGAGCTATAAAACTAACACTTTTTTAGGGGGTAAGATTAAAGCTATCCATATACATAGTTGAAACCTTCCCTTTCAATAGAAGAAAATGTGAGGAAGTTCCTTATATTACAAAATTAAACTGGCAAACACACATATTTCAATATTAGAATAAGTTTCCAGCCTGTAATAAACTTTCTCAGTATACTCACTTTCTGATCAAAGTTTGATAATATATTTTATAATAATATATATATTAGGCTGAAAGTATTCAAATAACTCAAGTAATTCTGAGGGTCTATTCAAACCCCTACTTGCTGAGAATACAAAAATTTTTTTTTTACCTTTTACTTCATCTCTTTCCAATAAGTATCTGAGATGGCTCTTTTACACTTAGAAAAAAAACTGCAAAAAATAATTTTTAAAAATAGAAAATCAAGGACAAGGAGTAAGCAAATTCCTTTTGAAAAGAGTCATAATAGCAACTGACACTAGAGCTGAGCATCTAATATGAATGTGCACTTTCTAGGGTCCTGGGTGAAAAGAGATTAAAGTGTATAGATATTATGGTCAGAAAGGAGGAAGCGTACCAATTAATAAAGAAAACACAAGCTGTCCTGATATTAAATCTAAAAAAATTAAAGACACTTAACATCACAATGAGTATTAAGCAAAATTTAAGTGCTTTTTCTTTTCTCAGTCACCTCCCACAAAAACCAAGAAAATAACATTTAAAGGACAACCCAGTGAGGGTGATTCTGAAAGGAACTAAGCCAGCGTGGTCTAATTACTGCATAACCTTGCAGTGAGTGATCTAACCCGACTGAGGCGTCAGAGTGATGAAAAAGGTGGATGAAAAACATGTAACAAACCAGTGGGGGATTTTTTGCAGTCCTGAATCCCTAAAATTTCTTTTGAAAACATATATACACCACCTACATTTTAAAGTTGACATCAAGAATATCTCATGTTAATGTAAATAGTTGCAAAGGATCCACTTACCCAAGTATTTTAAATACTGACATTTTAATAAACTGTTACATCACTTTAAAATATATCTAACACGCCCTGGCTGGTGTAGCTCAGTGGATTGAGCACGAGCCTGTGGAGCAAAGGGTCGTTGGTTCGATTCCCAGTCAGGGCACATGCCTGGGTTGCAGGCCAGGTCCCAAAAAGGGGGCATGTGAGAGGCAACCACACATTCATGTTTCTCTCCCACTCTTTCTCCTTCCCTTCCTCTCTCTAAAAATAAATAAATAAAATATTAAAAAATAAAAATAAAAATAAATAAAATATATCTAACAATCTAAATACACCCACCACCAACCATTTACACAAGAACAACCTCATTATAGTTCCATTTCTCTCCTTTCTCTTTGAATAATTCCATTCCCTGAGTTATTTTCTCCTTTAAACTTGAAAACCTTTAATTGATCATTTATCTCATGAAAATATTATTTAACCTGTGACCATAGAGCTTTTAAGGATAAAAAATAACAAATCTCTCTAGTTTATTACAAGTATTAGTATATAACTGACCAAAAATGATACATTAATTTTAACAAATTATTAAACCTGAGATAAAAATTAGATAAATATATTAATAAAAAGGATTTTGTACTTAAAGATAACTTCATGGTCTCGAATCAGTACTTTTAACTGCTAGAATGGGTCAAGATTTAGTATTAATTCTCTTCATATTCATTTTTTTGGATGTGACACCAAGAAACCTCGTTCATATGTAAATAAAATGACTTGTTCTGTCATTCAGTTTTTCTGAACTTCTTCTGAGCCACAGGACAAAATACCACAGGTGCACCACCAAAAACGTTAACAACCACCATCTACACCAAGTCCTTTGTAAATGCTGTTGCAAGCAAAGAACCACACTAGCAGAAAGACCTCACTGCCACCACGTCATTCATTTTTCCACATCAACCCCACTATTTCAAATCGTCCCTTTATTGGAGATCAAACTCTTTGTTACGTGGTAACACTGCGAAACATGAGAAGTGTGACCTCCTGTAAAACTGAAGGCTGACTATGAAAGAGGAACTGGGAAAAAAGAACTTGTACCTCTCTTAGGTGTATCCTCAGATCAACTGAAATATAGAGATAAGTCAAATATATGTAAAAATAGAGAAACAATTCCTGTGAACCCTTCCAGGTGGGGGATACCCTGTAAAGCCTTCACATAAGCATAATTTGCACAGCAAGGACTTAAACTGTATATTCTAAATGCCATATTTCTCAGCCTGGTTTTGAAATAAAGCTACTGTATGCCAGTTCACAACTGTACATATCCTAGGTACATAATTTATCTTTAAAATCAATGCAAATTATGCACTTTAGTTTAAAAATTAGCCATGTTTTTAATGTAAATTTTTCAGGTAAAAATGCTGCTCTATCTAAAAATGCTAACATTCTAATACAATTGATACTTCCACTTCCCATTAGTGTCATTTTAATTCCCTGGCTTTGCACGTACCACATAACCCCAAGAGGTATGAGAAATACAAACTTTATTTTTCTAAGGTCACTTTCCTCGTCTGTGAATGAGGGTCACAGTAACTTCCTAAGAGCCGTGTAAAGCTCAAACGAGGTAACACGTGTAACGAGGTAACACGTGTAACGCTGCTGCAGCAGCTGCCGCTCTGTTCAGCCAATCAGCGAACGAGTACGGAGCCCCTTACTCGCTGCGGGCTGGGAAGACAGCCATTGGTTACCAAACCACCAAAATCCAGGCCTCAGCCCTCACATTCTCAGGGTGGGAGGAAGACAACCTAAACAAAGTAGGTTTATAATTTGTAGTCACGTTGGCACATGAATGCGGAATTAATAGCAGCCATTTCTATTCTGAGCATTAACGTGTTATTGAACTTGCTACTGAAATGTAGAAACTTAACCTACTATGCTTTCCCAGAAGGAAAACCATCCCCTGGTTCACACAGAAGGAACCTGAGTGGCACCTCTGGGTCAAAGCAGGGTTAGCCTGAAGGAGCAATTTCAGATTGGCAATAGAATGTGTACAGGAGCCAACAGCTCATGCCTTCCCACAAAATCAAAAGCCAACAAATACAGGAGCTTTTGGATCCTTTAGGTTTTTTTTCACGAAACAGAATTCACATATCATAAAATTCATCATTTAAAAGTGTACAATTAAGTGTTTTTTAGTATATTCACAAGGTTATACAACATTCATTGGTTTTTGCAAAAAATAAATACCTATGTGGAATCTATAAACTTGTATTGAAATCCACTTATGTAATATCCTAAAAATATTTTTAGGGCAATCAATGGATCTTACTTTGAACATAACAGAATGGGTGAACTACAATTTGAGCTCATTACAAAAGGACTTACACTTGTAATTAACTGAAGAGGTGGAAGAACTGAAACGCACTGAAAACAGCTTTGAAGAGTTCTACTTGAAAAATAACTTCTAGGCATGTCAGTTAGTATGAGGTCATTAGAGGCCTGATGGCAAAGGATGCTGAGTTTCCAAGAGGTACCTAGAGCAGCTAGCTGTATTCAAACTAAGGAACACACTGTCTGGAATTCATGATCTCCTTCACGTCTGGGCTGGCGCTGACTACAGATCTTTTGAATTTGCTAAACTAGTCCACAGAGTTAGACTTCAGGACCTATAAGTTAGGGAAATAAACCTTAATCATCAACAGAAACATGGGCATCCAAAATAAATCTTACCGAAGCCATGCCATGGGCAACTATCTCACCAAATCTCCCCTCATCGTTAGCATGAACGCCAAGCCCCAACCACCTCTAAAGGTCTACCATACTCGGGCACATTTGAGGCACGAACTTAGAATATGATAAACCTACTACAATACTGAAGAGAATATTCTCACCAGCGAGTCTATTTGCTCACATAGCTAGTTTCTTCTGGTACTTTTTGCTTCCTAGCAATTTTTAACCAGTCAACATTTAAATTCTTGGCTCAAATAAACCAAAAGAAGAAACGGAGCAGTGCTGTTAGTGGATAATAACTTGTTATCTTCATTAAAGATAAATATGCATTATTTAATATTTAATAAAGCTGCTTCTGCTTATGAGAAAATTAGATTTTTTTTGGACGAAACACAAATAGTTATAGCATGTCCTCTGCACATCCTATCCTTCCTTCCTCTCTTCCTTCGTCAAACGAGCACTGTTCAAGTCGCTCTCAGCCCTGCCAACTGCAGTAACAGCCTCCTAAACTGGTCCTGGCTTCCACTTCTGCACCTGCGCCGCCACCACACACTGTCCACACCGTAGCCAAGGACTCACATCGCTCCCTACACAGTCTTCAAACAGCATTTCATGCCATTCCTTAAACTGCCTTGCCAAGCCCCGGGATTAGGTTTGTCTGCTTCCTTGAACTCATCTACCTCTCCACTTGCTAAACTCCCGCCTCTGTGGCCCGCCTCCTATCTGCCCTCACATGCTAAATGCTTTAAGGGTTTTGCACTGGCTATTCCCTCTGCATGGAATGCTTTTCCCTCTGCTTTTTGTAGAGCTGACTCCCTTTCATTCAGACCATGGCCTAAAACTCAACCCCTCAAAGAAGAGGCTCCCCATCACTCAGCCTAAAATAGCCACCCTGTCAACCTCAATAATTCTTATTTAACTCACTGTGTAGCATTTAACATTTAAATTGTGTATCAGTTTGTCATCCCACTAGAATATAAATTCCACAAATACAGAAACTTGCTCTAGTATATCCACAGAATATTGAATAATGCTTAATTAAGCACATGGAATGTGCTAAGAAATTCTGTGAAATAAATGATGTCTCTTACACATTAGGTCTTGTGTTATGTAGTCCTTACCCTTTGATAGTCTCGTTTCCCGTCTTACACTTACAGGTGCCACACACACGGAAAATACTGTAATTCACGTAGTCTGCAATATCCATTTCAAAATTATTAAGCATAGAGTCATCTGTATTACCTGCCTCCAGATTATAAATGTAAGAGAAATAATCCCCAGACTTGTTCCACCTACTACTATTCAACATGAAGTCATGCTTATAGATACGTGGCCAGCATTTTCCTCTGAGTCACACAGACAGCCCGACAGAAGCATCCCATGGGAAAATAATCGTTGTCTACAGATGGTGTTTTTGACAAAGTCACTGTCAATTATAGGTTTGTAATAGCAATCCAGCAGAGGTAGACATGCCTCCTTTCTAAAAAGTCAGGACCACCCCTGGCCAGCATGGCTCAGTTGGTTGGGTGCCATCCTGAAAAGCAGAAGGTCGTGGGTTCGATTCCCAGTCAGGGCACATACTTAGGCTGTGGGTTTGGTCCCATGTTGGAGTACACAGAAAAGACAACTGATCAATGTTTCTCACATCGATGTTTCTCTCCTTCCCTTCCCCTCTCTAAAGATCAATAAGCATGTCCTTGGGTGAGGATAAAAAACTTAAAAATGTTTTAAAAGTCAGGACCATAATAATTTTTTTAAGTCAGGACCACAGTTATTTTAACTGTTTACTCTGCTCCTCTAGCACTTACCAAAATGAATCCCAGCACACCTCAAATCCATGTCTTGGTAATAACCAAGTAGCCAAGTCAGTCTGTCAGACCATACACTATCATCCACCACTCATTCCGGAGTACTCTGTCGTACACCCACCCCACAGGGGCCGTCCAACTTGTCTGACCTCAACTAAAAGTAGAGATGGTTTACATTATGACTCAGTACATACAAGTATGGAACATGAATTGCTTAAAATAATCCCCCGTACTAAATGTGATGTGCAATTTTCTAATCCTCTTGTATTCTATTTTTAAAAAACTCTAGTCATGAACAATGACATTGATTGAATGATCTGAAGTTTGAAAACCTCAGTCCCTAACATTGTACATTCTTAAAAACGACTGATCAGCAGGCTTTTCTACATCCTGTTTTCTCTGAACAATCTCCCCAGCCCCTGGACTTACGGAACTTGGCTGTCCCTTGCAGGTAGTACCCCCCGCCCCCCGCCAAACTTCTCTCCAATGAAGGGTTTTCCTTTCTCTCTCTCAGCACGACATATCTAGGGTCAGGAAGTACAATAGGATAGATTTTTTTCCTTTCTCCCTGTTTTTCCTCAAATCATTGCTCCATTTTTGTTCCTTCAAAAACTCTGGCTCCTTTGAAGCTCTTAGGAGCTGGCTATACTATGTTCTGCCCCTCCTCTCCGCTTTCTCCTTCATTCACTGAGATTTTCGTTTGTTTCTCATCTTCCTCTCCATCCTAACTCTTGTTCCCCTTCTTAGAGGCCTCAATACCCTAGTGGATAACCCGTTCAACTTTTTGAGTCCTTTGACCTATTCTTCTACCCAACCTCACCCACCTAACATTACAGTCACAGGCTTGTCAACCTAGCAACTACACCATCTCCAATTATCTCAATCAAGCCTCCAATGCTGCAATTTCTACTTCCTATCCTTGCAACTCACTTAGCACTGCCCTCTGAAATGTTTTGCCCCATCCATAGCTCCTATCCACTGACTGCCTGCTTTTTTTTTTCACTGTTCCTTAACTCCTTTCGCGTTCCTCCCTACCCAGTCGAGTTCCACGGTCCATGACCATCAGCATTACACTGCAAATACGTTCAGCTTTCTTGACCTCTGACTTTTCCACTTGTGCTAGAGACCCCACTCTTCTTAACCTTTCCAACGCCTCTAAAATGGGAGAGCAACCAAACCACCATCTCTTTCGTCTACCGTTTAGTAATTCTCCTCCCTACCCAAGAAAGTTCATTGAAAGAATTGCTCATGCTGACCCAGTTTTACCACTTGCTCACTTTTAACCCAATCCGATCTGGCATCTTTTCTCATTGAAACTACTATCATCAAGGCTATTAATTCATGTTGCCAAACTCAATGGCAGTGTCTGTGTTCCCCAGTTCAATCTTTCGGCAGCCATCAATGTACCGGATCACTTCCCTTTGAAATTCTCCTCTCCCATCTCGCCTAGCTTAGCCATTCTTTCACAATACACTTTGCTGATTCCTTCTATTCTCATCAAATTCTCGTTACTGGATTTTCTCAGTGCTTGGTTCTGGACCCTCTCCTGTATCTGTACAATCTCCTCCACTTCTTTTATTTCGAATACTACCTAGGTATCATCTGCACTTACACATAAAACAAGCACCTCACACCATGCATATCCAATGCTGAATTGATTTTATCCACCTATATAAATTTTCCTACAGGAGTCTCAGTAAAGGGCAACCCAAGCCATCTACAAACTGAGACTTTTCTCTCATCTTCCACACCCAATTCATTAGCAAATCCTGTCACTTCCAGATTCGAAACACAGCTTAGAATCTGTCCACTTCTCTCCACGTCTCTCACTGGTCTACTCTAATAGCTACTTGGCTCCTCATTTCCATTTCTGTGAAGTTCACTTCAAATTCATAGAAACCTGTACTCAACAGTGGCCCTCACTTCAAAGCCGAGAAATGAATTTCTCACCTATGGTCTCCTCATTCCCATTCTCCACCCCCATCAGCTCCAACAGAGACAGACCAGAAGACACTGCTCATGAAGGGTTTAAGGTGTGGATGAGAAGAGCACCAGCATTTCCAGAGAAGATTCTAGTTGCTGTCCTCACACACAAGGAATACGTGGGAAGAACAAAGTCTCTGTTTTCAGTTTGGATGGAGAGATTCTAGCAAAGCAGAAGACAAGGGGCAGTTCTTACCACACTATGCTCTACCAGGAGTTGGTCACTGGAGTGATTTGACCACAGGCCTCTTTAGTGATCGTGAATTGACCAGGGGGGTCCCTAGGCAACCAGTAAGTCAGCCCACTAAGGTACTCACTACTTCAGTAACTGAAAAATTCCTTACCAGTTAAAAAAAGACCAAATTTGAGCCACAGAAAGTAAGCTGGTCCCTCACACAGTTTGCCAAAGCCTTGCTTCCTCTCCTGCTTCTAAAATAGTAGTTACTAACTCTTCAGATACATTTCCTTTGAGAATCTGATGGGTACACTCTCCTGGACTCTCAGGTCGGACACCTCCCTGTCTCCATGTTTCTTCCGAAGCTGGCCTTTTTCAACCTTTAAAGGAAATAATAATGTTCCTTGATTGTGCTTTGTCTTCCAGATATTGTCCTCTCCCTTCCGCACCTCTTTCAAGCTTTGGGAGAGTATTCTAACTATTTTCATGGGAGGGAGTACAAATGCACATATGTGTACATGTTTCTAAATGCATAGAAACTTAGGAAGAACATATAAAAACTGGTTAATAACAGTTTCCTCTAGGTAAAATGACTAAGACCGAGAGACTGAAGAGGAAGATATTTTTCACCGAATACGTGTATTTTCCTTTCACCATGTATACAAACTAATGTAATAATAAATCAATTTTAAACTTAAAAAAGCAAGCTGTATTTTGCTTCTGATTTCTCAATTCCCAGAAACTTTGACTTTATAAATGACTTCTGGTCCTTCCAACGCTCAAAACTGGTATTTAAAGGCCACCAGATGCCTTCTAAGTGGGAAATCCGACAGATAACTACAAAATCCTTATCCACCCTGATATCTCCCCAGCATTTAACAAAAATCATGCTTCCTAGGCTTTTAGATCCCCACATTCTCTTGCTTCTCCTACCACCTTTCTGGAAGTTCCTTCTTACTTTCCATAAGACTGACTTATTCATTCTTTTTTTTTTTAACAGTGTGACAAGATACTTCTCTTCTGTTCTTCCCTATGTTGGGTTATCTCAATACACTATGGCAAACCACCATGACAGGAGTTTTAAAAGTGTGACCTGGGAGTCCCAGAGATACACAAGATCTTTTCAGAGGTCCAAGAAACAAAATATTTTAACTCCATCTTCCTCACACCATCCCCAAACTTGCTCATCTACCCCTACTTTCTATTCACCCTTGCCCCAAATTATTCAAGCCAGAATTGTAGCAAGCCTCAAGTCCCTCTCCAAGCTCACGGGGATACTTCTGTGCACTCATTCTCCTGAGTCTCACACCTTTCCACACCTCCTGTTATAGCACTGATTCAAGCCATCAGTACTTTTCTAGACTGCATCAGCCCAGACTACTCTGCCTCCAGTTTCCCCTTTCCCAATCCACTCCCGACCTGCACCCATTCTACACTCAATGCCCAAGCTGGTGCCCCCATCGAAGTAGCCCCTTGTTTCCCAAACCGCAGACACTGTCCCCATGACACAGTAACTCTCTGCAATCATGTATTTTCAGCATGCTGGGGAAGGTAACTGAAACGAGCACCTGCTAGATCACTTGCTTGAATACCAAGGGCACGGCCGTGCAGAATTCAAGGTGTGTGTAGAATCACAGGAATACATTACCATAAGGCAAGGTAACTCACGACAAATGAATTATGACAAACTGTGTAATTAATTCAAGAGAACACGATGCTCTTTATTTTGAAATTGTATCCAATTGATGTAAATAGAGAAACGTGGTGAAAGAATTGAGTCTTTCCAAGGTATCATTAGCACTGACAAGTCAAGCTAAAAAAATAACTAGTTCCATTATCATATTCATATTGTAAGAAATTTGTAAAATATACCATAAGTTATATTAATGTTAGGGAACTTGAATTTTATTAGTTTTGTAGCTTTAATTGATCAGTATTTTGGTGATGTAGTTAAGAGCTAGAAGCACAAGGAATTGAGTTTTATGTTTATACATCGGAAATGTTAGAATAAAAGAATTTTCTAGCCACAAAACCAAGCTTCTTAAGTTCCTTAAACATATCTTGCACTGATAATCACTATCCTCTTCTTTATCCAATCCCAGTGTTCTCCAATTAAAAAGAAACTTACATTTTAAGAAACTAACTTCCGTCTTAAAATGTTGAGAATCGTATCTCTGAAGCCTTGACACATCTTGTCTTTGAAGAACAAAAGCTTGCACAAATGCCTAAATAATGCGTAGCTTTGGAAGCAAATGTTTTGTTGTTGTACGCACATACTAAGGGACACAGCTCTAGAACTGTGCTGTCCAATATGGTAGCTGCTAGGAATATGTGGCTATTTAATCTTTGATTAATTAAATAAAACTAAAAATCCAGTAATTCGGTCACACTAGCCACATTTCAGGTATTCAATAGCCAGAGGCGGCTGGTGAGCACCACATTCCCATCAGCAAAGAAATGACTTTTGGACTCTGGAGTGATCCCTGAGAAAACCACTCAGCACTTCAACTATCAGCCTGATGTGAGGACTTCCAAGCCGTTCTCCAGTCTTTCTCCATTAACCTAATGGAGCAGCTGCAGCAGTCTACTTAACATCGCAACTGTACTTTATCAGCTGGAGAGGTGCAAGTTCTGGCTGGAATAACCACGGCAGCAGCAAGAAAATCGGTAAGGTGCAACGTCTACAAGAATGGGGCAGACTTCCAGCATCAGGTTAATACTGAGACTGAGACAAGAGACAACAGGTACTTCAATAGCCTCACTTAATATTAATCAGAAGACAATTCCCATACCACTGTACCCACTCATCCTAAAACAATTAAAAGCCACTTTGCAAATATCTTCAGAAAGTATCTTTCCAACTATATCTGAATATACTGTTCATCTAGTAGATTCACCTTTGATATGGAAGATATATTAAAATCAGTTTATAATCCATCATTATAAACTACAATTTAGCCTCTTTCAGAGTTTATTTTATTAACTACATTTCTAATTCTTTGAAGGGTGAGAGTTTAAAAAAACCCCTCAAAACACAATTAATAAAGGGCTTCAGACGAGGTTTACAACCACACAGCAAAACACTGCCTCAGATTCCTGTTATCAGTGCAAGCTACCAGCTTTCTCTATACTGCATTATTATTAAAACAATAATAATGTTACTATTAATTACTCATAAATACATTCCCTGCCTTACAGAGATATTTCATGCCGGTGTTACACTAAAAGATAATTTATTTTAAAAAATGCAAAACTCCATTTTATGACTACCTAACAAAAATAAAACCAGATGCAAAATAAGACTATGCCCCCCAAAATTCAGATAGAAAGCTTTAGAAAACAATGACAATGAGAAGCACTTCCAAAAAAACGTATGGTATATTAATTTATTCAATAAACATTTATGACCACCATAAAGTTCTGAAATGAAGTGGGTATTTAATGAAACAAACATTTATTAAGTACCTACCGTATTCTGGGCTTTGGGCAATGTACACAGAACAACAACAAAAAAGACACGGTCCCTGCCCTCACGGAGCTCACAGTCTACTGGGGCTGACGAACGGCCACAAACACAACAGCCAAGCACCAGGGAGGCATTATGAAGAAGGGACTGGATCTGCCTGGAGAATGCAGGGCAGGCTTCACAGAGACGGAGACAATGGAGCTGTGCCTTGGATGAGAAGGAGTCCCAGATGAGGGGAGGGGGAGCGCATTCCAAGCAGAGGAAACAGCACATGAGCAAGCAGAATCTTGAAAGCACATGCCATGGTGCAGGATGACGCAGTCCAGCGCAGCTAGAGCGGAAAGGTACACACAAACTAAAGAGATGAATTAGGTTTCGGTTTTCAGTGAAATCATAACCATCAGGAAGTTTATCTTCACATTACACTTAGTGTACCTTAACTGTGAGTCTGGTAATAATAAGGGAGTCTGAAAGCATTCCAATCATTTCACAAATATGTGAGTCCCTTCCATAGACACCAGCACTGTGGTTATTTTTAAAAGGCAATTTAAAAAATCTTAGTTTTCCCCTGTATATATAAGAAGCAAAATAAACCTAGAATACAGTTTTCTCAAGCTGAAATCCCTCAGCCCTGCCTACACACACTCAAGGTCCCAACTTCTGCTAGCACGAGCTCCCTGGATTCCAATCGTCTCCTACCTTTCCTAGCTTCTGTCGACCTACAGCAACGCTGCTCCGCATGACGGAGGCAACTCCAGCCTTCCCTTCCCACCCTGCCTCTCTAAACGAGGTACCTGCCAAGGTCCCATGGAAACCTATGCAAAGTAGCCAATGCGTTCTTGGAAACAGTGCATTCTAACCTCCATAACAATTTTGGGAATTAATCCATTGTAAACAAATGAGGAAGCTTAATAAAGAGAGATGTGAAGCAGAGACCCCATACCCTTGAGGAAAGGTAAAAAGATAAGGAGAACAGCCGGGGCAGAAAGCTTCCCACCCAGGCCACTAGGCAACACTGCTCACTGAGGGAGCTTCATGCCTTAGCAGGTGCAACAGGGAAAGGAAGGGAACAAACGTGAGTCAAACAGTAGACTAGACATTTTCATATAAACTCCCATTTATGCTGAGGGAAAGATTTTATGAGCTTAATGAGAACTCGGAGGGTTAAGGAGGTTGCCCATGACTGCGCGAGCTAGTAAGTGGCAGAGGCGGGGAGAGCACCACACTCTGCCTGTCAGGATCCAAAGCCCTCCCCCTCTACAGCCTCTGGGCTCTGAAGAGGAATACACACTCCCAAGTGGCAGGCAGGGTTACCGCAGTCGTGTCCCTAGAAAGAAAAGCCCTGACTCTTCCCTTCACCATTGCACAGTCAGTGTGAGACAGCTGTGCTGGCAACACACACACACACAACCAGATTTAAAGAAAAACTAAGGAAAAATGGTTGTAAGATTAGTTGCCCTCGGGCGTGAGGGTGGGGGTGGGAATGGGGGGCCAGGGAAGGGATGTTAAAGGTGCCTTGTAAAGATACCGGATACATTAATACAATTATGTTAGCATTATAATTCAAATGCTACTAATTTATATTCCTGTAACAAGCCGTCAACTAAGCAGCTCAATAAAAATAAGAGCTACTGGAAAAGTCTCCAATCCCAGTATTAGGATGAGAAGATTGTCCATGAAAGTCATTATCCTCCACATGGTCACAAGTCAAAATAAAAACTCCCCTTTCTCAAATCCCAATCCTGAAAATGGGTAGGTTACTATAAACTATGTGGGAAAAATATTTGCCACATTAAAATGTTGCCTCTTTTGGGACAAGAAGTATTTTAAAGAGAAAAAAAGGAGACGAGTAACATCAACAAAGAAATCTTTTGTGAACAGTCCCAATGGGCCAAAAGTGACATGTCTGCTGACCTAGACAGACATGAAACGATGTTTTTAATGGTACACAATTTACTTAGGCTCCCCCTCTGTACGTACTGCCAACTCCCAGAAAATTAATAAGATCTGTAAGTCAAAATGCTTAGCAGGGGAGGAACGAAAAACAAACTGGAATTCAGACAACCCAAACTCCAGTGTTGTATTTAATATATAAGGTACTTTTTGGAGAATGTTTGAAATAGCATACAGATGTTGTAAGTAAATTAACCAACCTTGTTCTGATTGAGAGGATCATTCCGCAGTCTCTGTTTGTTCTTCTGTAATTTACTAGGCATCATCTTTCCAGTTCTGAAGTCAAAACTGCTGAGGTCAACAGTATTTCCCAGGTACCTTGCCAACTGAGGTTTGCTTCTGAACTTCTTACCACTTGGACTAGAAGAAAGATAATGTAAATTGTACAAGACGGCAATATTTACCCTAGACGCTATATAAAACTTTTCTTCATGCTGTCCTTCCTGGTCCCAACTGCTATCACATCACAGTTTCACATGTTTATACTTTTGTACCAGGGTGCAGCCAAGAGGCGGGCCCCAAATAGGGATCTGTAATGCGGTCCAGAACTCAAGGTGTCCAGGAAATATTAGAAAAATATACAGGATGTCCTCACCACCCCGCAAGGCTACGCTGGGGCATGGGACACAAGGAGCAGGGCCATAGGGAGCAAGGTTGAATAGCAACAGCTTTGCAGTTAACCTCTGGTAGGGTCATTTAACGTATCTATAACCTTTACCTGCCTTCATAGATATGTTAAATAGCTGTGGCCATGCTTTGAGCCAGGGAGATGGAAGTGACTTCCACCCAAGAAATAACTGGGAGGCAGCTCCCCCTAGTTACAGAGCCTGTGTGAGACCTTAGAGATCAGCTCCACGCCATGGGGCCATACCTGCCCAGACTTACTATGGCAGCCCAGTAAAGCTGGAAGAATACAAGAATTGTAGGAGGAGTGGGAAATGGGGCTGCAGAGAAAGACTGGCCCAGGGATTTAAAATCCAGACACAGAAGCCATGGCGGGGCGGGGGAACCATGTGGCTTTGGCAGAGTGGGGACCCCGCAGCTTTGGGGTGCTCCCTTTAGCCATGTGGCTTAGGCAGCAGGAAAGACTTTGCCTAGAAGAAAAGGGGTAAAGGGACTCTTGCTGGTGGGCCACGAGAAGGTGCCACATGGCTTTGGATTAACTGGAGATCATGGCAGCGACACAGCTGATGATGCTGGGAACCTGAATCATGGACTTCTAATTCTTTTACTGAGACACAGTACCCCGGACCTGGGCAGAGGGAGAGGGAAGGACTGTGTGCATCTGTGGGTATCCTGAAGACTTTAATATTTTAATGAAGACATTAAGTCATTACTCTAAGTCTGTATAGCTTTTTAATAAATAATTCCTTTCCTTTTCACAGATCTCTGGCACTGAGAGACATCTTTCCTCTGGCGGCGGAGGAACCCCTTACCCAAAAACCTTTTGGTAATAGTGTATCGTACACCCCTCCTTGGGTCTGTTCTGTAACATTCTCAAAGAAATGTTGACGTTTTAAAGGAATGTAACTGCAGTATAAGAAGAGATAACACGTCATCTAATGCAGCCCCACTAGGCACACCACTGGAACACAAAGCCCGCATTACTACAGATTATCCCTCTGGTCACGCACTCAGCAACCACTTATGGAATCCCGACAGGAATTTACTTCCTGTACAAAACACCATCAAAGCTAGAAAATTACGAAAGTGCTAGATTTATATAGAATCTAAACATTTTACTTTTTTTTTACATTTTTACATTTTTTTTCCCGTGTGGCATTGCCCCAAAGTCTTATCTAAATTTTCGGAGCCAAATGTGTAGAATAAACTAACTTAAAATCAGGGGGATACACAACCAGGAGGGAACTGTGAGAATTCTAGAACACCTCCCAAAGAAACCAACATGTTATATTTATAACTTAACCTTGTACCAACTGACTACTATAAAAGAAAAATAATTCAACAGGAAGACAAAAGGGAAAGAGCTGCAAAACTAAGCAGTGAAACACTGCCCCGGACAGCAGAACCTCTGTCTGGGTCCAACCCAAACCCACACACCCTCTCTGCCCAACTCTGGTGTTCTGCCACCACCGGCTTCAAGACAACGGAAGATCAAATCAACAGTCTTTTTCCATAATCACATGACGTAAGTATTCCTGAAACACAATTCAAAGTATAGAATTCAGCCTAGAGATGAAGATAACCAGTAACAAGTAGACTTAACAAACCAGAACAAAAACGCAGCAGAGGAAAGGACAAAAGATTATGCAGAAGCAAACCTCAACTCCCATTCTAACCCTGATCTCAAAACAGGCTCAGTTCCATAAAATAAAACAGCCTGTAACCCTCACTACCGTCCAAACTCAAACCATCTCTGCCCACCACAAACTTCCACCCTCAAACCTGATCTCCTTGCACGGCCCTCTGCAGCGGCATCACTGCCCATCAGCACCTGATCCTCAAGCTAGAAAGCACATCTCAACGTTTCAGCACCCCATCCCTCAGCACAATCCAGGCCCAGTTCTAAATGCCCAGACTCCTCAACGCTGACAAAACAGCTTCACCTTCTTAAAAACACATCAAAACCCTTCAATCTGGTGAGATATTTTTTCTACTCTCTTTTCCCACTACCCTTGGAAAGTCAAAGTCACCAAAATACCTTTGACTTCCAGCCATGTCGTTCCAGATGGAAGGATGAGCATAAGCAATGCTACCTGTCATAAGCCCAGCTAAAATGTCATCTCCACTATGAAGTTGTCTGCGATTCTCCAATCCTAGTTAGAAACAATTCTCCTCTCCCTGCCAATTCCTATATATTTTCCTGATGAGTCAAACAACCAGAAGTCACAATGTCACTTTTGAAAACCTTCACACACGATTTGTACAGGACAGCACAAAACAAAGTAACTTTCTGAAAGCAAAAACTTGAATCAGTTGAATAGTAAAGAATATGGTTTTCATTTCCAGACACACCAAAATGGCCAATTCTATGCTTAGTTAAGAGTTACATTGCATAGAATTTAAAAAATTGAACTGGAAAACATTTCTGTGATTCTATTATATTACATGAGGAATAAAATATGACTGAGATCCAAATTAATTTTCAAAACTGGTAAATATTCCTCTACTACCATGTCACTTACATAACTACAATTAATTCTTATTTAGGCAAAATAGCTATACATGCCTTATAATTACATATTCCAGTTACTGGTTTAAAAGATTCTGGTAAAATGTTTAGTGTGCCTCAGAAGTGGGAAAGAAATCTCTCTACAAAATAAAGTAAAACCCCCCAATCAGCCAGCCCTCAGGTAAGACCTCCTAGTGCAATAAAAAGCTGAGGTCCAGAGTGGACTTTGTTTCACAGCTAACATCCCAAAAGATGAACACATCAGGAGAGCAACTCCTACCAAAAAGATAAGCACTATTACTCTTAGGCTGTAGCTTAGAGGCAACCAGAATTTCATTTCTGAATCAACTGACTTCATTTCACAAATTAACCCTGCAATAAGAAGTTCCTTCCATAACAGGTAAAATGCCAGTTAAGTACTACAAAGGAAAACATACTCAAGCCTCACTAAAACATTCTTCTACAGAACGAAGCTCATCAGAGATCTACCAATTTTAGTTACCCTTCCCCCAAATTAAGGAAATCGAAACACTTAAGAACTCAACTAAGTGTCCAGTTGCTGGGAGAAGCCAACTCACCCTCTCCGGTGGCATCTCTGCTCCACAGGAGCTGAGACCTGCCCCTCTCTGACTGGTGGCTCCTTCCAGTGTGAGGGATGCAAAAGTACCTCCTGCAAGAAAGCTGCTGCTTTTGCCGCCCCAGCAGTGCAAGAAACGCACCCAGGACTGTGCGTGCAAAGGTGGAGAGGGGCAGAGACCGAACCTCAGAAGTGCAGCTGCTGCCACTGGGAGGAGGGCCTGCCCCTCCGGGAACCGTGTTCGCGTAGTGCTGGGTGGCCCAGGGCCACCTCTCCCCGTGGGGAGGGCTTGGCTTTGTCTCCCCCACCCCTGCTGACTGCTGGCAGGGACAACAAATCCTATGAATGGCATAAAAGAAACAACTCATGAAAAGTGATGGCACAGTTTATGATCTAGTTGGCAATTTAGTATGGCTTAAACTAGTTCCTATGTTTAGTAATTTTGAAAAGCAAATAGGAAGTGGTATCACAAGGCCTGACACACCCTACTGATAAACTAAATGAACAATGAAGGAAAATGGTAGAAATCAATTTTTAACTATTAGCATATCATCAAAAGAAAGATGGGCCCTGTCCAGGTGGCTCAGTTGAGTTGGATGGAATGTCATCCCCATATGGTCCCATATACCATAAGGTTGCAGGTTCGATTCCTGGTCAGGGCACATGCCTAAGTTGCAGATTCAATCCCTGGTTGGGGCACATACAGAACTGATGTTTCTCTCTCACACTGGTGTTTCTTCTCTCTTCTCTCTTTCTTCTCTCTTCTCTCTCTCTTCTCTCCCTCTCCCCTCCCTCCCCTCGCTGTCTAAGATCAATGAACATATTCTCAGAAGAGGGTTTACAAAAATAAGTTGGAATACCAACTAGTACTCAGATGTAATTCATACCAAATCCCCACCTCCTGTCATAAAGACGAGCTTCTGTGAAGCATGCAACTCAACAGCTACAGGTACTGGTCACACACACAGCACTCCCTTCTCCGTAACGGCTACAGCTTGGGCTTGGTGCTTTAAGTCAAGTTAGCGTGGCTGCCCCAGTACATTTTCAGACCACAGACCCCCTCCGCAGAAAACGAAGGCAACTATACAGAAAAGACTAGGCCCCAAGGGAAGAGTTCGGCAGGCATTCTGCCCATCACGTAGAGAGCATCTGCACAGCGGCAAAATGACCTTGGAAGTGGCCGAGAAAGTGAATGCCAGATGACCCACAACAACAGGAGAAGTAATTTAAGCCCTGGTCTCACCCTGCGAGACAGTATTATCCCGTGTCTACATTCTAAGACGGCTGCTGTAGGTCCCAGTCTCAGACATGCCAGGACTTAATATGACTAAAAGCACATTAAGGGAATTTGCTTTATAAAATAAAAACTCTGGTAGACTAGTGAACAATATTAGTCACTTTCAGTTTTCTCTGTCCACAGTAACTGCTTCTAATCCCAGTAATAAAATACTTATATTTCACTTTCACCCACAAAAAACATTCCCTACCAACCGCCCCCTATATGTGCCAATCCTGAACCGACCTGTGATCTCACCTCTAGCTTCAACCCACTGAGTACCCTGAAGAAAAGTAATAATCAAGTGGAAATCAAAAACATGAGTTATATTTTTCCAGGGCACATAATAAGAACATTTCCTCACTTGAACTTTGTCTTTGCTTGCTTTCATTTTGATTAAACTTTTAAAAGCACTTCTTAAACCAAACTCTATCTAGGAGGTTTCTAACTATAGATAATCACGAAAAATTTTATTTAGCATATGGCTTTTAAAACAAACTAATTGAGATACCAGTGATATTTAAATTATGGTCACCTTAATTTAATGGTACTCGCATTCTGTCACTCGCTGAGCTCACCTGTAACCATAATCACCTGAACTACACAACCGTGACATGCTGTGCCACACACAAATGAACTCTAATGAAGACTGGCCGTTTGCATATGAAATTGCATCCTACAGAACAGAACTGATCTTTTCATGTTACTTTGGTATGGCAAATCGTGACACTTAGTCAAACCATCATGAGAGGATCAGAAGTCTGAGCAAACGCAAGTATAGCATTGGAAACATTTATAACAGGATGAATTTGTAGGGGGCGGCAGTAAACAGAGTGGAGCAGCATGAACTTGGCCCATGAGCGGCAAGCAGCACTATAGACAGTCAATGGTTAACCATGAGGCTACAGAGCACGGTCAGAGGATGACCCCTCTCCAACAACATCAGGGGATGTTTCGTGAGGAATAATAAAAACCTCCACACGGAAAGTGCTGTAAAGCTACAGCACTGGAAAAGTTTGAAAGGAAGAAAACATCAACTTTCTGTCTTTTCCTACCTCCTTAAATGTTAAAGTTTACCAGTTACTTACAAGAGTAAAGTACTGAAAGAAAAAGACTTCTCTAATATTAAATAACAATAGTCTCCAGGAATCAGATTTTAGCCAGGACTAAAAATCTGAAATTAAAGTTATCTTTTTGGACTTAGGCACTGTGATAATGCAATTTATAAGAAATACATTGTTGGTCATCTCAAATACATGTGGTCCCCATCCTTTCCTGGCTCACTGTTCCCAAACCCTTTGAATTTCCTAAGTGATAAAAGCAACAATGGTGTCTCTTGCTTTGTTAAGGAGGTAACTTTTGGATCTCACTCAAGGGTAGTGTCTGGTTGCCAACAATTGCCAACCACGTGGTTACAGAACGGGAACCTGCAGTTGCACCCCCTTGATTTCTGGAAGCGGGGAGAGACTCTAGGTTGAAATAACTGCCAGTGGCCAAAGACTTAGTCAAGTTACGACTGTGTAATGAGCCTTCACAAAAATCCAAAAGGACAGCTTGTCAGCCTCTTTTGGGGAGGGCAACCACAATGGGGAACCATTGCTTCCACATGCCCCAAGCTCCAGAACAGAAATGCTTTCCTTCAGGACCGAGCCCTGTGTGTCTTTCTATCTGGTTGTTGACCTGTACCCTGCAATACCCTTTGAAATACGTCAGTCATCTAGTGAATAAACAGGTCTGACTGAGTGCTGGGGACAGTGCTAAAAAATTAACAGACTCCGAGGAGGGGGTTGTGGGAACTTCTGACTTACAGATGGTCATTGATTCGGGTAACAGCCCGAGTTTAAGCCTGGCATCTGAATGGCAGCTTAAGTGGAGGGCAGTCGTGGAGGACTGAACCCTGAACTTACAGAACTCATCTCCAAGGAATAGTTTCAGAATGGAGTTGAATTCTCAGACATGCTGCTGGTGTCTGAGGTTTGTTTGTCGGTGTAGGGAAGCTGCCACATACACAGAAGAATTAGGCCTGGGAATCTTTTTAAGGTACAAAGCATATAATCAGAAAACTGGTCCTGGCTGGTGTGGCTCAGCGGGTTGAGTGCTGACCTTCGAACCAAAGGATCCCTGGTTGGATTCCCAGTCTAGGGCACATACCTGGGTTATAGGCCAAGTCCCCAGTGGGGGGCACATGAGAGGCAACCACACATTGATGTTTCTTTCCCTCTCTTTTTCCCACCCTTCCTCTCTATAAATAAATAAATCTTAAAAAAATAAAACTGCCAAACCAAGTAATTGAAAGACTACCTATATAACATTGCTTCAAAACAACATGACAGACATGCAGAGAAATCCATCTAGAAGTCAGCTCTCTGCTCCTCATTCTTTAACTCCTTTCCTGCCAATCTTTCAATGTAGACCTCTCCTAAAATGAAGCATCCTGAGCCCTTCTTTAGTTTGTTCTTGGCAATTTTATCTATTCTTCTCTTACTTATATGGTCCATCTCTGACCAGTTAACAAATCCAGTACCTTCATAACCACCTCTGAATCCATCCTTCCTTTCCTTTGCCGTTGCCTGTATCATCTATGTTTATCATGGTCTAAATCACCATGACAGGCTAACTGATTTAGTAGGTCCTAGTCTCTCTGCATTCTAAACTCTACAGACCACTCTTCCTAAAAAACCACTATGACCATTGATCGATGATTAAAGCCCAGAATGGTCTCTAACTTGTTAGCAAAGGGGAGCCAACTACCTTGCCCTGCATTTGAGACCCTTTTTAATTTAGCCTCCTCTGAACCTCTCAACCCTACTTCCCACTCCTGCCCAGCAACGTTTGCTCCAACCCTATTTACTCACCCTATTACTCAACAGGCTGAATGGTTTCTCTCTTCAGCCCTTTGCAAACCAGGTGTTTTACCTGGTCCATAATACATGACTTCACCCCTACCGTCAAGGACACCAGAAATGCCAATCTACCTTGTACCTCTTCCGTAAGCCGTAAGAAAACCATACAGCAATCACTGTTTCAGACAAATCATCACGAATTGTCGGTTGGCATCTCTATATCCTAGTCTGAAATACTGAGTTCTACATGGTTATAAAACTTCCACAAGTTTTAAATCATACCTTCACGAAGAGCATACTGAAGTCGGTATTTACACATGGACTACGATGATGTCAAATTCTCTTTAAAATAATGAAGATTGAATCAGGGGTAGAGAATTGGGGTACAGATGAAATAAGAAAGATGATTGTTGAACTGGGTACCTGGTAGCTTTGTATGTAATTCCCTCTTCTTTTGTATATATGTTTGAAATTTCCTATAATGTTTAAAATATAAACATTAAAGTATACAACCTGGATACATCCCCTAAAAATTGGAATGTTCTTTTTAAAAACATGAACAGTTCAGGCAAGTAAACATGAGGATCAAAGATTTTCTTCTGCCCTAGCTGGTGTAGCTCAGTGGATTGAGCACGGGCCTACGAACCAGAGGATCGCGGTTTGATTCCCAGTCAGGGCACATGCCTGGGTTGCAGGCCAGTTCCTGGCACGGGCGAGTTCCCAGCAGGGGATGCATGAGAAGCAACCATACATTGATGTTTCTCTTCCTCTCTCCTTCCCTTCCCCTCTAAAGATAAATAAATAAAATATTTTTGAAAAAAGATTTTCTTCAGCAGTTGGAGTGGGGCGATAAGAGGATAAAGAATTATTTTTAAGGTATTCATAGGAAGAAAATTATTTACAATTTGTCTACAAATAAAATGTAACAGCATTCCCCTTTCCCTTTAAAATAAATGTTAAAGGAATCACAACACAATTTTAAACAGTACAAAAGACCTTAATGTAACTCAAATTGTACCAATCATTTTCATTCCATTGAACAGGCCTCATGTAACAAAACTTACATGCAAAGAGCGCACTGCTGGGAGCAAGTTCTACTCTCTCTACATCACAGCTCTGGTCAACGAACAAGATCTGAAAAGTGTGACAATATTCCTAGACAAACAGTAGATCCGTGAAATTAAGAGTTGATGATTTATTTCTAATTCATTATGCAAGTCTCAGAAGATCTCAAAACGGGAATGAAAGGTCATGAATTTTTTAGTCCCATTATAAAATCTTACATATATGTGTGTGTGTGTATGTAAAATCTCCCTTCCTTTGCAAATTACCTGTTTCTGTTCCATTAATTAAAACCAAATTATGACTTTGTCTCACAAATGGAATTTTCAAAGCAATTTGAAAATATCATCTATCAATTTCTATGTAGGTTAGTTTTAGAATGTATGTGTATCAGTTTCTTTTGAGTTACGAATTTCCTCTACTGCAGGTAATTGTGAGACTGGCAGGTAAGACTTTGCATGTCAGATTCTAGAACTCAGATGTAGGACTGATGGCAATGATGAACCCTAACAAAAACCCCTCCAGCACATCACAAAAAGACGCATCCGTACTGCCAACAGAGACTTTTCAGAGCACAATTTCCACCACACCTCCATCTTTTTTTTGGATCTAGGCTTCAGTCAGGCAGTATCATGAAAAAAAAAAAGCCAAAAAGCAAGTCAAACTTTCAATTATGCAATAAATGCTTAATAAATATTGCCTTTCTTTCCTTTCTCCAACAAAAGAACTTTTTCTAAACTGGTGGGCAAGGTACATTTCAACTGTATCTCAACTGTGAAAGAAGCAAATGAGCTTTTTGCAGGAACGATATAAACCTATCTCAATAAGCTACATTTAACCTGCAAGTTACAACTGATTTCTTCTAAATTCAGTAAATGCTTTTAAAATGAAGACCTACAGCTTGCTCCTTAGGGAATGTGTTGCCTATCTAAATATCTAAGAAATAACAGGAGTCAACCTAGGTTAAACATATTTGAAAAAAGAGGTGGGAGAGAGGGAAGCAAACATTCCTAAACAAAATGTTCACTTCTATTACCCAGAATAAAACTGCTTTAATTAATGGTTATTTACAACAATTTTTTCGTTTTCTTTCCTCCAACATTAGAACTAGAAGACTATCTTTTGGCATCAAGACTATCTTTTTTATTTTAAATCCAAATAGGATTTAAAATTCGCCCTCTGTCAACTTTAAGATGCAAGCACAATAGTACATAATTACATTACTTTAGTAGCACATCAAGCTCTATGAAGTGGATAAAGCACGAGGTGCTGCAATATTTGAAAATACAAGTAGGGATCTCACTGGAGGCTGCAGAACAGGATGGTTAAGAGTTCTGGAGTCAAACCACCTGCATCAGGGTTCTCCCTCTGCACTAACAACCTCAAGCATATTACTTAACTTCCCTATCCTAACTCCCCACCGGTAAGAGGGAGACAACTGCGCCTATGCTCCATAGGGTTATAAGAATCTGACCAAAGAATGCACAAAAAACATCTAGCAAAACAGTACTAACAACTGCCAAAATTATGAGAGCTGTGACACTGAATACATGTAAAATGAAGGTACGTAAGAGCCTACACTACATCCTATATAGTCAATAAAAATTTAATGTTGATTTCTCACTGTGTCCCTGCCCTGTGAAAATCTTATTTACCTTTTTCACTGTATCTCTCTGATGAGCATCTTGTTTGCTATAGAAACTAAATATCTAATATTAAAAAAAGCTTTAACAGAGCCCTGGCTGGTGTAGCTCAGTGGATTGAGCGTGGGCCTGCGCACTAGACAATCACGGTTCGATTCCCAGTCAGGGCACATTCCTGGGTTGCAGGCCAGTTCCCGGCAGGGGCCAGCTCCCAGCAGGGGATGCACGAGAAGCAACCATACATTGATGTTTCTCTTCCTGTCTCCTCCCCTTCCCCTCTAAAAGATAAATAAATAAAATATTTAAAAAATAAATAAATAAAGCTTTAACAGTAAGAGAGAAAAAACCTTTCTCTCTTTTATAATAGCCTCAACATTAATGATAAAAATTAGGAACTTGAAAATGTTTGGACTTAGTAAAATATCTCAATCAATTCCACCCTAGCACAACTCCACAGATAACATAAAGCAATGGCTACAAAGCCATTCAAGAGACTTTTTTTTACAAAATTTTAACTGTTGTATCAGTTGGAAAACACTTATTTAGCATCTGTGTGTTCACCGCTGTACTTGGGGGAAGAAGACAGGTCTGTGAGAAAGCCTCAGATTCCATGGAAATGAACAAACCATTTCCCAGGACACCAGGTGTAACTACAAAGAGATGACCCAAAGAAAATTATTATAGGAACACAGTTTCTTGAAAGTCACAGATTTTCAGATTTTAACATTTAAGAGCTATAGCAATGGGTCTTTCCCATGGTTTATTCAGCTAGTTTTTTCCAACAAAGACTACATGAGTCTATTTTTTAAGGCAAATAAAGGGAGGGAGGGGTTTTAAATTTTGAGCTCAACAATTCAGAATCCATGCCCATACTAGTCTTCAGAAACAGATGGGATTTTTTTACAGTTTTCACTATACATTTAAAAAAATTTATTTGTGTATATTCTATCCAAAAAACTTGAGTAACGAACTGTTTTCCTTAATTGGCCTTTAAATGTATCTAAAGCTTCAAGAGCTGTATGTATTGATTTTAGTGTTCTGGAATTGACTTCTTACAACACTGCAAGAAAGATACCACTCTCACTTTACAGAGAGAAAAATTAAACTACCACACTGGGAAGTGTAAGTGACACGCTCAAGTTTGCACCACTGGTCAGAGTTAGAATACTGACCCCAGATCTCTTACCTTCTGTGCTCTACTGCCTTCTAGTGAGACTTCTACTTTTATCTGTATCTCTTGATTTTATAGACCTTAATTACATTGCATCCAAGTCCTCCTCTTTCCAGATCAAAGTGAAATCCGTTTATTCTCTCTTCATATACCTGGCTCCCTATGATTATTTTAATTGTCCTCTGGTCCCACTGTCTTTTCTTTTGAGAAAAGTGATCAGGTGCAAATGCATCATAATTTTGATAAGAGTAAAAAATGCTTCCGTATCCTACTTGATAATATATTACGGCAGCAGCTGTAACAGTTTACCATAACTCCCAGGTCTTTAATCCAGTTACTGGCAAAAGTCTAGAACTCAACACGTTTAGACTTGATAAAAAAAGGCATGAAATAACTACTAAAGGTTCCTATGTAGAAGAAAATAGTATTTCAAAAACATCAATCTGCAAGTGCAAGAAACCAAAAGCTACAAATAACAGGCATCAAGTAGACCAGTTAGAAAATGATTGTTCAAATAATGGAGTTCATACTGCGAATAATAGTAGCTGGAACTTTTTCAGAAACTATACCAGTGGATCCAACACTTCATGAAACCACACCCTTTTTACAAACAAACTTTGGATGATAATATACGAACTGCCACTATACTATCAGCAGTCCTGACAGAAGGCATAATTATACTGCTTAACTGGCAACCAGAGGCTCGCCTTCCTATTAGACTACTTGGCAGTCTCAGGAAACAACCAAAACGCCATTCTACCAAAATGTGAAGCTTTCTTGATGAGCTTAAGTCCAATTAATAAGTGTTAAGACACACCCTCCCGTGACAGACACAGATGTCTCTAAGTTTAATCTCCCCAGGGGCAGGCTAATTCAGGAGTTAGCATTATTAGAATCAGTGCGCACAACCTGGGGCAGGTGTTCATGTTACCAACAGGAGGGTTAGCTCTTAACCCGCTATTAACAGATACGGTGGGTGTTTTGAGCTATTGGTTTTAACGGATCGGGTATCTATGGGGATGCTAATATGCAAAGCGGTTACACTACAGACGGAAAAATAATGTGTTCACCTTTACTGTGAGTAGGTGACCTCCATCACTCATCACTGAAAGCAAAAGTCAGTATTACAAGTACTACATGCAACATGTGTCCTCCTGCCTCAGAATGTAACCTCTCAGAAGGAAATTAAGAGTGGGTATTACAATCCTGCACAGTAACTAACACTTTGTAAGTAGTCAGCAGACAACACTCCTTCTAGCCCTGAGCTAAGTACACGTGGTACAAATCTGTTCAATGTGTCCTTAAATTGTACATGAGCAAGTAAAAAGCATATTATGTTGCACTGTCTCATAAAAAGACTTTAATTTCAGAGTTATCACTCTGTTGGCTTATGATTCATCTTAGGTGAATGTTTGAAAAGTTTGTTTTAAATTGATTGTATTAGTTTTTCTACCACAAAATATGTACTGAGTTTGTATTTAAAAAGTGAATGTCCAAAAATTTACAACATTCAAAACAATATTAAATGACCACAAATCGGAATACAGAAATCTGCCCTTTTTCCAGCTACTACAAGGAAAACAACAACAAAAAAGCTTTGCAATAAGCAACAGTTAGTTTGAACAAATACGTCATCCCAAAACCAAACAAACCATTTCCCAGGAGAAATTTCACAGTGAGTGGAATCCAAAGTTTAAGATATTCTACTGAGAACAGATTAGTCTTCTATTCCTCAAGGAGTTCAATCCTAGATGCAGGATATTCCTGTCAAATATATTTGGCTACAAGACATGAAGACACAGTTCACAGAAAGGTTTTGTACACTCCCTGCTTAGAAAAACAGAAGGAGCTGTTAAAGAAAGGGTATGTGAAAACGAACAATTGTAAATGGCACTACCTGACACGAGTGAACTTGAGAGGAGTAACAATTTGTTCCACAATAACTTTCTTAGTATTATTCAAGTAAAATTAATATTTAATGATGGGAAATACAAAAGATAACCATCTTTGTATGCTTAAAGTACATTTTCCATTTGATCATTTAAGATTTCAAGATAAGTGGTCTCAGATAAAGTGACAAAATAGTTCTAATAAGACACCACTTTCATTGACTGAAGAGGTGAAATTAATTTACTGCAACTATTCAACCATATATTTGAGCAATTGTCAGAAATATATTCATATTTATATGTTATATCAGTAAGGATATTTTTGTGTATATCCATGTATTAAAAATACACATACACGTGTGTATTTTTTAACCCTTTAAATACACTTAAGAGTATGTGCAACTCATAAACACGTACACACAAATGTATTTTCCCAGGGGTAATGTATTAACCAAATCCAGGTCAGAAGAATGGAAATCCTTCATTATATTATTCCAATGGCCAAATGTCTGACAACAATTGGTTGCAACACCCAAATATATTCCCTGAAAATGATTCAGTCAACCCACAAACACAGCCTGCCACTGAATACAACATGCTTCTATCGCCTTCTGTAAATGGGATGCTTTATTAAAAAATGTTAGTAAACTTGTTGATAAGAAAATTCAACTGATATCAATAACCACAGGCACTTTCCTGATGTTACTGGATCATCCGAACTAATGACACAGACAGCATGACCACAGGACTGCAAGAGCATATCGTGCTGAAAACCTTGAATCATGCAGACCAAGGTTTCTCAACCTTGGCGCTGGAAACACTTTGGGTCAGATAATTCTTTGTGGTGGGAGCAGTCCTGTGTATTACAGAATATTTAGCAGCATCCCTGGCCTGTACCCACTTGATGCCAGGAGCTGCATCTTCCAAGGTGTGACAACCAAGAATGTGCCAAGACATTGCCAAATGTTCCCTGGGTCTAATTTTGGTCTAGGAGTCTAACAACTCATTACAGTGTTTAGTTTTCAAAAGAGTGTACGTCCTGCAACACCAAGAGAGTTCTAATAAACTTAAGGCATTCCANAGAATATTTAGCAGCATCCCTGGCCTGTACCCACTTGATGCCAGGAGCTGCATCTTCCAAGGTGTGACAACCAAGAATGTGCCAAGACATTGCCAAATGTTCCCTGGGTCTAATTTTGGTCTAGGAGTCTAACAACTCATTACAGTGTTTAGTTTTCAAAAGTGTACGTCCTGCAACACCAAGAGAGTTCTAATAAACTTAAGGCATTCCATATGACTATATGAAATTTTCCTGGATCCCACAAAGTGAAACCTTGCTCCCATAGGTACCTAATTCTTGTACATGTGCATGATTAAACACTCTTGTGATGATGAGTCTGGGACAGGCTGGGAAAGGAGCCAACAGTGACTGGGTTTTACAGTTTCCAGTCTCGATGAATTACACCTTTTAACCCTTCAGTGGACTAATCATCCTGCCAGAGTAACCCTTTCTTCGCAAACTATTGTTTTCAACACCTTCAACCTGAGATGCTCGGCCCTGGGCTCTCACCATTCATACTGCCTGTCACTGCACTGGGGTCAGTGGATGGGGTCTCATCCAAGGACTCAGGGACCTTTTACTACCAGGCCAGCCTGTCTTTGCCACTTAGCTCCGACACCCCACTCTCTTCTAAACTACGTCGCCCAGGTCAGCGCGTGACCCTTGACCCCGGCCTGACCCCGCCGCACCCTTTCAACACCCCCCCACCCCGGGGGCGTTACCTGAAGTAGTAGACATCGCTCTTGCCGGCACTGAGCCCAGATTTTCGGATCACTTCCTCCTTCTTCCATCCGGGGGGGAGGGCCGGGCAGTCCATCCTCTTCCCGCTCTCAGTGGCCCGGGGTCCCCTGGGCCCCGGTCCCGCGCTCCCCGACGGGAAAGGGACCGGCTCCCGCCGGGGGGCGCCGCCGCCACCGCTGCCGCCGCCGCAGCCGCCGTCGCCGCCAAGGCCGCTGCTGCCAGTCGGGGGACGGCCGCGGCCCCGTCCCCGGCCACGGCCCCGTCCCCGGCCACGGCCACGGCCCCGGCCACGGCCACAGACGCCGCCGCCCCGGCCCGCCTGCTTCCACCGCCCCCGGCCACGGCCGCCGCCCCGAGCGCCTTCCCTGCGCACGCCGCTCACCGGGGACGGGGCGAGCGCGCTGCCCTGGCCCCCCTGCTCTATGGCGGAGTCGCCGCCAGCGCCGCTGCCGCCCGCCGCGCTCTCCCCCTCCTCCTGCTCCGGGCAGCAGCGGCCTCCCCCCGGGTGCGCGCGCATCCAGCCCCCTCCCCAGCCGGCGCTGCGCTTCTTCCGTAACCGAGCCCTTGGAATCCCGGAGACCCGCCCCGCCCGCAGCGCGGCGCGCGGGGGACGCGCGCAAGCATCATAGAGCGGGCGCGCACAGAGCGGCCCTCCCTTTAGGGGCGTGGCCCCGGCCACCACCTCTTAAGTCCTCCAAGCGTTCTGAGCGGCCATTTTGTCTCCGCCTCCTCAAGACACGCCCCCGCCCCCAGCCGCTCCGCCCCAACCGCGCCCTTCCGGCCCTTGTCCCCACCCCACGCGGAGCCCGGAAGGCGGTCGATCCGGGTCACTAGGTGGGGAAGGTCAGGGTTGTTTCAAAGAGGCCTAGCCTTCCACTGTGTGATTTTTGCCCATGTTTGCTTCCCAATTAGTGAGCAACAAACAAAGTATCGTGCTTTATATTCACTGGCTGAATTATTCATTTAACGGAATAACAAGTTACCCCTTTTCTAGTCTCTATGGCAAAGCTTGCTGGGGAGCGTTGATTGAAAGAGTCAAAGTGCACCTTTTTGATTAGCCTTAGCGCCCTGAACTGATTGTCCTCCTAGACCTTTGTAAGGCTTCTAAGCAGGTAAACGGTAATTTGGAACATACACTCCAGCTCTACACGGTCTACCTGTAAATTCTTATTTAAAAGACCAGAATCCCTGAACTCATGTAGGATTTACTGAATTTCAGGATTTTTTTCTTAATTTAGACTTCCTTGACTAACGGCCTTTGGCAGGCATCAGTGGCCTTTGGCTTGGTAAACACTGCCTTGTGTTGAAAGACCAACTTAGCCCACCGTCACAAGCTTTTCGGAATGTGTGGAATCCATTCAGATCTGCCCACTCGTCATTCAGAAGTGATGTTAAAGAACAATGCCAAGTTGATTAAGGAAACTGATTTCCATTGTATAAAAGCACGTTTTCTATTTGTTCTTTCGCATTTATAGAAATGTGCTATGGAAAACCAAAGTGATGGATATGTCATGAAGTGTTTGGAAGACTGAAACTTGTAAAGTACATTTTATCAGATCGCTGATTAAGTGTCTTCAGTTTTTGTACACAAAGGACCTAAAAGTTGAGGGCCAGGATTAACATATAGAAAAGAATGATTCGTATAAAATAATGAAAAATCCAAATTTATTTGATTTGCCTTTGCAATATGTGCCAACACCAGCTCATCCACACCTACTTGTCTGTCTCTGAGCCTGACCTTCCACTCCTTTTAATGTCCTTAATTTGAAATACACTAAAGGAAATCTATCTAGAGATGTGTCCAGCAAAGAGTTGAAAAATTGTCAGGAGGAGGGTCAGTTGTGGAGACGTGCATTAGAAGTCGCTTATGAAAGTTACAATTGAAGGAGACAAGAAGAGAAAAGAAAGAGGAACCAATAACTGAATCCTGAGGAACACCTACATTGAAGGGTCAGGTGAGGGAGTAAAAACCATAGAAATAGAAGGTCGAAGTCTGGATAACAAACACTCCATAAGAAAAGGGGCTTTGATTTTTCGCACTTAATTACAGTGAAGGGTAAATGTCAGCAAATATCCCAGTAGAAATGAGGGTTGAGACAATGGATAGGAAAGTTTTACCTTTCCATGCCGTGTCTACCAAGGCCAGAGATCAAATCAAATGACACAGTGTATATAAAAAACATGTTTAAAGGAATAAATCTCTAACAATTTAAACTAACTACTACCAGGTCCCTTTTGCTAAATCCCAGTAGAGCTAGTTCAGTATTTCCTCTGTTAGGAAAAATCTAATTTAGACATTTCAGAAGATCTTTGGGTCACATTTGAATTTTTCTGCCATGATACCATAGAGCAAAGTACCAAAAGGGGGAAAACACCACTTTTGATTCTCCAACAAAAAGAAAATAACATCGAATTAGTGTAGGAGCTAGATTGAGGCCCTAAAGGTACTAAGTGAGAACAGATGCTAAATACATGAGATCGATCCTTTTATTTCCCTTAAAATAGTGGACAAATGACGAACTTCTGTAATTCTGGAGAACTGCATTTTATAGCACTCCTGGAAGAATAGCAATACTGTTGTTCTCAGGCAGTAAAGTTGTAACAAAATTTTCGTCTTATTTCTCTTACAACGGGAAAGTTCTCGCTGGCCTCACTTTATGGAAGATGTGAAAGACAGCAACAGGAGAAAATTTTGTCTGAAATCTGATCCATTACTCAAACAGTAGAGATTTAACCACCTCTGATCTGTGCCTCCCAGTTGTAAAAGCAGACAGATGCTGAAACACCAATTTGCACCCTTGAAAGACAATTGCATTTAAAAATATTTTTCTTTTTATCATTTACCAAGTAAAGTTGAGGGTAAGCCATTAAAGAAAAAGTAATTTTCAAGAAAAATAAGTGTTAGTTTAGATTTTTATTGAGAAAGTTAGAACAAGTGTGTGAACTGTTGGAAGATCATGGCTGGTTTTGAGACCCGTATATTTTATTAACAAATATATAACCCTACATTTGAGTTCTTGAGTGTGATAAGACACTAAGAGAAAGATGGATTTAAATATTGGAAAAACTTACTTTTTTCAAACCGTATGGTCAGAATTTATCAAGACATTACGTGGGAATGAGGGCAAAGCCAAAAACACGTTTCCTGCTCTAATGAGCAGGTTTTATGATTCACTGAGTTGGTCCAACTACTGTTCACCTAATTCCCAGCTGAATGAAAAGCGTGTGGCTGGGGTGGCAGGTCAGAGGCCAAATGACACTTGCAAGCACATATAGTTTAAAGATTTTTTATTTATTTATTACCTTGGCATGACTACAGAGGCTCTTACACTGCCTAGCTCTTCTCTTCTTACACCGCCAAGTAAGAAGAGACGAGTTAATTACTCGCAAGGCGAGGGAACACAAGAAGAGGTCAATTTGGAACCAAAGGAAATTATTTCAGCAGTGTGTGATATTTTTGAGAATTTTCTGCTAGTTGTTTCATTAGCCATAGGTTAGTACATAGGCTAGTACAATATTACTAAATGTTTAGGAAGGGCTGGGGAAATGCTTATTTGATTTAACTTCCTAAAATAGGAAACACAATACTAGCAGTAGAAAGAAAATGACCTTTAGGTTTCAAAGCCCTAAGTTCCACTTAACAAGCTAAACAATGGCTTTTAACTGTATTTCTGTCTCCAAAACAACAGAATTCTGGGACACATGATCTGTGGGAAATAGGGCTGACTGTGGCTGCTGTTTGCGAGCGGGGGAGGAGCAGTCACTGAGTAAATGGGAAAAGAATCCTGCCAGGACACCACGTGCTGTAAGTTTCTTCGCCAAAGCCCCGCATACAACTCAGTGTAGAGCTGGTCTGCCTAGCTGCTTTCAAACTGCCGGATTGTCTGTCTCTGTTTTCTTCACCCTTAATCTTGCTGCTTCCCACCTCCACCCCCACCCTATCACCTATCTTTAGCTAATTCCTACTTACCCCTTAGGTCTCCCTTTGATATCACTTTTCTGGAGGAGTCTTATGTGGCCTCTCCCAGCCCCTTCATCACTCCAGAACCCTCCTGGGCTGTGTGCTCTGTACCATACTATCATTAGGTATTTTCCCCATCCATTTACTGTACTTGATTGTAATTAGTTGTTAAAGTATCTTTCTTCTCCTACCGGCTTGTTACTGAATGCCAAACGTTAATCCACTACCTGGTCCAATTAGGACTAGAATAAATACAGGGTCTCTCCCTCCACCCCTGACCCCTGATGCCCCGCCCGCGGTGGGCCTGGTTTCTACTCTTGGTCTTTATAACATGGCCAAGAGTGATCAAGACGATATCAAGAATAAATAGACTAGACAGGCAGCAAAGTGCCGAAGAGGAAGAGAAGAGAGGAAGTGGCTAAAACAAACAAACACAAACCCTCCCTGTTTAAAACTAGAGTAGAAAAGACGTATTACCTTCTAACGGTGTCACATGTTGAAAATTGTTCCTTTAAATGTTATGTTTCAAAATCATGTTAACATTTTTATTTTTTTGTCTGAGAAGTTTGGGAAATATTCAAATGAGTTCATTCTAAACTTAGAATAATAACTATGCCACATGATCTGAATGGTCTAATAAGATAGACAGATAAGATACTGATATAATCTTTCTGTGAGGTGCAGCAAGTTTTGATATTTTACCAGATGAATATTGCGGGGGGGGGTGGGAGGGGGACACAAGAAAAGAAAGTCAGTAATTTGATTGGAAAGAAATGGAGTTTTATTCAGGTCTTACTTTTCCCAACCTTGGCTTATCGTGGAGCAGATGAAATAAGGGAGTAATCTCTGAACATACTCTACTTTGAATTGTGAACCTCTGGTTATTGTTCTGAGAATGTGAATTTCCTTTGCCAGAGAAATCTCATTTTATGAGTACATGCTACCTAGTCATACAAGAGTCTCGTGACTGGGGGTAGGTGTCTTCCGGGAAGGAATTTTTACGTTGTTCCTGCAGAAATAATTGTTTTGTCGGAATAGATAATATAATCATACTGTCAAATGTTAACGTCCCTCTTACTCATTGGTACTTCAGTGTTGATCTTATCTTCCTAACCAGAGGCAGACCAAGCCAGAGATCCTTTTCACCCCCACCCCTCCGCCCCCAGAAGCAGCACAGCACCCAGGGTACTGACTTCCCTTCCTTGGACTAATGTGATGATATCATCACTAGCTTCCTCAGCACAGAGCCTGTCCTAGCCTCACTTCCAGAGGTTTTCTCTCACTATCGTTTTGATCAGGCAGCCCCATTCTCAGGGTCTTATGGTACCTTCTTACTGTATCTTAACCAGACACAGCCCTGAATTGATTACATGTCAAATGCTTCATCAGGTTCCCCTTACTCTTTGGAAGTAAATTGCTAATATGATGTCCTATAATGTCCAATACTTTAATGTGTAATTGTTACAAACAAGGACGTTTTCTTCCATAACAACCACAAAGAACCATCAAAGTCAAGAAATTAACACTGATATGTGATCACAACCCTCAGATGCCCATTTGGGTTCTGCCCCTTCTCCCAACAGTGTCCTTCACCGCAAAAGGAGCCGGTCTGGGATGAGACAGTGCCTTTGGCTGGCATGTCTTTCAGTCTCCTTCAGCTGCAGAACAGCTCTTCTGTGTTGTCTTGGCTTCCATGACCTTGAAGCTTTTGGAGGTAGCAGGTCGGTTATTTTGTAGAAGGTCCTTCCATTTTGATTTGCCTGATGTTTCCTCATAATTACATTTAGGTAACGTGCACCTTTGGCAGGGACATAGTGGAAGCAATGCTGTGTTTTCTTCATTACACCCTATTCCCTGACACGGGATTTCAATTGGTCCCATGACTGGTGATGTCAACTTGGGCCACTTGATTAGGGTGGTGCCCCGCATGTGCCTCCACTGTAAAGTCGTGTTTTAGCCTTTGTAATTTTCATATATATATATATATATATATATATATATATATATATAGGCTAAATTTGTTTAATAATAACAGAACACAGCTGAATATGTTTTAAATCAACTTTTAATTCATAGGAGGCCAATTTAAGTTGGTGGCTTACCTCATATTTGCATGGAGCTTAGGGTTATTTAGTACCTTCCTCAGACTCTTACTATATAATTGTGAATGACTCTTCCTGTTTTTCCTTTAGCTGCCCTGAGTTTTACGACCTGAGATTGCTTTCAGCTGTACTTCTGGGCTTAAAGAATTTGTAAGACTGAATGATAGTCCTGAAATGTTCGCAGTACTTATTGGCCTGGGAATAAAGCATCTGCATTCATTTTCTATTGCTGAATAACAATTCCCACAAGTTAGCATCTAAAAACATCACGCATTTATTATCACAAGTTGCCATGGGACACAGCTTAGCTGGGTCCTCTGCTGTTGGCGAGTTCAAGACACTGACTGTGGCCAGGGTCTCAGTCTGAAGCTCTGGTCTTCCCCCAAGTTCACGCGGTGGTTAACAGTATTCAGTCCTCACAGCTTATTTGCTTAAGACCCACAGAAGAGTCCCTGGATTCTGCTTCTGATCTCCAGGTCTTCTTTTAAATGGCTCAGCTGGTTAAGTCAGGCCCACTGAGAATAATTTCTCTTTTGATTAACTCAAAGTTGACTAACCAGGGACATTAATTACATCTGCAAAACCCCGTCATCTTTGCCTTCTGGATTAGATATTTGAACTTCTTGTATTGCTTCTCTGCCTATTGAGTTTGTTACTTGGGTCTGACTCAGCTTTTTCTCCTTTCAGTTTTAATTTAGAGTTTCACATGTCTGAACACATAAAATGGTACAAGTGAAAACACTGTTACAACCTGTGTGCACCATTGCGAAATATCAGGAGAGACTCAGGTATGTCTGCTTTATGTGAGCTTACCATGGGGTAAAAGTTGTGCAATAACAAGTAAGTGCATGACAGACTGAGTTGTGATACGCTCACATCAAATTTTTCTAACACTTACTGAACATTTTCGGTGCTTCTTGCCTGCCTTTTTTGGTAAGGAATGAAATCAGTTTTTCAGTATTGTTAGTGATTCCTCTTAGAGGCAAACATTAACACTCTGTCAAGCTTCTTGGTCAGTTTAATGGAAGAGAATACTCAGTTTACAATGGGCACTGACAAGACACAGGCAACAGTGTGGCGATGGCCAGAGGGAATGGGGTTAGGGGTTGGGTGGAGGTGGGCACAGGAGCAGGGAGTGAAAGGGGGACATCTGTAATAGTGCCAATGACAAAAATAAAGTTAAAAATATATACACCCATTGAAGTTGCTTGTCTGTATGAGTGTGGAATTTCCGAAAACTCTGCAAACCAAACACGATACAGAAATGGACCCTGAGGTCGATGCCTCAGCAACCACCATCCACAAAACCTGCATAGCAAGTCTGTGGTTACTATTCGCTGGTTACACTGCACTTATCAGTAAGAATTAAATATATAACCTTATTCAATAAATACGTAGTACACACACATAATTGTAAATATACAATTTCCCAAACACAGTAGGTTTCGTGGTATATGCCTTCGAAGTGAGAAAGATTTCGTCTCCTGGAATGAGGCTAATTTCCTAAATCTAAATGCCCTGAAGTGTTAGGTTTCTCAAGATGTCTTTCCCCAATCTTAGTGAGGTGTCTATGAAGTGGACCAAACCACACACACCTAGGAGTATAATTGGACCCATCTAAACGCTCGCATGTACCACAGCCAAGAACACAAAATTTTCCATCAGCCTCAGAAGTTTTCTGCACCTCTTTGTAATCCCTCCCTGCTTCCAGCCCTTTTCCCAGAGAACCAGTGATCTACCTTCTGTCATTACTGATTAATGAACGTTTTTTGGAATGTTATACAAATGGTATCACCTCATAAGTGCTCTTTATTGCCTGGCTTCTTTCACTCAGCTACTCATTTTAAGATTCATCTATGTCGTGGTGAACATTAATCATCTCTTCCTTTTTATTGCTGAGTGGTATTCCATGATGTGGGTGTATCACAATTTATTTATCCAGTCTTTATTAATGGACATGGAGGTTGTTCCCAATTTTTTATTATTACCAATAAAACTGATAGGAGTTTCACATACAAGTCTTTGTGCAGTCAGAAGTTTTCATTTCTCTAGGGTAAATAGGAACGAAATGACATATGGGTGTTATGTTTAATTTTTAAAGGAACTGCCACACTGCTTCCCAAAGTCGTTGCACCGTTTTGCATTCCCATGAGCAATGTATGAGAGTTCCAGCTGCTCTGTGTCTTCATCATCTCCTGGTGTAGTCAGTTTTTAGGGGTTTAGTGTTTCTAATGGGCGCATAGAGGTTTTACGTTTCATTTCCCCGATGACTAGTGATGTTAATCATCTTTTTTGTGTGTGTGAAGTATCTGTTCAAATCTTTTGCTCGTTTATTTTCCCCTGGGTTGTTGAGTGTGTTTTTGGTGTGTCTGGGAAAGACTTGGCACTCAAATAACCCATCTCATCATGTTGAAAGTTTGGGATCAGGAAATCATGAGTCAATCACTTTGTTCCCCACCAAGTTCAAGGGGATTGCCACTTTTCTTTCTGTATGACAAGACTCTTCTGGGCTGATCTGATCACTTGGGATGTAAGATGTCCTTTAGCTCTGTATTTATATCTTTCTAGCCAGGGCATGCACTGCCATTTCAAGTGTTCAGCTACATCTGGTTCCTCTTTATTTTACATATCCAGTGGGAGATGTTATTACTGGAGGCGTGAGTACTAGAATTGATTCAGGAGCTGCTGTAAGCCCCTTGCAATTGGTGTAGAATGGAAGCAAGGTTTTTTGTTTTGTTTTATGGCTATCCTTCTAGAGAGAGCATGCCCACCTAAACAGAAACCTCTCCTCTAATTGTGTCAATAAATAATAGCGTGTTGCCAGTAGGAATGTAAGGGGAATCTTGTATTTACCCCTAGATAACTTAGCATTATCTAGCTACAACCAGAGGTTAGTTAAGAGACAGTTAAGCTCTCTTTGCTCACCACCTTCCTCAGGATAGATATTTGGACTCTAAACAAACAGCAAGTGCTATTTCTTTAAACTTGACTAGCTGTCTGTCTCCAAACTTAATTGTGGACATAATTGGACTTTGAAATAAATACTGCCTGATGAAACAAAATACATGTAAAAATATGGAGTCAGCTCTGAAACAACGGCGGTTATTTATTTTTCCAACTATTGCGGATTGGGGAGTGGTGGTGTTATGCATTTGCTCTTATATTTTAATAATGAAGAGGACTTCTGCTCTACTCTCCCAGAGGCAGTATATTTACTTTCTTTCTCTTTCTGTTTATTTCTTCATCCTCTCTTTGCTTTTTCCCCAGCGCAAGAACAGATCTTCCTTTAATTAACGACAAGGCCAGGGTGGGTTTAACGGTGCAGAGGCAGAGCCCTTACGATCCTTCCTGGACCGCCTCCCTTGAGGCCTGGTGGGCTCACCGTGCTTCCAGTCCATAAAACAGGCAGGTGTATTAGGCCTCCTGCAGGCCCCCATAGGCATCCAATCTCTCAGAACTAGCTTCCTCCCCTGCCATTGGGTGGAAAATCAGGTTGGCTGTTTAGATGGGGTTATCTTCAATTGACAGAGGTCAGAGCAAAGCAGGAAGTAAGGGAGAGGCCTCAGGATAAATATTTTCCTTCAATTATTTCTCTAAGATTTTCTATCAAAGGACAATATGATCTTCAGAGCCTATATTTTCTCTTTGATATTAAAATACTTCTCTTTATTGTCTATTAGGATGCTGGTCAGACCTTCTAAATAATTATTATATGATAATATGTAATAATCCTTAAACCTTTTTTTAGTGTGAACATACTTTTTTACTTTTTACCTTTTGGCATCTAGTAAAGTGACTAGATAAAGATAATTTTATATATTTTAGATACATTAACTTTATGTATAGATAATTATAAGATATGGAGAATAGCAACACAAACTTTTAAAATAACAAAATAGGCCTGCGAAACAGAGGATTGCGGTTCGATTCCCAGTCAGGGCACATTCCTGGGTTGTAGTCCAGTTCCCTGCAGGCCAACTCCCAGCAGGGGATGCACAAAAGGCAACCATACATTGATGTTTCTCTCCCTCTCTCCTTCCCCTCTAAAGATAAATAAATAAATAAAATCTTTAAAATAAAATAAAATAACAAAATATATAAACATTGTAAAGTGCGGACTTCAAAAGAAAAAATAATATTTTGTTATATATGTTATAAGATGTAATATATTTACATTCATGAAAATTATCCTGAATCAAAAAATCAGTGATTAAGGTAATTTCCATACAAATTAAAAACTATCTCATTTTTTGCTAAAAAAAGTTTTCCTTCAAACCTAGTTTAACCACTAGTCAAGTTGAGGATCAAACCACCTTCTATCTCCTGGGCCTATTTCTGAATTAGTAGAATCTGGAGGGAATCTGACCTAAGGGTTTTGAGATTCAAAAAAATTAAAAAGCATGACTGGTTTATAAAAATGTGTGTCTCCATTCCGCTCCCTTCCTTGTAGCACGACCCAGCTCAGAGGACTTGCACCAAATGTGGGTCACGGCCAGCTCGGTTTTTTGCCCCACCCTCTCTGTGTTTGCCTTCAAGACCAGACTCCCTCCTCTCTCCCGTCTCGTAACCATCAAGATAGCAAAAGGCTGGTTATTACACAAGCATTTGCTGAGACTTGCTAAAAAAAGAAGCAGCAGCAGCAGAAAAGAAAAGGAAAGCCAAAGTAAAAGAAACAGTCATTTCAAGACAGAAAAGGCCAATTCAAAAGCATTAACTAGTTACATTGCAATCTGATAACATGATGACTTGATCTCAGCAATTTTTCCTGAATAATGGATAAAGGAGACTCAGGGAAAGGGTGGCCCTACTGGACCAGGTATTTAATGGCAGCAAATGTGGTTTGTTTCTAGAGCGGATGCTTTCTACTTACGTGTAGGGAGTTAGAAACACAATATTTTTGTGACATAAATTTTTCTGCTCCATTGTTTATTCTTTGTGTATCGGGATTCTAGCCATAGTGGTTTTGCCAACCACAGTAACTTTTATGAATTTAAGCTCCATGATTAGTAAAGGATTGCCATATTTTTTTATGTTTGGGGGATTTTTTATTAAATTAAAGAGAGAAAAACCAATTACATGGTTGAAAATAATAGGCATTCAAATTCTATTATTTTTAAAATTTGCCTCGGATATTGATCAATAACAACCTAAAACTGACTTTATCCTTCTCATGTTCAAACTTCCATGATTAGTGAGTTAGAGGCACAAACTCAGATGAGGCTGAGAACTCAGTAATTTTCAGTTTTATTGTAAATTTATTACCTGTAAATATGTGTGTAAAACCCCAGACCTGGCCAGTCAATCCTTCACCAAGGACAGTGGAATATCTGTTGTGCGTGGTGGTTACAGAAGACCCAGCCCTGACAGAAATTTTGGTGCTCTCCTCTGCTCCAATACCCCATGATGAATGCCCTGAACTTTGTATCGCAGCCTTTTTTCTGATTGAAACCTCGTGATACTTCCTGATAATCCACTTGAATAAATAGTTTGAATTCAATAGTGAGGTTTGCACAGTGAAGACTTTTCTATCAGAACAGTTCAAAAATCTTCATAGATTTGTGAGCTTCAAGCTTTGCCATCCTCTTACCTTTCTTAAAGTCTACCAGTGAAATTCTGTTTGAATGGCCAGAGTCAATTCGGCCTAATGTCCAAAAGGATTTTCTTCCAAACCTCAATGCTACGAACAAATGTGTTGCCTATTTCACCTAAAAATTATGCTTTAATAATTTCAAGTCTAAATTCTTCGGTCAGTATTGAGGTGAGCTTCAGGCAGGCTATTCCACTACTGACCTATTTATTCTGTGTTTGTGTCTTTAGAATGAAATCAATTGAAATACAACAATTGTTAATAAGTTATATTGGCCGCTATTGACCTTGAACTAAGCAATAATTCGTTCCAACGTAACAAAGATACTAGCTGTTGATACTTTTACAAAACCTGCACCTTAGTGAGCATGATTTTCTGACAGGTATTTCACAGATGGTCAAACAAAATTCAATGTCACCTGTAGTGTTTGTATGCTTTCTTTAAGGTGTCTCACCCTTTGCAAACTTGTCTGCTTACTTAGACTCCACACAATTGGTAGTTTTTTAAAAATTTGACTCTTGGGATTGTGTTTTCACAACATCAAAGTGTGCTGTAGGGAGGGGAATGGTAGCAGCCGGAGAGGTAGATGCTGTCTAGGAAGACAGTTTGCTGAGATTTAAAAAGCGCTGGTTTAGGAACCAGAAAGCCTGGTTCCGCCGAACAGCTTAACGACTGTGAACATGCAATTTAATCTTTCTGGTTTTCAGTTTCCTCATCTGTAAGATGACCCAGCTGGATTGGAAAACTTCTACGACCCCCTCCAACTCAGAATACTTGAATATGTATGGTTTTAAAATACTCTGACATGTCTTCTAAAGCCCTTTCACATATACTTTATCAAGCTCTCCTCAAAGAATCCTTACAGTATACAGGGCAAGTCTTTACAGGACAGAGAAGTTAGGTGTGATTTAGACGTGTCTGTGGGAAGTGAGGTGACTGCCTATTGGATAAATAGCAGCGCTGGAACGTAAACGCAGGTCTTCTGACCTCAGCAAATGCCTATGTAAACCACGGAAAGACACAAGAAAAAGCAAAACTGTTCGGAATCATTGGTCACATGCACGAATTCTACTACTCCTATTTCCTTTAGTTTCTCAAACCACTCTACACTCAAACTAAAAGTAAATAACAGAAATAAAACTAACAAAATGCCCAGTGCTCTATTGTGATATGAATATAGGGGTAATTACGAGGATTGAAAGATAACAGCTGAGCCCTGGGTGGGTAAGTTTGAAGCCGGGGTGCTGAGAGAAGTTATGATTCACTTATGATCACTCGTTACCAGAAATGCAGAAATAAGGTACAGGGGGTGGTAAGGGGGAAAAGCCACGAGGAAGACCAGGGATTGGGAAACTCTTACTACTAAGCTAGGTAAATTGAGAGACTTTTGGACTAAAATATTTGAAAATCAATAGCATACAAAAAACATAAATATGTACTATGTAGGAAGGAAGACTAGGATAGAATATAAATTTGATGGTTCTATTGCAATAAAAATGATTGTCACTGCAAAATTACATGTCAAAAAGAGCGATAGGGTTTAGGAAATACACACTGAAATATTCAAGGGTAAAGGACATGGTGTGTGGGACCTACTCCCAAATAGTTCAGAAAAAAATGCGTGTGTATATACGTACATGGCAAAATGTCAACCATGGATGAATCTGGGTAAAGTATACATGAGAGTTCTTTCTACAATATATATATGAGAAAACTACTACTATTTGTACAACCTTTTTGTAGGTCTAAAACGATTTCACAATTAAACAGTAGTTAAAAGGGGGGTAATAAGAGCATAGTCACTTAGCAATTAAACAAGACAGCAGGACTCTTAACAGAGCTGAAAAAGACTTCCCATTATCTTTCATGAAGAGATCAATGGACATAAATGATTGTCTCCCTTTGTTCTCTAAGTCACTCTGACATCTTGGACTTCTCTTCGAAACACTGTGGGTTTAGACTAAATCGGTGATTTTAAACCGTCGTGTGGATTCTGGAAAGTGTTTTCGGGCCTGGAAGAGCAGAACGAGAGTTGCTCTCAGCCTGCTCTCCATCCTGTCCCCATCCAACCGGAGCAGCTGCCCGTTATTTGGAAGGATGGTGCAGCTGTTTAAAGAAAGGCTCCCACTGCTTCTGAACAATTTTCCCCCGAAGCTCCTGAACCAGATGACCTGTGAGAACAATTTCAGTTATGAAGGCATGGACTTGAGGTGTTTGGGGGAAAACTATGTTATATCAGATGTTGGCAAAGCAGGACGTATGGGCCGAAGGCAGCCTACAGACTGTCTGTGTGGCGCCCACAGGCCTAGAATGATTTTTACATGTTTAAATGATTGGTGGGGGGGAGGATATTTTTTGACCCATACAAGTTACATGAAATTTAAATTTCAGTTTCTGTGAATGAAGTTTGGTAGGAGCACAGCCACAGCCATTTGTTTCTAGATTGTCTGTGACTGCCTTCACTTGCAACAGCAAACCTAAATGGCTGTACCAGACACCAAGAGACTTCGTGTCCAAAAATTCTCCGTATTCATTATCTGACCCTTACAGAAAAAGCTGGCCAACTCCCGTGTTGTATATACAAAAGCCAGTATAAATTCTACATTTCAGAAAAGCCAGTGGCTTCTGTATAGACATTCAGCTCAAAAGGACGTGGCCTTCTAAGGAAGCTCAGCATTACTGGGGTCCACACAGGCTGGAGTCCAACTGTGAGCTGCGCTTACTCATTCTAGCATCACAGGCTTCATTTTTGAAGTTGGTGGTGATTTGATAGTTCATCTGTGCCCCTTCCCACCAGATCCTAGCCTCTCCCCGTACAATGTCCAAAGGAACTTCTAGTGCCCTCTATAATTCCCTCCCAGGGACATTTGCCCTATAGAAGGGATCTAAAAGAACCCTTTCCCAGGGGTGGGGGTCTCAGGCATTTGGGCAAGATAGTGGGCACTTGAGAGGACATGCCAACCCTGGTGTGCCCCTCAGATCCACCGTTTCCCCATAAGGTTGGCCTTGGTTCCATCTCTTCCTTGATTCACCAGGTAGTCGATTTCTTCAAACCAAAAGAGATACTTTCTACTTTCTGTTGCTATCTGACACATTTAGTCTTGACTGGGGAATAAAAACCCACTCAGTTCCATAAGGATATGGAAGATCAGCACAGATTATAGACAGAAGGTGATAGTGATGTTTCTGTCCTGATACACACCCAATCAAGACACGTCCTGATGTTTCTGTCTTGAGGGTAATACACTAAGCTCCTGTCTGGCTCAAGGTTTCTGCGAAGATCAACAGTTAATGAATGAGGAAGGTACTTTGTAATGATGAGTGAAAGTGTCCCTGAACTGGAGCAATATAACTATAATGTATACACAGTTATTATTGTTAAGCTAAAAGCAAGCCAAGGTTAAAATTAAGAAAATCATTAAATGAATAGTCTTTTTGGTTTTTTTTAGTATGTACGCACATAGGAGACAGCTTAGCTGCCCTAACCCTGACAGATACAACATCCACTTTCCTTCTCAATGACGCATGAAGTGAATGTCCTTGCTAGAACTGCCGTAGCAGTTTCACGGACTGTGTGGCTTAAACAGAAATTTATTGTGTCACAGTTTTTGAGGCTAGAAGCCCACGAACAATGTCAGCAGAGCTTAGTTCCTCCCGGGCAGGAAGGGCATGTTCCAGGCCCCTTTCCTCAACTCGTAGACAGTTGTCTTCTCCCCGTGTCTCTTCACATCATCTTCCCTCTACGAGTGCGCGTGTTCAAATCCCCTCTGATTTTAAAGACGCTAGTCACTTTGGGTTCAGACGTACCCTGGTGTTCTCTCTTTAACCTGGTTACTTCTGTAAAGACCATGTCTCCAAATAAGGTTGCATTCTGATGTCCTGGGGGTTAGAACTTCAACGTATGAATGTAGGCACCACACAACTGAACCCAAACCATGAAGGACGGTTTATAGTTCACTTTTAGGTGCAAAGCCCCTTTCTTGAGGACTGATCCTTCAATGACCCATTGATTTTGGCGAAAAAAGCTTCTTCCTCCTTTACTCTCTCAGTGTCGAGCAGGGCATGTCTCATTTCCTTTCCTGAATCTGGCTCACTGAAATGGAGAAGCAAAAGCAGCAGCGTTCCCTCTACAATATTAAAGAAAATGATCAGGTGACGAAGATACCTGCCGCGTGGAATCCCAGGCACAACCCCTCCGTGTTCTACTCTTTCCAGACGCAGATCTTGCCCCAAGAAGTTAGGAACCGCAGGTGAGAAGACACGGAACCACTTTGTCCTAAGAGCACAGAAAAGGGAAAGGTGTGTCTGGGGCTGCCGGCAGGCTGCTTGCTGGCCCAGCTCCAGAGCTCGGTGTGATCAGAAGCCTCCGCGAATGGGTGTTCACTAATCTAGAGGGAAAATCAAAAAGAATATTCGTATAAGGAACGACTCAGTGGTGGGACACGTACAAATACCAGATTTCACTTCGTTCTGCCAAGGAGCGCATGCTTTATGGAACACAGACATTGAACGAGTCTGTTTTTTCTTGTGGCTGGAATATCTCTTAAGTGTGGGAATTCAAAATAAAGTATAAGGGTAAGAAAACCTGAGAATTAGATTAAAATTACAAAGTTTACATTAGAACTTTAAATTTCTAAGAATATATTTTTAAACATTGAACTAAATTTATTTGCTGTTTTAATAAAAGCTCTCCAGCTAAAACATTATTGCAGCAGTCAGCCCGTCCCATAGTCCCCTGAGTACGTGCACCTCCAAAGCTTAAAATATAGCCTTCATTTTCATTTGTCATGTACTAACATGTACTGCACATCTCAGTGCAGGTAATTACTGAAAATGTCTTTGATGCGGTAAGACAGGTTCTTCCTAATTCTCCTGTTCTGACTCTTCAGGGTTCAGTAATAAACTCTGAAAGTGAGGACAACTCAAAAGCCTTTTATGAAGCCTTCCTCAAATTTTTGTTCAAGCAGTGACCAGTTTAGTTATTAGCTGTACGCCTCCCCTGCTACCAATAATTGCTCAGTGGTATGAAAGCTGTGTAGGAGATTATCAGTGAGGTGCATACCAGCTCACAAATAATGGTTAAAGGTTGAAAGATCTGCGTTGTCATCTCCACGCCTGTGGCGTTGAACGGAAGCAAGAGCCTGAACATGAAATCCTCAGTTACCTTTTGTAGCCTCTTGATTTTCCAGCCCATGCCATTGTCTGTTTGCGAATGCCTTTCCACTGTGCAAGGGCTGAAAGTGTACCTGGTGGTTTTAAACCAACAGAGAGAGATGGTGGTGACAGCCACTGAATCCCGGTTGGATGGACATTATTGGCATAGCGACTATAATAAAAAAGAAACAGCCTAGCAGTTTGTGGACACCTGCTCATCGACAGGTCGGCACTGTGCCAACCTTAACGTGCACACAAATCATCCGGGGCATCTTCTTTTTGGAGAGGGGACTTAATTTCCCTCCCTCCACCTTTATTGAGGGTTAATTGACATATAACGTTATATTAGTTTCAGGTGTACCATACACCAATTCCATATTCGTATCTATTGCAAAGCCACCACCACAATAAGGCTAGATGACATTCATCACCACACACAGTTATATTTCATTTGTCTTCCTCACAAGTAAGTGTATTGGGGTCCGGCAGGCCCAGGGCAGGGCCCAAGATCCTGCTTTTCTAACAACCTCTCAGTGACTGCTAAGCTACACTCAGCTCTTGCCTAAACTGAACTAGGCAAGAGCCTAGTTCTTTCATATTTAATACTTAAATTTGAGACAGAGATATTAGTATTTCCTTTAAGGCAGACATTGAAAGAGAGGTTAAAAAATTCATAAATGAGGAAGGCTAGATGAAATTTGTCACATAGCCGAGCCCCTACTCTTTCCGGTACTCAGAAATAACACCCCCGAGGAGGAATAGGTGCTTTGCTCTCTTTTTTAAAACTTGCACCTCAACTATGCCTATCGACCTATGATATTTGTCTAAAATTCAGGTCCTCAGGCTCCACCTCAATCTATTACATTAGAATCTATGGATGACATGCTTAGGAAAAGGCACTTTGGTACCTGGGTGATTCTTGCAATCAGGGAAGTTTAGGAAACGATGAGCACCTGGGTCACGCTGTGGCTTTGAAAACCCAAACAAGGAGTGGTGACACACTGCGTTTATTAGAGCTTGAGAAAGAACCCTGTCCGCTCAGGCGAAGAGGAGCCCAGAGCCCCGTTCGTGCTTTTCTGCTTCGCTGCAAAGGGCTGCTGGGGCCCACGGAATGAAACTCGTTGGTTTCATGACGTGGGGGATAGGTTTAGACCTGTATCTTATAACAGGGTGCTAAAGAGCCATATCTAATTATGTCACTTTTAATTGTACGGTGAAAGCAACAACAGCCACAGAGTTTTCTTTTTTCTCTTTATCAAGTGAATGATCTTTGTCTCCCAATCCAATTACAGAGCATTGTAAAATTAAAGCTCATCTGAATATTTTCCATACCCAAAGTCCATAATTAAATTTTTTAGTAGGACCGCTCCATGAGATCAGAATAGAGTTGATTATTTACCTCGCTTTGAGAGGGTAACTTGGTGCCAGGAAGTTTTATCTCAAATATTTCGCTACAGCTCTGACTGGTAAATAAAGGGCGGAAGTAGTAGACGTTTTAAAGTAAACACTGAGGACTCCCTCAGTTTCCTGATACTGTGTCCTGGCTTTGAAAAACCACGTTTAGGCATTTGCAGCCGTTCCACTTCCAGACCCGCCCCCGGGCCCAGTTTGGGGGCAAAGATTCGGGCCCTGCACGTCGAAGACTTGCCAGAAAAAGAAAAGCTAAAGATGGAAGCTGAGCAACTTCACAAAGTAGTGAAGTTGCAGAGACAACAGGTGTCTAAATGTTCTGAAGAAAGAAAAAGCTACATTGAAGAACATTCTGGAGAGGATCCTCTGCTGAAAGGAATTTCAGAAGGACCCCTTTAAAGAATAAGGCAGCTGCATTATTTCATAAATAATGAAATATTATTCCATAAATAATATCCTGGGGAGAAACATTATCCTCAGTGGAAGAACAGCTTGTTTTAGTTTTTTCTTTTTCTTTCTTTTTTTTTTGGATTTGCAGATTGCTTTAGCATTTAAAGAATATTTTCCTTTTTTTTTTTTTAGTTTTTTCAAAATAAAACTGACATGCTTTTTAAAGAAGGAAAAAAAACACATTTAGTATACTGCAGTACTGTACATTATTAAAAGGTACTCTAGGATCTTGATATAGTTAAGTTAAGGTACTCACAAAATATATAATTTATTAGCTAAATTTGTTCTGTTACTAACAAAACCTAATAACTTAATAACTAGAAGACCTTGGATTTTCTTATATATTTCTGTATTTTGAAGAAAATATATTTATATATGACCATTTTCCAATGAAATATCACATTTCCTTTTAAAATTAACAGGATATTTCAAACATGTCAAAGACATATACTAAAAGTGACACTTACGTATGTCACTTGCTACGGCATAATTCCCTAAGCACAGAATTTGCTGCGAGGTAGGCCAACCAATATAAACAGAAATTTGAAGACAGCCCACTCTATGTTTGAAGCCTAGTCCCAGCCAGTTACTAAACTTTTCTGAGCCTCCATTCCCTCATCTGTAAAACAGGACATTTCCTTACTGAGTTATGCATTAGACAAGAGATAGATGAATGAGCAAGCATGTGGTAGATGATTACCGAATGGTAATCATAAAACAGGGTGTAATTGCTGAACTGACGAAAGGTCCCCCCTTTAATGATTATCACTATGAGGCAATCTCAAGGAATGAATTCCCCCGTCACCCCTTCAGCGGAGTTTCTGTGTTTACTTCTTCCACCGGAGTGCAGCGAACTCACACGATAAATACATTGTACTCACTCCAATTTACCTACATACACTAAACAAGGCAGAAAAATCATGGAAAGAGGCAAAAACCTGCCCAATTTTAAATTACCCAGACACTTAGCCTGATATTCCACACAGTGAGCAAATACTCCGGCACAAATATGAGATGAGAAAAGTGAATCTTTTTCTCAGTTGGCCTTGCTTCCAACGGGCCTCTCAAAGTACGAACATTTTGCTGTACAAAGTATAATTCTAGTGCCTTAAAATATGTATTTCTCTGCAAAATATTCCTAAAGCACAAGTTAACAACTGCACTTTGTCTGCTGCTTAACCGAAAAAAACAACGCTCCGCTTCAAAGCTGGTGGGAACGCTGGCTGCATGGGAATTATTGAGAAACGTTATCTCTCTCTCTGAAGTAACAACTTCCTGAGGAATTTTCCAATGCAATTTTAAAAAATCTTTTGAAATAATTTTAGATTTGCAGAAGTTGCAAAAATAGTTCAGAAAATTGGTGTTTACCTTTTACCCAGTTTCTCTACTGTTAACTTACATGACTATAATTATCCAAAGCGAAGGATAACACTGGTACAAAATTATTAACTAAACCACAACACTTACTCGAATTTTGCCAGTTTCTCCCCAGTGTCCTGGGTCGGATCCAGGATCCTACCTTTCATTGATTTGTTATATTTTCTTAGTCTCCGCCAAGCTGTGACAGTTCCTTGTCTTTGTTTTTCATGACCTTGACTTGTGACTCCGTGAAGGGAGAGAGAAGTATAACAAGTCAGCATTTTAGAAATGACTTAAGCAGGTATTGATTTCTTAGGTAATTCTGTGTAAACCCAAAACCAGGATATTTTCTACAGTGGATTATTGATTGATCGTCATTTTGCCATTTTACACAAGTAAAGGTACCAGATGCAGTTATTTGAATGAATATAACTGCTCAAGTGACACCCAGACGAATAGGCCGTGCATGCTCTCGGACAGTTACTGCCTTACAGCAGGAACCAAGTCAGACGCCCGTGGAAGAGCCTGCTGGTAGAGCCCCCATTTCTAACTCCTCGGATGGACTAGAGATTCAGCATTCTGACTTCAGGTTTCATCACTATTGATTTCTTAGTAATTTTTATGTCTTTTATTCAAAAGAAAGTAAGCTAAATCTCATAGGCAATAAGAATCATTGCATGCAGAAATTCTTTTTTAAGGAGTGATGATTTTAAGAGCAGTAATTATCTCTTTGGTACGAGTATGTTTAAAAATATCCTTCAATTATAAACATTAAATGGGCATTAACTACAAACATAGCATCTTTTAAGGGTTTTAAAGAATGGTGGCAAAAATGGAAAATAATAGTTGAAGGTGGGCAAAGAAGGGAGGTGGTGATGGGGGACATCTGTAATAGTGTCAACAATAAAATAATAATAACAACAGTTGAGACACAAGAGGTTTAAAAATTTTGTGAATGGAATTGAAAGAGTAATATCTATCGATCTGTCTAGATTAACTAATAAAAAGGCAGAATTTTTATTGCACTTTTGAATATCAATGGCAACATTTAAGGTTTTTTCCCCAAGTTTAAATAAGATCCATATATACGCTGTCCACGAGGGACCCACTTCAGATCGAAAGGCACACAGAGACTGAAAGTAAAGAGATGGCAAAAGATATTTTATGCAAATGGAATTTTAAAAAGCTGGAGTAGCAATACTTACATCAAACAAAATAGACTTTAAAACAAAGGCTATAATAAAAGACAAAGAAGGACATTATATAATGCTAAAGGGATCAATCCAACAATAGAATATGACCCTCGTAAACATTCGTGCACCTAAATATATAAAATGAGTACTGATGGGCATAAATGGAGAGACCGAAAGTAACACAGTCATAGTAAGGGATTTTAATACCCCATTGACATCAATGGTAGATTTTCTAGCCAGAAACTCAACAAGGGAACAAGGGTCTTAAATGACACAATGACACAGCTGTCAGAGGGGAGGGCCTGGGGTGGTGCTGGGTGAAAAAAATGAAGGGATTAAGCAAAAACAATAAATAAAAAAAACAAAACAAAAAACCTCACAGACAACAATATGGTGATTACCAGAGGGAGGGGGGTGGGACCAGGTAGGAGAGGGGGAGGGGAGATTTATGGCCATGGAAGGGGACTCTGCTCAGGGCAGTGAACACGGTACAATATGCAGATGATGTTATTGTAGAATGTACCCCTGAAACGTATAGAATTTTAATACCCAGTGTCACTCCAATAAATTCAATTTTAAAAGACACACTAGACTGGATGGATTTAATTGATATTTTTGAAGCATTTCATCCCCAAGCAGAATATACACTCTTTCTAAGGGGTTATGCAACATTTCCCAGGATAGACCCCATCTCAGCCCACAAAACAAGTCTCAATAAATTTAAGGCTGAAATTATATCAAGCATCTTCTCTAACCACAATGGTATGAAATCAGAACTCAATTACAACAAAAGAACTGAAAAACACTCAAACACCCAGAGGCTAAATAACATGTTACTAAACAGTGAATAGGTTAACAATGAGGTCAAGGAAGAAATCAAAAGATATCTTGAGACAAATGAAAATGAAAACCCAACAGCCCATAACCTACGGGACAGAGAGAAAGCAGTCCTAAGAGGGAAATTCATAATGATGTATAGCATACCTCAACAAAAAATAAAAATCTCAAACAAACAATCTAAAGAAAGGTTTTTTTTCAGATTTATTGAGGTATAGTTACAAATCAAAAGTATATACATTTCGGTATACACTGTGATAATATAGATATACATTGTGAAATGATTATCATAATCAAGTTCATTAACACGTTCGTCACCTCACATAGTTACCTGTGTGTGCGGTTGAATCTAAAGGACTGTTTTCATTTTTTTTATTTGTGAAGATTAGAAAAAAACTGCTGCTTATTTAGTTTCTGGTTCCTGATTATTTTTAGATGAGATCAAGTGCATTCAGGGTGGTGTAGCTATAGACTGATTATCTTTTTTTTTTTTAAAAAATAGGCTTTTTAGCCCTGGCTGGTGTAGCTCAGTGGGTTGAGCACTGGCCTGTGAAGCAAAGGGTCGCTGGTTCGATTCCCAGTCAGGGCACATGCCTTCATTGCAGGCCAGGGCCCCAGTAGAGGACACACGAGAGACAACTACACATTGATGTTTCTCTCCCACTCTTTTTCTTACCCTCTCTCTAAAAATAAATAAATAGAATATTTAAAAAAATAAAATAGACATTTCATTTTGGAGTACACTTATGCTTACAAAAAAGTTGCAAATATAGTAAAGGGGTCTCTCATATCCTTCCCGATTTTTCCTGCTGTTGTTACTTTGGTCGAAACGAGAAATTGGCAGTGATACATCTTTATAAACTTGCAATTTTATTTGGATTACACCAGCTTTCCCATTAATATCCTTTCTGTTCTGAAAATCAATGCAGGGTGCCACATTGCATTTAGTTGTCATGTCTCCTCAGCCTTTTTTAACTGTGACAGTTCCTTTTATCTTGTCTTTCATGACCTTAACACTTTTGGTAAACACTGGCCAACTGTTTTGTTTAATTTGGTGGGTCTGTCTGAGGTTTTCTTACGATTGCATGGAGGGTACGCATTTTTGGCAAGAATTCTACAGATGTGATGCTGCACCCATCTGAATGCATCCTTTCTGGGCTGCACGATATCCACATGATAATTTGGTTGAGACAGGCAGTCAAGTTTCTCCACTGTAAACTTACTGCACCTCTCTTTTTACCCTCTATTCCTGAAAGCAAATGACTAGTCCACCTGCAAAAGTGTGGAGACTAAGTTCCACCTCCCAGAGGGGGTCTTTTCTACATACAGGGTGGGGCAAAAGTAGGTTTACAGTTGTGAGAAGGTGAGACACAGAGCTTGTTCTTGTATTAAGTAATTACAGTTTTAGTTTCCATATGGACAGCTGTAAACTGACTTTTGCACACCTACCCCCCCATATATTATTTGGAATTCTTACATAATGAGTATTTATCTATACAGGACTTTAAAAATCCCAACTTAAGTTATACAATGGATGTTGAAATACTGCTATTATTTATTGAGCATATGTTTTTGGTAGGTACCAAAAAAGTACAAGGGATACTAGGCTCCTGCCCTAACACAATTTATATTCTAGTTAGGGAGAGATATTAAAAATAACTAAAAGGCAATTATAAAATTGCATATTGAACTATGTGTTATAAATGCTATTCAGTATGTCGTGAAAGAATGTGGTGGTTCTGGTGGTGGCCATCTGAGAGACTGTGGTTTGGAAAGGTCAGTTAGAGGTGTTGACATTTGAATTGAGAACTAGAGAAAGAGAACAAGCCAGTTCTGTGAAAAACCTTTCGAGCAGCGCAGTGGTCTGAAGTCCGGAAATTGTCCTGTGGTGGTTAATTTCATGTGTCAACTTGACTGAGCCACAGGGTGTCCAGATATTTGGTTAAACATTATTCTGGGTATGTCTATGAAGACATTTCTGGATGAGATGAACATTCAAATAGACTGAGTAGGGCAGATTGTCCTCCGCAGTGTGGTTGGGCCTCATCCAACCTGTTCATGGCCTAAATAGAATCACAATGCTGAATGAGGGAGATCACTCTCTCTGCCTTAGAGCTGAGGCATCAGTCTTCCGCTTTCATACTCGAACTTGAAGTAGAATTTACATCAGCTCTCCTAGTTCTCAGGACTTAGGCTTAGACTAGAACTATATCATCAGCCCTCCTGGGTCTCCAGCTTGCTGCCTGCAGACTAAATATGTGTCATCAGCAGAACAGAAAAGGGGGCTGCTGTCTGGTGTAGCCAAATGCAAGGACAAATGATAAGCTGCTATGAGAAGTAGGAATGAAAGGTGGATCCTGCCCCAGTGAGGCCTTGGGGACCATGCTGAGAAAGGGGTTTGAATTTTACTCTAAAGGTTGTTTGTTGGAAGCCTCTGGAAGATTCTTAGCAGAAAAGTCACATTATATCATACATGATTAAAGGATTTCTCTAGGACCCACAGATGGGCTGGTTGTAGGAGGACACTGCTCTAGGCTAAGCCAGAGATGACTGGGTGTGTGGTCTGGATGAGAAATGTGTCAGCACGTATGCAGGGAAGTGGAGGGATTTGAGAGAGCGATTAGAGAAAGAACTGACAGGACTCATGTATCATCGTATGCTTTCATAGGGTTTTCATTAATTTGAAAAGATACAAATAATATTCTTATAGAATTTTAGGTTAGGCTAGTCCTAGGGAAGGGTGGGGTCAAACTCCTGAAGAAGGGTGCAGAGATATACAAAATTCACAAAGATGCTCACTGCAGCAGATCAGCAATAAGTATCTATCAGTATGGACCCGCTAAAACTGCATCCATTAAAAAGAATGCTGTTAATTTTCCTGCAGGGAAAAGAAATGATGCTCAAGATAAAGTAAATTAAACAACCTGGTGAAGCAGAGTCTTCGGGAAGAATCTGCATAGTGTGACCCTACTCGTGAATTGTAAATGACTGTCCCTACATCCACCGTGTGTTAAACATTGTCAGAGAAAACCTGATGAAGCATATTAACATACACTGTTAGCAGTGGTTATCTCAGGGTTCAGTGGGGGTCAGGATGGATTTTCACTTTATACCTGGTACTTTTTTGTCTCACCACAATGTCTTAAACAGTGGATGAAATTTTTTTGCTTGTTTTACCAGAGACACAGGAAGTACTTTTAGGGTTAGTAACTACTTTAATGGAGTCTTGAAAGCAATGTTAAGAAATAAATCCTATAAATATAAATATCATTTTTCTTTATGGGGAGTTTATATTAATCAAAACCAGGAAAATGGAGATTATTGGTTAAATTGAAATTATTAACATTTCCAAGATGATATTGAGACCATATTAATTCATTTCCTTTAAATTAACATCAAAGACAAGTATACAGTTTTGTTTATATCATTTATTCAGGCAATGTATCTCACAATGGTCTTGTGGTTTGGTTAAAAAGTACAGAAATTTATTTGTGAAATGAAACAAAAACTTTCTTTTTAAGTTGTGCTTTATGAAAAAACAAGGGATGGTTATTTCTGAGCACCAAGATTATGGATTATTATGATTATTTCCATTGCTTTTTACCTCCTTCCTCTATTTTTTTTAAAGATTTTATTTATTTATCTTTAGAGGGGAAGGGAAGGAGAGGAGGAGAGAAATATTAATGTATGGTTGCTTCTTGTGAGTCCCCTGCTGGGAACTGGCCTGCAACCTAGGCATGTGCCCTGACTGGGAATCGAACCGCGATCGTGTGGTTTGCAGGCTGCGCTCAATCCACTGAGCTACACCAGCCAGGGCTCCTTCCTCTATTTTAAAAATTCTTCACAATAATCACAAATTACTTTTACAGTCAGGAAAAGTTCTTATAATTGTTACACTCAAGTTAGGTGTTTGTCAGTTTAACACAGTATACCTGACCTATGTCAATGTGCTCACACTTTCTATATAACATCCAGTAGTTCTCTTTTCTCAATGACTGAAGTTTGCAGAGGTTATTTACAAGCCTTGAGCAAATGATTTGTATTGTAATTACATTGGTTCCCACCTCTCTTTATCCAAAATGATGAGGCAGATTTCATCGAGTACACCCTGACAAGCAACATTTTAAATGTCATTACTGAAGTGACTATGCAGGCTTTTCATCAGAACTACACAGAACCACAAAAAAAGGTCAGAGAAGCTGACTGTTAGAAAAACTCCAGCTTCTTACACCTTCTATGGCCACAATTGCATGGTATGCAGCAAATATTTTTAGGTTACACTGAGAAAGCATGAAACTGAGGCTTTGGTGTGCAAGAATGAGAGAGAGAGGAGGGGGTGGGAGAAGGGAGGAAAGAAGGTAGAGAGAGAGAGAGAGTTTCTTCATGACAATTGTAGTTTTTAATACCAAGGATTTCAGATCCTTGGATGAGTGTTACTAAATACTGCGTGGCACGCACATTGTACAACAGTGTATCCTAATTATAGTTTGCTTTCAACCGTCTGAAGCCTTTCTGTGTTTCGGAGTTTTGCATTTAAGCCTTGTAAATTATTTGTGCTCATTAGCATTTCACCCCAGGGGCAACCCATACGCTCCATAAATGTGTGCATATTTTTCTTAAATCCTTTTTTCTCACAAATGCATTCTCAGAATGTAGATTCCCACAGTGAAAAGCAATTAAATTACATTTGTCTCCCTCTCTTACATCCTCCTTTCTCTAAAAAATGTCATTTATAATTAAGAGCACATATCTGAAGATAAATTCTTTATTACAACTGGGGACCTTAAACTGAGGAGGGTGTTAGGGGTGGGCTGCAGGAAGCTACCAAGACGACCAAGCCAGAACGCGCCAGCTTTGGTCCAATGGACACATTGAACTGGATGATTCTTTACTGTGAAGGGCTGTCCTGTGCACTGGAGGATGTTCAGCAGTGTCTCTGGCCTCCACCCACTGGATGCCAGTAGTACAGAGCTCCAGTTCCCTGATGTGACCACAAAAAGTACTTTCAAGATATTGCCAAATATCTCCTAAGGGACAAAAGTGACCCTGATCGAGGACCGCTGTACTAGGCCAAAGACCTTACAAAACCAAGCTCTTAGTGCCTTTGCCAATTCACATTATTCCTTTGACCCCCATGGTCAGCCTGTACCTACCAAGCCACCCACCAACACGAAATACAGACACTCATGAACACTCTCACACTCTTCCTGTCAAACCCTTGACCGGGGTCTATAGTTCTTCCTCTGAACCACATGTGGCCAATTCAGCTAGAAGGACAGAAGCAGACACTGGTGACTCCCTCACCCTTCATGGACATGAGCGTTCATGTTTATCACGAACAAATGATCAAATTAAAAGCCGCTCTTCAATATTCCAAGTGCCAGGGAAACAAATGAAGCTAAACACTTCATTGTGCACCGTGTTCCCAAGCTGGCTCACTTTTTTCTGAAGCTGATGCGTGTAGTGAGCCTATGGCTCTTATAAAGGAATAGTTTTAATCTTCCATGGTATGTCCATAGTCTGGATCATTCTCAACATGAAGGAATTTTTTTAAAAAGCTTAGTATTCTGCAAGTACTTGGACACCCTTGAAAATAGCCAAGAAGCACTTAGTGGCCAAGGAAGCACTTAATTCAAAAGTTCTTTAGCCAGACTTACCCAACAGCATTCACAAAGAAAGCAGCACAGCTCTAAATCACTCTTAGATCCTACACTGCAGACTTTCAGGGAACTGGTCCAGTTGTCCGAGAGGACGACTTGGTCTCCAACCCACTGAGTCCTGGCTCTGCCTGTTCTTCCTTCTCCTCTGTGGATACACCAACATGTCCTTTAAAGGTGTTCTCAAGGTTCTCACATCCTCTTTGTAAGAGCAGAATACTGTGAAAACATGTATGTTGAATATATGTATATATGTACACACACAAAGAAATTTCCAAATTTCCTCTGTTGTAAAAACACACAGGCACACAATACATCTTAACAGAAGGTAGGTGTATTATATACATTGGAATATCAAAGTATATGTTAGTTTTCATTTGGTCGATCATTCTCAGGACTTTCTTTTACAGTGGAGAAACTGAGGCTCAGAGTAGTTACTGTATTTTTAGGACAAGACACACCTAGGATTTAGAGAAGGAAAATAGAAAAATTGAAGCAAAAAAATGTGGTAAAATATTTAATAACATAAATAACATAGGCCACCGCCCCTGCCAACAGAAAGCCAGGTAAGCTACATTTGGATTATGAGACGCACCCCCATGTCCACCCCAAATTTGGAGGGAGTGCATCTTATAGTCCAAAAAATACGGTACATAACCTGCCCAAAGTCATATAGCAAGTTGATGGGTCTGGAGTAGAGACTTCCTTTGACTCCAAAGACATTAAATTTCTATTCAGTCTAGATGATTAGAAATTCAGAGGTTCAATTTGGCACAGTGTCTTTGAATCAAACAACAAACAAAATGCAATACACTTTAACGCACTTGTTAATCACATTAGTTTATGCGGCCGTCTTGCTCTCACCATGATTTTTACCATTTTCCCACCTCCATCACAATAAATCGTTCAGTGCCTAACCGTTAGCAACTTTCCTTACAATTGATCGGGAGAACAGGATGGCCTCTGGGTAAAGATAAAAAGTTGTAACACCAAAGATCTCAAGAAAACAATGAACTGTTTTGGAACGCAACCCCTCACTTCCTGCCTCAATTTGGCGGGAGGAAACCTCAGCACGTGGATCCAGACGTTTTCTGGCCTGCGCTAGCACCTAGGTTACTGACCTTTCGGCCCGCACCACGCAGGCGCCAGGGCCAAAAGGGCTAGGGGAGGTGGGGCCCCGGTTTCCCTGGATACCCGGTGGCGGCAGCCGGAAGCTGCGACGTGGTTGGCTGCCACGGGTGGAGGAGCTGGGGGTGGAGCCCGAGGAGGAAGGCTGCTGCAACGAGGAAGAGGACGCGGCTCCGGAGATGGAACGTGCGCAGGCGGGGGCGTTAGCAGGCTCGCCGGGTGCGCGGGGGCCTGAGGAACCTGGCAACCTCCCCTGGTGTAAATGAGAAGGGCGGGGCGGGCGGACGCCCTGGGCGGCGGCGGCCGTTGGGGTGCGACCGTCCCCGCCCCGCTGGGTTCGTTTTATCTTCCTGGGTCTGCCTAGAGGGCTGCCCTGGGCTGCCTGGTGTTTTGCAGTCAGGACCCCGAGAGGGATGGCATCACCTAGTTAGGCAAGAGTGTACTTGTGGTAGCCCCTCAAAGAACTCCATGAAAGCCAAGCAGGCTCCTGGGCAGTTTAAAGTTGCAGAAGTGGAGAACCTTGCCGCGCAGTCCTTGGGGGTGGGGCCGGGCCTCAGTCGGGTCTGGAAGGCATGGGTGGGCTCGGAAGGAACCTGGGAAGAGGCTCGGGTGCAGGCCTCTCCCGTGACCCACTTCTAGCTTTGGCTGCATCTTGTGTCGCCCGGCCTTGGGGCCGGAGTCCAGAGTCCCGGGCTCTCCGTCCATGCCTTTTTTTTTTTTTAAGTAATTAAACTTAAATTTTGGAAGAGATTTAGAATTTCCGAAGTAGGAAGAAATTGTCCTTAATGTTTGTATTTTACATCATCATGGTACATTTGTCAAAACTAAGAAATTAACATTGTCATAATACTGTTGACTAAAATACGAACTTTATTCACATTTCACCCGTTTTTTCCTACTATAATATTTTCTGTTCCAGGATCCAAACCAGAATAGTACATTGCATTTAACCTGCTTTGTTTTTAAACTGGTAACAGCTGGAATTTCATCTTTTCCTTGTCTCGATCCCCCGGCCCCCATTCGCCGTGACATAAGCTACTTTTTTTAAAGTCCCAGAAATATGTACTCTTTTTTTTTTCAATTTAGTGAGCATTTATTGATAGTCTTATATTCCAGGCACTGTTAACCAGTACCGGGGATTCAGCACTGAACCAGATAATCCTGCTTTTGTATGGAAGCTAACTGTAGTTAGCGGGTACCCATAAGTTCTGTCTTCTGCAATTCTGTATTTCTGATTGTTTAAAATTTAAGGACATGCCACTTAGAGTAATTTTTAAGTTGGTTGAAATTTGCGTTTAAACTACCCCTCTGATTTACCATAATCTTATTTACCATAATCTTACTGTAAACTTTCAAGCGAGAGGATAGTCTCTTGTCATCCATTATTAATCAAGACTTTTCCCCCTCAAGTTTATTCTTGAGAAAAATGCAATGCAAACCGAAGTGCTAAGTGAACAGGACTGAAGACCCTATTGTAAGTGGAGTTGCTCTCGTGTCTTTGTAATTTTTAGATGCTTTAGCAGGTATACTAACTCCAGGGATAAAACTTTTAAAATCGTTTTGCGTTATTTTTTCTCAGTTACCATGTTTTAAGGAATTGCCAGTTGCCCAGAGATGATAAGCAGCCTGAGTATATTTTTATATTTCTTTGCATATCGTGCATCAGTGCATGGTCAGGTGGTGCCGGCAGGAAGTTCTTCATCCCGAGTCATTGTGCACGTGGATCTGGATTGCTTTTATGCACAAGTAGAAATGATCTCAAACCCGCAACTAAAGGGCAAACCTTTAGGTAATTACGGATGGCGATAATATTTGTCGTATAATAAGGTCAGCGCTCACTTATTGTGTCCATTGTATTCTGATTTATTAACCATTGTATTAAGATTTATTAATCTTTCTTAACCATTAAGAAAGATTTGGGGGCTCAGGATGCTCCTCCCCTCCACGTTATCTAATCTTCTCGCAGATGATTAGGAAGAATAGTTCAATAATGAGAACATTTATTGGGGGAGATACCTGATAATTACTGTGGGTGGCTACTCACAGCAGAACATGGATTTATATTCATTACACAGTTACTCAGAAGACAAATGAGTCTCCAGGAATTAATTGTACTGAATTCTTTTCCTCTGCTTTTTTTTCTGGGGTGAAATGTGGGCTGGGTTTACAGAGTTAACTCGGTACAAATGAATCAGGTTTTGTCTGAAAACATTCTAGAATGATTTTATTTGCATCTTTCTGCTGAAGGTTATATAGAATCCATTGATTGGTGATCATTTCTGGTAAATTTTACTTGAAAGAACTTGATGAATAGAGGCTCTATTTTTTAAATGAGACACAGCTTGTTATTTTTAATCAAGACAGATCGTATTAGAATTTACCATTATAATGTAGGATTAGTAAATTATATTTTAAGATATTTCTTTAAATTCTACTCAGTGTTCTCATACAATATTTATTCTTATAGGGGTTCAGCAGAAATCTTTGGTGGTGACCTGCAACTATGAAGCTAGGGAACTTGGAGTAAAGAAACTTATGAATGTTAGAGATGCGAAAGAAAAGTGTCCGCAGCTGGTGTTGGTGAATGGAGAAGACTTGACTCGATACAGAGAGGTATCATATAAGGTCACAGGTACAGATTACAGGCAGTATTTTTTTAGCCTTAATTTTTGTAGAGGATGCCTGTTCATTTCATGAAATCTTCTAATAAATGTAAAATGCCATAATCACTGTCTTTTTTGCTAATAACTTTATTTGGGGTCTTGCCCACTTTTTTATGGTGTATATGAGGATGATGGTATGTAAGTACTGTTGATGCAAAGTGTCAAGTGGGAGGAGTTGGAGCAGGTCCTGACTGGTGTCATGTGAACATGAGTCCAACAAAGTTTAGGCGGGAGAGAATGGGGAGATACACTAAAGAAAGCCACACATTTTTTTATTTTAAATTTAAATGACTTATAAAAATAAATTAATTAATTAATTAAATTTAAATGACTTATGAAGAAATATGCCATACTCTAATTCATTGATGTTAGTGGAGAGGCTTCTGTAATATTTAACATAATTAAAAACTAGCTTTATATTTATCTTCTTTGCTACTGTTGTTGTTCGTTCTCTTATTATTTGTAGCAGTTTTCAGATGAAAGGGTTAAATATGTATAATATCCAAAAGCACTAACAGAGCCACAAGGAAAAAGAACTCAAGAAAATTGGACAAAGAATATGAACAGTTGATTGACAAAAAGAGCAAACACAATGTCCTATGATTATCTGGGTAAAAGAATGCTCAAATTCATTATTGTCTAAGAAAATTTGAATCAGTAAGATATTTTATATCTACCATTATACTTGCAAAAAATAACGTGAGAAAAAGTAGAAACAAAGTATTGTAGCCTTTTTGAAAAAGCAATCTGGAAACATTTTTGAAGTTAAAGATATATGTTATAGTCTTTAACCCAGTGATACAGCCTCTGGCAATTTAAGAAATAAAATCCTAAAAAACGTATTTACAAAAATTTGTATTGTAGCATGGTTCATAATTGGTAAACATGGAATGAAAACAAATTGTTCATCAGGATAAGAATGACTAAATTAAGACTATGATGGACTGTTAAGTGACCATTAAAAAGAATGCATTGGTGCCGTATACTTGACTCATAAATATATACCTTGTTGAGTGAATGAAAGTTAAGATGCAAAAAAAGTGTATTACGTTTTTCCATATGTATGAAACAATAGCACAAACTCCTCCCCCACATATATGTATATGTGTGTATATAAACAGGAAGAGAANCGTATTTACAAAAATTTGTATTGTAGCATGGTTCATAATTGGTAAACATGGAATGAAAACAAATTGTTCATCAGGATAAGAATGACTAAATTAAGACTATGATGGACTGTTAAGTGACCATTAAAAAGAATGCATTGGTGCCGTATACTTGACTCATAAATATATACCTTGTTGAGTGAGTGAAAGTTAAGATGCAAAAAAAGTGTATTACGTTTTTCCATATGTATGAAACAATAGCACAAACTCCTCCCCCACATATATGTATATGTATGTATATAAACAGGAAGAGAAACATGAGAGGATATATACTGAGTTGTTAACATTAGTTACCTTTGTGGGGGGGGGGGAAGAGGCGGTGCTGAAATGGGAGGGGAGGGGAGAAAGGACAGCCATGCAGAAAAGACAAGACTATGCTCCCAAAATAGTACTTGTGCATTTTGCAAAATTGTGTGTGTCTGAATATTAAGAAGTTAGTTTTTAGTGTACATGGAAGAATCTTTATATGACACACAGAGTTGTGCGTCTTGCCTTTGTTCTTGGTGATCTTTCATGTCATTCACGTAGCTCCTCCTCATCCTTTTTAATGCCTGCAGTATTCCATTGCATTTTGCTCCATGCTTATGTAACCAGTCCTCTAGTGATAGGAGGACTCTGTGTCCCACTTTATGCCTAATGCCCCTGAATAAATTTACTACTCACTCCTTTTATTTAAAAAATATCTTGTTTTGAATGATAAATTTTATGGTTTCCCTGATGGTGATGGATTATTAAGCTGTTACCAACTTTTTGCTTTTACAAATATATGCTGCAGTAGACATTTTCATGGGGAAATTTGGGCATACTTTTATGAGGTTATTTATAAGTTAAGTCCCTAAAGGTTAATTGCTATAATAGATCAAAGGTAATTTGCACTTGAAATTTTGAATACTGCTATATGTTGTACTTAAGTTTGTCCCAATGTAATTGCTAGTATGTGTGGGACTGTTAGCTCTTCTCAAATTATAAAGATTTTACCCCATAGGTGAAAAAAATAGTGTTTTCTGCCATCCAGCTGATATTAAGAGGTAATTCAGAGAGAAATGAAAATTCTTCTTGGTGATTTCAAAGTTGTTATTAGTCTCAATCTTAAAAATGAAAATTGATAGTCCTTTTGAATTGATATCAAATCTTGGTTCAGTTCAGTTTAGTAAACATTTGACTGAAGGACTAGGCGTTAGGCTAGATGTTGGACACCCAAGTCCCTGTAAATCGTGGTCCATCTCTGCCTTTAAGGAATTAGCTTGGGAATGGCTAATTAAAATACTGAATTGTGGTGTATTTAAATACTGAATTGTGGTGAAAATTAAGTCAGTTTCTTTTTGGCTTAGTAATCATTAGAAATTATAAATTTTGGTTTTGCCTTTAGAAACTCTTGTGAAAAATACAGCTAGAATATATTATTACTTGTTTTACTTTTCTGAGCAGACTATAAATAATTCTTTGGTCCACTGCTTCAAGATCATAATTAACAATAAGCATTGATATTGAATGTACTGCAGACACAGAAATTATAAGTATAGGAGGTTGAGCTTAAATGTATCACTATGAGTATCTGTCCAGCAAATATCATTTTGGACTGACTTTGTTGAAAAAATTTTGCCTTTACTCAAAATGTGGTTCAGAAAAAAAATCACAGTTAAACAAGGACTTTGTTAAATATGTTGTGGAACTGTGGCTATGTGTAAAACCTTTAATGACACATTTGATGTAAGCATGAAAGTTAAATGTATTCTCATTGTAACTTCAGTTGCATCTGTGCTCCAATATTCTGTAAATGCAGACTTGTTGGAAGAATTTAGTCCCGTTGTTGAGAGGCTTGGCTTTGATGAAAATTTTGTGGACATAACAGAAATGGTGGAGAAGCGACTGCAGCAGCTTCAAAGCGATGAACTTGCAGCGCTGAGTGTGTCGGGTCATGTGTACAACGATCAGCGTGAGTGGATCGGACTTGTTCTGTCCAGTTGTTTTAAAACACACACATGTCTTAATGCTCAGTGTGTTCCCAAAACCGACTTTGGACATTTTATGGCTTTTGTTGGAGGTGCAGCCCTATGTCAGTCGTCCGTCCCGGTGACTGAATTGTGTGTTGCTCCTGTAGCTCGGTGTTCTGTACACCTCACACTTCGACACAGTCCGGACATTATCATTTTTGAGTGTCATACCTCTTTAGGTGAGCCTTACGTTACAGGAGTTGGCTCGATAATATGCTTTTTAGAATAATTTTTGATTCTCTTCAAACTGTCTTTAAGCAAAACTTTGAGGCAGGTGAAATTTGCCTTTGTTGCTGCTTGCTTTCGTTCCCCCAGAGCACCAAGACCATTTTGTTTCCCCTGACTGCCCGAGTTAGCCCTTCTGGGAGCCTGTCCCAGCCTGGCTGCCGTCCTTCGGAAGCTCCTATTCAATTTGTTCAGATCATCTTCGCCAGCTCTTAGCATGAAAGCAGAATGGTTCATCTCCTTCATATATTAAAGTATAAGAGGCTGCTGGTATTTCCAGGGGATATTTGCATTTGAAAATAAGCTCCAGTGACTGTCTCATTAGAGTTCGAGAGATCTTGTGTCTCCACTGGTGACTTGCATGTTACACCAGAGGCACACAAGCTACTGTGCTTTTGTGTACCGCTTGCCTTGACCGCCTGGCTTCTAGGTCTCTGCATGCGCTTCCTCTTATTCCCTTTTTCTGACAGCTGGTGATGAGTCCCCCTCTAGTTCTCTGCTTCCCTGATGTTAAAGAAAAGGGCGGAAGGTACAGTTCTTTCCCAGAAGAAGACACATGGAGCTGTTCTTATCCTTTGTACCTCTAGTTTCTTGTCACTCACAAAGGCTGAGAAGCAAGAATGTTCCATATATGTTTCTGTATAATTCTGAAAGCAAATTCAGACCTTATTGCTAAGAACATAGCACAGAGAGCTAGGTCTTATATCCTAAAAAGAAAATGTGTGATTTTTCATGAATTCTTCCACCGCCCCACAATTTTGTTAAAATTTTTTAAACATACAGAAAAATTGATGGAATAACACAATGAGAACACTCATTATACTCTCCTGGTTGATATAGCTGTTACCGTTTTTCCACATGTGCTTTATCTTGCTCTTTATTGATTGGCTGACTGATTGATGAGCCGTGTGAGAGTAAATTGCAGATATGACACTTGATTTGTAAATACCCCTGAGGGTAAGGATTGCCTCACATAACTGTAATGACATTTTCACACCTTATAGAAGTTGTTTCTAGATGATTTCCCTACACTTTTGATAAAAGAACTCTTAAATATGTGCATATCTAAAATTGTTTTTATACATCTAGTGCGTCAAGCTTAGATTCAGATCTTCGAAGCTATAATGTTGGGTTTCTTATTAATGCAATGCTTTATGCTTGCTTACAGGTAACATGAAGAAGAGTTTTACTAATGCCAATAGGAATTTTTTAGGAGAGATCAATTTTCGTAGTCTGTTCTTCAGTTAGCACCCCTGTGCATTCTCTATCACAGGCCCTTGGAGTTCACGCCCTGTAGTTACTCACTTTACAGAACCGCTGTGAACAACAGAACAGATTAGTTAAGTGGGTGACAGTGTGGTGGTGTGTGTCGGGGGGTGTTGAGTACAGGTTAAGTAAATCCTGTACCCTTCTAAAGTCATTTGTACAAGAGGAAATTAAAAATTTTTGTGGTGACTTTTGACAACCTTGGCTGTTTTCGTAGCTGTAAACCTGCACGACATCTCGCACAGGAGACTGCTTGTCGGGTCTCAGATGGCAGCTGAGATGAGGGAAGCCATGTGTGACCGGCTGGGTCTCACCGGCTGTGCTGGAGTGGCTTCCAATAAGTTACTGGCAAAATTAGTTTCTGGCGTCTTTAAACCAAACCAACAAACAGTCCTACTGCCTGAAAGTTCTCAAGACCTCATTCATAGTCTGAAACACATAAAAGAAATGCCTGGTAAGACAAATGTATTTGAAAAGTATGTTTTTATTATATTTCTTTAATTTAAAAATAATACATACATGCAATTAATTTTTTTCTTTTTCTTTTTTAAATTGTTCACATACAGTTGTCTCCATTCCCCACCCCCGGCCCCCCCCCACCCCAGCCATCCCCACCTCCCACCCTCGATCCTAGCCCCCTTTGGCTTTATCCACGTGTCTGTTGTACAAGTTCCTTGATGTCCCTCCCCTCTTTTTCCCCCATTATCCCCTCCCCCTGCCGCTCTGGTTACTGTCGGTTTGTACTTTATTTCAATGTCTCTGGTTATATTTGGCTTGCTTGTTTGTTTTGATTCCACTTATAGGTTCCACTTATGGGTGAGATCATATGGTATTTGTCTTTCACTGCCTGACATGTAATTAATTTTTAGAGCCTATGTACTTGGTTCTTGGAGAAAACCAAAAAATCCTGTTTTCTGGAGGGAATCTGTATGAGGAAATATATAGAGTTCTTTTCTAGTGTTACCTACTTTTGTAGAGTTTGAATGTGATCATAAAAGTTACAACCTGGGAACACACTCATATAGTCAATTATTTCCAATCCCTGGTTTATACTCTTATACTGTACATTGCATCTAAAGAGGAGCATTGTCTTTTATTAACTCTATTTTGGGATTATATATAAAATATTAGGGCTACAAGGGACCTTCCAAAGCATTTAGACAAAGCTTTTATTTTAAAGATGAAGAAACTGATTTTTTTGAAGGGTTCAGTGATCTATTCAGGTCAAGTTTGTATCATTGAAGATCAAATACTTATGCTTTTGTAGACCATGAATAATGGATATGTTAGACCATCACTAATGGATATGTTAAACTTCATTTCTATGGCATTGCTGGGGATAAAGATGTTATACAGACTTCCGCCAAGATGGAGGCATAGGTGGAAACACTGTGCCTTCTCCCACAACCAAGTTTGGATACAACAAAAGTTTTGGTGAACTACCACACACCCAGAGGCCAGAAAACCGAATTATACGGAAGTCCGACAGCTACGAACCGTTCAACCAGGACGGTAAGAGGTGGAGCCAGCAGCGGAGCTGGGTCAGCCAGGGCAGATCTAGGAGCGCAGGCAGCCCAGAACTAGTCGGGGTGCGGAACAGACTGACCAAGGTCGCACATTCGTGCACAGTGAGACGGACCACACAGGCCCCAGGGGGCAAACCCAGTGGTGGAGGGCTGACAGCGGTGGCACACCCACGTGCCGAGGAGCAGGGCGCGTGGCCCTGGTGACTGTGGTGGCTGCGGTGCTGGTGGGGGTCGCGGCGGCGGGCGCCGGAGAGAAGCCATTGTCCCTCTTTGACCCCGCCCCCACATACAAAGTCACAACCCAGCGACTGAGTTGCCCTGCTCTGGTGAAAACCTAGGGCTCCGTTCCTGCTACTTAACAGGCACAAATAGCCCAAAGGATGGCTCAAGAAGAACTCAAAGTCCCAGAGCCAATAACTCTAAGCGACCAACAGATTGCCAGGCTCTCAGAAGCCCAATTTAAAACACTATTTATCAGGATGCTCACAGAATTGGTAGAGTACAGTCACAAATTAGAGAAACATATGAAGGCTAAACTAATTGAAATGAAGGGAGATGTCCAGGAAACCAATAGTGATGGAAAGGAAACTGGGACTCAAATCAATGGAATGGACCAGAAGGAAGAACGAAACATCCGACCAGAAAGGAATGAAGAAATGAGAATTCAAAAAAATGAGGAGAGGCTTAGGAACCTCCAGGACATCTTTAAACGTTCCAACATCCGGATTATAGGGGTACCAGAAGGGGGAAGGAAACAGCCACGAGTGGAAAATGTATTTGAACAAATAATAAAAGAGAACTTCCCCAGTCTGGCAAAGGAAATAGACTTCCAGGAAATCCAGGAAGCTCAGAGAGTGCCAAAGAAGTTGGACCCAAGGAGGAACACACCAAGGCACATCATAATTACATTAGCCAAGACTAAAATGAAGGAGAGAATCCTAGAAGCAGCAAGGGATAAGGGGACAGTCACCTACAAAGGAGTACCCATCAGACTGTCAGCGGATTTCTCAAAAGAGACCTTACAGGCAAGAAGGGGCTGGAAAGAAGTATTCCAAGTCATGAAATCCAAAGACCTACAGCCAAGATTGCTTTATCCAGCAAAACTTTCATTTAGAATGGAAGGACAGATAAAGTGCTTCTCAGATAAGGTCAAGTTCAAGGAGTTCATCATCACCAAGCCCTTATTATATGAAATGCTAAAGGGACTTATCTAAGAAAAAGATGATGAAAAATATGAACAGTGAAAGGACAGCAAACACACAGTTATTAACAACCACACCTAAAACAAAAGCAAACCAAGAGGACAGCTAGATCAGGAGTGGAACCATAGAAATGAAGAATACATGGAGGGTTAGAAACAGGGGGGTGGGAGGAGGAGAAGGGGGGAGAAGGCACAGAAAATAGCATAGATGGTAGGTAGAAAATAGATAGGGGGGAGGGTGAGAATAGTGGGGGAAATATAGAACCTAAAGAACTTGAGACACGTGGTTATAAACTAAGGGGGGGAGAAGGGTGGGGGAGGGAGTGTGCGGGTGGAGGGGAATGAAGGGGGGGAATAGAACAACTGTAATGGTATAATCAATAAAATATATATATAAAAAAAGATGTCATACAGAATTCTATGGAAGTGAATTTTTAAGACTGAAACTTAATCTGCAGATATTATAACTTCACACTTTAAGACATGTTTATGTGATTCCAGAATGTGTTACTCCCTCGCCTTCCTTAAAGTAGTACAGTTGTATCTTCTTGGATGAACAGAGTGTTCTGAAGAACAATTACTATGTCAGATTGTAATACATTGAGGACTATATAATGATACATAATACTATTACTTGGCTTTACTTTTTGAATTCTTGTATTTTTTTACAGGCCTTTTCTTCCTTATTGCCAACTTGCTAGCCTTCTTTTATTTCAGCTGTGAAAATATCTGTTAATCCACTTCAATAATTTCCCCTACACACTCATTGCCGTTGACTTACTTTTAGTGTTCAAGGAAATTAGATAATTGTGGAATTAATTTTTTTAAATGAGAGGAGTAAAAGGACACTACATTGCCTGAGCTTTTTTTCTGTGATAAAATATATCTGACTTTTCCTGCAAAAAACTTTATGATAGGAGTTTTGTTAATAACAATTTTTTTGTTGGTTTGCTTTCTGGTTCTTAGTTGTATTCAGGCATTAAATATTGCCAGATACAACTTGTAGATAAATGTGTGGTGTCGTGTGTAAAAATCAGGTAGGTTAACTACTAAGTGCATCCTAATTAATTTTAATTGTTCTAGTGACAGTCTTTCTTTGGGTGTCCAACCTTTTGGCATCTCTGGGCCACACTGGAAAAAGAAGAGTTGTCTTGGTCCACATATTAAATACACAAACACTAATGAAATCTGATAAGCAAAAAGACGTTTTGAGTAAGTTTACAATTTTTTGTTGGGCTACATCCACAGCCATCCTGGGCCACATGTGGCCCATGGGTCGAGGGTTGGACACCCCATGAATAATCAGCACGATTCTTGAATACTTCCATAGTGGTATATATAACGGGTGGTAAAAATTTTATCAAGACAGAATTTATTGCTTGTCTCTATATTCATCATATTATATTAGGTATATTAGGGCTGTTGAGTTTTTAAAGTGGTTCATATAACTCACAGGGGCTGAGCAGAACAACGATGTCATTTGTAATGAAGTTTGATCTTAGCAAAATATTAATTACGGGATTTAAAGATGTGATTGATGCAGTATTTATAATATGTTCATTAGTTTTATTTTAAGGAAAAAAGCTGTTGTAACACCCTACGCATTTCTTTTTGTTTAGGTATTGGCTATAAAACCGCCAAACGCCTCGAAGCACTGGGTATCAGCAGTGTGCATGATCTCCAGACCTTTTCTTCCAAAATACTAGAAAAGGAGTTAGGAATTTCAGTTGCTCAGCGTATCCAGAAGCTCAGTGTTGGAGAGGATAATTCTCCTGTAACACCATCAGGACTACCTCAGGTGCATGATAATGATATTTTAATTGAGTGCTGGTTGTCACATTATTTCAGATGAAGATTTCTGGTTTATTGCTATGTTTTTACTATTGCAGTTTGCTTATTAGTACATGACCCCTTTCCTATGAGGAGGCTAATTCATTATAATAAATTTTTTACAGTTGATTGATTTAGAGAGGGGTAGAAGGAAAAGAGACATCAATTTGTTGTTTCACTTAAGTGTGCATTCATTGGTTCTTGTATGTGCCCTGATCAGGAATGGAACCCTCAACCTTGTCGTATCAGGACAACACTAACCAACTGAGCTACCCAGCCAGTGTATAATAGATTAATAAATATTCTTAAATTGAGTCTAAGAGTTGGTATTTAAATCTAAAGTTAGCCACTTTGATTAAATAGCCTATATTACATAGGTGACGCAAAATATTTTAATTTTTTAGTAAGTCCTGTTTTTGGAGTAGTGTAATGACTTAGGAAATGGAGAAAGGTATAATCATCCAGTTCACATTGCCCGATTCTTCTCTGTGTGGCAGGAGCTTTACTAAGTACTTTACATCATCGCATTTCATTTTCACAGGCCTTTGAGCTGGGCAGTTCTACTGTTTGTTCATACCTTTTCCCCTCTCTTCCTCTTGCTCCCATTCTTTTTTTAAGATGAGGATACCATACTTTAGAAAGGTTAAATAACTTGTCCAAGGCTAAATTTAAGTTTTAGGAGATTAAGAGCCTTGCGGTAACCATACAGTAAACTTGGAGTTGCTGCTGGACCTTTGTAATTCTCTTGGCTTCCAGTGCGCCGTCTAGTGGAGTGCAATAACTTTCACTTCCAGTGCACCGTCTAGTGCAATAACCTGCAGGTAAGGAGAGGTAATGTAGAAGTGAACTGAGTGGCACTGATAATTGGATATGCGTATTTGGGTTTACAGTTTTCCTTATTTGTGCTTCTTTGGTAGTCCTTTAGTGAAGAAGATTCGTTTAAAAAATGTTCATCGGAAGTGGAAGCTAAAAGTAAGATTGAAGAACTACTTGCTAGTCTTTTGAACAGGTGACTTTCCATTTTGCCATATTCTCTATTTTCTGTATATATATATATATGGAAGGAATACTTAATGCTCTGTCTTGGAACTTACAGATTAACCGAAGACTAAACAGTGTAAAGATAGATCGTTTATCACTGACTCTCTCTACATTATAAACTGTTGCAAAAGTAGTAGTAGACACTCTTAACTGAATTTAACCCATCTAGTTCAATTGAATTTTGGTCACATTATTTTTATGTTATGGATCTTAAGCTGCTGATAGTTACCTCGTGGGGTTTACAGACATCTCTAGAATCCCAGCACCTATAAATTTGTAATGGTTGAGGATACGTAGTTAGTTATTAAGAGCAACAGCAAGGGAGAAAGCAGATGAATGCTTGTATCTCCTGTGCCTTAGACAACGTGAAAGGAAATGGAGTCAGACAGAAGAGCAGCTCAGCGGAGCTGTGTGTGGGCAGCGAGAGTGCTTGTGGGTGCGCACAGAGTCGCTGGTCTGTGAGTACATGAGGAGTGTCACCTGGGGTCATACATGGCACACAGACAGCCTAGCGAGTGCAGAGCAAGACATGTACCTTTCTGATGCCCCTTGGCCGTCATATGTCTGTCCTCAACACTCTGTGGAAGAGTATTTACTGTCTCTTCCTCTTATGTCTTTGCTTTCTCAGAATGGGGTGTGTGGGGCCTGACAGTTTTGGGTGGTTGTGCTTCTGTAATGATGTCTGGGTGGCCAACTGATGAGAGGAAAGGGCTTTGGATGACTCTAGGTCTGAGAAAACTGATGCACTGAAGTTCCTACAGCTTGGCTGTCACGTGCCGTGTGGTTCTCACGTCTCGAGCAAAGCCACGAGCTCATTGTCTTGCCACATGCAACTGGGGCTGACCTTGACCCAGCCCCAGTGATGTGACTCAGGGTGGGCCTGGGAGGGCTTCTGAAACTGGTCATCTGCTCTGCTCCAACGAAATAGAAGACTACTATGAAAAGCCGGGCACGGGAAATAGTTCTGCACATAGAAAAAACACAAGAATTACGAATTTTATAGGTTCTCTTATTTAAGAATCAACCCAGGAATGAGAGTAGGTGCTCTAAATCTGTGAAATTCCAACTATTGGGCATTTACCCTTATCTCGGCTTGCCATTCCCTCTTCCATATCATATCCCCTATTTCAGGGATTGGAGTGTAATACTGTGTAAGTGACTGGCAAAAAAATATCGTGTGTGAATGTATTCAACTTCTAGAGTAAATGATGACTCAATAGAAATGTGACAGGTATGAAATCATTTAATTTTTAATCCAATATATGGGCCATAGTTTAAGATTGCTTAGAATATCTTTTTCTAGTATGTCTTAATTAGTTTCAGGAACTAAATCATTGTCTTTGACTTGTACAATGACTTAAAAGAACAAGCTTACCTGGGAGGTATTTAAACTAGTAACATATTCACAGCAACTATTTGAGATGTTTATTATTTTTAAAGCAGCAATTAAGAATTTTATGATAAAGCAATAAAAGAAAAAAATAAATCATTTTTAAAGATTTTATTTATTTTTAGAGAGAGGGGAAGGGAAGGAGAAAGAGAGGGAGAGAAACATCAGTGTGTGGTCGCCTCTCATGTGTCCCCTGGGGACCTGGCCTGCAACCCAGGCCTGTGCCCTGACTGGGGATTGAACTGGTGACCCTTTCACTCTCAGGCCCACGCTCCATCCACTGAGCCACAACAGCCAGGGCAGAAAAAATAATTTACTACAAAAATCTATTCCAATAGAAATCTTCTATTTCAGCATGTTTAACAATGCACAAAATTTGTATTTTGTATTTGTGATTTTAATGCATTACCATACATATAATGACATGTATTTTCTCTTATCAGATTTACACTGTTAATGTAAATTTTCTGTATCATTAAAAATTTGTTTTCAACCCCCAAACCAAGACCATTTGGATGGAATACTGTATAAGATGCATGTATATGCATGCATCTTCCTAACTCCAGTATCGAATTGACCTTTCCAGTTCTTGCTCTAGTACGCCACATAGTGGTGCTCTTACTACTGGCTCTCTTGGATGTACTTGGGGAGCGCTCTTTGACAAAAGTAATCTTATTATTTTTTTTCTTCCAGTAATGTTGTACTTAAAAAAAAACTGTGAAAAACCTATTACTTTTCATATATTTGCTTCTGTCAGCAAGTGATTCTCTCAGTTTCTTTAACTTCTTGCTGATTTTTAATATTTTGCCTTTAGTTACATTTTGGAGTTGGATTATAAAGTGGCTTGTTGTAATTATGTTTTATTTCTGTTCTTCTGATTAGCACCCAATTCTGAGTGGGGCCTGGGAGCCCTGCACTTACAATTTCAGCTCTTCAGTGTGCAGAGTTTGCAAAGTCTATCTGGGCTCTTCAGGGACCTTTATTGCTTACTGTGTAGTTATCAACTGTACTTACAGTGTTGTAGTTACTAAATCTGGCAACTTTAGACCCATTACATTTACTAGACAGTTTTTAAAAATCTTTAGGTAATATTTTTCAAATTGCCTATTTCCTTTTTCTCTTTATTTTTAGAGTATGCCAAGATGGAAGGAAGCCACATACAGTGAGATTAACAATCCGCCGGTATTCATCTGAGAAGCACTGTAGCCGCGAGAGCCGCCAGTGCCCCATTCCATCCCACATAATTCAGAAGTTAGGGGCAGGTGTGGGCTTTTCCTAATAATTTAATTGGCAGGTTGTGCCCTTATAGAAGGAAGCTTTGAATTAGAAACTGGCTCTGTGGGTGGAGGGTCTTCATAAGGAGTTAGTGAGCTATTAAATCCCTTTATTCTATCAGAAATTTTTACTAGAAAACTTGTTTTTTTAATAGATTATAAAAGTAGAGACTCAGTTAAGAAAGTTTCCCAAGGTTAGAGAAAACAAGCTATGATAATTATATGGCATGAGATAACTTTTGAATGAACTTTTAGATTGTTTCCATTTTTTGGCTATTATGAAAAATGATTCTGGCATGTCACGGAGCAGAACATGCCTTTGTGTATCCTGCGTGGGTTGTAAGAAGTGCAACTCCTGGGCTGTGTGAAGTTGAACTCTAGGACCCTGCCAAATTTTTTCCAAAGTGGGTGTAACAATTTACATTCTCGCCAACCATGTATGAGCATTCCAGTTTTTCATATCGTCACTGACATTTAGTGTTGCCAGTTTCTTTTATGATAGTCATTCTCGTGGCCGAGTAGTGGTATTTCATTGTGTTTGTGTTTTCTTTCATGGATAGTGCTTTTGGTGTTAGATTTGAAAATTCTAAGTGTTTTTATACTTTCTGTTTTATTTATTTCTGCTCTGATCTTTGTTATTTTTTCTTTCTGCTTGCTTTAGTTTTAATTTGTCATTTCCCCTTTGTTTCTCAAGATAGAAGCTTACATTATTTATTTTATACTCACCTTCTTTTCTAATAATTCAAGCTGAACATCCTACATTTCCTTTTAAGCAGTGTGTTAGCTGTATTCCAAAAATTTTGTTATGTTTCTTTTCCATTAAGGTCAAAATAGTTTCTCATATCTCTCTGATTCCTTTTATGACCCCAAAATTTATGAAGAAATTTGTTCCTTAATTTCCAAATATTTTATGATTTTCTATATTTCTTTCTGTTATATCAATTTCTACTTTAATTTCATGTTTACCAAAGAATATACTTTGAGAAATTTCAGTCCTGCAAATTTATTAAGCCAAATTTTATTGAGTGGTAATAACATTTATGACAAGGAGTCAGCTGTTAATGGTTTTATCAGTCTTCTACCACTCAGGAGAGAATACACCACACAGAAATTAGAATGGGAAAGTTTCACAGAATTGTTAAACTGAGCTAGGGGATTGACTCTAAAGGTGTCAAGAGAACTCTGAGATGATGTGTTAAGGCCTGAGGAGAAAAGTACCCGAGGAAGGACAAACCCGGAAAGGGGAGTTCTCCTACCTCTCAAAGGTGGTGTGGCTGCAGATCACTGGGTGGTGGGAAAATCCTTTCGAGTTCCCGGGGCGAGAGACGTGTAGTTACTGGGCAAAGAGCAAACCACCCACACTGATTCACAGATGAGCTGAGGCTAGTGGGTGGGCACACAGGAGGAGTCTAATGTTGGGTGTTGGCTCACTGGCAGGGCAGTGCTTGGGCTGGGGTATGCATCTGTCAACAGCCCTCCAGAATGCAGGCAAGGGGAGGCTGGTGGTGGCTGTCCTGAAGGAATCTGCTCCCATAAAGTCAAAGGGTGTGGTGCCTGCATAGGAAGAGGCGGATGAAACAACCCTTCGGAAAGTAGGCAGGTCAAGGCTGTTAAGCAGGTGTGCAGAAGGAGCTGGGACTCTGTTGACAGCACTGGCCTGGCGTGTGCAGTGTTTGAATTGGTGTTGCCATGGTAACTTGGTCACTAGGCTTGGGTTAGGGCTTGAGGTTGCTAAGGGACTGAGTGCACCACACATATGTACTGCAAACAGACAATGTACAGAAGCAAGAAAAAGTAGATAACAGCACATTGAAACCAGGAAGAGGAGCCCGTTTTCTTCTTTAATGGTCCTCCAGTGCTGTCTACTGACAAAGCTTAACATGATCAATGTAAAAAAATTTAGAGTCCAACCCATTAACACTGAGCACATACTGAAGGGTGAATTTGGAGCCAAAAGGCAGTCATGTGTTGGTAGGTATAGTTGTATTCACATTCTCCTTTAGGTGGCGAGTTAGTTGTCACTGTGTCAGCAGTTTGACTATGACATGTCTGAGTGTGGAAGCTCTTTGTGTTTATCCTACTTGGGATTTATGAGCTTTCTGATTTTGTAGAATAATATTGTGATAAAATTCGTGGAGTTTTTGACTCTTCTTTATTCCTTCTCCTGTCTGGACTCTCATTATACATATGTCAGTATACTTGAAAATGACCTACAGGTATGTGAGTTTTATTCATATTTCTTGAGACTATTTTTCTTTTTTTAGATCAGATAATTTCTGTTCAGTTGTCAAGTTCTCTGATTAATCTGTCATCTCAAAACTGCTGTTACCCATCTAGTGGTTTTGTTTATTTTGATTACGCTTTAACTCTAGAATTTCCTTTGTTTGTGTGATTTTTTAAAATTGAGATTCCCCTTTTGGTAGTTATATTTTAATTCTTTAAGATGGTTTCTTTAACTCTTTGAATATGTGTATAATAGCAACTTTGAAGTCTTCGCTAAATCTGAGTCAAAGTTAATTTCTATTGACTGCTTTTTCTCCCTGAATCAATCACGCTCTCTCTCTCTTTTTTGCATATATTGTAATGTTTTGTTAAAAACTGGGTATTTTAGGTAATATATTGCAGCAATTTTCCACATAGGCTTTAAAATTTTTTTTGTAACTTGTCTGGACTTGAGCTTCAGGATATACCCTTTCTTAGGCTGTATTGCCCTGATTTCTCTGCTCAGCTTTTTAAATTTAAATTTAAGTGTTTATTTTAGCTTCCTAGGAGGTTAGACCAGTGTGTGCCTAGTTTGGTGGTTAGCACTGCTGGCTCCAATGCTAGAGCCTAGGGGGCTTCTCTCCTCTGTCACCCGATGTGCTGGGTGGGAGAGCCCTTTAACATTTAGGCCGTTTCAGGTCTGCCCTGGCTTTTCTTTCCTGCTAGGCCCTCTTGCATTTCTGTTCTAGTCGGGGATGTATGTGGAGAGCTTGGCTCTCTCTGCCCTTCCCTGCATGGGCATGCTGCCTCCCAGTCACCTGGGGTCATGAGGACAGTTTACACAGTCTTCACATGGTTGTTTTCATTTCCGCATCGCCTGGCTAAATTTGTGGCGGGTCCGCTGATCTTTCACTCACCCTAACCACCACTGTGGCCTCAGGCTAGAGAGCTGTGTGGTTTCTCCATGTGTGTCCTACCAACCTTGTTCATTTCACTGGTCACTCAGTGGGGAGATTCAGTGGGGAGATTTTCACATGTGAAATACAGTTCTGAATGTGAATACAGTTCAGTGGGGAGATTTTCTGGCATCATCACTCTACCATAAGCAGATATCTTGTATTTCGAATCTTCTGAAAACTTGTACTCATTTGACATTTAGTATTGATGTTGAGATGTCCCAGTTGTCTGTATATTGTCAAGATGTCCCAATGATATCTACTTAGGATCTTAATTTAAGTGAGATTAAGCTCTTTATACTAATTATTATATAGTGTGTTTAGATATCAATACTGTCTTCTTAAACATTTTATTTAGGAAGTTACGATGCGATGCCCCCAATGGTGGATGTGCTCATGAAACTTTTTCGGAACATGGTGAATGTGAAGACGCCATTCCATCTGACCCTCCTAAGTGTGTGCCTCTGCAACCTTAAAGCAGTCAAAACTGCTAAGAAAGGGACTATTGATTATTACTTAACACCATCATCCTCAACAGCGTCATGCCCTGGCGAGCGCAGTTGTGTACGTACCTTGTTGTTGGATGTGGGTAGTTAAATTACAAATTTCAGTTTGTATTTAACTGATGTAATTTAGAGTTTCTTTTGGTCTGTATTTCTGGAATGACTCCCATGTATGTTATACCCATTGAACAGCAGTGCTAGCCTCGAGTATACTGTACTGTGATCAAGAGGAAAATGTAAGCGTCACTAGATAGTGAAAGAAAACTGTTATAGAGATTTTCTTTTTACACCCCCTCTGTGTTTTGTTAAAGTATTTAAATTTGCTTGGTTTTGAAATTGAGTTCCAATAGCAAAACTGATAGAAAATGACTACTCACTTTACCGTTGCCATATTTTCAGCTGACTCAAACAAAACCCTGCGTATGGCCATTTGACACACCTGTTTACTGAATGTGGGGTGCTTTAAAAAATAATCATCTTTTACTAATTTTCCATGCCTACAATGAACTCTTAAAGCATTTTAATGGTTTTCTTTATTTTTTATTGTTTAATCAGTCAGTATAATTTTAGTAATATTTTATTTACATTTAAGTTTAAAATGAAAACAGAATAGTGTTATAGAAATAATGAATTAGTGCTGTCTTTACTTTTTGTATTCTGACCAACTTTATTCCATTTATTAACTGAAATTTTAAATGGTGTTGACTTTTTACTTTTTAATTTGTAGAATGAGAAGTAAAGGCCTATAATTTACCATAGTGTGAGAGAAGTAAATATAAGTGAAAGTACCTGTGTGTGTATGATACTCAGTAAATACCTGGCCTGAATCTCTTCTCCTTTTGTGGTTTTAAAATGACTGTATTGATGTTTCCTGAGTTGCAATCTAACATGCATTTTTATGATGCTTAAAGTTAGATGGAAATTGAAGTGGAAAAGTGTACATAAAAAATTATACAAGTTAGAATGGAAGGTGTTTTTACACTTTTATTTTATTTACATATAAGAGAGGCAGTACAGGGTAAAGGGAGTCAATTATATGGTGAGGGAAGAAGGTTTGACTTTGGGTGGGGGTCACACAATAGAATCGTACACTTGAAACCTATATAATTTTATGAACCAATGTCACCCCATTAAATTTAATTTTTAAAAAGTGTTATACCTTAATAATGAATGATGTTGGATTTTTACCACAGAAATATTTTTTCTTGTTAAGTGATAATTTAGAATAGGGATTTTTAGAAAACTAGTCCTTGATCTATGCACATCTATGTGCACATCTATACACATTATTCACATCTATGCAGCAAGTAAATATATATGTACATATATGTACTTGTGTGTGTGTGTATTTAAATACTTAGATCCCCTTGAGGCCGTTCTGCTGCTCGGAGGATTAGAAGTGTGGGTACACGATTAAGATCCTTTCTGTGTCTCTAAATGCGAACCTACCTACTGGCTCAGCCCTATTTAGGAAGGAGACCTCTTCCTGGAATAGTGAGTGAGGATCCACACAACAGTGTGGCCAGTTGTGATGAGCTCACCCTCTCTAGTTGTGTGGGACAGGCAGAACAGATTGAAGTTACTGAGTAGGATAGAAGCACGTCCATCAGATAATAGGTTTAGTCATAGTTTAGCAGCGTGACTATTTACAGATATTAGAGATCTAACTTATTCTGTTATCCTGTATTCTAGAAAATGAAAGATACTCATATGGAGGATTTTTCCAAAGACAAAGAAACAAACTGGAATTTTCTACCGACTGGAAGAATTGAAAGTACAAGAACTGGAAAGTCTCCACTAGACACTATAAATTTTTCCAAAGAAGACAGCGATGAATCCCCACTCTCTTCACTTCCTGAGGGTGTTGACCCAGAAGTCTTTAAGCAGCTTCCAGTAGATATTCAAGAAGAAATCCTTTCTGGAAAATCTAGAGAAAAGGTTCAGGAGAAAGGAAGTTTGAGTTGTCCATTACGTTCCTCTAGAGGGATATTATCCTTCTTTTCTACAAAACAAATGCAAGAAAGTCCATTAAATCCAAAAGATCATTTATCTAGTAGCAAACAGACGCTCTCTGTATCTCCCTGTGAACCAGGAACCTCAGGCTTAAATAGCAGTAGTTCCTCTTACCTGTCTGGCCAAAAGGATTATTCACATTCTCTAGACAGTAGATTAAAAGTTGAAGGAATGAGGCAAGGACCTAAAGAATATCAAGGATTCCACTTTCCAAATACAAACCCCACTGTGTCTATTTTCCATTCATTTCCAAATTTACAGAGTGAGCAACTTTTCTCCAAAAAGCTCACTACAGATTGCCATAAGCCACCGACAGCAACAGCCCCTCATCACGAAGGACTTGCAGAAAGTAGAGAGCAAGGTTCTTCCACTGAGAAAGTTCCTTTTCCTTCTGATGTTGACCCTGACGTTTTCTATGAACTACCAGAAGAGGTACAGAAAGAGCTGGTGGCTGACTGGAAGAGCAGGAGGTCAGAGTTCCACAATGTACATAAATAGGCCGAGGAAAAAGGTCTAAAAAGCAAGGGAAAGACGTTACACTCATCTAAATTAAACACTAATAGATATGTAATAATGTAGCAATCCAATATAAAATGTTCCAAATAAAGCAAGAATACCTATGGGGAGTAAATTCTGGCACAAAGTATACAAATTTATAACCGAAGTAATGTGTAACATTACCTTCTTATTTTTAAAACTATTTTATATTGTTTTTCAATAAAAATACTTTGATAAGCATTAGTACAGTTCTCATAGATTGAGGGGAAAGGTATATATGCCTGTATATAAGAAACAGACTGTCCAAATCATTGCTATGCTATAGCAAAGAACTTTTTTTTCCTGTGAAAATTGAGCCCATTAAGAAATAGCCAAATAGTCCTGGCTGGTTTGGCTCATTGGATTGAGTGCCAACCCGAGAATCAAAAGGCTGCAGGCTCAATTCCCAGTCAGAGCGCATGCCTGGGTTGCAGGCCAGGACCCAGTAGGAGGCGTGTGAGAGGCAACCAGTGAATGATGAATGTTTCTCTTGCAGATCCATGTTTCTCTCCTTCTCCCTCCCCCCTCTCCAAAAATAAATAAATAGAATATATTTTTTAAAAAAGAAACAGCCAGATAAGTTCTATGGCCAACTCACTGATTAAAGGTGTAGATAGCTTTGAAGTACTGTGTACCATTAAGTTAATTTAAAAAAATACCAAAGTGATGCATATTCAATTAATGCCTCTTATTACACCTAGGACCTGTCGTCATGCCTGGCACACAGAGGGCACTCGGTAACTACTGAGTAAATGAATTGCACGGCAGGGAGCGTATTAACACGTCATGGAGGATGAGAAGGAACCTTCCCTGCAGGTAGATTCAGGAAAGGATGGACACCCAAAGTGCGAGGTGGGGATCTAGAAGAGTTCTAGAGAGGGGAAGAAGTCTGTTTCCTTCTGGCCAGTCTGTGGGGTCTAAATGCAGTGGATTACGTGTTTCTGCATCTCCCCAAATTTTGGAGGTGAGATTCAGAATGTCACACAACAAATACACGTTTACTAAATTGATGGATGTCCTTTTTCTCCCTTTGTTACTGCCTTCACCTTTTGCCTGCCCGATCAAAGATTAGATACAAGATTGTGGACATCTTATAATTTGTAAGACATAAAGAATGTTTCTAGAACACACCCAAGCATTACTTCGCACTGTTTGGAGGAGTCCTATTTAAAACATTTTCATGTATAATTTAAAGGCAAAAATAAAGTACACAAATGTGAATAAAGTATAGCCTAAAAGTATTTCTTCTAGGTAGGTAAGGAGTTTCAACTTCATTTTGGTTTTGTGAAATTTGAAAATCCCCTAACCACCAAGGATCATTCACAGGGAGTCTGAGGTCATCAGAAACAGTAACTTGCAGCAAGAACAGCAGAAGTTGCTCACCGTGCAGATACTTAGTGCCGTGGGTCAAGGACTAGAGAAGTTTCTGTATGTAGTGTTCTGATGAGGTAGTTAAACTCACAACAGAAGCTTATCACCTTTTTTAGATAATTCATTTTTAAAACATATCCAATAATCCTTATAATTATTTCAGCCAGAAATCAGCATCTGACTATTTATTGTTTATCTTATCTGCTTTTAATAAAATGATCTTTGTTTTGGCATTGTACAAATTTATAATGTTGGGAAGTGTGAATTTATTTTTTTTTATTCTTGATATATGCTGGCATCCTGTATCTTTCAATTCATGTTAATTCTATAAAAGTCTTAGCCACTAGCCCTTCAAATATAGCTTCGCTGTCTAGGACTCTGGACTGTAGAAATGATGGGCTTAGTCTATTCTTCTGTCCCTTAATCCCTGCTGCATTTCATTATCTTGTCTATCTGCTACATTTTGGCTAATTTCATCAGCTCTGTTTACTGATTTGTTTTTCATTACTATCTGACCTACTATTTAAAACATTAATGATGACTTTAATTTTAGTTAAGTGTATTTTTCATTTGATTCTTTTTCTAATATTCTTTGTAAAAATTCATATTTTATTAAAAATTCATATTTTATTCTTTGATTATTTCAATACCAACTTAACTTTCTGCAAGTCTAAATTTTCTGATATTGATGTGTATCATTTTAACTTGTTTGAATGTGTGGCTCAACTTAACTCTGGGAAGACAAAGGACCTAAGTTGTGGACGCTTCCCTCCAATATAACTTGTATTTGCTTCCAGTGAGGCGTAGGCCAGTCCACTGGCACCACGTCAGCCCCTTCTTGGTCCCGTCTTGCTGTCTGCAGTAGTGTCTGCTGTCTTCCTCTGAGCTGCCTGACCTTGCCACTGTCCTCAGGTTTTCTTTCCAGAGGTCAATTGCAGGCCATTTGCCTTCAGGGTAAACTCTACCTTCCAAGCTGTTTGCCTGATGCTTCCTGCTCTTTTCCTGCTTTTGTTTCAGCCTTTTTCCCTTCCCCATGTGAGGGTTGAGAGATGGGGCTTAGATATTTCTGACAAAGCACAACCAGCAATGAATTACAAAGTCTGTTTTGTCCTTGGGGGGACTCTTACACAGATCTGCCCCCCCACAGTGCGGGAGAACAAGTCTACTTGCATGTATTTTTTTCCACCTTATTTGCTACCTATTTTTGCCTTGTTCTATGCTATGCTTTTCTCATCCTTATCCCCTTTCTGTCTTCTTTTGGGATTGGCTGAGCCTTCTATTGACTATGTTTCCATCTACCAACTTGAAATTTAAATGTTCTAAGTATTGTACTTTTGATTCCCTTTAAAAATTTAACATCTAAAAATGGTAAATATCTCTACCCTCTTTGCAGACGCAAGGATGTTCAAATATATTCATTCTAGTCAAATTCCTCTAGTTCTTAATTTGATCTACAAATTAGATATTTTTTTACATACTCTTTAGGTTTGCCCACTTATTTTTTTGGGTCACCTTTTTTCTTGCATTTCAGACGTCCCTTCAAAGTAGAATTGTTCTTGCTTTCTGAATTAATGTCTTTAGCACTGTGTATTTAGAATTGATTTCTCCTGGGCTGTTTTAAGACACTCGCTTTTGTCTTTGGAGATATGCAGTATTGTATCTAGCTACAAGGCTTATTTTTATCATGTTTTAAACATACAGCTCACTGATGCTCTGCTCATTTTTTTTCATTCTTCTCTATTTCCCTTTAGTTTTTATTGCTTTGTCTTCAAGTTCACTAATTAGTCTTCCACAATATTTCATCTGTTATTTCTATTTAGTGTAGTTTTCCTGTCAGGCATTTTATTTCTCTGGATACCTGAATTGTGTTATTTTTGTATCTTTTGCGTCTCTACTTAATATGTTCAATTTTTCTCTATCCTCTTGCACATATGAAATATTAATCATAGTAACTGTTTTAAAGTATTTCTGTAGCTCATTTCTGCATGTATTTCTATTGGTTTGTTTTTCTCTTTATTATGGGTCCTATTTTTCTGCTCTACATGCTTGGTAATTTTTTAAATTGTATGGTGGACATTGTGAATTTTGCCTTGTTGGATAATGGTTGTTTTTGTTTTTTTAATAAATATTTATGAGTTGTTCTTGGTAGCTTTAAAAAGTTCCTTTTTGTATATGACCAACGCAGCATTTATTCTAGGAACAATATTACTTTACTACTAAGGCAAAATCCTTCCGAAGACCTCTGTGCCCTGTGACTCATGAGGTTTTTTCTCTTAACTTGTTATAAAATGAAATATTTCTGGTCCTCTGTGGGCTCAGGAGATTTTTCCCTTTGCTCCTTTCAGGTGGTTCCTCCCCACAGTCGTGTAATCTCTTATACTGACTGGTACAAACTCTCTCCTCTCCAGCACTGTGTGCTGTGAACTCCAGCCCCTATCCTGTCTCCAGACTCCTGGCTCTGCTCAATGCACAGACTGCTAGGTTCTCTCTAGCTCTCCTGTCCCAGTACTGCACCCTGGAAGCTTCAGATAAGTGAGCTGGGGCAATTTTAGGGCCTCATTCACAGATTTTTAAGCGTAATTTCTTCTCTAAATGTTCCTTTCTATAGCATCCTATTCTTGCTTATTGGATACAATATCTTCTCATCTCTCTCAAGATGTAGTGATAGAACTTCCAAAGATTTCCTTGTATTTGAATTTGCTTTTATTTGTTTGAGTGGGACTGAAAATCTGATTGTTTCTGCTGGCAACCTATTCATGCTGGCCTTTTTTCTCACGTGTCCTGATTTTGGAGTGTGGGCTCCCATTTGCTGGGCTTTGTTTGTGGGGCTCCTGTAAGGTCTGGGTACCATGTGTCCCTCCCCAGAATATTTGCACTTTGCCAGCACTTTGGGGAACCACGTCTGGGACCATTGTAATTTTTCATTTTGAAAATTAAACCCTAGATTTGGGCAGACAGTGAGCATGAAATTCCCAGAGGGTACTCCTCTCCCCTCGTCCCACCCCATTAGTTTTGTCTTTCATTTGGTAGTTGGATTATGTTGTCCATGTAGTTCCCCACTTTACTGAGAGAATAGTCCTACAAGGTTCTTGATCAGTCTCATCCCCGTTACCTTCTGTGAGCCCAAGGTGTTGCCTGCCGTCTACAGACTTAGGTTTCACTATTTTGTCTTCTTATCACATTCCTCTCTTTCATGACGATGCATACCGTCACCACTTGTAAGTAAATTATTCAGCTGTGCGGAATTCACTTTCATCCTGTTACCTCAGTGTCACTGACGCTGTTCTTCCCTTAATCTCCACATACAACCATGTCCTCCTGTGAAGCTGATTTGTGTTAATGATGACCTCTCACTTTTGTTTTGCAGAGTCCTGTTTTCGATAAACAGAGGTGAGGCTCTCATAATTTGCCAATACTTCAGGTATTTCTCCTTTCTTTCCTCAGTTGTATTTATTACATATCAGATAGATCAGAGATTATCATATCACTAATAAAGTACTTTTAAAATGTGTTAAAATCCTTTGAGAAAACTAAACTTTCAGATGCTCTTTGGCTGGGAAATGGAACTTCTATAGATATTTTAAGCGTAAAAATTTAATTTAGTGAATTAAATACTTACAAAGCCCCCATGGAGGTGAAGGTTCTGGGCTTGGCCCCCAGAAGCCGGTCTGGGAGCCAGACAGAAACAGTCCACGACAGCTGTCTCTGCTGAACCCGTCAGTGGAACTGCGAATTCAAGAAGCTGGAGTCCATATGCCATGACCATGGCCACTGCTTCTTGACATGCAGAAGCCTGGAAAATGGCTACCCACAGCTGCTGCCTGGCCATCAGGACCAGGACACAGGACGATGCTGCTTCTTTGTCTTGGATGCACCGATTTCGGACAGATCTTGGCACACAATATCTGGCATGTGGACACTGGAACACAGAAAAAAAAAAAAAACTTCACTTTTTCTTATCTTTGGTAGCCAGGAGAAAAACAACAAGAGAAATGCTCTCTGCCTTCAACTCTCACAAGACTTCAACCAACGGTGTAACCTAATTAGCAGCCAGAAGACTAGGTGTAGGCAACCCCTGGGATGTCTGTTTTTCTCAGTTTTCCACCCTCTCTAATTAGAAGCAAGGTAGAGTGGAAGTAAGCAGGCCAATACACAGAATCTGTCAACTCGGTGTGTGTATATCTGTTTGCATATGCACAGGTATATAAAATATATATTAAATTTTAAAAAATTGAGTACTACAGTATATTTGTGTCAGTGGCAATTTCTTTCTGTCCAACACTACAAACTTGTGTTGTAATAAAATTCAGCCTGTAGTTGACTTATGTAAACAAATGTGGATACAGATATACTGAGATAGAAAAATTGAAGATATTAATAGTCAAATATTCCATCTTTTAGATTTAGCCAAACTGTCATATTCTAGTTCATCGTAAACTTTTTTTAATGTAACAGCCTAACAGTAAAAAGAATTGGCATGTACATACTCCTGATATCTGAGTATTTATGGATACACCAAAGTTTAGCTTTAGCCATGGTATTCAGCCAAATTCAGTTATTTGCCCATGAAGAAACTGAATAATCAGAAGATGGAGGCATAGGGGGAAACACTGTGCCCCCTCCCACAACTAAATTTAAAGACAGCGAAGTTTTAGTAACAAAAACACAGCCAAAACAGTGAAAATTGAACTGTATGGAAGTCCGACAACAATGAACCATTCAGCCAGACCTGTAAGAGGGGCAGAGTCAGAGGCAGAGTGGTTCGGCTGGAAAGATCATTCAGTCCAACTGACCCAGGAGCGGAGGCGGAGGCAGTTGGTGGATCCCAGGTGTGGGGTGGCGACAGGCGGACCCAGTGAGGGCACACGGTGGCTGGCTGACTGCGGTCACACATTCACGCACAGGTAAACCAAGCAAAGGAGCAAACAGTGAGACAGACTGCTCAGGCTAGGGCCTCAGTGACGGGAATTAGAGCCTGAAAGCACCAACTGGAAAGACTTTCTTTGGGTCGAGGGGCTGAGAGAGGCTTCCAGGCTCACAGAGAGTTCGTTGGAGAGACCCACAGGGTCCTGGAGGGTACATGGGCCCACACCCCCAGGAACCAACACCAGAGGGGCCCAATTTGCTTGTGGGAAGCCACAGAGGGGACAGAAATCTGAGAGAGAGCGGAGCAGAGCAAAGCGCCATTTTTTTCCCTCTCTGACCCCGCCCCCATGTACAGTGTCACAACCCAGCAACTGGGTTGCCCGGCCCTGGTGAACGCCTAAGGCTCCGCCCCTCATACATAACAGGTGCAAACAGACCAAACATTATGACTCAAGAACAGCTCAAAGCCCCAGAGCCTATAATTCTAAGTGAGCAAGAAATAGCCAACCTTTCAGATGCACAGTTCAAAACACTGGTGATCAGGATGCTCACAGAATTGGTTGATTTTAGCCACAAATTAGAGGAACACGTGAAGGCTAAACTTATTGAAATGAAGGGAAATGCACAGGAAACCAATAGTGATGGAAAGGAAACTGGGCCTCAAATCAAGGGAGTGGACCAGAAGGAAGAAAGAAACAACCAAAAAGAGAAGAAGGAAGAAACAAGAATTCAAAAAATTGAGAAGCCTTAGGAACCTCCAGGACATCTTTCAATGTTCCAACATCTCAATTATAGGGGTACCAGAAGGGGAGAGGAACAGCCACAAGTGGAAAACAAATAATAAAGTAACTTCCCCAATCTGGCAAAGGAAATAGACTTCCAGGAAGTCCAGGAAGCTCAGAGAGTCCCAAAGAAGTTGGACTCAAGGAGGAACACACCAAGGCACATCATAAATACATTAACCAAGATTAAAATGAAGGAGAGAATTCTAGAAGCAGCAAGAGATAAGGGGACAGTCACCTACAAAGGAGTACCCATCAGACTGTCAGCGGATTTCTCAAAAGAGACCTTACAGGCAAGAAGGGGCTGGAAAAAAGTATTCCAAGTCATGATATCCAAAGACCTACAGCCAAGATTGCTCTATCCAGCAAAGCTTTCATTTAGAATGGAAGGGCAGATAAAGTGCTTCTCAGATAAGGTCAAGTTCAAGGAGTTCATCATCACCAAGCCCTTAGTATATGAAATGTTAAAGGGACTTATCTAAGAAAAAGAAGATAAAAATATGAACAATGAAGGGACAGCAAACTCACAGTTATTAACAACCACACCTAAAACAAAAGCAAACTAAGAGGACAGCTAGATTGGGAGCAGAACCATAGAAATGAAGAACACATGGAGGGTTAGCAACAGGGGAGTGGGAGGAGGAGAAGGGAGGAGAAGGTACAGAGAATAAGTAGCATAGAGAGTAGGTAGAAAATAGACGGGGGGAGGACAAGAATAGTAGTGGAAATATGGAATCTAAAGTACTTGTGACACATGGACATGAACAAAAGGGGGGAATGGTGGGGGAGGGGTGTGCAGGGTGGAGGGGAGTGAAGGGGGGGAATGGAACAACTGTAATAGAATAATCAATAAAATATATTTTTAAAAAACAAACTGAATAATCATCTAGTTTGGGGTCATTTGTAGCATTACTAAAATTGTGTATGAAATTATGATGTAATTATGTAGGTTACCATCATATCTAATAGTGTTAATGAATCCAGTCAAAAATAAGGCATTAATTTAGATTATTATTAGCATTTGGGTATTTACATTCGAATAGAGGTAAGCATTTCAGATTCTACCAAATAAAATATCATGAGCTTTCTCTAATAATCCCATCAAGGTATACGTTTCAATTATTGTTTCAAAGTAAAATTCATTAATCAATGATTATGAATGCTATTTTATGTAGAAACAATTATTAATTATTGAGTAGGGGAAGAAATTGACAGTGGATCTGAATATTGAGAGTAAATGTTTGATAACTTTTTGATGATCATATATTCCTTTTGAGTCCAAAACATGTGTTGTTTTGTGGCATTATTTCAATAATAGATAACTGTACAAAAGTTGGTACCTGAAAGCGGAGAACTATACAACAAAAACCTAAAATATATGGTACTAGCTTCTGAGCAGTAGGGAGTTTAGAAATTGTTAGCAGACAATGGAATCATGGCAAGGAAACTGTTTTATTAAGAAGCTGTTACGAAACATTTGATGAAACAGTTGCCAGTGTACCTTGGAAAACAGAAAATAAACCTAATGAACTTTGGTTTCGGGCAAGGATATCACCAGGTAAAATGTAGAAAGTGCCACCTGGTGGCTTTTAGCTGCATAGGCTGAAGTGCTACAAGAAAAAGTTGAGCTTTAAAGCAAAAACAAAAACAAAAAAACAAACAAAAACTCTGGTTAGGTTGCAAGCAGAAGTTAAAGGTACTCTAGAGAGCCAGAGCTGCTAACCTGGAGAATACAACTGCTGCCTTATCGCTAGTGACCCAGAGAGCCAAGTCTCAAAGTAAGACAGGAGCACACACCCAACGTCAAGCTTGTGACTTTCAGTCTGATAAAGCTTCTCAGAGAACTGAGGTGGTGCTGAGCAGATCTTTTCACGTAGTCAGAAGCCCCCAAGGGTGTGCTTCCATAGGAGCCTGATCCCAAAGTGGCCGTGAGAAAGTCTAGAAAAGTGTATGTTGATACCACTTCTTAATGGACCATAACCAGATACAGAGAGCTCAAAGTGTTAGAGAGCAAAAACACCAACTGCCAGGCTAAAGACGGAGGAAGCTATAAAAATGTCTCTCAGCCCTCGACTGTTTGGGGCAGCCTGAAGAAGTTAATCGGCTGCTGACACGGATCGTTTCACCAGAAAGAACAGAAAAAGGGGAAGGAAAGGGAGGCCATCTCAGCTAGTGTCGTGAAAAGCTGTGCAGAACAATGACTCAGGGAATGAGTCCCAGCGAGCAGGTCTAACTGGGGACCAGGATATAGTCTCACACAATTTTTCACTGGTATGAAGACCACTGCCTCAGCATGTCACGTGAATGTCCTTTTTGTTACACCTGTCTCTGTGCGGAGTTCAGACTATTTTTACGGTGCTTCAAACGCTGGATTGGGAATACCCAGTAGCAGTTTGTGCGGTCTTAAATCTCTATTTAAGTTTGCTTAGGGCTGCACACTCAAGAAAGCCTCGCCAATATTTACTGGAGAGTACTTTCACTATGGATATGTTTTGTAGGTTTACTACATGACTTGTTTACAACTTCTGGCTGTGTAAAATGTTGGGCTGCCCGTGTCTCAGCCCGCCCTCAACCATGTCCCCACGTGGAGGCCGCAGTCGCTGTCAGCCCTGTCCAGGCGGCCCTGGAGGGAGCTCAGGGTGGCGCTGTGAAATGACTGCGAAATCCTGCGGCGCTTCCCGACGTTTCATAATCGGTCCTCGGAGCTCTATGGAAGCCCTGAAGAAGGGAGGAGAGCTGTGTTTTGACAGACGCGGCAGCAGGAGCAGGGCACGTGGTGGTGTACAGGCAGCCTGTGTGGAAAGGCGTCGGGTGTTCCCCATGAAGTCGGCACAGACCGCGGGGGTCTGACTTGCGGACTGTGGTTAGGAGGACCAGGAGGGTGCAAACCAGGGCGAATGACCAGGCTGTGACCTGGCCTGCATCACGGGCACCGCTGGTGGCAGACAGGAATCGGATCCAGATGGATGAGCTTCCCGGGCGTGGGTGCTGCCTTGTTGGGTCTGTCTCATTAAACAATAAAGCAGGGGGAAGGGAGGGGACTACAGCGCAGCAGAGAGCGGAAAGGTGGCAGCGCGGCTCACCGTGGACGGTTCGCTGTGCTGAGTTCACCGTTTTGCAGGGCGGGAGCGCAGTCCTGTGATGGACAGAGAGCCTGGCCCAGTGGCTCTGAGGCCTCCCAGGACAGCCTTTTCTGTAACTTCTGGGCTACTATTAACTTCTGAATTACTATTAAGTAAAAGTATATGCCCCAAGATGGAAGAAAAAGGTAGTAAGAGAAACTTTAAAGATACTGCCTATGAAAAGAATTATTAAAAAGTTATTTTAAAGAAGGACCGGTTAAAAAGACATTTAGGTAGAATGTGGATTTCAAACATCTAACTCTTTAAGCTCATGCAATTAGCAGTCTTCAGTTGGTCCCTGACCTGGGCTTGTCCCAGCACATACATCATCACACTTCTTTACTTTTTATCAGCAACATACTTGATATTGACTGACTTAGGAAATGCACAGAGTTTGGGAACAAACCAACAGAGTGTAAACTCCTGCAGTGACTGTCTTATTCTCCATCAAATCACCCAGCACCTACTGCCACAATAGACATGTTTATTTGCACCACTCAAATGAATTTTACAGCTAGATTTCTTCACTTGCTAAGAAAAAATAGAAGACTAAGTTCAGTGGGCTAAAGAGAGTGAAAACAAGAAGGAGCCAAGAGCAAGACTACGATTGTACTACCTGGTGATGGAACATTAGATGAGCTGGAACATATTGAGGTGAATTAATCAAGGATATCTTTGCCCACAGGGTCAGCGCAAATTGAACATAAACCAATATCGAGATGGCATCATTTATTGATACATCGCTTGGATGAAACTGGATTCTTCACACCTCATATCGGGAGCCAGCTTTGCAGACAGACTCACACATGCTGTAAAGTGGGTTTTCACATTTGTCTGTATCATGTCCTACTTTCTGGGTTGCCCGACTGGGTCCCCGATGCGTGCTGGGTCACTGCCATACTTCCTGGGAATCAAGGTCCCCCAAGGAGTTTGTTAAAACCCATCCCGCGTGGGCTTCGAGTGTGAGGGGCTGGCTGGAAGCCCAGGAGAGCCGGCCGGGCTCGGGGATAAATGAATGGGGAAGGCACTGGGGAGGGGAGTTCTCGGGATCTAGCCCCGGCCGAGAGAGTATCTTACCCTGGGAACCGGTGCTCTGAAAGCGGGGAGCCGAGCTCACTTGGGGAGGTGGAGCTGACTCCGGGAGACCGAAACGTCAGGCGCAAGCGCCCAAGTGTCCTTACCGAGTCCCCTTTCTCAGCTCCGGGAGCCGGCCAAAGCAGGCTCAGCCTATCGTGAGCGCGAAGTGGCAGCGAATCCTGAAGGATCGCAGCCCAGAACTCCCGCCCCGCGGAGAAGAGGAGGGAGAAACTACAATTCCCAGCAGGCAGCGCGACCTGAGGCCCCGCGGCGTTCCCGAGCCCCCTGGCTCCCCGCGCCCCGGCCTGCGCGCGCCCCTGTCCCCCTCCGGCGCCCGATCACTACGCACGCGCACGGCGGGCCGCTGCCATGTTGGGTCAGTTTGAAAGCCTGCGCGGGCGTCGCGCTGCGCGGCGACGGCGGGGATGCTGCGAGCGGGCGGCTCTGTTCGCAAAGGGGATGCTGTGTCGCATCTGCGCTGCGGAGACAGGTCTGGGCTTTCGGCCGCGAGTTGTGGGAGTGTGCTTTTGTATTTCTTTGTGGATCTTCGTCGGCGAGCTCGATCCGAAAAGGGGGTGTGTTTTCGAGGGGCGTCCCATCCTTTGACAGCCCGAGGGAAGGGCTAAAGGGAGGTGGCGGGGAGCGAAGGGGAGGTCACTGGCGGGAAGGAGGGCGTGGAGAGTCCCTGCGGGAAGGGACCACTTTAGGGGGAGGGCCCGCGGGCGGGGCAGGGTCGAGGAACTGGGCGGAGGGGACTGGACGGGTCGACTGAAGCGCGGGTGGGCGGTGGGGGCTGGGCGCTTGGGACAGTCCCTTCGAGGAGCTCAGTCCGCACCCCGGGCGCTAACTGTCGCAAGGCCCCCACGTTTTGGGGGAGCCTGTGCCCGTGATCGCTGGGGTCCCGCAGGGAGGGCGTTTCCTAGATTCGGGGGCCGATTTGAACTCAACGCCCGAAGGGGACAGGATGCTTTGGTGTGGGGGCGCCAACAATCCTGGCTTTCTGGGTTTATTCTTTTTGCCGTAGGCTAGAAACACATGTTCGGTTTCATCACATAAATCACAGAGCTGCCATCTCTCTTTTTTCTTTATTATATGTTTTCTATTACCATTTGGTTCTCTATACCCGCCTCCCCCAAGAGCTGTTTTCAAAGATCAGTTAATTTCTTCTGATCACTGTTTTCTTTCTGATTTTCTTCCCATTGGGTATTTGACACGGGATATTATGTTTTTGAATCAAAGGTAGTTGAAATTTCTTGCCATTCGTTTCACATTTTGTTTGGAATGATGGATTTCCTTATGCAGCTGTGGACGAGTGTGTATGGAAGAAATGGTAAGATATTCGGGATTTGTTTCCAAATCCTGCGGGGAGGTGGGTGGATATTGTAGAATGTGTGGGTATGTTGGTAATTGAAGAAGGCTGGTAGCTGCATAGGGGTTTATTTTAGTTTAGTTTTGTACTTTTGGAGACTCTAATAATAAAAGTTCAATTGTGGATTTTTGGTTTTTATTTTTGTTTTGCCGCCTATGAATTAAAGTAAAGGTAATTACCCACTTACTAAGAACTATGACCCATGAACTTTGCCTTGTGGGGTTTTGTTTTGTTTTTAAGGTTTTGTAAAATTAAAACCAGTAACCTACATGTACTGTGTTGGAATAAGGGAGAAAATGTTTGGTCAAGCTTAATATCCAAGCAGTATTTGTTTCAGAAAATTTAAACATCATTTTGTTTAAAATTTAAACAAACCCTACAAGGCAAAGTTCATGGGTCATAGTTCTTAGTAAGTGGATAATTACCTTTACTTTAATTCATAGGAGGCAAAACAAAAATAAAAACCAAAAATTTAAACATCATCATTTTGTTTTAACAAAATTTAAGCATCAAAATGTAAACAACTAAGCTGACTTAGTCTAACCATTCTTTACATATCTATATCTGTAGATATAGACATAGATATAGATATAATGAATTTATTGGGGGTAACATTGGTTAATAACATGTAAGTTTCAGGTGTACAATTCCATAATTATCTACATTGCTTTCTGTGCTCCCCGTCTAAAGTCTAGTCTCCTTTTGTCCTCATGTATTTGACCCCTTTACCTTTTACTACCCCCTCACCCCTTCCCCCTGTGGAATCCACCATACAATTGTCTTTGTCTATGAGTTTGTTTTGTTTGTTGCTTTCTGTTAATACCCCACATGTGAGTGAAATCATGTAGTTCTTTTCCTTTTCTGACCTATTTCACTTAGCACGATACCCTAGAGATTCAGCCAGGTTGTCACAAATGGCAGTATTCTCTCCTTTCTTGTGGCTGAATAGTATTCCATTGCAGGTGTGTGCCGCATCTTCTTTATCCAGTCATCCACTGAAAGAGGACACTTAGGTTGCTTCCGTGTCTTGGCCACCATAAATGATAGTCTAGCCATTCTTTCTTGGTATACCAATATCACAGCACTCAGGGAAATCAAAGAAGCTAAACCTGATCTTATGTTCTGTTGCTGCTTCCGCTCACTGCTCCCTGCTCTCTTGCAAAGGCAGTTACGTATTGTTAGGCTGACGGGCAGGATGACATTTTATTGTTTTCTTTTTCTTGAAAACTTTCAGTATTGTAAAGTCAATTGTGAGAGTTAAGATTGCATTAAAAATTGTTACAACTTAAATATTCCAAAATACAGCCAAAAGTTAAACATCATAGTATGTGTTAAGTCCTAGACATTAATCGTATTTTTACTACAGAAAATCCATTGATTTAATTTTTAAAGAATGTAATATATGGAAAGAACAGAGTGGGTATTCATTCTGTTACTTTTTAGGTTTTCAAATATAGATCCTTTTATTGCTATACTAAGGTAGATAGGAATTCCCTCAGTTTTACTAATGGAAAAACAAGGTGAATACATTGTCAGTTTTCTAATTATTTAAGTCTCCTATAAAAGAGGTGGGCTGAATATATTTAAGAATAAAATATAGTGCCAAAATGAAGATCAGAAAGTTATTATTAACAATATTATTTTAGGAAAAGAGCATTTTGCATGTTCATCTTATATGATATCACTTGTAGTTTATTTCTTTATATTTTATTCTCTCAACTCTTTTTGAGGTGAGGGGGTTGGATAAAGTTACATATCGGCATTTGTAACCTTCTTCCCTGTTCCTTCTTGTTTCTAATACCTCATTTGATACCTTTAAAAATGTATTGAGCAAGCCCTGTTTGGGTAGCTGGGTTGATTGGAGAGTCATCCTGATAAGCCAGGATTGCAGGTTCTATCCCCAGTCAGGGGCACATACAACAGTCAACCAATGAATGCATAAGGAAGTAGAACAGAAAATTGATGTCTCTCTCTCTCTTTCTCTCCCTTCTTCTCTCTAAAATCAATTAAAGAAATAGAATTAAAAAAATTATTGAGCATTTACTATCTGCAGTGCATGGTGGTAGGCTTATGAATTGAAAAATCTGTATAGGGGAATGTTAGGTATTGTGATGTCATAAACTATATCAACATAAGTAAAGGGTATGTACTTCAGTAGTTTTTAGGAATTAAAATGTGAGTACTCTTTCTTTGAACCTTTCTATAAATATTCTCAGATAATTTTAGTATGTCTAGGCACATAGACATTCTAGGCACATAGTAGGTACTCAATGACTGTTTTCTAAATAAATGATGGAGTTCATAATTAAAATAATAGAGATTATAAAGGATTTATAGTTAATGGATTTTGTTCTTAAGAGAAAATTATAAAAAGTTTACATATTTAGTAATTTCTTTGCATATGGATGTTATTCCTTTTACTTTGAACCTTAATCTTTTATTTTTGTATTACAGTTGTTTCTAAGAGGAATGAACAGAAATAACCCATTTTGAGGAAGGCATGGCAAAATCCAATACGAAACACAGAGTTTGTTCTCGGGAATCTTCAGTATCTTCTTTGCTAGCAAGCTGCAGCCTGAGTGGGAGTCATTCCTCTGACTCTGGTGGCTCTTTTCAGTACAAGGACAAACTGTATAGTTCTGCATCGCAGGCTCTGCAGGCCTACATTGACGACTTCGATCTGAGCCGGGTGTGTCCTGGTGTAACCACTGGGAAGATGAACATTTACAAATGCCCTGATAATGTGCCAGAGTTCTCCAGCTATGTTTATAAACCAAACAATGGTATGTTTTTTTCTCTCTTCCTTTTCCTCCTCCTCCTCCTTTCCACTGACTTAAAGCATTTGAGAGACATGTTGTAGTCTTTGAAACCCGCACGCTGCTTTCTTTGTTCTTTTGCAGTAAAAATAACTTTTATAATGTTGAGGTCTGGATATGTTTCTTAAAAGATTCTGTAATTATCTGGTTCTTGGGGATTTTCAGCTAAGATTTCCTTGTGACCTTGGGGGGCGGGGGGAGCTGAATCATAACAGGTGGCTGACACTAATCCTTAAACCATTTTATTACTGCATAATGGAAAGAGCATTGACTCTGTGGTTCTAGCTTTCCTTTACTGTCTGATGACTTCAAATCTCAGCCTTTCTTATTATACCTGGTCAATTCCAATTGATGGCATAGTGTTATATTAGTCTCCCCAATCTGTATTCTCTGGGGCAATAATATTCGTAATACATTGAGGTTATTTTTTAAATTTTATTTATTTATTTTTAGAGAGAGTGGAAGGGTGGGAGAAAGAGAGGGAGAGAAACATCAGTGTGTGGTTGTGTCTTGTATGCCCTGCACTGGGGACCTGGCCAACAACCCAGGCATGTGCCCTGACTGGGAATTGAACTGGCGACCCTATGGTTTGCAAGCTGGCACTCAATCCACTAAGCCACACCAGCCAGGGCACGTTAGGGGTTTTTACTTTGTAAGGCTTTTATGAATACAGATTTGGAAAATGCATTTGTTGATAACCCAATTACTGAGAACTTATAGAATAGCCGTCATATGGAAAAAGTTTTCATTCAACTCTTAGAAGGATGTGGGCACTATTCCAGAAGAGGATAATTAGAACAGCTACTTTACTGTGTGTTGATACTATTGCAGAGTTAGTAGGCTAGAAAGCAAATTTTTTTCGACCTGATCACATTTTTCCCTCGTGTTGCAGCCAGTATTGAGTGACCAGGATTAATGTGAGTGCATTATTAGTGCACTGGGTATATCTAGATGAAAAAAGTTGAAGAAACAGTAAGTTAAAGAACATGGGAAAATTCGGGAGGTTGGATAGAAAAGGGTAGGAATTAGTTAAAACAGATGGAGATGTGAGGTCAAAAAAGCGCATTCTATTTTATCAACCTGTATCTTTTAGTCAAGGCTTTAATGAAATAAAGGAAAGTGGCAAAAATGGTTCTTAAATTCTTAATTCTCATTCACTTTTGAATATTTTGAAGTATTTTTATATTTGATATAAGAAAATATACAGAACTATGCTTTGTTTTTTCAGCTTTTGAAAATTTTGATCACAGAAAGAGCTCCTTATCTTCCAGAAGACAGACTACTAATGACATTGACTCCATTAGCTTAACAACTGATGATCTAGTAAAACTTCCAGCAGATGGATCATTTCCTTTTACTTGTGTTGGACCAGGTCACCGAATTAGCAAGAAAACCAAGAAAGGCGTTGGGAAACTGAGTTCATCGGACACTGAAAAGAAACAAAATTTTCAAGAACCCTCCACTGCCATGAGCAAGGATGACTTAGTAAACACACATGTAAATGGGAAGCAGTCTCGTAGGCTAAAAAACTTAAAACTTGTAAATAATACTAATAAATGTATTTCTGGACCATCTTTATCTTTTTCCAAGAAATCATCTTTCAAGGACAGTTCAGAACACAATCTTGAAAAGAATTACCCAAGATGGCTTACGGGCCAGAAATCTGACCTTAATGTTTCAGGGATAACTAGCATACCTGACTTCAAATACCCAGTCTGGCTCCACAGTCAAGACTTGCTACCTGACACAAATAGCCAGAGGATTCATAAAATATTTAAAGAAGAGCAGTGTTCCCCAAGACATAGTTATCAGGCACAAAGAACTTCTCGACTTACGAGTAAATTAGATTGCTTTGAATATTCTTTTGAACCCTCAAACATTTCAGATTTCTTGAGTGGTGATAAAGGACTAGGTAACGAATATAAATGTGATTCTGAACATAGCCAATGTCAATGTGAAAATCCACTTCTTCCAGGACAATCCAAAAAGCCATTCAGTGGTAATTGTTTTTTGTTTGTTTTTAAGAACCAAAGAAAATGCTATAATTTGACCTAATATCTAGGAACTTTTATGTTCCGTTCTTCATGTAATGATCAGGTGATAGGAGATCTCTTGAATTCCTACAGTTTTCATTTATGTAGCATTTTATAAATAGAAAATGTCTTTTCTCTCTCTTATTTGTTTGAAATGTCACATTTTGACATAATTTGCTATTATAGATGTGTATATATTCCAAGTTATCTGAATGCTTGTTGATTTTGTGAGATTTTTGCTGTGCTTTGCATTTTTAAAAAAGAATTGATGCAGTCTTTTAAACAGGTGACAAAATCGAATTGCTAATCCTGAAAGCCAAGAGAAATCTAGAGCATTGTACTGAAGAACTACCGAAGTCTGTCAAACAGGACGACAGTCCTTGTTCATTAGATAAACTTGAAGCAGAAAGATCATGGGAAAATATTCCTGTTACTTTGTAAGTATGTTATAATGAAAAAGTCATATGAGGTCATTAGTTTTCCAAATGAAAAGTGCGTGAACATCTAATTTATTTTTAAATAACTTAATGACAATTAGCAATGGTAACTCTGTAGAACATAGTATTCGGAGTTGCTTTGCTTTATATTGCAGTTTTTTATTTGTTTCTACAAGATGGTATAATGTTTCGTAACGTAGATACATTGTATGACTTTTGCCTTTGTTACGTGTTCCTTTTGCACTATAAAATATTCATATATGTTTCATATGAGGAATTGGAACCAAAAGCATCTATTTTGCAGAAGGAGGAGAGCTATGAAATTCTTACTACTTTCATTTTACTTTGACGTTTTTTTCCTCCCTTTATATTCTTCCCATGTATTAGTTACCTATTTCTTTTCATTTACATTTTACTTTCTCTTTCAGTCGTTATCTCTCTTAAATGATTGTCCATTTTATATATTGTCTATTCTGTAAATCTCTGTAGTTTCTGAGATTGTTTTCATTTGTGTGTTTAACTCTACAGCGGTTTTCAGAATAAAATGTGTTCACCTAGGTAATTGAGTATGAGGGTGAGATAAGGAATGTGAATTTAGACAGGAAAGCTTTTTCTTAGTGTCTTAGTGGTACTGTTATAGCTAGACTTACCAGGTGTGCGTTGGTAGCCCTGTATCCTGCCTCAGGTTCTGATACTTATTATATTCCGTTGTCTATACTTTTGTTTTGTCATAGATGGTGTTTGGTAATTCTTGGATACTTTTTGATTACTTTTCAGTTGAATACCTTTTTTTTTTTTAATGTGGACCCTGGTTATGGAATTGACCCTGGTTTGGAATCCCAGCTCTCTAACTTCCTCACCGAGACCTTGTACAAGTCACATCTATTCTGTACAACTCGACTTTGTACAAGGTCTTGTACAAGTTATTTTGCTTTGGTGTTTGTGTGGGGATTCAATTAGGAAATAAATAAAGGTACTTAAGTTAGGACATTATGATGATCTCGTAAATTGTAATTCTGGTGATTATTCAGAATATTTTTTTCTTAGTTTAGTTTGATTTCTAACTTGTTGGTTCAATGATTTCTTTCTAAAAATGGGTTAATGATGATCTCATTTAATTTTTATCTTTTTTATTTCTTAATTTCTTATTATCAGTTGTTTTCTGGTAATAAGAACAAATTTGACCTGGATGTACTCAAAGTAATGTGCTAAAAGATTGACTATAGCTACAGCTAGATAATTGCTTTTTTGTTTTTTATATGGGGAAATTTCAAATACAAAAGTGGAAGACTAGTATAATGAATCCTTATATACCTAGCACCCATCTTCAGTAATCAGGTAAATGCTTTTAATAATGGTGGGTGGACATACAAACTCTTGATAAAGGAGAGAAAAGACTACTTGAGAGCAATGAAAAGCTCAGTGAATTACAAATCAAGTGAATTAATACTAATGCTGCCAATGAAGAAAATTAGCATTGTGACATTTACATGTTATAAAAAGACTTAGATATCTGAGTACTTGAGTTAGAAGCACATCTCATAATGATATTTAAATAAAAGAATGAGTTTATTCTCTGATTAACAGAATTTGGTTTTTGGAAATTTCTTTTGATGGGGATGCCCTTTTTTCTCCTACCCCTTACATCAAGAAGTAAATTAATATTTATTGAGCATTTATTAAATGTAACAGGTACATAGAGTTAATGTATAGAAGACATTTGAGATAAATGGGACAAGAAATGTAGAAATCGAAATTCAGATAAATAAATTATGTAAAGTAATATAGTGAGTGGGATTGGAATTTGAACTCAGGCATTATAATTTCAAAATTGATTGTTTTCCTTCTCTAATATGTCTTCTCTGCTGGCACTAGTTCTGGAGGCGGACATCTGTCCTATTGCTTTGATGTGGCAGAGCACGTAACTGCCATCCCAGTAGAAAATCATGTATTTGTGGGAGTTCTGCGTATTATCATTGGGTAACTGATGGTGTTTAATTGGAAAATGTACTGCTTATTTCAAACAAGTGGGCTGTAAGTATAGCCTATAGTTGAAGGCTTACTTGTTTATTCGAAAACTGACATTTTCATCTTTTCTTAGAGCTTTAAAGGAGAAGGAAGGAGATAGGGAAGGTTAGATTCTGTTATCAGTTAAGGGAAAAGAAGAGAGAAATATCAAGCAAAATCAATATGAATCATACTTATAATGATTATTTCTTGGAGACCATTTACATTTAAATGATAACCGTGCAGTTAAATACTGTCTCATTTTTATAAATTGAGAACTTAATCGCTATCTTGTATCTTAAATCCCGTTTAGCAAATCTCCTGTTCCTGTTGATTCTGAGGAGAGTCCTCAGCAGGCTTCACGGGTGAAGCGCGGTAAAGGGTTCCTTGAGGACTTTTTAAATGATGATAATCAGGTGAGTGAAGATAGATCTTTTTAACTTATTAAAAGATTACTAACATGTAGATGTTAACTTCCAAGTTATTTAGACATCATGAAACAACAAATGACCCACGCTCCTTCTTCCCGAACACGCCCAGTTAAAGTTTCGACCAACCATCCATGGAAGGCGGCCAACCTTCTGGCCTCTCTGGGCCACACGGGAAAAAGAAGAGTTGTCTTAGGCCACACATTAAATATGCAAACACTAATGACAACTGATGAGCAAAAAAACAGATTTTAGGTAAATTTATGATTTTGTGTTGGGCCACATTCATAGCCATCCTGGGCCACGTGCGGCCTTTGGGCCACGGGATGGACACCACTGCGTGAAACCATCACTCCTAGAATTATTGATAATTTATTTGAGTATTCTGCAGTAAAGGGACCTGAGATTGAACTCTTATGGAGAGCCTAAGTTGTTATTACAATTGTTTTTTCTGGAAAACATGTAAAACAGACCATTGTATTTTCCCATAGGGCAGCTGATTATTGAGATTTGTGTTTCTAAAATAAAATTATAAATCTGTATAACTTTTAAAATAGGAAAACCATTACCTAATTTTACTAAATCAGTATATATTCATTGTGCAGTTAACCCCCAAATAAAATATAAATGTGTATATTTGCACATACGTAATGATGTAGTTTGATTTAGAAACACAAGACATAGTGTTAAATATTCAAATAATGTTTTTGGGTTTTTAACATTCTAGATTTGAGAGGTTGAACACTCAAAATAAAAATTAGCTAAAAAATTTAATAAAATGTCTTTTTTCCTCCAGTGAAATTTACTACAGACCTTAGCGCTCTATATAAGATAGTACAGCAAGTGCTGGGTAAGTGGAGTTTAATTATCAAATATTTGACAAATATTTGAGTACCAAGCACTTTTTTGGAAACTGTATTCCTAGTAGTGAAAAAGGAAATCCTTGCCTCTTTAGATTTTTTAATGCTAGTTGAAGAGACAAACTAAACAAAAATTTAATGTGTAATATATAAGGGAGTACTATTAGTGTGAAGAAAAATTAGCTGGGAAAGAGAAACGAGACTACAGTTTTAAATGGAGTAGTCAGGAGTGGCCTCTAAGGAATGAAAACCTAGTAGGGGTGAGTGACCCAGCTGCCCATGGGGAACGACTCTTTACATGCAGGGTCATGGTAAATGCTGAGACCCCGGGCGGAGGAGTGTTTGGGAGTGTCAGTGTAGCTCCGTCCTCAGGAATACAGGGAAGGATGCTAAGAGCAAAGATGGAGAGGTTACGAGGAGCCAGATATGTGGGGACTTTCTAGCTGCGAAATGAAGATTTTACATTTTATCTGAGTGGAAAGTCACTGGGGAGGTTTGAGTGGAGGAATGAAATCTTCAGATACACATTTAAAATATAAAATGGTAGGCGTATGAGCACAGTTTTAAGAGCATAGATTTAAGTTGGAGAAGGAGCAGAAAAGGCTGGCAGTTTTCGCACGCAGTCATTCAGGATGGGGATTGTAGAGGCCTGGGTAGGTGCGAGGAGGCTGGGGACAGTTAAACTTGGGGTGTACTTTGAAGAAAGACCTGGTGCGATGGAGATAGAGAGGATTTGAAAAACGAATCCAGGATGTTTGAGCCAAGCAACTAAAGGACTGGATGGTCCTGTTTCTTAGATAAGGAGCACTGGTGGAGGAACAGATGTGCACAAGTATTTTTAAGTTTGAGATGGATACACGTTGAATACTAAGCAACTGGTTTCTTTTCCCCTGACCACACGCATACAACCTCACTACCAGGGTGGTTTGTTTGTTTTTAATAATTTTGTATGTGCAGAAAGTTGGAAAAATAATTCGCATGGCTCTTGTCATCCTTGTCCCAGCTTCCCTACTGTTAACATCTCAACATAGCATAAGCACCACAAACAGGGAATTAACGTGGGCACGATATTGTTCTCGCAGCTGCGGACCTTCTGATTTCACCAGTTTCTCTCCCAGTGTCTTGTTTCAGGACACAACCCAGGATTCAGTGATGCATTTAGTTGCCATGTCTCCTTAATCTGCTCCATTCAGTTACAGTTCCTCAGTTTTTCCTTCTCTGTCCTGTTCTTGACACTTGAAGAGTATGGGTCAGTTGGCTGTTTTGTAGATCATTCCTCAATTTGGGGTAGTCTGAAGTTTTCTCGTGGTGAGGATGTGGCTCTGCATTTTTGGCAAGAATGCAGCAAATCATGCTGTGTGCCCTTTCTCGGCATATCTTATCAGAGGGTTTATGACGTATTGATACCGTTGGTATACAGATAATGCATCTTAGTTTGCACTGCTGAAATGGGCCATAGACCGGGTGGCTTAAGTAGCAAACAATCATTTCTGACAGTTCTGGCGGCTGGAAAGTCTAAGATCAAGGTGTCTGGTGAGGTCCTGTTTCTTAGTTTTGTAGGTGGCCATTTTCTCCACGTGTTCACATGGCAGAGAGAAGAGGGGAAGCAAGCTCTCTTGTGTCTCTTCCGAGGACACAGGTTCCATTCATGAGGGCTCCGCACCCTTCTCCGAATACTGTCACATTGGGATTAGGCTTTAACATACGAACTCCAGGGGAGCGGACATTCAGTTCATAGCAGAGTGTTAATACAATAATATGTATGTATATATAAAATTACAGAAGTGTGTTTTGAACACTTGGTGTCTACTGGCTTTCTCTTTAGTAAAATTACAATTTGCCCTTGTAATGAATAAATATATTAGAAGAGATACTTTGAGACTATGCAAATAGTCACAAACTTTGATCCACTAATTATAGTATCTGTTGGTGGTCTTGTCTTTTCTTTTACATTATTAATTGAAATTCTTATATAACGAAAAGCTTTTCCTTCTCCCCCATGTATTTGTTTCTTAAATCATACCATCAGGGACTCATAGACACTCATTTTATTCTAGTTTTACAGTACAATATTACTATCTCTTTCGTACTCAAATTGTTCTAGTTTAGGCCGTAAGGAGTCCCTTCAGGTTGGCCTCTGTGTCTTTTTGACATGTCCCCGTTCCTTTTTAGACGCTTCTCCGAGGAGCTGTGGTTCTTTTGATTGGAAAATGGTGTTTAGAAACCAAGATCTAGGCATTGGGTGGGCTTACTGCTACTGGGTTGTTACTCATTCTAGACTTTCTCAGCAGGCCTAGGAAACATGTGTTTACTAACCTACGCACACATCTCTATTTATACACATACTTATATGTGTGTGTAAAATCGTGAGTTTACACTTACACCTCTGGTTCTAGTCCAGCACCGCAGTGTTTGATGTGGTCTTTCCTGTTCCTTGTTTATAACTTCTTTCTCCACCGGTGAGAATCCCGGCTCATTTCCTATAATAACTTATCTGTTCTATCTTAGTATACAGATAGTTTCAGAATTACTAACCAATAATCCTGTAACAAACAAATTTACTAGTTAGATAACATTTGTATATAGTTTTTTGTGTCGTTAGCCTTACAATGGATGGTCAAAATATCGTTTTCCAAAGTCACTTTGGTTGTTATTTTTGTTCAACCCCTTTCAGCACAGTCATCTCGTTCATTTATAATAGCACTTGGTGGTCCATTTTTTATTCTATTTGGTTTAAATTGTTTGTTTTTGAATATGTGAACACAAAAAATTCTCAGATATATCCACTGCAGGTTTTAATGACAAGTTTAAGAAAAAATTCTCAGACATACCAACATTTATAAGTATTCTCTAATGAATGGCACAAAACAGCTTGCATGACCTTTCGGTAGCCCCTGTTTTAGGTGCTCTGACCACTGCCTTGCGTGAGTTCACAGAAGGCAGACCGAAGGTCCCAGAGCCAGGCTTTTGCAACCCTGTGGTCGCCCTCGGGTGACCAGAAGTTCTCCCAAACCAGTGGCTCAGTGCAGATGATTCAGAGGTAGTGAGTGCCTCTGGCGCTGTCTCCAAGGGGGTGGGGTAAAGCCTGCTGGATCCTTATGCCCTGATTCTTTATTCTTTATGTAATTTTGGTAAAGTCTACATAACATAAAACTTATTATTTTAACCATTTTCAAAAAAGATTTTACTTATTTATCTTTAAAGGGGAAGGGAAGGGGAGAAGGAAAGAAATATCAATGTATGGTTGCCTCTCGTGAGTCCCCTGCTGGGAACTGGCCTGCAACCCAGGCATGTGCCCTGACTGGGAATTGAACCGTGATCGTTCACGACTCACAGACTCACGTGTGGTTCGCAGACTCACACTCAATCCACTGAGCTACACCAGCCAGGGCTATTTTAACCATTTTTAAGTGTGCAATTTTGTGCAGTAAGTGCCTTCACATTATTGTGTGGCCATCACCATTGCCCGTCTCTAGAACGTGTTTATCTTGCCCAATTGAAACTCTATACCCAGTCAGCATTACTTCTCCATGCCCCTTTCCCGTCAGCTCTGGCCAGCACCATTCTACTTTCTGTCTTTGTGCACTTGGCTGTTCTGGGAACCTTGTATATGTTAGTCTGCTCAGGCTTCTGAGACAAGTACTAGAGGCTGGTGGCCCAACAGATTTTTATTCTTATAGTTTTGGCAGCTGGGGAATCTAAGATCAAGCTGCTGGCAGATTCTGTGCCTGGTGAACAAGCTTTCTTCCTGGCTTACAGATGGCTGCCTTTCACTGTGTCCTTACAGTGGCCTTTCCTTCAGCTCTCAGATGTCTGTTCTGATAATGACACTAATCCTGTGGTATCAAAGCTTCCACTCTTATGACCTCAGTCAACCTTAATTACCTCCCATAGCCCTTCTCCAAGTACAGCTGAATTCAAGGTTAGGGCTGTAGCATGAATTCTGGGACACAGTTCAATCCATAGCATCATGTTAGAGGAACCGTGTGTTTGTCCTCTGTGACTAGCTTATTTCACATGTCATATCGTGTCAAAATTCCCTTCCTTTCTTAGACTGAAGAGCATTCCGTTGTACGTACCATATGTGGTTTGTCCAGTCATCTTCTGATGAAACCATGGGCTGCTTTCAGCTTTGTGTTCTGTGAATAACGCTTCTAGGATATGAGTGCATAAGTGTGTGTTTGCATCTCTGCTTTCACTTCTTTGGGTGTGTGAAAGGAGAACCCAAAGGAGAACTGCAAATTGTGTGATAATTCTGTGCTTGTATTTGAGGAATTGCTATACCGTTTTCCACAGCAGCTGTGTCATTTTACTTTCTCACATCATGTTCCCTTTTTTCAATTACAGTGCACATTCAGGATTATTCTGTATTGTTAATAGTTTCAACTTACAGAATAGTAGTTTCCCACACTGTGTTCATAGAGCTGTGAAGTGCCTTTAAAATATTCTTCCTCTTACGCTTAACTTTGAATCTCTTCACCAGTGAGAACCCACTTCTAATGTTCTTATATCAGTCAACAATTTCCTCTGGTGTTGAAGTTTAAACTGTATATGTGATATATTGTCTATGTTGAAAAACAAATTAAATTGCAGGCATCTTAACAGGCCAGTTTGCCACTTTGTGGATAGTTTTCAGGACACAGCAACTCATGTGAATAATGTGAAAATAATAGGTTGGTAAGAATTTTAAAAAGAAGTTCAAAAATATCCCTTACAGATTCTCTTAGAAGAATCTTGACCCACTTACGTGGCTAAGTGCTGTTGCCTCCTTCAGATGCAGGTGAGATCGGTGGTAATTGAGTTACGATAATTATCTATTATTGGTGATAATTGAGTTGCGAGTGTTTTTTGTGCAGCAGGGAATATGTGGCCCACGAAGAGGTGGAACACCAGTATTCCATGTGTCAAAACATACCTGAGTGTGTGCAGAGAATACTGTATTTAAGATCCCAGTTCTTCCTCAGCTGGTACCCAGGCTCTGTTTACACACCTGGAAAGAGCAGGTTGGCTTGCCCGCTCTCTGGAGGACTTTTAGTTCTTAAAAATCTGTGATTTTAAATGAACTAAATGAATGCATTGCGAATGTAAACAAGTACTGTTCATTTTAAAGAGAAAGGAAATGCCATCCTATTCGTGATGAACTTCATCTGGGAGCTGGGTAAGGGGAGGGGATGAGATATGTACAATTTTTAAAACACTTTATTGACATGGTTTGGATTTTTGCAATAATTTTTTGTTGGGGAAGGATAATACAAAATGTAACTTTTTGCCCCTGAATTCGGATGGTTAGTCGTTCATCTGTTTTAACTCCTAGAGCTGTACCCTTTCTGGGGGGAAACACCATGGCCCTGTCGAAGCCCTGAAACAAATGTTGTTTAACCTTCAGGCTGTGCAAGAAAGTTTTAACCAGAATAAAAGCACAGAGCCAAAAGGAGAAACTGAGCAAGTAAGCACAAACTTGATCTATGAATTGAGATCTGTGAAGAGATAAGATTTATTTCTAGATCTTTTTTTAGTTTGACCTCTAGTTTTATGTTAATAAACATAGCACACGACATATGTTGTAGAGTTGTATTATTATTTTTTTTCAGAAAGTGATTAGTGAGCAAAATAGAACCAGAGGCATGGAATCATGGAATAGACTGACCCGTGTAAGAGGGGAGGAGGGAGGAGGGAGGAGGGAGGAGGGGACTAATTAAAAGAAGGCGAAGGCATTAGTCAAACAACACATGTGAAGGACCCATGGACGTGGACAGCGGTGAGGGGACTGATGATGGAAGTGGGGGGCGGGCTGGGTGGAGGGGGACAAAGGGGGGGAAAGTGGGACAACTGTAATAGCATAAACAATAAAGTATATATATATATATACACACACATATATATATAAAAGGAAGTGACATATTCAAATTGAATACTATTAAATTTCTGCAGTTGTATATTCTGGAATGGATTGTTTTATTTAGTTTATGGTAATGAATTCAGCACCTTATTTAGATATGTTGGTATTACAACTACAGTGTGAAAGGATTATAGGAGCTGTTTTTTTCATGCCCTGCAAAATGATCCTGTGTCGTTGACATGTATTTATAGATTGGGGAGATCAGGAAAACCTTTTCACCATTGGACTTCCCCACGTATCTTTGTCATCTGAAGTTTGTGCCATATTGACTTCTGAAGACAGTTCTGTAAAGTTTTATTTTTTGCCCTTACCTGAGAACATGCTTACTGATTTTAGAGAGGGGGGAAGGGAGGGAGGGAGAGAAACATTGATTGCTTGCCTCTTGTGCACATCCCAACCGGGACTGAACTTGAAACTCAGGCGTGTGCCCTGACTGGGCATCACCTGTGACTTTTTGGTTTATAGGGCGGTGCTCCAACCCAGTGAGCCACACTGGTTAGGCTAAAGTTTATTTTAAAACCATTGAATTTTTATGCGTTTGCTAGGGATTTGGAAATGTTTCTTCTTTAGGCTACTGTTCTGAAGGAGTGAGTTTTTTTCACAGTAGTATAGTATTTATAGTATTGATGAATATATCGTGATTTATAACTTGGGAGAAGGTTTATGACTGTACATTCTAGTTCTGCCACTTACCAGCAAGTGCAATATTTGTACCTCTTTAGTTTCAGTTTTCTCTTCTGTAAAATGAAGTTGTTGAGAAATTAAGACAGATTATATCAAGTACTTATTATAGTGTTTGACACCTGATTAAACACTTAATAAATACCTTGTTAATAAAATACTTACCCTAATAGTAAAAACTTAAATAATGCCCTGGCCTGTGTGGCTTGGTTGGAGTGCTGTCCCGTAACCGAATGGTTGCAGGTTCCTGGGCAGGGCATGTGCCTAGGCCGTGGGTTTGGTCCCTGGTCCGGGTACGTACAGTCCCCAGTCGGGGAGTGCACGCTCCCAGATCAGGCATGTATAAGAGGCAACTAAGGAGTGTTTCTCTCTCTTTTCTCCCCTTCCTCTCTGTAAAAGCAATAAAAAATGTCCTCCAGTGAGAATAAAAAAATCCTAAAAATAATAATAAAAAATAAAATGTTGTAAAAGCAAATAATAATACTTAAATTATTTACAGATAACAGTACCTCTAAATATTTGAGAAATGTTTTTATTGTCATTGTTTTATTACTCAATAGAGCTTTCTGAAGTTCAGTTTTTGTTAAAAATGAGTGGGTTAACTCTTGGGAACTAGCGTGGCCTGCTCCATTGGGTTTGTTTTTGACTATTTCTCTTTCCTTTCTGGTGATCACAACATTAACGTACAGCGTGTGGTCCGTCTGTGCTTTCCCTCCCCCTTTCAACATTACAGAGACAGACCCGGGTTCACAGAAGTCATCATTTCAAGCCAATGTTAGATTTTTACTGGGCATACATTTAGAAGCACACTTTAGGACAAGTGAAAGATGACTCTAAGTAGTAGTTGTATTTTTAGAAAAAAGAGAGTAAAAATAATGCTTTACTGAAAATTATTTGCTAGAATTATTTCTTTGCAAATGAAGACAGTATTTTTCCTATTCTCTTTAAATTAAATTAAATAGTATTTAAGTTGATAATTATATAATGTTTTCAGTATTTTGTTTCATTTGTTGTTTTTAATAATAGGTTTCAGAAGATGATTTCTCTAAATTACAGTTGAAGGAAAGTATGGTTCCTATTACTAGGTCACTTCAAAAGTAAGTATTCTGTAGTGATTTATGGATGTGTGTGGATGCTTTAGCCACCTCTTAGACTGAAGTCAGAGGGTTACAGGATGAAATGAAGTAGTTCTAAGGATATGATAGGTATGGTTAAGCTTCTTGGGACATATTGTTTAATACTGAACTTTTCTCTTAATACTGTGTTATTTCTTATTTAAAATGTTCTTAGAACCCTATTAGATAACCTTAGACATACAAGGAATGTGAATGGCCTAAATTTTGACATTCTTTCATTTCTGAACAATAGCAGCAATGTGAGATTAGTACTGGTGTGGATATCTTGGATGAGCAACTCGTTCGTGACATGTATTTTCATATATTTCCTCTAGAATAGCTATAGTCATAACTGTATCATTATTTGACTTATATCCATGGAAACCTACAGTAGATACAATGTCTTGGATAAATGGATGAAGAGCCCTAAGGTGTTAATCCCTCTATTGCCTTAGTTTCGTCATCTTAGATTCAAAAGTGGGGAAGAATACAAGTCTTTCTTTATTGGCAGAAGGGAAAAGTATTGTGGGTTTGGTTGTGTGAAAATAAAGTGTCCTCAGAAGATGGGGTACCGAGTTCATGAAATGCCAAGATGAAATTTTTTTACTTTGGTAACACCATTTCACTCGGCTGTACTCGGTGTTGTAGCGTAACCCTTCCATTTGTGTTTTCCCCATCCACATGTCTTTCCCCCGTTTTAGAAAAAGTCAAGAGTAATATTCTGCAACTTCTCCCCCACTTCTCCCTTCTGCCTTTGAAGGGCACTCTGGTAGCCTCTGCTGTGAGTGGCGTGTTTCACTCTCAGCAGGGCAGACGCCAGGTAAATGACAGGAACTGCCAGCGATGGTGTGTAGCCAAGCCAGGGGAACGGAAGATTTCATTTCTCCGTAGCTTTTTTATTCCTTCCCGTCACACCGCACTCTCCCCGCCACTCCCCTCTTCCTTTCTCACTGACACTGTTTTTTAAAGGCGTAAAACAAACTACGTAGAATTAGAAAGGAAACTAGTTATGTTGAATTATAGTTATAAAAATACTAAGTCTCTAGTTAGTAATATGTGATTATTAATGCATTTAAAATAAGACTACATTTAAAATATAGATAAGTTAAAATTCACTTTATAGAAACATAACTGGAAGACCTGCTGCATAGCTTGAATAAAAGCAGTAAACTGTGGTATGCTTTTACCTCCTTTTCACGTGTTGATCAGCAGATGGAGAAGGGGAATTTTGGAAAGTATTGATTTCCGATTACCAGTGAGACCTTACTATTCAGTGGGTAAACAGCGAGGCTTAAAGTTGTCTAGTAGTTGGCCAGTGAAGTCATACGTGCACTTCTGGACTGTGAACAGAAAGACCCAGATAACACATGTTCTGGCAGTGGCTTTGATACCTGCTGTAATTTTGAAACTATCGTGTAACTGTTATAATTTTGAAGTAGTGATAAAAGATTTTTAGATTCCTGCAATGACTATAATGTGATATGAAAATATCTGTTTCTGTGGCATATAAGGTCACAGATTTTGGTCTGTTACTTACATGCGTAATGGAAATATTCTAATTTACAGACAGTATTTAGTGAAAATAAAGATGAGGATTTTTTCCCAATCCAGTTTCCTAGACCCTTGAAGTCCAAGGGATGTGTGGCCATTAGGGCTGTGAACAGTAAGATAAGAGTCTCTCGTCACTTGCCGTTTTCTTTCACTTGAGTCACAGGCATTGTAATAACAAGCCTGAAAAGAAAAAGGAAGACAAGTCTCAAGAATATTTACAAGTCATCTTTTTTCTCATAACTCTGCATCTCTAGGGAGAAAAGAATTCTTTAGATAATGTAGAAATGATAGTGTCTAGTTAATTTTACATAATTGCTTATTAACTTTGGGTACGTTATTGTCATTTAATTACAACAGATAAGAATCTTGAAAATTAACTGAAGTTGCCAAAAGGGTAGCAGAATCCAGATTCTCCTCTTATTATATTTGATTAAGTGTCCAAGAAAGAGACATGGGAAAGAGGTATAATGCAGTAATTAACACTGCTCATCTCTTCCACCTCTTTATCTTGGGTAAAGTAGAAGATGTGTTTTATTTAATATACACTTATTGAACCTGTGTTAGAGCCTGTGCCTTCGGGTGTCATACTTACCACCTTAGTTCACCTCAGTACTTGACCACTAGAGATGACTGCACACATTGCTATATTATTTCTGTTTTTCTTGGTCTCTTATTTATCAGAGACCCGAAATATGGTTGATTAATGTGGCTGACATCTTCTGAGTGGCTCTAGGATCTGAAGGGTAGGGGACGAAAAACTGGAACAGTTTTTAGAGCAAGATTGGAAAGTTAAGGGCCTCTCTCTTCCTGTTTTGAGGGGTGATTGAATTTTCTCCACTGATACTATAATCTTAGCTTTATTTTTGCAAAAACAAGGTTGTTGGTATAATATTACACTATTCAACATAATTGTCATTTGTTTCTTCCATGCTCAATAAAAATGAGTTTTTCTGAGAACTGGAACTGATCCTTTATTTTTTTGAGTTTTAGCTATCTTGAGTGTACGTTAAAAATAAATGAATTGTTTCTGAAATGATATACACAGTATACCAAAATAAAATATATTATTTCACAAACCTGTTGTGAAAATTACATGAAAAAAGTTTTAAGTGTGATAACAAATGATAGCCATTATTGTTTCTTACTAAACTTACTCAGCTAACTTGCTCAAAAGAAGCCTTGAACACAAAAAATAAAAATTTTTAAAAGTAAGTGTTGTTATAAAATTTTGGATAAATAATTTTAACCTTCAATTATTTAGATATCAAAGTTTTATAAGGAAACTTCATCACAGTTTGATACTTAAGTTATTCTATAAATTCATTCCTCATACTAATTTTGATGTTAATAAACAATGTAATCACCATTTCTTGCTGTCTGTGTTCCTATTCAGTCTTTAATATTGGTTTATAATATGTTTTATACTTTTCGATGAAGGGCTTTGCACCATTTATCTCGCCTGAGAGACCTGGTTGATGATACCAGTGGGAAACAGTCACCGAAAATGTGAAGAGGAAAATGAGAGTCTAACCAATAAATAGTCACCACAAAACAAAAATGTATTTTTTTCGTATTGCTAACTGGCAGAGTTATTATGAGCCATACACTGTTCAGATTGGTTCAATTATTATATATTTAAAAAACAAACAAACTTGAAAATGTCTGTAGCTTTTGTGATCTATCCTCATTTTGTGCCGAAATACCAGAACGTGAACTGGAAGGACCCACGCGATGTCCTGTGGTCGGACTTTGGTCTCCAGGCCAGCATATGTCTGACATCCAAAGATGGAGGACTCCTGTTCTTGAGGCGCATGTGGACTTAACCCTCGTCAGCATCCTCATTAGTTTATCATCTCTCTCTGGATTATTAAGAAACTCTTTCTGGTTTCTAGTTAAAATCTCTGAAGCAGAATAGACTTTTTGACACAATTAGCATCTGTGTTTAAGAAGCTTAGAGGAATATCAAGATTGTGGTGTATCTTATCCATATGGAAGTATGTTACTTTTAAGTTTTGTAAAACAAATATTTAAGATATGTTATATTTACAAATAACTTTAATAACGGGGTGGTTCAGTGCTAAAAGGAATATTGTTATATGTTGTGAAATCCAAGAGAACTTTATTTAATTAATGCTTTGATTTTGATTCTCTGTTAGGTAATCTTGATAATACTTGAGAGTTTACAAATCATTATTGGGGGGATATTTGAAAATTTACTATTTTGCTATCAGATTATTTTTTAGATTTTAACTTTAGGGTCAAATTAGTAAAAACTATGAGATCAGTGACCAGATGCTTTATGAAAGTTTATGACTAAACTTAAAGAAGACAAGTGTGGGAAATTAGAAAGCAATACTCTATTTCAAAGTTATTTTGTAAGAACTGAACTTTCTCTAAAAGAGTCTGTAGTCTTTAAAGTTTGTCTCTACCTGGAGGTGAGCAGAGCTGTATTCTTGACCAGCAAAACTAAGATTCAGTTATAATGTGTGACGAATGAAACGTATTAAAAAGCCAGTGAAATGAAAGGACATCCATCTATGTATAAAATACTACAAAGTAACACTTGACCCAAATGACAGCATCTTCGCTAAGCAGCTTTGTTTCAAACAGGAATTCCTAAGTATATTAGGTTAGAGAATTTGCTTTTGATGTCCTCCAAATTGAACGCACTACATAAAACCTTTTTTTAGAACTTACATGTCAAAAACGTAGAGTGAACACTGCCTTTTCTTGGTCAGTGAGTCAGAGCCATCACGCCATGCTGGTCTTCTCGCCCAGTTTGAGAGTCCCTTGCCTCAGTGAGTTTGTTTTCTTTGCTCTGTGCTGTATCTGCTGGTGGCGTTCCGTTTTCTGAGTGTGGCCTTCTGTGTCGCAGCTAATAGTAGTTTGCTTCCACCAGACAGGTTGGTGATTAAAGATGCAGCTTTGGTGATTAAAGATGCGGCTCAGCTGTTGCGGACTCTGAGCAGGTGAACATGAGGTGGATGTGGGTTGAGCGTGCTCCAGGCTTCATAGAACCCACCACTAGACGGAATCTGAAGAAGACAGAGAAGATAAAGATATCATCGTAAACTTCTAATTACATATGTTGATCAGACAGAATATGTAGTATACTTAGACAGCATCTACAAAGGGGTTATGCCGGGCTAACTTTGAATTGCACTAAATTGGTTAGTGCTTCCATTTGCAAGAACAAATCTCCAATACTGAGTAAGATAAGCTTATTCTAGAATTTTATGTTATAACTAGTATTTTAAGAAACTTGATTATATTTACCAAAAGAGCATTTTCTATTTGTTAAATATGGAAGTTTAGTCTTACCTAAAAAGAAAATAAACTTACCAAAATGATTCATTCCAACCTTTAAAAAATATTACGTCAAGAAAAAATCGAAACAATAAATGTTCAAGAAAATAATTAGTTTATTCCATGTTGAATATTTCCGTATTTTTTATTTTGAGATTTCCTGGGAGAAAAGAGGAGACTACAGTATTAAGACGACTGAGTTCGGAGTTTAAAGCAGATAATGAGAATAATTAGATTTTTTAAATTACATTCCAAATGTAAAATTATATCAGTCTTTTTCTCTACTTTAGATATATTGAAAAATGTTAAGACATTAGCTTTTTAAATTCAGTATGAAAAATATCTAACCTAACTCCAAAAGTTACTTGAGATCAAGGGGAAAAAGTGTTATGCACATGTGAAGATAAAACTCAACTATTTTCTTTATTAAAAGAAGTCTACTTTTAGTTTTTTCTGTGATAATCATTTCAGCTTCATGGAGATTTCTGACCAAATTGAGCAACTCTGGTTTGTTTATGTTTTTTAATGTTGTTTCTTGTTGAAATGTATATATGTAGATATTTTTGGTATCTTATATTTGATGTTTATGATAATGTCTTGTTAAATGACAAAGAGTTATACCAAAATGTTGCCTGAAGACAAATCATGAGAAAATTCCCTTTCCCTCCCCTGCATTTTGAGTATATATACAATCATTCACAGGTTTGGGTTTTTGTTTCATTTTCCTGTCACACTTTTTATTGTGTCTCAAAACCTGTTTGGTAGCAGTGCCATCATGAAGGAGTGAATTTGCCAAAAGGCAGGTGGTCTGAAAGGAGACAAAAGTAATAGGCCAATAAAATGATCATTTCTGAACACCTGGGCTTTCTTCAAACGTGAAAGACTGTGTCTTCTATCCCGTCTATGCGCTTCACGCACGCGGAGAGGTCGGTTGGACTTGCCCTGCCTGTCCCAACGGTGGGGACAGACCGAGGCCCGACCCGAACACGTTGTACAGCAATAATTGTTAGGTGTTTTTCCCGTAATATTTGAAGTTACTCTTTTCCTGCTTCTCGGCTTCCTTTCTCTCCTGCATAGTCACCTGTGGTTAAGAGCGTTTCTTTTTGAACAAAAATCTTAGCTTTTTACCCTCCCAGCTTATTTTGCCCTGCCCTTACCCTGGACTTGTCCGTGGTGACCACGATTCCCACAGCACAACAACTGTTAGTGCCGTGTAGTGGCATCTGTCCATCCTCAAACCCACTTCCGCCGTCAGCATTCCGCCTCCCCTTTCCAGCTGTGACACGGAGGACGGACCGGCCCCTGCAGGACACTGCCCCACACCAGCACCGTACCCTCGTGGTTGGTCTCGGCAAGCTGGCTGCGATGATATGGCTTTACTTGGGTTCTCCCAGTCTCCTGTGAAATGTTAACTCACCTTTGGCACGTTATTTCCCATACTTGAAATCGGTTTTCTTTCATTTCGGTCATCTAAAGCGCACTTCGTGATTTCTTTAAAGCTCTGACCAAGTCTTGTATTTCCTGTTTCAAACATTCTAACGTTCTTCCAAACTGGGGGGTTGGCTCTCTCTTTTTCCTTCTCCCATCGCTTATTTAGCTATTATAGTTCTTGTTTTATTTTGGAAGTTATTTTTTTTATATTGCTGCTGCTGTTTATTAAGTAAGATCAACATTTGGGTAAGTATTTTGGATGACTTAGCTGTAACCTTTCTAAGCCCTTGAGCCCTCAAAACTTTAGATATTTGAATTTGCATGTGTTTTGCATTCCATCCGATAGAAACTACAGATTTAGAAGTAAGTTGAGGGAAACGTTCAGTGGGTGGTATTCGTCGTGTTGTTTCGAGCCTGGTGTGATGGGAAACTTGCTCTGGGCCGAGTCAGAAACGGAAACCACACAATAGTTTTAAGCAAGGGAAATTTAATGCTAAAAAGTTTCAAACTGTGACAAAAGAGACCTAGGAGAACTTGGTGCGGTACCGCAGAGCTGAGGGCGAGCACCTAAAGAAGGACAAACTTGGGAGAGGTCCCGTGATGTGGGTTCAAGCCTTGTTCAACTGGACCACGGAGAAGTTTACTGGTTTGCCAGACTGGAGCTGGTCTCGGTTGGCAAGCAGGAAGCCACCCTCCAGGGTTCAGAGAAGCTGTAGCTGGTGCCTGCATCCGTCGGGGTGCAGAGGGAGTGAGCGTCCCTGGTGCTGGTGGGACACCTGGCCTGTGAGGTGGTACTCTGGAAGGGCTGAAGGGGAGTGATTGCCGGCCTGGACTCGGCCTGCGTGGTCGCCAGGGGGGATCGCACATTCTGGGATTCTGACTTGATTCTGTGCTGGATGTCTTCACACCCACCTTGTTACTGGTGGTGCTGAGAGACTAGGAGTTGACAACTGGCAGAGAAACTGATCAGGTTCTAGAAAGGTTTGGTGGGAGAGAACATAAGGGAAATAAAAAATGCCTCACCTGTCTCCCTCTGTCCCTTCCCTGTTTTGCTACATATAACATAGCCCGTTCAAGAAGAGGGCATAAAGGTAAGATAGCAAAATGTCAGGTCATTTAGAAAACAGGCACAGCTGTGACTGCCATGGCTCAGTGGGTCGGCACCCTCCTTCAGATCTGAAGGTCACTGGTTCGATTCCTAGTTAGGGCACATGCCTGGGTTGCAGGCCAGATTCCTAGTTAGGGGTGTGTGAGAGGCAACCAATGGATGTTTTTTTTTTCATATGCCACATGCTTCCCTCTCATTGACTCTAAAAATAAAATCTAAATCTTAAAATCAAAAACAAGCACAGTGAGAAACTTTTGGTCAGTATTTTCACAATCTAAGGTATTTGGTAACTTAGGGAAAAATAGTTCTGAACTAGGCATCTGGGACTATTATAAGCGTTCTGGAATTACATGACTGAATGTCAGAAGTGCAGTTCAGTTGCTCCCGATACTTTTCCTCAAGGTGGCCATTTGCCTTTGTAGGAATGGTCGCTGCATTTGGAAAGCTTTGATTGTATGATTCTTACTCCCATTAGGCCAGTTTGTTTTTCTGAGTCTTTCACATAGTGCTCATGATTTTGCCTTTGAAGAGTCCAGGTAGCTCTTGGTTAGAGTGTCATGATACGCCAAGATTGTGGGCTTGAACCCCGGTCAGGGCACATACGAGAACCAACCAATGAATGCATTAAGTTAAATGGGAAAACAAATTGGTGTTTCAGTCTCCCCACCTCGTCCTCTTAATCTCTAAAGTCAATAGATTTAAAAAGACTCTCACATGCACATTTCAGTCTTCCTAATATTAAAACCAACAAAAGTCATGTGCCTTCCATCTTTCTTGCAATGCGTTTCTAGTTTCTAAGTTATTTATTTGGAAAAAGTTTTATGTTTCTTCATTGTTTCACTGTTTTGGATTCTCTTGCTTTCAGTGTTTTGTTTAAACATCTATCTTTTACAAATGATTCAGAGTCCTCCTTAACAGCACAACGAGTGTACACTTTTATGTTCTTAAAATTGAGATGTAATGGTAATGTGTCAGGTGCACAATGTAATTTGATATTTTGTATGTTGTGAAATGATTGAATAAGTCTAGTTGACATCCATTCACTTTATTTTTTATATTGCTACCGTTACCTGATCTTTTCACATTTGTTGAGGTATAATGGACAAAATTATAAGATATTGGAAGTATACATTGTGGTGATTTGATATACATGCACATCATGAAAATATCCCCCCCAATAATACATCCATCACCACATATTAATCTTTTTTTTAGTGGATTTTTTCATTTTTTACAACAATGTAGCACCAGACTGTCCAAGGTGCATAGAGTAGACTGGGTCTCTACGTTTGCTGCTTTAGTAATTTATTCCACTATTCAGCTGGCATTTGGTGGCTCCTGGTGCTGAGCTGGATGTGTGTGGAGGTGGACGGAGGAGAAGGGAGCGCAGCGGGGGAGGGGATGATGAATAGGAAGGCAGGACCACCGTGCACTCCGTGGTGGGAGTGCATAAACAGTTACACCGCCACCAGGTACGTTGTTTCAGAGAAACGAAGACGGAGCAACCGCTGAAAGGCACAGCAGATGGAGCAAAGAAGCCTGGGAAAAATCAGGAATGATTTCATCCAGCAGGAAAATCTCGAGTTGATCTAGAACACTGAAGTTTGCCATCAACGAGATTATTTATTCTGGGCAGAGGGTGCTGCCGGCGAAGACAGTGGTAAAAAGGTCTGATACAGAATTTACTGATTTGCGAGGCTGTTCTGTGTGTTGTGGAAGAAACTTGCTCTATAGTGTCTGGTGGATTTTATGATTCCACCACGTAATAGTTCTTTGTTGCGAATAGGCTGCTCGAGCTTGCCTGAGTCTTGTTTTCCTTCCCATTTGAAATCACTGCTTTGCAGTTTGGTTTTGAGGATTAAATGGTAAGCGCGGCATCTTGGGCCGCAGTAAATACTAGCTACTAATATGACAATACATCTATTGGGGGGAGGCACTCGGAATAAGAGGGCTGCTTCTACCCTTTGCCTCCCCATTCAAGTCTCCACACTAAAGCAAGAATGATCCACTAGAAACACGACTTAGGAAGTTACAACTCTTCTCAAAATCTCGAGCGGCTTCCCAGCTCAGTAAATGTGAGTTTCTTCCATAGCCTAAAAACCCCATGCGGTGTGCGGACACCTCTGTCCGACCAAACCGGGGCACCGCCTCCCAGTCCACGTGCTCTGAGGCAGCCATGTTAACCTCGCTGCTCTCCACGGCGAACATGAGTCTGCGCCCGGGCCTCTGCAGTTTTCTGCGTCCGGACGGTGTTTTCACAAGCGCCCCCGGAGTCACTCCTTGGCTTTATCAGAGAAGCCTACCCTGACCCCCACCAAGCCCCACACCGTTATTACTTGCCCCTTTACTGCAAATTTTTCTTCATTTCAAGGACCGGGTTTTCTCCCTGCAAAGCTAGAATCATGCCCAGCAGAAATGTAAAGTGCTACATAAACATTTGGTCCCCGAGTGAGGCTGAGAAAGTGTCCTGAGGGCCACTTAATATACTCAGCTAAGAATTTGGGACTTTTGTCCTGCAGGCAAAAGCAGACCAGTGCTTTTGATGCAGCATAAATGAACGCTCAACTTTTTAAGGGGAGTTAAATCCCTGTGTTGATCTGTGGTTTCAGTCCAGTTGAACATTTTACTGAATACTAAAACCAACCATTTCCCTCTTCCCGATAGTTTGTCCTTATAAACTGATAGATACCACAGCATAAGAACATTATTTAGTCGTTTCTGTGGGAAGTATAGAAAGAAGGCAGTCCTCATTTAGATTTTTGTTCAGAGGTCTAGCGCTACTTTTACTGGGGGTCTTATTATCTTTTAGTGTAAAATAGCCAGAATATAGGTTTTATTTTTCTTAATAATGTTTAGAGGGCTGTTGATTTGTCTTAGGTGGTAGTACCTACCCAGTGGTAGATACTATGATCAACTTGGTAGGGAATGATCAGCTTGGGTTTGGGGAAGAGACTGTAAGAAGACAACACAAAGGCCTGAAGACATCTCTTGGAGGAGGACTCAGAAGCCCTGGTGGCGAGTGGGTATCCTGTGTGCATCACTGGGCTCCGTGCTGCCGAAGGAACCTGCTCCCGACACAGCAGTGATGCAGCGCCTTCCCGGTCATTTAAGTCTTCAGGTTTTTTTCCCAAAGAGACCTAGTTGAAATATAAAAAACTTTATTCAGAAACAGATTCGTTTCGTTGTTGCAAGTTAAAGCAGAATCAGTCTTCTGAAAATGAGCCACGTGTAGCCAATGTTTTCCAAATTTCTGCTGCAGTTCTTTGTGTGCATGTGGTTTTGAGTCAGATTTCTTAGGAGGATTTAAAGTGTAAATGTTTGTGAACTGGGTGCCTTCGGCAGGTTGCAGCTGTGAGTAGCTCCCTCACACCGTTTTAGGTATTAGAGGAGGCCATGCCTACAAAGTGCTTGCATCCCACAGTGCCTCACACATAGTAAGTGACCAATGTTACCTATGATTGGTAAATACAAAAGTGTGGGCTTGTTTTTTGAATTTCAGCTGATTATATGTAATTGTTGCCTCTTAGCTGCCTGCGTGTGGGTGTTTTGTAGAAGTAGGTATAGATCAGCGTTCGTAAGGACTGTTCAAATTTTTCCCACTAGAGGGCACTGTCAGTTTCCGCAGTAACAAGATCTGCCTGATTGGTTTATTATCCCTTAACCTGGCTTTGAGCTCAGGCCCTGTTGTAACTGTTGACGGCTGTGCTGGAATATAAGAAATGTTCTTGATCCTGGCCGGGTTGCTCAGTTGGTTAGCGCGTTGTCCAGGTACCCAAAGATGGCAGATTTGATCCCTGGTCAGGGCACGTACAAGAATCAACCAATGAATGCAGAAACAAGTGGAACAACAAGTTGATGTTTCTCTCCCTTCCTTTTTCTGAAGTCAATTAAAACACTTTTTAAAGCAATACTCTTTTCCCCCTCCCTTCCCGCACCAAGGTAGAACTATATTTTGTTTTGAGGACGGAGAAGCATCTCTCTCCCTTCTGTAAAACAGGTTTGGACCGAGATCCTAGTCTCCTTAGCGTGCTTCAGCCCCAGGTTCAGTTGGACTGCTCCTAGACTTGCATTGTGTGGGGTCTCTCCCTTGTCCCCTCCCCATACTCACACCATAAAAGGGAGCTTTGGCCATTGTAAAGGGATGGCCCTTAAAAAGTAATAGTTAGTTCGGGGTCTTTAGCCGGACATGGGAGCTGGGAGTGGAGGTTCATGGGAAGCACCCTTGTTATTGCTCATCCTTTCAAGATGGAAAGAGGCCTCTTTCCCTTGCAGATAAAAGGCAAGTTTACAGACTGAACTAGTGGCTGTAGTCTCCCAACATCTGTAGTTTTCAGTCAGGAAGAAATGAGAAGGTGTGAAGTGGGGGAAGGAAAAAAGGCCACAAAAGGTGAAATAGAAACGGATGACATCACTATTTTGAACTAATAGATCCTGCGTAGGTTAATTTTTCCATGGATTAGTAGAAGCTTCAAATTCCTACCTAGTGACTATGCCTACAGAGTAACTTCACAGGGGATGTTGTAATATACACACCCTGGTGTGCACAGGACTTCCTGTTTCCTGCTTTTTTTCTGTCTGTTGTACACAGTGGAATGTCAATGTTAGGGGCCCACTTACTGTCAGGACTCCACTTAGCCATGGCCACAAAATGGAGTGAGCACACAGGAAAGGGTGAGTAGGACATAGAGCTAAGGAGTGAGGAGAAAGGTGGAAAATCAACCAGGATGACTGAATACTAGGGATTCTCTGACACCCAGTGGGGATAGTAAGGGTCTCCCCTTTGAGTCATCTTGGTAGAATCCTGAATGACAAAACTAGGACTTGGATCCCCAGGACCCTGGTTTTTAGTTCTAGAAATGTCTCAGTTTTCTAGCATAGATTGCTCATAGTATTCTCTATAACCCATTGTTCCAGATTCAAATCAAGTCTAAATTCATAGCATAAACTGTGTGTCAGGGGCCTTCAGTATCTTGTCACTGACCATGTGTCCTGACTTCCAATAAAAAGGTTGTAAGTGCTTTTCATGTTAGCAGAGTTGAAATAAAGTGTGAAATTAGAGATAATGAAGGGGGTTCACATTAATGAAATGTGAGCAAGCATGGGTTCTATGGGAACTTGATTATAAACAATGAAAGAAATACTCACACTTTTAGTACAGAAGTATCCACCCTACCTGTAATAGAAGGCAATAAATAGTGATTAATTGATTCTCATCGCATATTTTTTTTCCAGATGACCCTAGGTCCTGGATCTGGGAGTGGAGAGAAATGCACTCTAGACCAGGGGTGGGCAAACAATGACCCACAGGTCAAATCTAGGTTGCTGCTTGTTTTTGCACAGTCCTCAAGCAAAGAATGTTTTTTACATTTTGAAACGGTTGAATAAAATTTAAAAGATGAATAATATTCTATGACAACAAAATAAAATAAATCTACATCAACACTACTAGATTAAGCACTCCTCACAATATTATAACTCACAGCAACCTGACAGTTAAGCAGAAATTTTTTTTTAAATCATCACAGCATAATTTCTTGATGAGTAAAAAGTAAAAATAAGGAAGAGGCCACAGTGTGTTTTGAGTGGCTTGTTAGCTAAACAAGGAAAACTACTGATAGTGAGTTAATTAAATAGGGATTGATCACAGGAAGTAAAAAAATGCATCCACAGGAAATAAACTTGTTTAAGACTGTTAGCCTTTTGGGGAGAGTAATTAACCAAACACTTGCCAACATGAACAACATTAATAGTTAATTAAAAATGAGGGTGAATGATTTCAATGTTTTTTTCTTGATTTTTGAGGAATCCAAAAGATGGTCCTGATGCTGTTTTTTAAACATTTTTTTAATTGATTATGCTATTACAGTTGTTCCAGTTTTCCCTCCTTTGTCCCCCGCCACCCCTCCTCTTTCATTTCTGATTGTGTTTATTTGGGTCCTCTCTCTTTGTTTCTTGATGAGCCTACTTAAAGACTTGTCTATTTTATTTATCTTTTCAAAAAACCAGCTCCTGGATTCATTGATCCTTAGAATTGTGCTTTTAGTCTCTATGTCGTTTAATTCTGCTCTGATCTTGGTTATTTCCTTCCTTCTACTTGCTCGGGGCTGTCTTTGTTGTTGTTCCTCGAGTTCTTGCAGGCATAGGGTTAGGTTGTTTCTTTGAAATGTTTCTATCTTTTTTAGGTAAGCCTGTATTGCTATGAACTTCCCTCTCAGGACTGCTTTGGCCGTGTCCCATAAGTTTTGGGTTGTTGTGAGTTCATTGTCATTTGTTTCCAGAAACTTTTTGATTTCTTCCTTTTCATTCTTGACCCATTCATTGTTTAATAGCATGCCATTCAGGCTCCATGATTTTGAGTGTTTGGGGTTTTTTTCTTTGGGGCTGGTTTCCAGTTTCAGTCCCTTGTGGTCAGAGAAAATGCTTGGTATAATTTCAATTTTCTTGAATTTGTTGAGGCTCATTTTGTGCTCTATCATGTGGTCTATTTTTGAAAAATGTTCCATGTGCGTTTGAAAAGAATGTGTATTTAGCTTCTTTGGGATGAAGGGCCCTACATATATCAGTTAAGTCCATTTCATCTAGGGCATTGTTCAATGCCACAATATCTTTGTTGATATTTTGTTTGGAAGATCTGTCCATTTTTGACAGTGGGGTATTAAAATCCCCTAGTATAATGGTGTTGCTGTCAATATCTTTCTTGAGGTCCTCTAAGGTTTTCTTTATATACTTGGGTGCTCCTATGTTGAGTGCATATATATTTATGATGTTAATGTCTTCTTGGTGGATTCTTCCATTGAGTATTATGAAGTGACCTTCTGGGTCTCTCTTTATGGTCCTTTTTGTGAAGTCTATTTTGTCTGATATGAGTATTGCTACCCTGGCTTTTTTTCTTCTCTGTTTGCTTGGAAAATTTGTTTCCAGCCCTTCACTTTTAGTCTGTGTAGGTCTTTTGTCCTGAGGTGGGTCTCTTGTAGGCAGCATATGTGTGGGTCATGCTTTCTTATCAATTCAGCTATTCTATGTCTTTTGATTGGAGCATTTAATCCATTTACATTTAATGTTATTATTGATAGGTACTTATTCATTGCCATTTTTGTACCTGTGTTCCTCTCCGTCTCTCTCTTTTCCTTCCTTTCCTTAAAGCAGCCCTTTTAGTATTTCTTGTAGAGGTGGTTTGGTGGAGGCATCTTCTTTTAGACTTCTTTTGTCTTGGAAGTCAGTAGTGAACCTTATTGGGGCTCCCTTGTATGTTACTTCCTTTTTCTCCTTTGCTGCCTTTAAGATTCTCTCTTTATCTTAGAATTTTGCCATTTTAATGATGATGTGTCTTGAAGTGGGCCTCTTTGGGTTCCTTTTGATTGGGACTCTCTGTGATTCCTGGATTTGTGTGACTTTTTCTCTCATCAAATTAGGGAAATTTTCCCTCATTATTTTTTCAAATAGGTTTCCTATCCCTTGTTCTTCTTCTCCTTCTGGTACCCCTATTATTCAGGTATTATTACGTTTCATATTGTCTTGCATTTCTCTTAATCCCTCTTCTTTCTTTCTGAGCCTGTTTTCCTTTTCTTGTTCTTTCTGTGAGTTTTTTCCTACCTTGTCCTCCATCTCACTGATCCGATCTTCTGCCTCATCGATTCTACTTTTGATACCTTCTACTGTGTTCTTCAACTTGAAAATTGTATTCTTCATTTCCTCTTGTCCATTGCTGATAGTTTCTATTTCCTTTTTCATGTTGATATAGTTTGCGGTGAGTTCATTGTAGCTCCCCTGCAGTTTCTGGTAACTCATTGCGAGCTCTTTGAATTTCCTGATAACCAGTGCTTTGAATTCAATATTTGATAGTTGACTTGCCTCTATTTCATCTAACATTCTTTCGGAGGCTTCCTCCTTTCTTTTCATTTGGGGATTGGTTTTTTTGTTTTTGTTTTTTTGTCTTCCCATAGTTTGTGAGCCTCTTCTTGTTAGCCTCAGCTTCTTAAATTGATCTGTTCTGACTCCTTGGGTTTATAATGTGAACGTCTGTGGTGGAATGCCTGTGAAATTCTGTGGTGCAGACTCCTTCACCTACTCCTTTTGTGTGTGTGTGTGTGATCAGTTGGAGGGGGAGGCACCGTGGTTTATTCTGTGGAGGGGGAGGCAGGAGAGTATTCTGTGATATTCACAGTCACAGCCGGTAGAGAAGAGATAGAAGACCTTTGGGCTATATATAGTGTTAACCGTAATCTTCAACCCAACTAGCCACTTTTAAGAGAGGAGGGCTATAAGAAAAGTATCTTGTTGGAGAGGGAAGGCTTGTGAGTTGGATCTAGAAAGCAGTGAGGTTGCAGGCAGTCAGATTTTGAGATAAGATGAGAGTAAAGAATAGTAAATAGGTGTAGCGTGTGAGCAAGTAGAGTTAATCACTACAGTATTAGAATTCAGGAAACTGAATTCATATCCGGGAGATATGTAGTGAAATGTTTACAGTTGTATAGAACAGCTATTATTTATAATAATGCTAGATCAACAGCCATATGACAGACTCTCTGTGATCTGGATAACACGAATAGGAGATATAGAATTTTGGGTAGTGTGCTAAATGAAAACAAATGGTGTGAAGTGTAGAAAATTGGCAATACACTGTGGAAGAGAGAAAAGGAGAAACCTGTCAAATGATACAATATAACCAGCCAAGGCAAAGAAGCCTATACAGAAAGAGGAGGAGTACAGAGATACTATTAAAATATAAATGAAGTGAGAATAATGAGAAAGTTAATAATAAAACAGATACGCAGCAACTTGTGGCTTCTCTGCTAAAGCAAAGTGAAATTTGTCTCTCTGTCACTACTGTTGGGAAGCCTCTTCTTTGGGTCCAGCTCTGGTCTTTTTCAGTTCCAAGTTGTTTGTGTCGCTTGTGGGTAAAAGAAAAAAGAAAAAAGAAAAAGGCAGAAGAAGGGAGGAAAAAGCAATAAATTTGGAAAGAAAGGAAGAAGGAATAATACAGAAAAGAAGAAAAAGGAAGAAAAAAGTATTGAAAGATAAAACAATAATAAGATTAAAAAGATGAAAGATTACTTAAAAAAACATCTTGTTGATTTCAATTGGCCAAACCAGTTTTTCTGGCTGCAGCAGGCTGAGGGGCGATTAATGTGTTCTTCCTGCGAGCGCTCTCCCACAGCCAGACCAGCGGCTCCTCCCCCCAGTGCCCTATGTGGGGGATCTGTGACTTCCTCACCGTGCTCTTTTCCCAGGGGTTACCACCTTGGGCTGGGTTGCAGGTGGCGCATGCGTGCCAGCACCTGAGCGTGCCAGCCCGGCTGCCTGGTTCCCACGAGTTCGGGGCAGACTTGTCCCAGTTCTGTAGGGGGAACTCCAGGCCCTCCGCCCGACCTCGGGTTCGCTGCCAGGCTGGGTGGGGAGCAGACCAGCTGGCTGTGACTATCAGAGTCAGAGTTCCTCACTGCACCTTTCAATCCTCCCCGGCTGGCGACCACAGAGTCTACGGTTGATTTCGGCCCTTTGTCCTCAGCACCCACTCTTCAAACTCTAGCAAACTAGTTCCTCTGGTACCCAGAGGACTACCCTAGTCCCTTGCTTGGCCGGAGCGGGGGTGGGGGAGGGTGGAGCTGATACCTCAGCCTTCCGGGGGCCCAGGGCTCCCAAAAAGTGTGAGGGAGATTCCCAGGGAGCTGGTCCTGGGCGCTGGGTGCCCCCCCCACGAGGCGCGTGGGGTGCTGCATGCTGGGCACTGGGCACTGGGCCCCGGGCTGTGTGCCATCAAAGCCCCTGTTGCTCCTGTCTTTGCTCCTGTCCCTGAGACTCCACTGTACCGCTGCTGTCTCCCTACGGGTCTGGATCCTCTGTGAGTGTCACGATCTCTGGTCCCTTATCTTCATATATGCTGGGGAACTGCCGGAGGAGGAGAAGGGGGGAGAAGGACAGAGAATAAGTAGCATAGACGGTAGGTAGAAAATAGACAGGGGGGCAGGAATACTATGGGAAATACAGAATCTAAAGAACTTGTGACACATGGACATGAACGAAAGGGGGGGAATGGTGGGGGAGGGGTGTGCAGGGTGGAGGGGAGTGAAGGTGGGAATGGGACAACTGTAATGGCATATCAATAAAATATATTTTTTAAAAAGGGATTAAACTAAAGGGATAGTTCATGAAAAAAAGAAACATTTTAGACAGAAAGATAAATAGCTAAGTTAAACATCACAAAGGCCTTATAATAAATTTCCTATAACCTCTGCTCAGTCTAGCATATCATTTTGCCCCATGCCAAATTCTAAGAACTTTAATAAACAATAAGACGCCTAAACTCTGTACATACAGCTATTTCTAATTGTCTGATTAATGGCTCCCCTGGTCAAAACAACCTTTGTTTAACTGAAACTATGGAAATTCTTGTACTTTTCCTAGTTACCTCTGTATTGGTTTTTTCTGCTTAACTGATCACGCCACACACCTGTTCCTTTAATGTTATGTAACAATCTCTGTAGAAATAAAGCCTAAATCAAACTCTGAAAGTTCGGTCAAACCCACAGAGACTGGCTGTTCTCCGGCATCCAATCGGGTGTCTGACTCATCATTGTCGCCTTCGCTGTCCATCCTTTGGGGACCCTGAGACTTGCTGAGGCTGGACCCTGGCACCTGCCCCCTACCAAAGTGGCATAAAGAAAAGACTTAGGCCCTGGCTGGTGTGGCTCAGTGGGTTGAGAACCAGCCTGCAAACCAATGGGTCACCAGTTCGATTCCCCATTAGGGCACATGCCTTGGTTGCGGGCCAGGTTCCTGGTGGGAATTACAAAATGGGAATAACAGTAGTACCTGCTAGGATCACTGTAAGAGTTATGTAAAGTATGTAAAGCACTTAGCACCTAGAGAGGAGGAAGTAACTGTTAGCTCTTACTGCTATTATCTCCGATGTGTCATTGATGGACAGAATCGGTGAACATAAAAAGGGTTTTATTGGCCACTAATGGGCAATTTCTAGGGCGTTTTTTTTTAACCAAGACTATAGTTTAAGACAACTTCCTGATTGCATTTCCATAACTTTCAGCTCTATGTAAGTACTTCCTTACTTAAGAAGTATCATTTCTCTCTTTTTGGGGATCTCGGGGATCTCCCCAGTTGCCAAAGCTACATTTCTCCATTTTTCTGTTTTGGTGAATTGCTTACTCCTTTTTGCCAATGAACAACTCAGCATTTGATAATGCATGAAGAAGGAACAAAAATGTTTCATACAGGGGGAAGACGGACACCATGTCCAGAATGGTAAGTTGGGGATTTACACCTTGAAATCAGTTTCCCTGAGAAACCTTTACGCAGCACTCAGGAAAGAAGCTAGCTGATGCCCTTCACCCAGGCGGCATCTCCTGCTCTAAATATTTCCTGTCACCTCCTTGCTCATGCGCTCTTCCTTCGCACCTCCCTTAGCTCTTTCACAGCCTGACTCTCTAGGAATTGTTGTCATAGTATTATGAGTTATTTATTGTTCCATATAACCCTTACGCAGTGTTAAACAAAATACGTTGATAAATGATTGTGCTCCACAACACGTGCCATTTAAGAATGTTAACGTACTAAGAACATCCGTGTTGGAGTTATTAGTGATCAAAGCTATGCCTGCTCAGAGAGAAAGGCCAGGGACACAGAAGACAGTAGAACAGGAGACTGTGACATCAGTGCTTATGAATATCATCTTAATGATCCACAAGAGGAGGACAAATTGGCCCAAAGATTAGGGTGTTTTTGTCTTGGCAGCTTTCAGTAATATACCAGGTCACTCGTAGCAATAATACTCTTGTTTGAGAGCGTGTGTTTGGGATGTGAAACCAGGAAACAATAGCATAGAATACATGGAAATACTGTGCTCATACTTGGTAGATGAGTTAGCAGCTCATGTAGGTCATCCATGGAGGAGGAAGGGAGGGAGAGCGGGAGACTCAGACTTGTGAGCCAGTTCCCTACAGGTCTACTCCTTACTCCCATGCATGTACCTGAGCATGGAGATGTAAGGGAGCATGCTGGAGTGAAAACGTTCTCGGAAAATACTCTTTATACCCGATTTGATTTTCAGGTGATGAAACTGGTAAGCAGGGCTAGTGGCCTGAATTGGAATGCATTTTATATACAAACTTGCTGTGGACCGCTCTGCCTGGTTCTAGGAATTGTGACTCTACCTACCTCCTGTGGCTAAGGACCTCTGGAATGTGAGCCTCGAGAGACAAAGCCTGTCTCTGGTAGCAAATGCTGCTCAGTTTCCTCCCTGCCCCCAAAACATGGTCAGAAGTCCTTGATGAGTAAGACCCCTCAGAGGGGCAACCTACGCCAGACATGGCCACTTGAAGGCCATCTTGGAAGGATGGGGGGGGGCGGGGGCTGCAACAAAGAACAATGAACTCTGCCCCTGCCACCCCACCCCACCCCACCCTGGCTTTGACAAAGCCCAAGTCCCCATATACTCTGGGAGAAGCACTTCCTGGCTCTGGCTCTAATCCCCTTAAGCCTGAATACCTGATGGGGAGAGGTGCAGCTCCTTGCCTTGATAAAGCTGTCCTGGAGAAAAATCTGGCATCACAAAGACTTCCTGATAAACCTGTGAAATCTGCTCTGCTAAGAGTGCCTTCTTTCATATGTTAAGGGTTTGAGCAGGAAACCCTAAAACTCTGTTCCTGACAGACTCTGGCTCAAACTAAACCCTCAGATTTCTTTGAAGTGTTATCTACTGTTTGATCCTTGCCGCCCTTTATTCCTGTGTATTATAACCCAGTAAAAGCCCTTGGAGGAATGGGCTCAAGGTCTTTTTCTCCTGAGAAACTGACCACTGCTTAAAGCCTTTTTCCTCTGGGTAACTGGCTACCCCTTCTCCCCGAGCAGATCACATCCTGTCTCAGTCATGTTTACTCTCATCCGTGGCACATGCGGGGATTTGCGAGGAAAGTTGCCCCCACCCAAACTTAACTGGCCACTTGATTTTCTAGTAACTTATTTATGTGCCTCAGATCCTCATATATTTTTATTCTTTTTAATTTGAATGTCAGCAAGGTATATGTCTGTGTGCATTTATTTATACCCATATTTGCACATGTATTATTTTATTGAATGTATTTATCCCACAAATGCATCTTTTTAAACAAAAGGGAAAACAAACCAAGTTGAGAAAGGAGGTGGTGTTTTTAGTGCATCCAGAGTAGAGAGTAATGATTTCGTTTTCCATCATTTCTCCTTGGAAAAGCAGAGGCAGCTGTCATTGATGTGTGTTTTCCTCGTGTGTCTCCTGGCCTGCACTGTTACCATGGTGGTAGGAGTCCTGATTCTCTCCATGGTTTACATCAGCAACTCGCAGCCCCGTGCAGAACCTGGACCCCAGACGACAGTTCCCATACCACAGAGGGCTGTTGATCCCAAGTTCCAGTTTCTTAATCATTTACCTAACTCCAAGGTATGAATCACACCTAGTAAGAAATGCATCATCTACTCCAAATGGCTATTTCCAAACAAAGTCTCATTGTGCTTTTACTAAGCCATGTTCTCTCTGCATGCAAAAGAGCCAGGTGTGTGCCACCTGGACGAAGGGAGGTGAGGGATAGAGACCAAGGAAAGTTGGGTTGATGTTGGTAGCAGGCAGAAATCTGATAGTTCTCTGTCTGGCTGGAGGGGAGAATGGCAGATGGACCAATGCAAAGCCCTCTATTCTCGTGCCAAGATTCATGTTCTTTTCATGTCTAACAGGGACTAGACCGAGAGCCCAGCCTGTACCACTGTGGTCATTGATGGAGTCTTGCAGACCCGCTCTTCCTTTTCCCTTTGGGCAGTCCACTGTTCACCTCACCGCCGCTGCCCCTCTGTTCGCCTCCTTCTTCCTCTGTAGGCCCTGGTGGCCTAGTGCCTTAGGCAATGGCCTTTTTGCTGATGGTTATTTGCTTTTGCCTTTCCAGGTGTTCGAGTTCCCTGGCGGTGCAATCCAGTGGGCCCCATACAGGAACAACACCAAAGACTATCTCGGCGTGGAGGAAGAGGCCTTTGGCAGCAGCTTGAACAGTCAGAGGTTGCAGCTGACCTTGGGGACCCTGAGAATAAAAAGCAACGGCCTCCGTGCCCCTCACTGGCACGTCAATGCCAACGAGCATGGCTATCTCTCGCAGGTATGCCCAGTTGCCCCATTCTGCCCTTCAACATTCCTGCTGGTGTCCTCTGGCTCTTATTTCAGATGTGGCAAAACCACTTAAGTCACAGACGACATCCAGGCCTTGATTGTCTATGCAGTGACATTAATCAGCGGTGCCTTGAAGCATTAACGTGTTTGTTGTAATCTTTCTTGGCATCACTTTAAACTTATTTCTTCAGTATGACATCATTGTTCATGCTCTAACGTTAAAATAAGGTCACTGCTCTATCCTTTGAGCCCAAGCCAAAACTGATGGCTCTGATCTAATGAACAAAGAGAGTGCAGCTTTCCTCTTAAAAAAAAAAAAAAGGCAGTGACTGGGATAATGGATGAGTTTGCAGATGTTCAGCCTGAAGTCCCAAAGAGCAGGCCAATGGCGGTTCAGACCATTCAGAATTTTCTGGAAGTCAGGTGACATCGACAGAGCTGGAAGTGAAATGTGTGCACTTACTGTATATTTTAGACACTGGGGACACAGCGGGGACACAGAATATTCAGAATTTGGTTGTACACTGGTCATCTTGGTACTAGATCAGCTAATTTTATGTGACATATTTCTGTTTTATTTTAAATCTTTGAAAATTCCCTCAGTTTTACAATTTACAGCAAGAAGAGAGATTAGAGTCTAGCTTGTGTGAGAGCAAATTCTTTTTATTTCTCATGAAAGAATAGAGGCTGGTAACGACTGGGACTTTTGAGAAGATATACAGTAGTTGTTGGCTAGACTGGGACAAAGACCATATTTTTTGACATCTTATCCTTTCCACATGTATAAAATATGTAAAAGAGAATAGTCTTCAAAGGATTGTCTGGCTGAGTGTTGGCAGAGTGGTCGGCAGAAGGAAAGGTGGTTAAATGCGCTTTCCTAGTGGGTGGGCCCCCCCAAAACAAAGTCCAAGCCAGAGGAATTAGTCTGGAGAATGTTCCAGCAGATAACAGGCTTGGGATCCAGCTCAGCCTGGGCAGGCTGTTCTGGGGGTCCAGACAGTGTTCAAAATCTTGAGCTTCTAAATGTGGGCTGGCAGGTAGTCAAAAGGTACAGACTTCCAGTTATAAACTGAAGTACATCATGGGGACATAATGTGCAGCCTGAGACTATAGTTAATAACACTGGATTGTTTATTTGAAAGCTACTAAGAGAGTCGATTTTAAAAGTTATCATCACAGGGAAAATATCTATAACTACATGCAGTGATGGATGCTAACCAGACTTACTGTGGCGATCGCTTCACAGTAGATGCAACTCTTGAATCTTTATGTTGTACACCTGAAACTCCTATAAAGCTCTATGTCAATTCTATCTTAATTAAAATGTATAAAATAATTTGACTGTAAAAATAGCGTGGGCCAGAATGTTCTCTAGACCCCAGGAAAACCATAGGATCACTCACTCTCGCACAAGCAGGGTAAGGAATCAATTTGCAGGATGCGAAGGCCATCTCTCCGCTGTACACCCGCTCGTGGAGATCGCTTTTGTTCCTGAGCATCCTCATGAAAGCTTTGAGATGAGTGTCCCTGAGAGGAGCAGGGCATCTGGGAAGAGTATCAGCGACTCGTGGGAAGCGAGTGGCCCTGCAGTGTGTCCCACAGGCCACTCTGCTGCCTCTGCTCCGTGTCTGCAGTAGTTGAGGCCCTGATCAGAATAGATGCATGTTTCTGCTGTTCCCTGCGTGTGAGCTTGGAGAGAGCTTTTCAGAGCTTCCCCCTTCCCCTGCGTCTCTGATACCCACCTGGATCTGAGTTGCACGTGTCTTTATAGACAGAGCAAAGGCTTCCTTTTCATCCACCCTTGTGGATGCTCCACTGTGTGACCCCGAGTCTCTGGTAAAACAGAAACAACGGGACCTTCTCTACCTGCTGCACAGGCGGGTAACACCAAGGAACAGACCCGAGAATGAGAGAGAGGGTAAAGTTCCGAGTGAGCAGAATCAAAGTGTGACGCAGTATGAATTAAAAGTATAGACTTCCGCCCCACCCCCCGGCCCCATCCCTGGTAACCACCATTCTATTCTCCGTACCTAGATCATTTAATTAAACAATTGTAACTAGGCAATTTGACTAGATAAATAAGTTTTAGAGATCTGCCATACAACATTGTGTCTATCATAAACAATATTGTACTACACACTTAAACACTTGTTAAGAGGGTAGATCTCACTTTAAGTGTTCTTACCACAATTTTTTTTAAAGCGTAGACTTTGGAGCTGGACTGCGTACATGTAAATGCCAGCTTTGCCATTGGCTAGCTGAGTAAGCCTGGGGAAATTGTATATTCTCTCTGGATTTGACTCTCTCATCTGCAAAGTGGTGATGATGATAGTGTTGCTTCTGAGGGTCGATGTAAGGAATGCTTGAGACAGATCTGGTAACACGCTGAGAAGACTACCTGGACTGGGCACAGTGAAAGCACCAAGTGCTATTATTGCTAATATTATTATTATTATTATTAAAATTGTATACAGACTTCTCATCTGGAAAATGCATATGCTTCTGCATGCATATGTGAATATATGTATTACACAGACCTGCGTGTCTATGCAATCACAAATGAACACATATGTGCCTGTGGTCTTTTTAAAGTCTGAAGCATATATATTCTCAGTGAGGGTGATAATGTCCCCAAGGGGGAGGAACTGGTTCTTGGGGGCAAAAATACTGACTTTTCTTATGTATTAAAGCCTAGATAAATGTATAGAACATAAGCAAGATGTGTCTACAGTGCACAGCTTTACAATATATCTGTAGTACTGAAATTTCCTGGAGTGGCGATGAGCAGAGGAAGGTCTAAAACGGTGCCTCAGGAAGGAGGTAATGGGAACGGTGAGGAACTGCTCTACAGTGGTGCTCGATGTGTTTCTCTGTGTATCTTCTAGGGGACAGCATGGGTTGGGGTGGTCGATGACAGTCACGTGGTTGCCACGTACAGCGTTACCGCTGGCCAAGTGATCTTCTTCCCTAAAAACACGCTGCACTGGGTCAAGAATGTGGGGAACGCAGACTGCTTTTCCTTGCTCTTCTTTTCCACACACGATGAAATCCAGACCCTGGATGTCTTTTTCTCCACCCCCAAGGACATTGCTTCCAGGTCACTCAAGGTCTGTCCTGAAAACTGAACGCTGTCAGGAAGGTGTGCATTACACAGGCATGAAGAGAACATGAGTATTCAGGTTTCCAGGGCAGCAAGCACAGCAGGACAGTGGGATAACAGACCCAAAACATACCTTGTGTTCCCACTAAGGACATAAAACTTCCTGAAATTGAGTGCTCACTATTTTCCCTTGTGAAGGACTCCCATAGGACTTTATAATAAATGTGGTAGAAAGGTTATAATACAGTTAACACAAATTGCTATAATCTACAACTCTGAAATCCATAAACTAATACAGGGAAAAGTTTGCTACAGATAATGTATTGTGTTCTCTTAATCTAATGCAGAGGATCCCCCAGTTTTCCTGGAAAACAGCCGCTTTTGGTCTTTCCCGATATTTATACCATCACTGGAGGGATTGCTCCTAATGCTGGGTGCAGAGGGTCAGAGGTGGAGGCTGACATTGCAAATATGTGGTCAGAAGGATTGGTGCTGGCTCAGGACTGGCAGTTGGAAGGGGTCCCTCGGGAAGTTCAGAAGTCTATCTCCTAAGGTTTTCAGATCTATTTTGCTGCAGATCCTTGTCTGATGTTATAGGGAGAAGTAGAAATGAGTCATTAGGGAGAGTATCAGTGAACATGGAAACCAGCATATGTTTTTGTAGGAGGTTTTATTGACCATAAAATGCCAACACATTTAAAATAAAAATATATTGAAAACTTGGGGGATTTTCATAAATATCACAAGTCTTAGTTAGGCTAATTGAGGTCAGCTCTTTCAACTACGCCACTGAAAACCACACTGGGGCCAACACTACCCTATCTTCAACTACCTCCCCTTCTATTGCTGAAATTGGTAGAGCGTTTCACAGATACCTTATGTGGTTTCTTTTGTGTTTTAGCCTGAAGGTGGAATTAATTTTATTAGGACATTCCATAAGCAGAAAGGAGACCAGGCTGTCAACCTTCCTCCCAACTTGGAGGAACTGGTTATGAGTGCTAGTTATGCCCAGTCTCCAGACAGCCTTGTGTGGAGGTACATTCATGACCTTAAAGGTATCGTATGCTATTTGATGAAGCCTTTTTATTTGAATATGTATATAGGCAATGATATAGATGAAGGAGCCTGAGATGTAATGTGGGTTTTTTTTTTACGATGGGTCACAGTCAAGAAAAGTTTGAAAAAAACATCAGAACAGAATAGGAAATGTGAGAAAAGTCCTGGAGGCAAACGGAAAAGGGGCAAAAGGTTTCAAAGTCTGAGGGTGTGTGTTGGGCTGGGGGCGGGGGTTATAGGTAAAGAGGCTGAAGAGAGAGGAGGGGTCCAATTATGAAGGTTTTATGTGAACAAGTTTATACTCAACAAAAAGGGGAAGAACTAGGGTGTTTTTAAATAGAAGAGTGATTTTTATTTACTTATTTACCTGAGATATGATTGCCTCGCATTATATGAGTTGAAGGTGTACAATACGATGACTCGATATTTGTATACACTGCGAAATTATTGCAATAAGCTGGTTAATGGTGCCACCACGCACGCAGAACGTTTTTTTCTTGGGGTGAGAAGTTTTAAGATCTGTTCTCTCAGCAACTTCCAAACATGCAATACAGTATTAGTAACTACAGTTGCCATATTGTGCATTACATCCCCATAATTTGCTTATTTTGTGATTGGAAGTTTTAGATTTCCTATTTAAATGAGATTATTTGTCTTTCTCTGTCTGACTTATTTCATTTAGCACAATGCCCCCAAGGTTCACCCAATGGCAATTGCAGGATTTTATTCTTTTTTTTTAATGGATGAGTAATGATCCATCATCTGTATGTAGCACATCTTTACCCAGTAACCTGTGGACGGGCACTTAGCTTGTTTCCATGTCTTGGCTTCCGTAAACAGTGCTGCTGTGACCTGGGGGTGCAGAGATCTTCCCGAGTTACTGTCAGGTTCATATTTTGAAGTGATGACCTGCCCTGCTGAGTGGTGGAGAATGGATTGGAAGGGGCTTGGTGAGAGGCAGGGAGAGGAGTCAGGGACTCCGTAGACCCTCGCACAGGGCAGGAGGCCTGCACTGTGGCAGTCGGGAGAGGAGGAGAGTTACTACTGAGCAAAGGGAAGTTAAACAGGGAGGCTGGCAGGGCTTAGTGCACTGCCTTGGAGGGTAAGACTGGCGTTCAGGACAACTCACAAGTTTCCTAGTCGAACAGTTCATCTTCAGCGTGGGAGACAGGATAATATTTGACCACATCAGGTTATTGACATGACGTGGTCAAATCATAACTTGGGGCACACAGGATCAGTTTCCCCCACATGAGCTTTTTTTTTGTGGCTATAGAAGAACTAAGTCCTTTGTAGTACAATTTTGAGTATTTTATCTTATTTTGTTTTTCAAGCTTCAACTGGCACAATATTGGAAAAATGACAGTGGACTGAGCAGTCTGGGAGGGGCACAATGCGAACACACTGGGGATCTCCAGGAGGAAGGGTGACCAGCGTTGCCCACATTCACCCCAGGAACCCCTGCTAGAGGAACACCTGTTAACAGCTGTCTGTCCTGTGGCGTGCAGCTGGGGAGGAGCACTGGGAGGGTGAGGTAGCGCCATCTGGTCTCTAAGTAAAGGACATTAAACCAGTAAAACACAGACAATATATACCCTGGAAAAGGTTTATCAATTACAACAAATCCCAAACTGGAGAGAGGTCAGAGGAAAGAGATTCTGGATTGCTCCCGTCCTCCAGACCCCTGAGAAGGACTTTGGTACAAGAGCTGGGTTGTGCACATTCGGTTAAGGATCGAGATGTTACACAGCGGCTGGTCCACATTCAAGGACAAGAACAATGGTAACCAGGATTTGGCTTAGGTGACTCTTTGCTTCCTTCTTTCCTTCCTCCCTCCCTCCCTCCCTTCCTTCTTTCCTTCCTTCCTTCCTTCCTTCCTTCCTTCCTCTCTTTCTCTTTCTTTCTTTTTTAAATTTAATTTTCTTACTTGTATTACCTCCATATAACTTGAAAACTCCTCTCACATTTATACTGATACTTAAAAATTTTTAATCACAATCCTAAATGGTAAATGATGCAGTTACCAGATTATCACACATTATATATGTGCTTCAAATACATTTTTGAAACTACAGATTGGTTATCTATTCATAACATACGCCCACCCTGTAATTAACTGACAGAACCATTTCTTATTGTTAACCCCAGCAGTCAAATCAGACTTTCGTTCTGACAAAAAGTGGCTTTTTTTGACTGTCTGCAGTTCCATTTAAACATTGCATGCCTACGGCAGGCGCCCCACTTCCGGATGCTCACCCCACAGTGGAGGGGCAGAGCGCACACGACCTGCAGAAGGCAGTCGGGGGCTTGGAGGCTGCCTGGGCGTGTCCCTGGGATGGATAAGGGTGTACCTCGTTCAGGGTGTCCCACCCCACTGTTTTGCTTCTCCCTCAGGGGAGATGCCTTTTCAAACTGTCTGCCATCTAGTGACCCAGCGGTTTTTCCAGCCTGGGGCAATGCTCCCGAGTCAGATTGGGTGAAGTCTGGGTCTTTCCTTTGCGAGGAGGGAATGGAAGTGGCAGGTGACCCAGCCCTGCCGCAGAGGCCTGCTTAGGCCAGTCACTTTTAGGAAAAGAGTGCAAATGGAGGATCTCCATGCCCGTGTGCCCTGGAAAGCCTTGCTGTGCCCCAGAGTACGTGTGCCCAGTTGTAAGACCACTAGGGAACCAGCCAGGAAGCAGCAGGAAGCAGGCAGCCCTGACGGAAGGTCAGTCAGCACAGAGGTTGGAGGCCTCCGTTCTTCCCCGGGGAGGCACCCCTAAATCAGAGCCCAGGTGAGACGGTCTCGCAGCCTGCTTGGCGGGGCTGAACCTGCTGGGTAAGGAGCCTGGAGCTGGAGCTCATAAGTATTTTTGTCATTTTAGGCTTGGACCCGGAGAGAGGGGTCTACCATCACTACTTGAGGAAGGGAGCCATTCACAAAAGAAGGAAATCATTTTTCGTGCCTGAGTTGTGTTCTTCTGCCTCGACCTCTGTCTGTGTTATTGGTGCCCCTGCTTCCCGGGTGCCAGGTTTCAGTGTTTCAGGCCCATCTGTTTTTACTGTAACCCTCCCCTTGCTGAGCCCACAACTGGGTTTTAAGGAGAGGAATGCTGCCCCTCCCCCCAGGGCAGTAGTTGCCCCAATGGTGCCCCTACCCACACTCATTTGGTCTTCCTCTCATCTCTAGGACAATGAGCCCTTTCTCGGATATTCTTCCAGCTTACTTCCATTCCCTATTATAACACCCGTGACCTTGACTTTTTCCCCACTAAGTTGCCAAGATGTTTTATTTCCATTGCAAGAGTAGAAACTCCTTTGGAGGCAGTTTTTTCCCTCCTTATGTTTTCTCCACAGTACTAAGAATGTGGTGTCATACGTAGTAGGTGCTCAGCAATTATTGGATGAATACATGCAATTGGAGGTGACATATAACAAGTGTAAATAGATGGACTATGTAGTGCTAAGATTCAGGCCGCAAGTGTAAAAGAAAATTCATAGAAAAAAATACAAACATCAAATTTACAACTGAGGTTTTCAGCAGTTACAATGGATATTACTGGCTATGCATTAGTGATGGGAAATCCATGGAATTTGAGTGGGTGGCTCTTTATTTCAATGACGTTTTTTGGTTAGGACGTTTAGCCTGGAGCCAGAAATCTGAGACCAAAGCCACTCTGCTTCTGGACATCAGATGGCGCTCACACACCACCAGAGAAGTTCTGCAAACTGAAGTTTCCCTTCTGCAAACGGGAAAGGCGCAAGCTGCGGCTCTGTGTGAAATCTGACAACAAATTGATTTCCTGTGGCCTTCTGGGCCATAGCTCTAGTCTCTAAAGGAGGGCTTATTCAATGCACAGGCATGCAAACCTGATTGTAAAGCACCAAGGTCAACTGAGTAGAAGGCGACATCCTATTCTGTGAAAGCAGTGACACTGCCTTTTCTTGCTGGGTCTTTGGGCCTTTTAAACAGCTTCCTTCCAGAGAAAGAAAAGACCAAGGGAAAAGGCAGAGAAAGGCAGAGAGACGGGGGGAGGGTATTCTGTGGTTTCAGAGTCACTGCTGACCTACAGAGAAGCCTGGGCTGGAGATGCCTGGGGCAAATCACTTGCTGGAGCAAGCCTGGGTTTCTTCATGCATGAAATGAAGGCCCTGCCTCAATGTTTTCAGGTCTCCAGGGAGGTGGAGTTTTATAGTCTGTTCAACTTCCAACCCTTACTCTGCAAGAACTGTTATGCGTTGACCTCTCTCCTCCTGTTTTCTCTCTATTATTCCTGGGTCTCCATTGTCAGCCTGCAGGGATGAAGTGGTTAAAGAAAAGGTTCTGCCATGTACCCCCTGAGCTGATATCCTCTTTGAGCCCCAGTTTACTGATCTGCAAATGAGGTTAACAAAACATACTTGGAATAGTTGTTTTTATAAGAATTGAACAAAGTGATAAATACATGGTGAGTCACTTGCTTTCCTGTGTCTCCGACTAAACAGCAAGTGCAGATTAACACCGACCAAGAACTTGAGTCATAAGTCTCCACAGGTTCACCTTTAGTCTCATCACTTCTGAGCCATCACGTTCATTTCCCTTCCGTTGCACTGGCTCCCTGGCTCTGAATGACGTGATTGTTTTCCCACTCGTTCGTTGATGGAACAGATTTCACTGAGCACCTACTATGCTCTCGGCACTGTCCTAGGTAGTGCTGAGAATGTGATAACAAGAAGATCAAAATTGCTGACCTCGTGGAATACACATTTAGTAGCAGAAATAAGAAATAAGTAAATGAACACCTAAGGAACAACTATAAATATTTACTGTGAAGGAAACAAACAGGAGCCACGGGTTGGAAAAATAACAACAAGGGGAGGGATATCATAGTTGGGATGGTCAGAGAAGGATGGGGAGGTGACATCCAAATAGAGAGGAAATGGGGATGGAGGTGAGCACCTTCCTAGGGAGTCAGCTGGGGAACGATCACCGAACAACTGCTGAAAGATTTTTAACAAATACAGCTAAGCTTATAGTAATGTAATGATACCATCCATTCAATAACATTCTACAGTTTCTATCGCCATATTTCCTTGGGAGATTGTATCAAACATATCTTTTTACCCTAGTGTTTCATCTCATCTCAAGTAGGTGCCCAGTGAGCACCTGCTGAATAAAGAAATGGTTATGCTGATCCCCAGTGGAGGCAAGGCAGGTATTGTTGGTCCATTTGAGGGATATTAAGTGACTTGTCCCTGGCCTGATGGCTCACGAGGGAGTGGAACTAGAACTAGGATCCTGGTTTTTTTTTGACCTTTACTCCAGTATTCTTTTCAGTATTTCAATCTTCGGAATGAAATTCCCATTCTTATGTTTATGGAAGTTCTCTTCGGGGTATTAGAATGTTTAGGAGAGACAGTGGTGTCAATCCAAGGGGAATTATCCATGCTGCCTTCCCTCCACCGTAAAATTCTGGGCAGGTTCACACCTGACCGTTGCTGATTCTTGGGCATGTTTTGCAAACCAATGATCAACTCCAATGTTTCAGTGCTTGGATGGGTTGCTGTGAGAAATGACTCCAAAGCTTCAGGAAGGAGGGGGCAGCCGAAGCGTCCGTGTTGTGGAGAATCAGTATTGCGGGAGTGGGGGTGGGAGATGGGGATTTCTTCTCCTTCCCCTCTACATGCACTGCTCCGTGGTGGGAGGTGAAGGTCAGGGAGACCTCACGTGTGTCTCACGTGGTAGTGGGGGAAATAGTTAACTGAAGAGATGCTTGAATAGAATGATTCCAAGTTAGGATCTCTGGTCAAAAAACATTTCTCATGGTGATCTGGAGTGCCACCCACTGGCTCCAATTCCTCATTTTTGGTAGCATATTCACCATGAAGCTTTTCTTTAAATACAAATAATCAACCATTATGCTGGATTCTGGGAGAGAAGCAAAGAAGAATACAGTTTTCCTGCTCAAGAAATGCATTCATTCACTCATGCCTTCATTCACTCCCCAAGTACTTCCTGAGCCCATACTAAATGTCCAGCGCTGTGCTGGGCTCTGAATGAATCAGTTAATATATTTTGAATGCTCATTGTGGGCAAGCACTGACCATTGGAAGTGCTTTTTACGTGTAAACTCACAGGCTCTCAGTCCCCGGTGGTAAGTCAGAACGTGAGGTCTGGAGAGGTCAGGTGACATCCCGGAGGTCGCACTGCTAGGGAACAGGAGTGAGAGGGCTGGGGCTTGGGCGTTCTGGCTGCAGTACCTGAGCCCTGACAGAGTCCCTGCCTTCGAGGAGCTCACAGCCTAGTCGGAGGAGACAGAAATGTGAAGAGACATATGCATTCAGAACATTGATTCTGGTCAATTCCTGTGGCGTAGCAGTTCATACCCTTGAACAAAGTTAGAGCTATAATGGAGGCAGATGTCTCTTGTCTTTCCCTGAGTTTGTTCCTGGGCTAGAAGGCACCGATGTTTAAGCTCACCAAGAAGGAGGTGAGTAGCTACTCAAACTAACCCGTTGGAAGATCTCTTAATTATTTACTTTGGATGTCCCAAGTGTTACTTGCCACATAAATGTTTGAGAAATAAATGAATGAGTATTACCTGATTAGCACCCCACGAACTGTAGCACTGTGGTCATCTTTGACACAGCCTTGGAAACGGCTGGGCAGGGGCGGAGTTTGCCGATAGAACTTACCTGCTGTTGGGGAGGGAACGACTCCTGTCAAGGAAAATATTTAAAGTACATAACATTGGCTTTGTGCGTGATTGCAAATGTCAAAATTCCATTAATCTGATTTTTAAAGTTTAAGGTATTCTGCCATTTGGTTACTAGGGATATGAATAGAATGACATTTATTCGGCTTGGCTCCCTGCGAGCTACACGTGCACATTTGTTCGAAGGGTATCATTTACCCCTTTCACAAGAGTTTCAGGAGCACACCCGTTTGGGCTGGAGAGGCTGTGTGGTCTTAAGGAAAAGAACATACTCGGAAGTTTAGATGCCGATGGAGACAGACCTAATCTACATGAAATCTGAAGTCATAGTGCGAAAAACCCAGTGTGGGTGAGGGAGCGGGGGAACGACACAGACAAGGCAGTGTGACGGAGCTCAAAGGAGGGAGAGAATGGTCGGCCAAGGCCTGGGAGGGAGTTAAGATTCTGTTTCGACTTTGACGGCAGGGAGAGGAAGGAGGAGGTCCCTTAGGTGTGAGGGTGCATGGTGTCCCTAAGCAGGAGTAAATAAGGTCTGTTTTTTTGAGGGAAGGTAATGATTTTTTTTTTCCTAACTGGAGTGAGGAGGTTTTTTTTTTTAAGGTTGTTTAATGAGTACTTAACTACATGCTAGGCATTGTGCCGAACTCTAAGGAGCATTATTAACTTAATCCGTAAACTAGCCCTATGAAGCGGCTGTTACTAACTCCACCTCCGTGTGAGGAAACGCAGGCTAAGGCAGATCCAGTCACTTGCCCAAGGCCACACAGCCAGTCAGTGACAGGGCAGGCACTTGATCTCATGTTTGCCCATACAAAGTTTTTTGTGCTGACCTGTCTGTTGCCATCGCCATGTGTCCAAACCTGTGTATCACCTAAATGTTAATCTCTCTCTTCAGGACTTAATGTAGATAGAGTATATTTAGTATACTTAGTATACTTAGCATTAGTGTATTTAGGGAAAGTGGGTTTATCTCACGTTTCCCCCAAGTTAATTCCCTGTGGCACATATTGTTGTTCATTTCTCTCAGCTCGGGCCGGGAGCTCTGTTCATTTAATCATCGGTCAGTGGGTGAACACTACAGCCGTTGTCCTCGTGATACGATGCTGCCGTGGTGAGTCTGGCTTCAGCAGGAAGGGTACAGGGAGAAGGACCCAGGCTTCCACTGCTCTGTTACTTCGTTCTCTGACATGCCACTCACCTGAAACATTACCGAAGGAAGGAGCTGGAGGGTATCTTAGCTTGGATGTGGGTTTGCATGTGGAAACAGAGAGCCTGCGTTAACGATGGGTTCGCTGTGCCGGGAGCCTGGATCTCCACCACACAGAAGTCTGAGCTGTTGTGGCCGCTCTGCTTCGTGGCAGGAGCAGGGGCCAGACTCCAACCTTGTTGCTCTGCCGTTCGTGACGAAGCGGCCGCATGTAAGGGCCGGGGGCACACACCGGCACGTCGGTGTTTCGGGAGGGTCTCCCAAAGTAGAGCCTGGAAGTCCCATGCGTCACGTTCACAGCCGTCCTTCTGGTGAAAACTGAGCCACATGTTCCTTTCTAGCTGCCAGGGAGGCTGGGAATGTGCTCCATGTTCGGGGTGGCCAAGGAGCTGGCTGAACTGCCAAGGTGTGTTACTAGGAACGCATATGGAGGGATCATGAGTAACCTCTACCTTAGCGGGAGTTCTGAAAAAGGAGAGAGCTATAAAACTTAGATAATGAAGAGTTCGATACAAAAGACTAAACTATTAAAATCTCTTTGGGAGGAAGGCTGTTCCCTAACAGACCTCGTCCAGTGACCCAGTGACCTCGTCCAGTGACCCAGTCCAGTGACCAAAGGCAAGGAGGCACACCCTTGCCTTTGAATTTCGGGTGTGCCTCCTTCTACCACAGGAGACTGTGCTGCCTTCCACAGGGGTTGAGCTCACCTGGGCCCCTCCCCAGCACATCCTGAGGCACAATACCCTGCAGCTGACCTTTGCCGAGTTCTGAGCTGTTTTACCTAGGGTTTTACCCAGAAGCGACACGGGTAGAGAACCCCAGTGTCGAGTTCTGTTGAAGTTGCACCTTGGCATTCTCTAGGAGACCACAGTCAGTGACATGTGTGTGGGTGCACTCACTCACACACGGACACACACTCATATCCTGCCCACAGGCACGAAAGTCATTCTTAGGTTTGATTCAGTCTAAGTCCAAGGTCATGAAGACAAATGCTTTTTAAGGCCACATCTGCGCTGACCCCGCGGCCTGCAGTATGGAGGGAGCCTGTGCTGGAGGTGGAGCGGCGTGAGTTCCTTCTCGCTGGGACTTATCACTCCTATCAGACACCAGGGCCTGAGCACTCCTGTTTAGCTGTTTAAGGAAGCTTGGAAATTACACATTTTCCCCCCTTTGGGGTCCAGTAAAAGTTTTACCCAAGGTGTACTCCATCTCCCCAAACTAATCTAAAAGGCCATAATAAAACAATGCACATACACATTTGCCTGTTTTCAGAGTAAAGCCCAGTGCCTGGGCGGGTGTGGCCGTGAGAGCTGTATCCCCACTTCTCTCTGCTTCAGTGTTGGTTCTCTGACCGCTGGAGACCTCCCCCAGCCTCCAGCGGGTCCTTTGCCCCTCCCCTGCCTCACCGCTTCAGGCTCCAGCTCTTTTCTGACAGAGGACACACTGCACCCTCTGTTAGCTGCTAAGTAGTCACTTTTCCTCGGCATGCCTTTCCCCAGCAGCTCTGTTCCTCAGCAGTTCCCTTCTAGAATCAGAGCATAACTATCTAAGGCAGAAAAAATTCAGAAATATAAAACTTATTAAGGTGAGTAGTTTGTTTTCTTTTTTCTCTTCTCCCTTGCGCCTTCTTTCTAAGCAGATGAGACATTTAACTACTACGCTTTTTAAAGAATTTACGTATAATTTGGGTGTAAAAGATGACTTTATGTTATTATAGTGAACAGACATAATAGAAAAGTGTTACAAATGCAGTTAAAGTATTTTTTTTCCTTTGTCGCATCCTCGCTGTTTGCTTTTCAGGAGCAAAGTCGTAGAGTGAATGCCGACCCTGCCCAGACCCTGCCCAGGCTCCGAGTCTCACTCTGGAGTGCTCCTGCCTGGCTGGCCAGCAGAGTTCCTGGGTGAACATTTCAAAATGCCTGTGCCTGACTCTCACTCCCAGGGCATCTAAATTAATTGGTCTTGAACATGGCTTGAGCCTCAGGACTCAAGGTCCTGTCCTATACGATGACACCCGAAGTATAAATAGGTTAGATGTTGGTTCATCACCATCTTAGGAAATCTGCTCTCAACCTTCTCATAGAGATATTTCTAGTGGGATGCAATTCTGAGTTAGTGACTTATTTAGACATTGCTCTAAGAACACACTGAGATGGTATAGAGAGTAATTGGTGAGCAGCATTGAGGAGCAGGTAGAACTAGAAATGAACTTGAGGTCCCAACTCCTCTGGATCCAGAATGAAGCATGACACAGGTGTGCTGTTGGACAGGAGACAAGGGGACTGAAGGAGCGGGGACACAGCTCAGTGATGTAGACTCAGGAGAGAGTCATGGAGGGGTGGGCCCTGCTACTCTGGCCTCTGACCGACTATGCGCTTTGGCAAAATGCACAGGATGGAGGACCCCACTGGTCCATGAGCACCCACCGAGGGGCTGGGAGGACAAAAACTGCACCCACCATACATCTTTCCACACCCTGTCTTCTCTGAGCTTTTCCACCTGGGGACCACAGGCGGTCCCTACTCACAACAGGGGCCACTGGACAGTTTCTATCTGGATGAGGGGGATTTAGATTTGACTTGGACTTTAAAATTTTCCTAAATCACTGTTTACAGCTCTACCCTTTGGTTCAGTTCATCTTTGCTTCAATCCAGGGGTTTTAAAGGGAGCTTTTAAAAATGGGACAGACAGAGGTGGAAGAAAGAAGAAATTCAAATTGGTCACTCTGGCCTATTAGAGTTTGGGGACAGGGAGCCAGCTGGTGCTGCCTGGGTGCACAGTATTAGCGCAGCTTTGGTTGCCCCCCAAAGGTCGTGTTTCTCTTGGCAAACATTTACTTGGTGTTTTTCTGCACCTACTTGCTCTTCAATGATTGATGAGGTCTATGTATGTCCAGGTACAATAATAGGTAGAATAATATTAAATGATTTTGTTTTGGCTCATATTATATTTCTGCCATATAATCATTTGTTTTAATACATAATTCCCGCCCCCCCCCCCCCCCCCCAGCGCCATGTAACACTGAGTTTGACCTGTCTCTGGATGGTGCTCTCGGGCGCCGGAGGCAGTGCTTTGTAAGACGTACACACTCACTTTGGAGCCTTGTAGTTAAGGGCTCAGATTATCTTCTTTGAAAAATTACGTAAGGTCTCCGAGCCTCAGTTTCTCTTTTCTAAATTGGGGGTAACACGGTCTCTATTTTGTAGTGTTGTCTTTTCACTGCTGTTTTAAAAGTTATTGATGGTATTTTTTAAAACCTGTTTTACAATGTTGGAATCATTCAAGCAATGAAATAAAAGAGTACTGGACTGGAACTCAAAGTATAAATATTAATGCTGATGTAAATACATGATAAATTAATAAATAGTTGGAGGGAGACTAAGCAAATCTCCTTTGCTGAAGAACCACAAGTAATTCAAAATCCAATCTATTTCTCAATCCCAAGTCCATCCGACTGTTTAATGGTAAAGAAAAGAAACATTAATTTTAAAAAGAACCCAGGATATCCCTTAAGAAATTTTCAACACCCAATGACAACAAGTTAACATTGGAGAGGTTAGGAATGTTGGAGAAAGGCATTTTGCCTTCAGAAAGCTGTTAAGCTTTGCCCGGTGGCTCAGTGGGTTGCAGCATCATCCCATGCTCCTAAAAGGTTATAGGTTCGATCCCTGGTCAGGGCATATACCTAGGTTGCAGGTTGGGCCCCTGGTCAGCGTGCATATGGGAGGCAACCCATTGAAGTTTCTCTCTCTCTCTCCTTCCCTTCCCTCGTCCCCCTTCCTCTTTCTCTAAAACCCATATAACATGTTCTTGGGTGAGGATTTTTTTTTAAAGTGATTAAAACAATGTAGATAACTCTCTGCCTTAGGAAAGGGATGGCCTTGAAGGTTTTTCCCCTTCATTTAAAATGATTTTTAATCTTGCAATTCTATAATATGCAGTGTTTGGCAGATCCCTAATGTCCTTTTATTTTTCCCTCTCACTTAGAAAAATGAGGCTGGAGTAGCTGTGTTTAGCTTTGCCAATTTTGTTCTCCCCCCTCTCTCTTCATCCTTACCATCCTCTCTGAATATTATTTTATGGGTATGCGAAAACCATTCCTTTAGCCAAAGGACACATATTTTTAGAAAAATTGTCAATGTGTGTGATTTATTCCCCAAAGGCTGTCTGTATTTCCCTTTTGGCGAGCCTGGCAAAGACGGGTACATTTGAAGGTGTGAAAAGGACGAGGAGAGGATTTGGGAGAAAGATTCGGTGTGTCAGGGCTTTGTACTCCTGTTAAGCCAGGCCTGAGCCGTCTTTGCCTCTTCCCTACCTGCTTCCCTCCCAGAAGAGATCATGCTTATCCCGCGGCTTTGCACCCTGCCTGCTGGTGCCTGTTGGAAGGGTGTACTTGCACAGTGCTTTTTAATGCATGCTTTCCACTCTGCTCACCTTCATAGTTTCAAGGACCCAGTCTTGCTAAATCTTTCTTTCTGTGAAATAGTTCAGCATCAATGCCTTCCCAATTTCCAAGACTAGGAGCAAAAGGAGTGTGGCAGGATAGATTGTGAGCTGCTTGTTTTATCCTGTTATCTCTCCGCCTTCTCTGTTTGAAGAATACAGCCTGCTCTCGTTCTTTCTCTCTCTCAGAGATCGCTGTGGGATAGAAAGGAGAAACAGCTAACTTTTTCCTCTCTCCTTCCCTCCCTCCCTCCCTTCCCTTCTCTCCCTTCCTTTTTTCTTCCTTTCCTTCCTTGGAAAAGACTTGACGATTTAACAATTAATGGGAATGTTCTATGAGGAGAAGAGAAATAGATAAGGCCTTTGAGGACCTGGGGAAATTGAGGTGGAAGGTTCTTCCCAAACTGAGAAGAAAGAGGTGTGAGGTCTCAGGGGAGACAAAGTACATGCATGGCACTGAGGCCTTGTCCGAGGAAGGGGGGAGACCCCAGAAAAATGACACCTAGATTAAGAGAAACCTCGAGGGTGACGACCGCTAGTCCAGGAGAAGGTCTCTAACGTTCATTCACGGTGAAGGGACCAGGGCTTGGAGAATGAGGGTGTTCACCTAAGGCTCTTCCTACCTTTTCAGAACTCTAGGTGGCCCAACTGATTCCGGTGCAGCCTGGGGTACTAGTTGTGACTGGGATGAAAATGCAGTCTTGTGCCACATTAAGTGGATTAAGAAGCGATAAAACAGCAACATCTCTTAAACACCTGAGCTTGTGGACTGAGATTCATCGCTGCTGCACTAGAACTAATTCATGGCTAATTGATTTGAGGGGAGAATATTGATCATTCACACCAAAGGCAGATGTTTGAGTAAGCCCCAGCAAAAGGAGAAACTGCATGTCGTTTCCCCTCTCAAGGAGGAAGTAAAAAGTGTCAGTAAATATATAGAATTTTGTTTTTCTGTGTAACATCAGGGTTCAAAAACCCCAACTGAAGTTTCTTTTAGAGAATACATGTATCTTGAAATTCTAAGGGTTTAAAAATCATTTGGGGCCAAGTTTTGGGTACGAGTGCAGAGGGGGTCATTGACTTTCCTCCCCAGTTGTCCTTTATTTTCCGCATCCAACTAACACACTTTCTCTTTGGGGGGAAGGCCCTGGTCAGGGAATCAGGACCTGGATTCCGAACCTCAGCCTTGGATAAGCCATTTTACTCTGGAATATGCGTAAACCGAGGGGTTGGGCATACCTGAGAGTGCCCTGCCCCAAATGACAGTGCATCCTTTTATTTTTTAGATTTGAGGATGTAGAGCTAGTTGTGGGGAATGTAGTACAAAGAAGACGGAGCTTGCTCTGAGAACCAAGACTCATTTGGCCTTTTTTTTAATGTTCAACATTTTTATTTTTAGTTATCTATTTTTGTTGTTTTTCAGTTACAGTGGTGCCAGTTTTTCCCCTCTTGCTCTCTCCTGCCTCACCCAGCCCCTGCTCCCTCCTTCAATCCCCACCCTGTTGTCCATTATCATGGGTCCTTTATACATATTTCTTGACCAGACCCTCCCTGTTCTTCCCCATTATCCCTCTCCCCCCTCCCCTCTGGTCACTGTCAATCTGTTCCTTGTTTTCCTGCCTCTGGTTCTATTTTGCTCATTTGTTTGTTTTGTTCTTTAGGCTCCTCTTATAGATGAGATCATATGGTATTTGTCTTTTACCACCTGGCTCATTTCACTTAGCATAATACTCTCCAGTTCCATCCATGCTATCATGAAGAGTAGGAGTTCCTTCTTTTTTCCTGCTGCATAGTATTCCATTGTGTAAATGTACCACTTTTGTTTAATCCACTCTCTTACTGATGGGCACCTAGGTTGCCTCCAGCACTTAGCTATTGTAAATTGTGCTGCTATAAACTTCAGGGTGTATAGTTCTTTTGAATTGGTGATTCAGGGTTCTTAGGGTATAATCCCAGCAGTGGGATTGCCGGGTCAAAAGGCAGTTCCATTTTTGGTTTTCTGAGGAAATTCCATACCATTTTCCACAGTGGATGCCCCAGTCAGCATTCCCACCAACAGAGCACCAGGGCTCCCTTTTCCCCATAGCCAGCACTTGTTGTCTTAGAGGAAAACATAGGCAATGAAATGTCAGGTAACCCACGCAGCAATATTGTACCAATATAGCTCCGAGGGAAAGGGACATAAAGGAGAGAATAAACCAATGGGACTGCATCAAATTAAAGAGCTTCTGCACGGCTAAAGAAAACAGCAGCAAAATGAAAAGGGAACCCACTGTATAGGAAAATATATTTGCCAGTGATTCCTTGGACAAGAGTTTGATCTCCAAAATATATAAAGCACTCACGCAACTCCCCTCCAGGAAGACAAACAATCCAATTAAAAAATGGGTAAAGGACCTGAACAGACCCTTCTCCAAGGAGGACATACAGAGGGCCCAGAGACATACAAAAGGATGCTCACATTACTAGCCATCAGAGAGATGCAAATTCAAACCACCACCATGAGATACCACCTCACATCAGTCAGAATCACCATCATTAACAAATCATTTGGCTTTTAATATCACTGGCTTTTATTAATTTTTGGCAAATTACTTAATTTTTCTCAACCCCCGTTTCCCAAACTGGAAAACATTGGTGATTTTGGTATTTAGGACGAAGTGCAGTGGTGTATGAGGAAGTGTTCTGTAAGTTATGAAGCACCACACAGATCGAAGGCCTTACGGCCGGTTGGTGACCAACGGTATTTGAGAGCCTTAAAAATGATGGGTGTGTCTGGAGCAGAAATGCAGAGGAGCCCGCCAGGACCTCATGTCTCAGAGAGTGTTCAGTGTAGACAAGGACCAGACTGATGATATATGTGAAATACAGGATGCTTGGCAAAGAACACTCTTTAAAAAAGTTTACTGGGCCCTGGCTGGTGTGTCTCAGTGGATTGAGTGCTGGCCTGCAAACCAGAAGGTCGCTGGTTTGATTCCCACTCAGGGCACAGGCCTGGGTTGCAGGTGAGGTCCTCAGTAGGGGATGCCCAAGAAGCAACCACACATCGATGTTTTTCTCTTTTTCCCTCCCTTCCCCTTTCTCTAAAAATAAATAAATAAAATATTTAAAAAATAAAAAGGTTTATTGGGGTAGCATAAAGAGCTGGGGCCAGATTTTTGTATGTTATAAAACGAAGTATGTAGTTAAAGTAAAAAAAAAAAGGGTTTTCACCAAGCCTTCTAAAATCTTCCAAAACCAACACAGACATATCTTTTATTTTTTTTAATTTCAATTTTTTCTGGGACTTTTATATATCATATAGTAGCAAACAATTCACATACTAATTGGAGAATGCAAATAAACTTCTTTGGGTGAGAATCTTCATTCTGTTAAATTCCAGACCGATAAAGATTCTTACCTTTTTGATTTCTTGAAGGTTGTTAACCTGTGTCTTCTTCACAACATCCTTGTGAGTTAGGTGCCATCATTATCGTCAGTAACCTTGTTTTCTAGGCAGGAAGCTGAGGCACAGAGAAATTAAATATCAGCAGCTGGGTCTGAACCTGAACCTGGGTGGCCTGACTCCAGGGCCTTGCACTTAACCAGTGTTCTAGGTTGCCACCAAAACACAGAATCATTTCTGATCTGATATGCATTGTGTTCTGTAGGACACCCAGAGTTCTCAAGGACAATGTCATTGGGAAACATTGTTTTACATTGTTCAAAGTGACGTCCATGACAATCTGTTAACAGGGTTGAAGCAATGAGTAAAGACAATGTCCTTTGTGTTAAGGATTCTCCAAAATGGTGTTATGGGAATCTTGAGGCACATAGAAGTGACAATTAGAAGAGGAGAAAAAAAAAAGAAAAGAAGAAGGAAACAACAGAATGACATTTGGAAAAGACATAATGGAAAAACAACATATGTCAACATTATTTTAATATAACTCACTTGAATTCACAGCATATTGTGAACAGTTTTCACTAAGGTATTTGAATTTTCAGAGAAGTCTTTTTTCTGTTAGAGCATCCCTTCATTTATTTATTTTTAAATTAAACTTATTGGGGTGACATTGGTTAATAAGATTATGTAGGTTTCAAGTGTGCAATTCTATGATACATCGTCTCTATTGCACTGTGTGCCCACCACCTAAAGTTAAATCATCTTCTGTCACCAGGTATTTGACCCCGTTTACCCTTTATTAGCCCACCCACCCCCTTCCCTCTGGTAACCATCGTACTGTTGTGTCTGTGAGTTTTTGTTTGTTTCTCTTGTTTGTCCATTTCTTACTTTCAATTTCATATCCACATATGAATGAAATCCTGTGGCTCTTAACTTGTTCCAACTTACTTTGCTTAGCTTCATAACCCAAGGTTCATGCACATTGTCACAAATGGCAGTATTTCATCTTATCTTTTTATTTAAAGAATCTTATGTCAGGTATTTGCATGTCCAGATACTGGAGCAGAAGTAGATACCTATGTAAGTCATTTGTATAGCAAATATATCAAACAAAAAATGTGAGGTCTTTGGATAGAGGATTCTATTCATGATGAATTTCTATATGCTAAACACACTCACATGTAATGATAAATCATTTTGAAAATACATGGGGAGCTGTGGTAAAGCTAGTACGTGAGCAACAACAATAAAATGTTACAGTTGTGATAGCCAGGTGTTTCATTTCCCCATTAAGACCTACTCACCTTCAAACATTGAGGGCACCTTTTGAGGAACAAGGAAATAAGGAAGCACCTCGTGATAATTGTGGTATTACCACAGTTGGTATTGTGGCATTGCGTTGTCAACACCCTTTGATGGTGGTACTGAAAAACATTTCGATACAAGGTGGCAAGTTTAGATGGAGAAACTGGAGTTCGCTTGAGAAGAATTACATAGTCTTTCAGTGAAAATTTGCATTGTGTGATCACTTCCTAAATACATATAAAACACCAGTTTTATCTCCTCCCCTCGCCCTCCCTCTCTTCCTCCCTCTTCTCTCTCCCTCCCTCTCTTATTTTCCCCCCTTTCTTTCTTTCTTTCTTTAGTGTGTATTTATGGAGTGTCCACTATACTCCTGTCCTTGTTTCAGTCACTCAGAGTGCAGTGGGACAGTGGGGATCAAGATAATCAATATCTCCCCAATGCAGTCCCCATGTTCTTCATTTTCACTGCCATTTCTCATCAATAAATGCACACTGCTACTCTAACTAGACTTCTAACTGCTTTCCTGGCCTCCAGCTTTCTCCCTCTAATTTGTTTAGCATATGGCTACCAAATGAATTCTCCACACAGTGAGGGCGTAATACTACCTACCCCATAGAGTTAAATGAACCTTGCAGGCAAAGACTTTGCACTGTAATTTCCCACTCAGTATCCGTTCATGTTGTTATTTCAGGGCCCACATTGGCTTCTCCGTCTCCATTAGGGAGAGGTTAGCCTCTCATCCATCACTTGTGCTCCCCCGAGGTTTTGTTTGGGGCTTGACCTGTAACATATCACTGTACTTCTGCTTGGCCTCACGTTTACGGCACGGTTAGGTTCAGGTTAGGTTTTTGATACACACGTAGGAATTATCCAGTCCTCCAGGTGATGATCCTCTGTGGATAACAGGGAGACAGCATGTGTCTGGAGCACCTTTTAGTGTTTCAGGTTCTGCTCTGACAACCTACACTCAGGCTGTCTGTCTGTGGGATGCTGTTACTTCCACTAAGTTAATGCTGATACAACACTGAGTCTCAGCGAAACCAAAGTGGCTTTCCTGAAGACACACCGTAAATAGCTAAACTGGGATTCACCCTCGAAAATTAACAGCAACAACAGCAACAAACCCTCGATTTGTCCCTGCCCCTGAGAGATTCTAATTCCAGAAGTGGGGTATCAGGGGGTCTGAATTTTGAATAAACTTCCCAGGAGATTCTGATGTGTGCACCACTTTTTGAGAAACATTGACCATGAGAATGAGCTTGCCAACGTGAAGAATTGAGCTCAGGGACACAGTGCTGCTGGGCGTCATTTGGTACTTCAGTTACATTGAAAGGAAGACAATAGCATTCACTTAATGTGTGAATGTTATTGAATGTTTTGCACATTCTGTGAATGTGAATACTCACAGAAGAGTATTTAATGCAACACCAGGGGTGCACTTCTCTGTTGGGCAGATATGGGATAGCTTACAATGGGGAGAGCATTTGAAATGATTATGAAGGCATGCTCTGAGCTGAAGACCAGTCCAGGAGTGGATTTAACTGGGTTGCCTAGACATGTCAAGATTCTGTGTTCCTGCCGAGAGAGAATCCAGTGTCAGCTTGGACCCCACCTGGAAGAAGTCTGGGAGAGAGCATTTCCTCTGTCCCCAGATGAAAATACAGTACGTACAGTGAGGAATCATTGTTATCAGTCTAAAAAGACAATGCCCACCTTGGTCCTGAATAAGCAGTAGGAGGCACTGGAGTGTGATTTTTGGAAGAAGCAAATTGTCACAAAAATAGACGACAAATAGTGACCCAGAATGAGCTTTGGGCAAATTCATTATGAGAAGCTGAGTGTTTCCTGTCTGTTGTAATTAGGGTTCCAATACAGGACCAAAACATCCCAGTGCAGGGTTGAGTTAAGCAGCAAGAAAGCACTTACAGAACCCAAAGAGCTCCATAATGCCCAAGAGCAAAGATGCTGTCTTGGTTATTTCTCACCAGGAACTACACCCTTTGAGTCACTTCCATGGGATATAGGCTAGGTGTAAGTTAACTCCATTATAAATGCATATACTTAACATTCTAGGGTAGAGTATGTTCTGATTATTTCCATATAATTCATTTGTGGTCTTTATAAAACTCTGAGTTTGAGTCCCTCCAAGTTTTATGGTGGAAAAATGAATTGAGTGGCCTAAACATAAAAAATATTATACTCGAAAAAATATATAATGTGAAAATATCTTATTAGTAATTGCTCTATTTCATTTAAAAAAGTACAGGGGAACCTTGGCTGGTGTAGCTCAGTGGATTGAGCGCAGGCCTGTGAACCACACGATCACGGTTGGATTCCCAGTCAGGGCACATGCCTGGGTTGCGGGCCAGTTCCCAGCAGGGGACTCATGAGAGGCAACCATACATTGATATTTCTCTCCTTCTCTCCTTCCTTTCCTCTCTAATGATAAATAAATAAAATTAAAAAAAAATAAAAATAAGAAATAAAAAAGTACAGGGCAAAAAAAGAATGGCTGGAAGTAGACATTGCTTATCTTAAATAATGAAAACAGGAAACCTGGAAGAAGATAAAATACAGATCCAAACTTCAAAGTTTACCTATAGCAATAATGTAAATTGCATCCTAAATAACATTTCTCTTTTTTAAAAAACAGTATATATTTGCAAGTTCTAAAGTGAATGTTACCTACTCCGAGTTATAAAATATGCATTCAGCTTATTTGAAACAAAAGGAGGATGACAGATTCTACACATGAGAATTTTTAGAAATACCACCGACATCTAACACTGTTTTTTGCATATCAAGGATTTTTTTTGGCAACAAAGAGCACCACGAAACAGGAGCATATTAAGGAATTCATGTAGAAACTGGCTGTAGTCTTGCAAATGCCAAACACTTAAGGTATTTGATATTTCGCAGAGTGGCTGAAAGGACAGGCTTTCTTCTGTCTTCAGTTTCTTTCGTTCTCTTCCTGCACTGGGCCAGCTCCTCAGAGATCAAAACCTGCCAGGCTGTATCTTTTATTTCTCAATTTCTGTAAATGCTCTTCCTGCATTAATAGTTAATGCTATATTGTTTTTTTATAGAAGGCAGATAAATATTCATTTGAGGAATGAACCAGAATAATTACAAAACTGCGAAGATACTTTATTTTATTCCATTAAATTGATTGAAATGATATTTGTTCTTCTTGAAAGGTCCTATCTGTGTTCTGCCAAGGCCAGGGCTTAGCAAAGCGTGGACACTCACTAAATGGGAGTAATATTTAAAAATCCCTTTAAGATTGACTGCCAGAAAAATATTTGACTTCTCTGAGAAACTTACTTGCTTTTAAATAAAATGAATAATGAGAATTATGCACGGTGGGGCAAAAGTAGGCTTACAGTTTTTCATATGGAAAATAATGCAATAACTAATAAACAAAAATACAAGAATAAATGCCTTTCGTGTACTCACGACTCTAAACCTACTTTTGCCCACCCTGTTTACTTTGACTTGTTTACCTATTTTATATAACTGATGGACCCACAAAACTAAATTTAGTGTTTCAATAGTTGTCAAATTCTAGACACTGAATGTACTAGTCATTTTACAACGACAAAACTTAGCTGTTTTATTTGGGTACTAACATACTGATCAGCTTCCATTGGTTTTCGGAAGATGAAAACAAAACAATAGCAAGAAAGAATGTTGTAAGGCCTCCAATTACGAAGACTTTTCATAGACATTAGGCTATAGCCAAGCAGAATATAGAATATTTATGTATTAAAAATAAAATCAGGTCATGTACCAATGACACATATACTTTATTCTTTTACTCTAGTGCTGGCTGTTTAAAATATTTAAACTATCATAGGAGAAGCAGTCTGTATAGCTGATTTGTGCCCCACTTAAAAAAACAAAATAAAACAGAAACCAACATTTTACAAGGGTGGGGACATTTCTGTTTTGCAAAGAGGATTCTAAGAGAAGCAAACACACAAATTTACACAGTGTTGCAACACATCAAAGCACCATGCTACACTCACGAGTGCATGGACAGAACCCGGCACACCTGCCCGGTAATCCTGGAGCACCGCCTTCTGCCGGCTGACGTTTGCCGAGTCAACCAACTCCTCCACACTTTCCTATTTGTAAAAATTTTTAAAACAATTTCTTATATTCATAGTTGCAAGGATCTATAATAATTTATATAATAATATAATACGGAGAAAGCTTGGTACCAATGAAATATTCTATAATTGGTGGCTGTTGAATTAATAACAGCCTAGAAGTGTGCAGGACGTGAGCCCTCACGGGATCTTCAGTAGATTGAACCGAGCAGGCAGAACAGCGCCAGCAGTGAAACAAGCTGTTTCTTCTTCTAGGGTGATTCTGGCTCGTTCTCTCTGCTTATGAAGCTGGGCGTGACGGTGGAGACTTGACCCTGTTTTTAATAGCAAGTGTTATTAAATATTAGTTTTTGCAACACTAAGGACCTAACATAGTGTTAGTGACATCGTTCTGCTTCACCATTTTGCTGTAAGGAAGAGAAAAAATACTTTAATTGCTTATGAGAATCACGGTGGACATGTTTTTCAGGCCACGAGGTTGTTGTCTGTAACACCCTGGAATAATTATCTACTTTTCCTCCACATCCGCCCTTGGTTAATTGTGTATATTTTCTGTGGATTGCATCAGAGATGTGCTAACATTATGCACATAGCATAATACACAGATTGAATGTGGACATTGTGCCTGAGGCCTTCCTCAGGAATAGGACTTCGAGTCTTAAAGTCAGTCAAGTTCTGGAAGAAGCTGGACCAGTCAGTCACCCTAACGGTGACACACCAAACTGTGAAAAGCTTGGTCAGTACATGCCACTTTGACTAGTACTAGCATAGGAAGTGGAAAGTCAACTTAATTCACAAAGAACAATGACAGCCATGTGCGTCACCAGTAAGACTTGTGCTTGCTTTAAGTCTCAGGAGTATTTTCACCGTATTCCCTGCATGGTGTTTGCAACATACAGCAGTGAATGGTAACTACCAACCGAGGATTAATGAACCAACTCAGCAAGGAATAAGCAATAGCCAAATTCACTCAGTAAGGGTTTGTAAACCATGTTCTCAGGCTTGGAGGGGCTCTGTGGGAAATATGAAATTGGACGGGTTGAAAGAAAGGGAGGTATAATCCACTGCAAAGAATCTCCTTGGTTCGAACTGACTCTTCTCTTGTGCAATTGCCTTCATGAGCCTGAGAAACATAAGGAGAAGAACAAGGGACTCTGGAGTCTTGCAAAACGGGGAAGGAACCCTACCTCCATGACTTCTTACCTTTGTGGCCTGTATTGAGTTACTCAGCCTCTCCGAGCTTCTGCAGCCTCATCTCTGAAATGAGAGGTCTTTAGTCTAGATCACTCCTTTGTAGGATTCTCTGATGACACTCAGAGAATTGTAGTACATTGCATTTGGGCACATAGCTCAGTGGCGTGTTTGCTCATCGTCAGCGTCCCTGTTAGCTCTTTGAGAAGGGCCATCTCTCTTTTTGTTTTAGCTGTGTCGTTGTCATGGACATTCAATTGCCTGCTGTTGAATGGAGAAATGAGGATTGCATGAGATAATTTACATGTAAAGTTCCTGGAAGCTTCTTTTTTTTCTCTCTCTCCAAGTCAATCTTACCCAATGCTTAACATTTCTGCTTTGCTTCTATATTTGTAGAAAAGGGTCCAGTTAACATTAGATATTTTGCAAATACATAGAGAAACTGAAAATCCAAAGATCAAATGGTATATCTGATCTTTGGATATACCATATTTGATAACCATTTGATTAAATAGTTATCAAATTTGCATATTTTGCGTAATGCCAATTCTTATCGTATCCATTTGAGACCAAGGAATTGTGGCCATGGAGAGCTGGTGGTTGATTTTGTTGTGACTAGTGTGGTTCCTATATTCACGGTGAGCATGAACTGATTACCAACAATTTAGATAGATTGCATAGATTTTAAGAATATTTGTTTATGCCAAATTTTGAGTCCAGTTATTGCATCCTCAACAAGAATAGTGTCTGAGCAGGCAGTGAAAGTAAGGACGGGCAGGAAGTTTATTCATTTTATCCAATCAGCTCAGTATTTCAGCTGTCTGTGATTTTCTGTCCAAATTATGTGGTTGATTGCTTCAATTTTTTTCCTTCCTTCCACATGTCTAGACACTTTATTAGAACTGACAAAGAAGATGAGAGAACGAAGTGGTGTGCTCACCTCTGTGCCCAGGACCTTAGGAGGAGGAGGAGGATCTTAGAACTTAGTCCTTTCTAAAAAAAAAAATCATACAAAACAGCCAGACCATTTATTTTTACAAGGAAAACTGTTCCTTGTACAATTCACCAAGAAGTTAATATGGGACAGATCAGAGTACTGAAGTTATGTCCTGTTTTTATGGTGGGCTTAAGGAAAATTCCAATGACCTTTCAAGGAATTCTTTAATTTTTATGTGTTTTTTAAGAGTTATCTAGCTATAATAATTCAAAAATTGTATTGTTCTATGATATGATCTCTGAAAATCCACAGTGAATGATGCCCTCACTATTATTTTCTAGATTAATGTTAGTTTTGCCTCACCAACTACCCTCTCTTTCTGAATATGTCACTCTTTGCAGGACTTTCTTGGGTGTTGGAAGGAAGGGGAGGGAACATCTCTTCCTCTACCCATTTTAGGTTCTCCACCTGGGGCCCTGGAAGCTCTCCACCTGGGGCCCTGCGAGGTAGACTAGCCAAAGCAGGATTAAGAAGAGAAAAACAAACAGATGTTTGTTGACATGGGCATGTGCACGTATCATGCAGGGGTGCCAGAGATGAGGGGCTCAAAGGTTCGCTTAGCATTTTGGCGAAGCAACAGTGGATTTTTGGATAAGCACCAAGACAAGGGAAAGGGCCTTGAGTCTGTGGGGGCAGCAAAGTGTGGGGAGGCAAATATAGGGGAAACTAGTGGAAGATAAGGGCAGGTCGATAAAGGTTGCGTGTAGATCCCTCTGGTACCACCCCAGGGTGATAAGGGTCTAAAGTTGTGTCTGGTGATTCATTGTTGTCCTTCCTGGTAGAGAGGGGAGCAGGGACACCTTTGTAAATCTGTGTCCCGGTTTAGGCATGTGAGCTTTTTTGTATCCGGTTTTTCTCAGTTTCCTTCATCTCAAAAAAATCCTTAAGCCAAAGGGGCATATTTTGGGGTGATGTATTTTGCTATCCGACAATGCCATTGGCTTATTCTTATGCTGCTTTTGTGTGTTTTTTTGTTTGTTTTTTAAACTGTAAAATGAAACAAAGATAAAGGTTGTATTCAGGGCTTAAGTTAGATACATATACTTTGTAGAGATCAATTACATGACATTGTATGAAAACGAACTGTGACTTTTTAAAACAGAAAAGTATAGCAAGATCCCCTCTTTTATTCTCTGTATCAGTTCATTCTGACAGTTTCTGACCAAATGTAAAATTATCATTTGGCAAATAAGATTTCTAGAATAAACATAAGTCAGAGAAATTTAGACATAAATTAAAGTCAAGATATATTACATCAATAGATAGGAAGACTCTATTTTTTAGATGTGTATTCAACCACATTGGAATCCTAGTCAAATCCTATTAGGGCACCTTTAGTTTTGTAGATACTGCTCTGCACCTGTTAGAATGTTTAACACAAATGTAAAATTGAAAACACCTACCTTACCAACTGCTGACAAAGGGTGGAGTATTTGTAACTCTCACACACAGTGGAAATGTAAATCTATAGCAACTTTGGAAAACAGTGAGTGGATAAATTATTCTAGTGTATCTATATAGTTAAATTTACTCAGCAAAAAAAGGAATTAACTTTTGATACATACAGTGACATGGATATTGAAATAATTATACTTAGTGGAGAAAGATGAAAAGATAGATACTGTATAACTTTATAAAATATTATAGAAAATGAAACTTACTCTATACTATTGTGAAAGTAATCAGCTCTGTGGGTGTTTGGGAAAGCAGTAGTGGGGAGGAACAGGAGGGAGGGATTAAACAGCTTTCCAAGGACATTTCTTGGGGTGGTGGATATGTTCATTGTGTTCACACTAACGCTGGTTTCACTGGCAGGTACAAACTGAACACTTGAAATATTTGCAGTTGTTTGTCAATTACATGTCTATAACACTACTTGTATACTCCTTATACTCTGAGCTATTAAAAACGACTGTTTTGATGCCCGGGTAAAAAGCGCCTCCCAGTGGCGGAGAAGCCCACCGGAGGCAGCCAGGTCCGCGTGCTCTCGCTCTGAAGAGGGTGCCCTCCTGTGAGGCCCGTGGACGTGGGGGCCGATGCCCTCCTGCACTGAACAACGCCCTTCGTGTTTTATGTTCAGACTTACCGACGGAAAAGGGACTGTCTGGGAGGTTTTCATTCTATGTCTGTCCTCCTGTTCCTACCCTGTGAAATGCTAAGGTGGTATTTTATATTGGCTCAGATTTAGACATGTTTCCTCACATTTTTCAGTCTGAAGGATTGCATGCCACGCCAAGGGAAGCCAGGCTGCTGCTCCTGTCACGTGGGTGGGTGTCACGTGGGTGGGTGTGGCTTCCAGGACAGGGCCTGGGTAGCCCTTGGGGTGTGTCTTCCACAATAGACAGAAAGGGATGCAGCCGAAAGACCAGGACAAAACCAGAGATGAAGAAGGCAAGCAGGATCCGAACTAGATATGCTACATTGGCCCTCCGTAAGGGAAGGGTGGAATGGGGGAGGGGGAAAATAGTTCTGTAGCTAGAAGAAAAAGCCAAAAGCCTAAAGCAGAAATGAGATGAGGGAGGTCAAGACGTTGGTCAAAAAGAGGTGTGAGTGCCCGGAACCCTGGCGAAGTGTTGCTGTGTCGCTTGGGTCAGAAGGCACAGGGTTGAAGGGCCTGAACCCTGGATTGAAAGTGTGTGTTCAGTGATGTGTCCTCTGAGGAATTAAAGTATCCATCCTAATCTAGAGATACAGTCATTGCCTTCTCCGTTTCTTGCCTTTGAAAATTTTCCAGACAGGACATGATTTCTTCTTCTTCGGTAAAAAGAGGGAATCCTCTCTTAAATATTTAGATCCACTTATTATAAGAAAAGGAACAGATTAGAAATGGGAAAGAGAACAAGGAGAAAAGGGGCATATAAGTGATAAATATTTAAAATATGTGCAGTATGAAATGCATTACAGAAATGTATTTATTGGAAGAATGTTACCCAGATAACTAAACTGATTAAAATATCTTACATCTGTAGTCTTTCTGGGACCAACAGTAAAGGGATTTTACACTGACTTCCCTAATCAGGAGGGATAACTTGAGAATATCCAGGGTCTTCCAATATCTGTAAAATTTTAAAATTTAAAAGTTATGAAGATTTAAAGGAGAGAGAAAAACCAGTTTTTTTACCCAATTACTTTTGACTTAAGTTCAACAGACGTGAATAGAATGCTTAGTTTCATCTGACACTATCTGGACTTGGTCTTCTTCTCCCCGGTGCAAAGAATGAAGACAAAGTTGTAGAGCAATGTCCCTTCTTGCACCAGGCAGTCACATTGCCGCTCCAGAGGCCGGGCAACCTGAGAGACGTCTGCATCATAGCCAGCGCTTATTTTTGAGCAATGTGTTACTACCGTCTATCTCAGAATTGAGCAATACATGGAGACTTTTTAATGAAAAAAATCTCATAACCTTTGTTGAAAATATTTTTATTATGTTACTTGAAATGTACAAATATAACATTACGTATATACTCCTTATACACTTAGCTATTAGTCAATGTAAACCAGAATAAAAATGTATACATTTAGTATTCAATGTACTTTAAAACCAACTAAATCCCCTTTGTAATGAGAACTTTCGCACCCCAGGCACACCTGTCTCAGTGGAGGCGCACCCTGCCATGGTGCTGTGACCCTCTTCAGTCCACACTGAGGACGAGTGTGGGGTCGTGGACACCATGTGGGCTTTGGGGGCCGTCACATCTCAGTTGGAATGCCTTGTCTGATTTTTTGGTTGTTGTTAAGTAGTGTGACCTTGGACAAGGTAATCTAACTTTTTATGCCTCGTTTTTCTCATCTGTGGAATGGGGTGTGTGGGTGGGTAAAACCCATTTTTCAGGATTTAATGAGATCATTTAGGATGCCACTCACAGAAGGTAGTCAATAATTATTAGTTCCTTCTCTTTCCCTAATTAATCTAGGTTGTTTTTTAAAAGTTTCTCACAAGTTTGGATTTCCGAAAAGAGTTACAGCCTCTCAGACTGTATTAAAAACGACTGAGCTAAGAATCCTTGAAATCTCAAGATAATCAAAGCTCTCCCTTTCCTACCCATTTCTCTGTGGTTGCTTATGCTTTCTTCCTCCATCCATAAGGTCCTTCCGGACATTACCACATGCCCGAATCCAACTCAGACTCGGAGTTCCAGATCGAGTGCGCTGACTCCAGGCAGCTCTTCTAGATTCATGGCTGGAGTGATTCTAACACCCAGAGCATTTTGTCTGTCCCTCTCTGTGTTGGCTATGACTTACACAATGGTGGAGCCCTGAGGATGGACTTGGAGAGCAGCCTTTCCCTAACCCAGCCCAGCAAAGGACTGCTGGGAAACAGCTTCAGACAGACCACCCCACGGGAGCAGCCCCCTCGAGGCTCCTCAGCACATGGGGTGAGTAGGCAGCCTCAGAGCTGTGAAAGGGGTTTTGGTTCTGAGGGTTACTGGCTTCCCATCAGCCTTTTCAGCCAGTTATGCGTGCCCCTACAGAGAGAAGTCCAGTCAGCCCCTACTTTCAAGGAGATCACAGTTTAGCTATTTATACCTTAGGATATTAAGGCATAAATCTTATGTATTTGGAAACGTTTTCCTAGTGTTTTAATCTCTCTTGCTCTCTGTTTGGATAGGGTAAATCCTTGATGTTTACTTAAATTTCATAGTGTACTTTATGGCTTGAAATGAGATTAGAAACTTTCCTCTCGCTTGGATCAAACATAAGTAGGAGGCTATGGCTATTGCTGGTACTTACAAATATGGCTACATCATTTCAGACACTCAAGTTCAATCTGGGTTGATTGGTTAGACCATTCATTCATTTCATCAAACATCGATTGAGCGTCCTAAAGGTTGTAGGTATTAGATATGTACCCTTAAGTCAAACATGACTCTTATTTCTGAGGAAGCTGATAATTTAGTAGAGAAGACAGGTAAATAAACCACAATTCTAGTGTAATATGCAAGGTGATAAATGTTACGATATCAGAATGCACAGCATGCTCTGAGGACACACAATAAGGAAATCTCCAATGAAGTGTTATACTCCAGAAATGTGCTTGGAACATTTTGAAAGTTGAGTAGGTATTTAGTAGGCGTGAAAGGGCACTCAACACAGGAGGAACAGTATCAGGAAATGTGCAGATACACAATAAGCACTGAAACATTTTGGAAATACGCAGTCGTTTTGTTTGTCCAAATCAACGAGTGTTGAAGAGGGAGGTAGGGAAGCTAGAGATGATGTTGGTGTCCATAGGAAGTGGGTCCTTTGTGGGCTAAGTTTAGGATGTTGAATTCTACCTTCAAATCTTTGGCGGGGAAGAAGGAGAGGAGCGGAATTGCAAAGGAAACACCCTGAAGAGATTTTGGGGGGGATAATTTTAGATTTAGATATTGCAGACTGAGTTTCCACATGCCCCTTCACTTGCTTTTGCTTACCTTAACACCTTATCTAATCAGAGAACATTTATCTAAACTAAGAAATGAACTGATTAAAGAATAGAACTTTACACAATTTCATCAGTTTTTTCACTAACATTCCTTGTGTGCTCCAGAATCCAATCTGGGGTCCCTCCGTCATCTTCAGTTGTTATATTACCTTAATCTAGTATAGTTCCATGTCTCATATGACCTTGACACTTTGGAGGAATGCCGCTCACTCATTTTGTAGTGTGTTTCTTGGTTTGAACTTGTCTGTTGTTTCCTCATGATCAGAGTAAGGAAGTCTAACTCAGAAATGACCTGCCCTTCTCAGGATATCCTATCAGGGGGGTACATTAATTTTTTAGTTAACATTTGGTGATGTTAACTTTGATCACTCAGTTAAGGCAGTGCCTGCTGGGATTCTCCATCATACACTTAACATTTTTGCTTTTGTAATTATTAACTATTTTGGAAATGTCAACTAAAAATGTAGAAGAATAGCTTGATGGGGATTTAGACACATCTAAGAAAGGATATCATTGTTAATATTTTTCATATATATGGTGATTTCTGAGCTGGCTGTCTCTCTCTCATTGAAGGTCCAAGCATTCTTGACAAACACAGCAGTAGTAATTCAGGCATCACTGCTCAGTGGAGACTAAACCAGCCCGACAGATGTGACCCTGTGCGCAAGCTCTAACTCCACATGGCCAAGTTCCCTGGATCTTTAATTTCCCTGCCCCTCTTCCAAATACCTCTTTCTGCTCAGCATACCCATTTTCTTAAGTCTCTCTCCCATAAAAAAATAAACAAAAGCCCCTCAAAACCTTTTTTTGACCTTTGGACTCTCTCCCTAACCACCACCCTTTCCACATACTTCCTTCACAGTCAGGCTTCCAAAACATGCACGAGTATGTGATTTACACTCTGTGTCTACTTTCTGTAATTAGCCCAACCTATAGCATTCTGGCTTTGCTCCATCAAATAATTAACATCGCTCTTATTAGAGTCATCATGACCTTTTATTGGACACTTTTCAGTAATTATCTCACTTTACTTCTGGTGGCATATTCGGCGTTGCTGACCATCCTCTCGTTCCTGAAATCCTTTTGTCTTTCTCAACCACATGGACAGTATTCTTTCTGGGTCATCTTTTTTTCTCTCTGGTTGCTCTTTCTTTATTCTTTCTAGATTATTGTAAATCTGCCTGCTTCTGAATAATGAAAGAATCACACTTCCAAAGACTAAAGGGGAAAATAGTAAATTTACAGTGAAGAACCTAGCAAGTACTACCTTAGCCTTGAGGTTAACATCCCTAGTGATGCCATGTGAGAGCAGGCACCCTGGTATGGAGGGTGTATCCAAATCTCCAAGATGCTGCGATGGGAAGGGTGCTTTTGTTCTGTGATTTTTTTTCAAAAAACCCATAATGCAAGTACAGAGAAATTGATGAGATGGAAACATAGGAGTCTCCTGAGCTCCCTTCCTCCCTGAGACACGCTGATGTAAAGCTACATACAGATAAATTCCCTCTAGAAGGAGATCCAGAAACTAGCCAAGTGACTCCTACACATCAGACAAATGAGACAATGTCCTCAGGCAGGAAAGTCTGAGACACGTCATAAGCCCCACCCTTGACACAGCACCATATGACTGGGGAGGAACCCCCAACTCCTAGCTTTTCCTTACAGAGCGGATCGACCACACTAACATTTACTTAGGAGAAACTGGCTCCCAACACACCTAGCTCTCCGAGGTTAGGGCTTGTGTTCATGAGACCCACAAGACGACAGCAAACCTAAAAGTGATACTTAAGAAGTGAGTGGGTGCTCACTAAAGCTCTCCTCCCCAGGGCTCAGTGCACAGGCAGCAGGAGAAATTGCCCTTCTCCCAGTCCTTCCCTGAAGGAGGTTTACCTGCATTCCTTAAAAGCTCCTGCCTAAGGGCCAACCTTTTAATTCCCTCCTAGAGACCAGGGAGGCTGGAGGATACCTCTCCCCGCTGCTCTGCCCGACCTGCTCCAAGTCAGCAGTTTGTTCGTGCAAGGGGCAGATACTGTGCCCCAGCTTTTATGGCGCCTGTGGAAAGGACAGGCCAGATTACCTGCCTCTGAGCCAAAAAGGCTTGTATTCACGGGCTGGAAATGAGCAAAAGGAGATAATGTAATTGTGAGGAGAGTCTTTGGGATGTCGTAGTAAGACTTGGACGGGTAGGTGACAGTATGCTGTATGGGTGCATTGGAAAGACTTAACGAGTTGAGTAAATGGTGGTGTTTGGTTTATAAAGTGTATTTTGCAATATATGGTCAGTTCCCCAGTTAATCCTTGTAGTATAATAATATCTGTGACGTATTATTAATACACAGTATTCCCATGTTTTACACACAAGCGGACTGAGGTAAACAGTTTGTATAGGGTTCCATCAAGGGCCAGAGACTTTGCACAAAATATTGCTATTTTCAGCTATGCTAATTACTGAAAAAAGTTTTCCATTGTTCTACTAAAAATAAGCCCTCTCTAACCTGTATGGAAAGTATTTATCCTTTCACTCGTAAACGTTGTGATGTCCCTTTACTTTTGAGGTTTCTTTGTTTAACCTTGTAGTTTTGGCTAAACCAGGGTGCGTGGCAAAAATGCCGTTGGGTTTGGGTCTTGTGCCGTGGCGAGGCGGTGCTGGTGGGACTTGACTGAGCTGATGGCGCCCCCTCAGAGTCCCCGGAGAACTGCAAGGAAATAGGGAGTGGAGGTGGGATTAGAACTTTTTGAGCTGATTAAATCCATTAAAAATCTCTCTAATAAAAGTTTTTAGTTCTTTTTAATAGCTCTTTTTATATAGTAGAATTTTGTAGCCTGAATTCCACAGTGCAAAGTTTTCCCCTCTTCTGAATGCAGAAAATGTCATTGTGGTCGGCCTTTTACCCACACAGGTGTTTTTGGTCCCTTGAATGTAACAGGTAGAGGTGCAGTAATGGCCTGTTGTCAGGCCAATGTGAGGGGCAAAAACATATAAAAATACAGAACGGATTAGCTTATGTGTCTGATGACAGGCAAGACTGTTGGCAAGAATAATTGAAATTCAGAGAAGGGGTAGCTGAGTATGCACTGAGTAGTCAGAAGGGTAGCAGGGGAAAAACGAGTTAAGCGGAGGCAATGATTGAGTAGGTATCGGAAGCAGCCTGAGTGAGGATCGAGTGAGTCAGTTGGAGGAAAGAATAATCCAACCGCGTATTGATGGAGAGTATGAGTATCTCATGAATTTATGATCCATCTTCCAGGAAGAGGAATTCATGAAAAAGATTGTTCTTGTAAGGTGTAGGGGAACATGCATGTGGACTGCCTATGGGAAACCCTTTGGGGACCACTATGGTTCTTCCTTGGTCCTCTGGTGGAAGAAGAGCCATACTCTGTGGTTCATGATCTTTTTCTAAGAATTTTGATTATCAGTGTTTTTTAGTCTTCATCCAAGGACATTTTTCATTGCTTTGGAGAGAGAGAGAGAAAGAGAGAGAGGAAGGAAGGAAGGAAGGAAGGAAGGAAGGAAGGAAAAAACATCTATTGTCTGTCTCTCCCACACTCCCCAGCTAGGGGTCAAACCCACAACATGGACAGGTGCCCTGACCAGGAATCCTACCCACAACCTTTCACCAGTGGGACGATGCTCCAACCACCTGAGCCATACCAACTGGCCAGGGCTGTGGTTCATGATCTCTTATACCAGATTTTCAGGAATTTGCTCCTCAGGCCCAGTTGAGGAAAGCCTTTAAAATTGTGAGACTCAGACAGACAGACTATCAGGAAAGATGTTCTTTTTAGCCTACAGTGAGATCCTTGGACTCAGAACAGTGATTTACAGAGGTGTGGTACAAATTGTTCTCTGAACCAGTAAACTAAGAGTATTATAGCAATGCGATTCTTCATTTGTTTTCTGTTCGTTGCTGAAGGGTCATATTGCTTTAAAAAGTGGAGTGATTTTCAGAGGCTATAAAATTAGTTATCTAAACTCGCAGGGACCACCAAGAAGTTTCTGCTTTGTGGCCAATCGCGGAACGAACCTTCTTCTTTTCTATGGTGCAATAGAAACAAAACTGATTCTTCAGACAGTTATTGTTCGGAGTGCAGCTTCTGTTTCAGTTATTTAGGAATTTAGAGTCCCTTTGGAGGGTCATAGACTCTTGGTCTTGGTGTTATTTTATTTTGAGGAATCTAAAGGGTTTTATTTTTTATAGTTTTGATAAATACCTGGTGTTAGAATATTCATCTTTTATTTAATAATAAAATTAGAATTTTACCAATATGCAATAAAAAATTCTAAGCTATTTTAGTAATGGTCTTGAAAGGCATACGTGACCTCGCATCAAGTGAGGTCAACAGTATGCTTTTCTGCCTTCCCTTCAAATGAATTGAGTCAGCCTAGCTTTTATGATGTTAGACTGGTTAGATATGAAAAGTCCAAAGATATAAGCAGCAAAAAGATGATGAGTGTATATATATATATATCATTCATAAGTAAGCAATTTTTGAAGTAGTTTTTCAGGTAACCGGCTTACCTTGTTGTGAAGGTCAGTGAAGTTGGATATATCTAGTTTTAGGCTCCAGACCTCAGAACACGTCAGACATTATTTTACCAACATTTTCAGTTAATTATATTAGTTGTTCTTAGCCAAGGAAACTGCATACAAATTAAAGTGCATTAAATAATAGAACCACCGAGAAAGACAGAATACTTAAAGAAGTGTAACATTAATACACGAGCAATGTAGTTTTCCATGATTTAAAAAAGAAAAGGATTTTAGTTAAATTTTAGTAAGGGCCCAAGTGAAGAGAAGAAAACACTTCTGGTTTCAGAACTACCTGAAATTCAGCAGGATGACAACTATTTCAGTTTTAATGACTCAAACCTTGGCACAGTCCTTCACCTGAATAAAATGAGAACTGTCAATAAACATGAACTTAGAAAACAATTATTTAGAATATCCTTGAGTGACATTTGTGGAGTCTAATGAACCAACTGAACTAACAAGCAAAACAGAGACAGACTCATAGATAAAGAGCAGGTTGGCAGCTCTGAGGGGGTTGGGGTGAGGGGCTGGAAGGATCCAACAAAAAGGAAGAAGGACTCACGGACATGGACGAGTGTGGTGATTGTGGGGGGTGGGGGGTGGGGATGGGTGGAGGAGGAAGAAGGTCTGAGGGAGATAAATGGTAATGGAAAAAATACACTGAAAACAAACTATTAAAAAACATCTTTGAGTGAGTCATAGTTATTTTATTTAATAGGAAACTGTTTGTCCTCTTTCTTTTATATCTTGCTGACGTCATGCCAGAGACCTTTCAGGAGTGTTCACTGAAGTAAAATGAGAAATAAGCAAAAGGGATAAGGAAACAGGAAGATAAGGAAAAATGCCTGATCATCAATGAGCAGACTTATTGGAAAAATAGTAGTTTTCGTTTTTCCCAGAATCTGTTGAAGTTCAAATAAATGACAGCATAAAAGTGTTTTCTTGGAAAGAAGTGGCACTCAAATACTGTGAACATTAAAATGTCGAAGTCCCATTATACACTTTCATTTATAGTGCATTTTTCTTCATTAAAAATTTTTTTCAAATATTTAAATAAAATCTGCATGTTTGAGGTGTCCAATAAAAAGTTTTGATATTCAAAAAATAGTGAGTTGATTGCTGTAGTCAAGCTCCTTAATATATTCCTCTCCTCACACAGTTACCATTCTGCCTGTGTGTGGGACTGCCTGATACCTGCTCTCAGCCAGTTTCCAATGCCCAGCACAGTTTCAACTGCAGTCAGCATGCTGCACGTCCACATCTGGAACCTACTCATGGTGCACAGCTGCAACTTTGTAGCATTTGACTAACAGGCATTTCTCCGTTTTCCCCACCATAGTAACCACCATGACACTTTCTGCTTCTATCAATTTGACTGCTTTAGATTCTACCTATAAGTGAGATGGTACAGTGTATATTTCTTTGTGTCTGGCTTATTTCACTTAGCATGATACCCTCAAGGTTCATACGTGGTTGCAGATGGTGGGATTATCTTCTTTCTTGTGGCCCAGGGACGTTCCATTGTACGTATATACCGCACCGTCTTTATCTGTTAATTTACTGAAGGGCACTGAGGATTGTTCCCACGTCTTGGCTATTGTGCGTAATGCTGCAAAGAACACGGGAGCACAGATAACTCTCTGAGGTCATGATTTTTTGGTGGTGTTTTAGTATAACTGTTATGAAACATTTATTTGTGTGTGCTTTTGCTATGTTTTAAGCTTCCTGAGAGAAAAGACGGAAGCTTGGTCCCTTCCTTAAGTTTCTAAGACTCAGCATAGTAGCTGGCACGGATTGGGGCACAGCAAAGAATCATTTCAGGAGTGAATGATGCAAAGGAAACAAAAAACTGAACACACAGAGAAAGTTAACGGAGGATATTCGATTACTTTAGTCATTAGTCAAAGATTTTGTGGAGATAAATAGACCAGCCCTGTGAATACAAGCAGAGGCTCTTCATTCAGAACTCACTAGAGCAAGGGCATGGCCACCATCACCTGTGTTTGGCTGAGATTCCGAAGGCAGCAGGGCAGGGAAGCTTTACACAAGTGGGAAAATAGAAGGCTTCAGGTGTGCTCTGACTGGAGGCTGTTGGCATGGGGAAACTGGAAGGGGGCTAACTGGAAGCAGGTCACCTTGTTTAGTTTGTTGGGGGGTCCTATTTGGCCTTCTCTGCTTGGTTCTGAGTTGAGAGAGGGGGCAAAAATTAGGAAAGCTGGCTGTCATTGACCAAGTCCTGACCATTCTAAAGTAACTGCGGTTTGGCTAAACTGACTAGCTGTTGCCAAAGGTTACAGGTCAGAGTCCACTGTTACATGTGGTCTGGTCATGGTCTGTTTATGTATCAAGTCTCTCAATTTAGTGTTCTCAGATAAGCGATAGTTTGAGAGCCTTGTTTGATTTTTCTTCCTAAATTTTATCTCCAGCGACAGATACATGGTGAGTGCTCAAAGAATATTTGTCGGGATGGTGAGGAATGGGGAGGGAAGAGGGCCGAATTCCTCTCTCTCTGGCATTCCAAGATTGTGCTGAGCTATGCATGCAATAGCCACCAACCACACACCGCTGACCAGCACCTGAGCTGCAGCTAGTCTGAACTGAGATGTGGCGTAGTACTCACCGAGTGTCCAAGACTTCATATGCATGAAAGAATGCAAACTGCCATACTAACAATTTTTAAAGTACTAAATGTTCAAATGATAATTTGGGGGTAAATGAAATAAATATACGATTTAAATTAATCTCACTTTTTTCCTTTTCTATTTTTTTGAATGTGGCTACTAGAAAAACCTAAGGTTATATATGTGGCTTGTATTATATTTCTACTGGACAGTGCTGATCCAAGGTAAATGTTTGTGCATAAACTTTCTCTTAAAAAAATAAGGCAAGTAATTTCTATAACATGTTCCTTTTTTATTGCCTCAATATAAAGGTATTTGAAAAGGCTAGAAACAAATCATGCATTCATTTTTTTCATTCATCAAAAGTATGTTTTGTGCTTACTCTGTCCCAGACAATAAGCTGGTGTTGCTCACTCTTGAATAATTTCCAGCCCTTGCCTTTGCCAGTCTGTGGAGAGAGAAACTTAGATGTTGATTTGTTTGGTACACATGCAAACTACTTAGACCCAAGGAAATGTCATGTGAAGATGCTGTTGTTTCTGTATCCTAATTCTCAGTTATATATCAATAATGTTATAATTCACTTGTCTGAAAAAAAAAGAAAAAAATCAATGCCAAAAATATCTGAAAATTTAGCTCAGGAAGATCTTTGTTTTCACATTTTCAAGAACCAAGATCTGTTTCAGTTTTGATTTTTTCCCCACTTCAAAGCCCTATGACCTTGATAAGCCCCTGAAGCCTGTGGGAATCATAATGTCCTCCCCCATTAACTGGGCTTACCTCACGAGATTGCTCCGAGTCTCAGACAAGATAATATGTGTGAAAAACCAATATAAATATGAAGGATAATTATGGTTATTCTTAGAACAATTATGGCCATTAAGTTAAATGAGGGTACTGGGAAAAGAGCTGTTTGGGGACCCACAAAATAATTTTTAGCTTATAGATTCTAATAGAATAGTAGGGGCTAAATAAAGAAGCATAAAGATGCAAAGCAGAATACTTGATATGAATATCTAAGCCTTCACAGACTTCTAAACATTTTTTTAAAAACTGGCTTCCTGTAACCAGTGAATGATGGAAAGTCCTCAGGGAGAAACTACCCCTGGGCTGCATTTTTGATGGGAGGTAATAACAACCTACGGCTTTGTTTGTTTTTTTGTAGGAGTCAAATGAAAAAGAGGAAGCTAATGCTCCTTGTCAACTCTGGTGGCCTTTTGATAAATTTTGACTGTTTCTATTTTATCTAGCCTTATAAAGATAATAAGTAAGATGTAAAACAATTTTAAAGGTCATTTGAGAAGTTAGGTATTTATAGCCAATGCTAGAATTGGTCGCTGGATTAGATATGAAATGGGTCAATGAGCAGGGGGTGCATAAACTGTAAACTTTTGTCTTTTCCACCAGGCTGGAAGTTAGTTGCATCTTTACCAGACAAAGATCTTCAACCTCTGCTTCTACAAAATATTAAAATAGTTTATAAAACAGAGAAGCAAATTCTGGGACTGCAGTAAAAGAACACCCAGAAATCTTTTGCCTATTTCCAAGATTTGCATAGTTTTCTAATATAAGTAACTATAAGATATATAGTATTTTGGACGGTGATAGTTACTTGAGAGAAAAATAAAGCAGATAAGCAGATCATCTGGGGGCGTATTTGTGTGTCTTTGTGCTCAATCTTACATCAGGTCAGAGAAGACCTCTCTGAGACGTTGACCTTTGAATAAATATCTCAAGGAAGTGAGAAAGTAGTAGGTACATCTCATGGAAAACGATACCATTGCATATGGAATAATGAATGCAACATTCATTATTCCCTGAGATGGGAATGTGATGGGCATGATCTCAGAACATCAAGGCGGGCCATCTGGGATGGAGTGGAGTGAGTCTGAGAAACGTACAGTATAAAGATGATGTCAGAATTTACAGTAGGGAGCAGGCCAGATCCCGCAGCATCTTGTAAACCATTATAGAGACTTGGTTTCTCTTTGGGGGAGATGGGGAGAGAGTTGGAGGCCTTGAGCAGGAGTAATATGCTGTACGACTTCCATATTAATAAAGTCACTCTGGCTGCTTTATTGAAAATAGACTGAAGGGAGCTAAGAGTGAAAGCAGGATAGCCAATGAGAAATGAGGGTGTCTTGAAACATGGTGGACGAGTGGGGGCTGTGAGAAGAGAGATTGAATTTTAGACATATTTTGGGGAAAAAGCCAAGAAAGATTTGCTGGTGGATCACATTTAGGGTATAAATGTGATGAAATTGAAATGAAGTGATGAAATGAAATGAAGAGTATAAATGAAATTGAAGTCAATGATGACATTGAGGTTTCTGAGCATTAATTGATGTAGGAAGTAATGTCCTTAGCTGAGAGCTGTATAAAGATTCTGAGAAAATAACTAACCAGTGATTTTTTCCCAACTTTTTCTATCTAAGGGATACAAACTATAGATTAACAAACTTTGTTAAACCAAAAACTCCAAAGGGATTTTTTGTTGTTTTCCCCATTTTTTTTTGTTTTGTTTTGTCTAATCATCTTTCAACAGCCAAAATGAACAAAGGTCAGACATCAAAGAGGTGATGTCCTTTTAGTCTGAAAGAAGAGAAAGGGGACAGGAAGGAAGAGTCAAATTCTAGTTACTCAAGTAATGTGTATCATAAAACAGTATATACTCATTATATGGGGTTGGCCAACAAGTTTGTTTGTTTGTTTCTGTAAGATGACTCTAGTAGCGCTTAGTTGTCTTTAACTTCATTGGAAACAATTTTGTCAGATTGTATTGTAACAGCTGTCATATCAGCGTGCTTTTACAAAAACTTATCAAAACTGTGAATTTTTGTGTAGCCATTTTAATATTGAAGATGGAAGAAAATACATTATATTTTTGGCATATTATGCTTTATTATTTCAAGAAAGGTGAAAATGCAACTGAAATACAAAAAAAAAGATTTGTGTAGTGTGTGGAGAAGATGCTGTGACTGATTGAATGAGTCAAAAGTGGTTTGTGAAGTTTTGTGCTGGAAATTTCTCACTGGACAATGCTCTGGTCAGGGAGACCGTTGAAGTTGGTAGGAATCAAATCGAGACTTTGATTGAGAACAATTAACATTATAGCTGATGTACTCAAAATATCCAAATCAATAAAGTTATTTGTGAACATGAAAAGTGTGTCTTTTACGAAAAAAATCTAAATGAACTTTTTGGCTAACGGAATACTTAGCAAAGCAGTGCAGAGATGGTTTGAAAAAGAAAACAAGGATAGTCTCCTCCACTTCCGCCTGGTTGAGTAAACTGTTAATCATCTGCTGTGTCTTCTTTTATACCTTTCTTCGTGCATGTGATTATGCTTATGTAAATTTATCAAACATATGCACATTTGAAAATGGAATACTATTCTAGGTTTTAAGCAGAATAACATGGTACTGGTTTCACTTAATGTGTCATGGACACCCTCCCAGGCCATGTGCAGGACAGAGTCCGTGCGTGCCTGAGGCTAGTGCAGGGTTGGGTCCACCTCCTGCTGGTTCAGGAGAGCTGAGTGTCACCATGTCTTCCTGATTCTGCATTTAGTGACATCGCAGTGGTGTGATTATTCACACTGTAAATTGTCAAAGGTAGCAAATCAGGCTCTCTTTTGCCAGAGTCTGTTGTTAAACACACTGCCCACCTGACCAGGGTGGGCTTAACACTCCCCTCAGCTGACTGTACTTTGGACAAACATTCTCACTATAGGTCCCTGACTTCCCTCTTATCTGAGCATTTACTTTAGACAGTTTTCAATTTTAAATACTTTCTCTGCTCCTGTGAGGTGTTTTCCCAGCCTTAGTTGCACAACCCAGGACTACCTCAAGAACCTAGGAGCTATCCCTTTAAAATGTCATCTAGGAAGATGAGCACCCCTACCTGCCAGTCTCTGTGGGATGGAAGGAGCTCACCTTCAATTTCAGTCCTCTCTCAGACACAGATGGCCTTATCACATTGAACAACCTCCCCCGACTTCTGCAGGGACCTCAGCCCTATATGCCTCCTTGGGTTTTCACTCTGATCTCCCTGAGGCCATTGGTATCCAAGATGATGCCTTCATTGGAAGCTGTGGTTCAGTGCCAGTTTTCCATCCTTGTCTAGAGTCTCCCCGTTCTGCTTCCCCAATCTATATATCAGTTCTTGGTGTTCTGTAGTGGGAGGAATTTTCTGAGATATATAGTCAGTCACATGAGTACAAATTATATATATTTAGGTCTATTCCTGAACTTCATTCTGCTTTATTAAATCTATCTCTATTTGGGAGCAAGTAACATGCAAAATATTTTCTAAATTATGGCTTCATAATATTTTATTGCCTGCTAAATAAAACATTTCAAACTTTAATACTCTTCTCATTGACTTATTCCTCCAGATATATATTACGTTTAGTTCTGAAATATATATTAAATTATAAATTAATTTTGAAATATTAATATCTTTATACTATTTACTCTTCAGATTCTACTCAAACATATAAAATATTTAAGCTAAGGAATTATTTTAGAAATGCATTTCATAGATAGCTTAACCCAAAGTAACCAGAGTGGTAGAGAAATTTGAAAAGGATATATAATGGTGAGTTTTCTATCTGCTAGTGAAGTGTTACTTTGGTTTTGCATAAAGATTAGACAAGAACTGAGGAGAGAAAGGGAGGAAGAGCAGAAAAGAAAGTAGTGTGATACGTCAGAATTGATTGATAGCTTTAAACTCCACTTTGACTATCAATTTCAAATTGAAGTTCCATTGAATTCTGATGAAAACAACTTGTAAGTAATACATTCGACTCACATGAGAATCGCCGACTCTTCCTTTCTCGCTCTTTCTTTGTGGGGCAGGAGAGCGGTGCTGTGTCTGAGCAGCCATCCACCTGGCTAGCTGACCCTGGAATACTCATGAGTTCACTGAAGATGCTAGGATTTTAGTTTCCCGTGCGGTGAACTAGTGGTAGCTTTGTAGTTGCCCACCCATAACGGGGGTCTTCGTAAGGAGCATAAGCTCTTAGTGTAATGATTTAGTTATAAATTTGGTATTGATAAACTAGGGGGATTTCTGATAGTAGTTAATATGGCATAAGTTGTTTTTTTGGAAAAGGACTGTGTGGATGGTTCTGATTTTTAACTCATGAATGAGGTTCATGGCAGTTTATAATCCCTGCCCAGCTCCACCCAGGGGCGTTCACAAGCACCAGGTGCACGCCTGCTTGCTTTACACGCAGACCATGACTGTGAGGCTGCACGCCTTTACCCAGAAGTTCAGCTGGCGGTTGCTAAACCCCTCGGTTGTTACAGTGGAGGTTCTCCTGTGGTCCTCGCTATGTCTGACGTTAAGGGGAATATATACGGCTCTGTTAATTGTATGGTATGAGAGAGACAGAAGGTGTTCTGAGTTGTATTCTCCAACTGGCTCTGCTCCGATAACTCCTACTTCTTTGTGTGTAAGTAGCAATACTCTTAAAGAAAGAAAACACCATTTTCTGACTGTTCTGGTGAATAAGAGGAAAAACTGAAGAATCAACCTGAATAACCTCTTTTGTCTTTTGTGATACTTTTCAGCTCTTTGAACCCAGCATCTGAAGTCTTCCCCGCTAGCCCACCCCTCTGGCGGTTTCCCTGCCACTCCGCTCTCCATGTCTTCTGTCCTCTGACTCCTAAAGTCAGAGTTCTGTGGCTTGATCAGGAACAGGAACTCCAGCAGGTCCTCAATGTTCTTGGTTCCATACCTGGAAGCTCACCTACTCACTGAAACTTACCGGTGACCTCAAATCGGCACTTGCAGCACTTGTGCCATCATTCATGGGCATGAGCAGAGTGGTGACAATTTGAAAATTTTGAGTTTCTCTGTGTATATGTTTATAGTGGAGATTAACCAGGGAGACACTTCGCTTGTTGATTAGTCTATCACACGGTTGAGTATACACTTCATGGGGTTTTTATTGCCATGTATTTTTTTGCATTTTTGTGCTTTTTGGTGGTGATTACATTGTTTGAAACAGCCCCACGTGTAGTGCAGATGTGCTATCTAGCATTCTTAAGCTCAAGAAGGCTGCCTTGTGGAGAAAATACCTATGTTAGATAAACTTTGTTTAGGCATGGTTATAATGCCATTGGACATGAATTCAATGTTAATGAGCCAACAATATGTATTAAGATGTCTTAAAAAACAAGGTTCTGTATTGATCAGTTAATGAAGATATTATGACCACAGGCTTGTAGAAATCTAATCCTTTATTTCTTCTGAGGGCAATAGTCTAGTACTTGCTAATTCACTGTCTTCAGTTACGTTATAGAACATAATTACTGTGAATAACAAGACTTGACTGTGTGCTGTTTTTAGATCTCTAGGGCAAAGAATGTAAATCTCAATGTCTATTTATTTATGGAATGATCTGTATACCCTAAATATAAGCCAAGCCAATGGCATTTAGGGATATGGGACAAGGTACAGCACAGGCAAGAGCTCTGATAGGCCACAGCTTGGGGATCTGTCTGTTGGACAGGGGGTTCAACCACATGTGGGGAAGGCCCTGTGCAATTAGCCACTCAGTCATCCCCAGTGAGGCAAGGGGCCAGCTGTGAACGAAGCAAGAACCCTGGGTGGTAAGGTGGAAGTGACTCTGGAATGAGGGAGCCAAGATCCTAGCTGGGCTTTGCTACCATTTAAGTGTGGAACTTGGGGAAAAGAAGTTCACCTCTCTAGGTCTCAAGTTTCTCATACACAAAACGAAGTAACGGGGCTAGGTTACTGTTTTAAGTCCCAGTGAACTTAGAACATGAAAAGGGGGAGTTGCACTTCTTGGGTTACAACAAAAGCTTAACCCCCACATCACATTCTTCCCAAATGCAGAGATACAAGTAACCACAGGTATTTCAGGGTATGAATTCTGCCTTCGACTGAATGCCACCTCCTCCAGACCATGTCACTGACAGCTCTGCAGAGCGTGTGTTCTGACTGCACCTTCTGACACAAGAAGGGACTGCTTCAGCAGACCTCTTGGCAAGCTCCGCGGGGTGCTTTCAGTCACATTCTGCTTGAGGTTTGTAGTTCAGGTCAAATGAAATATTTTCAAGGCTCAGTATGTATTCCCAAAACAGCAATAAATCACTCAGAAAGTTATGTGCTCATTTGCACATGGCTTCAAATTACGGATTTAGCCAGCTGAGGGCACACATTATGGTTTTTCAACATATGATTTTTTTATTTCTGGTGTTCTGATCATTCAGTAATTAGTGGATACAGATGAAATTACAAGCTGCTGCCATTGCCTCAGATGGTCAGGTTTTCAGGATGCCAACTCCCAGCTCCTCTGGAGTTGACATAAATATTATGGAAGCAAAAAATTATAGTCATTTGCAGGGAAATCATGTGGTTAATTGCCAAGTGAAGCAGAGGAAAAATAGCAGAAGCACACATCATGTATCAGTTAATGTGAGCTCATTATTGCATGTTGCAAAGGGGTCTAAAAGGACTTTTCAATAGCAGAGTGAAAACAAAACTATTCTAAAAAATGCCATCTGTGAGGCCTCCAGATATGTCTGACTGGCTCATTTCCTTTCAAAAATAGTCCCTGCATTCCAAAAGCTACTAATAATGAATGGAAATAACCCCAGAGTAAAAATGGACCATGGCTGACAGAGTGGGGCTTAATGTAAGGAGTTGCTCTTGAGATAAACACGGAGAGGAATGCTCCACAGATCCAGTTCGTGCAGATATTCCAACGTTTGCTGCAGATGGCACCTTAACACAGCATAAGACTCCCCAGAACCCACACACAGGCAGAATATTTTGATAATTAATTTCAAACTCAGGATTTACTTTAAAAATTGTATTTCTAAGTAAATATTATTCATTAAAAAATGTAAGGAGGCCCTCCCACCCCCGTTTTTTTTGTTATTTGGTAGACTTGTCATCATGGGAAGGACAATGGATCACCATGTAAGGTTTCATAGGAGGCCAAAAATGAATTTAATTTAAAAGGACTGTTACTGTGTTTCCATATTGGTAGATCACCAATCACCATAAAAAACTTTAACTTAATAATATTTCACACGTTTTATTCTTATTTTTTAATTTCACATCAAACACTTCCACTTACTATTCAAGAACAAAGGTAAAGTTCTTTTAGGTTCTGTCACATCAAGTAATTAGCCTGGTGTGGTGGTCAAGGTCACAAGCTCTGGGGTCAGATTCTCTGGTTTCGATTTCTATTCTGCCACTTACCAACGTGTGACCTTGGGTAAGTTTTACATTTATTTATACCCTAGTATCTTCATCTATACAGCGGAGATAGCCGGTACCTACTTTGCAGGTATTGAGAGTTACATGAGACAATATGCTGAAGCACGTAGTCTGATCTCTGGCATGTATGAAGCGCTCAGGAAATGTAGATTCTCACTATTATAACAGCACATAGCCAGAAGCTGAGTGGTGGTCTTCTGTTATATAACAATTTTTTTAAATTTTTTAGATTATTTATTTATGTATCTTTAGAGGGGAAGGAGAGAGGGAGAGAAACATCAATGTATGGTTGCCTTTCGTGCATCCCCTGCTGGGAGTTGGCCTGCAGGGAACCAGCCTGCAACCCAGGCATGTGCCCTGACTGGGAATCGAACCGGAATCCTCTGGTTCACAGGCTCGTGCTCAATCCACTGAGCTACGCCAGCCAGGGCTTGTTATATAACAATTTTTAGGTAAGATGATAAAAAGGGTTGCTTTCTTTTAATGAGCATCTCTTACTGTACTAAGACCCTTATTTAATCTATTTAATCTCCACAATAAATCTAGGATATAGGAATTATCATTGCATTTTGTCAATGAGGAAACGGAGGTTCATTGGGTATAATAATCCTGCTCTTTTTGAAACAAAATAATAACTAATGCTTTTTGAGTGATGGTTATGTGCCAAGCATTGTTCAAGCACTTTAAATGGAGGTCTTTCTCAATCCACTTCAGGGGGAAAGTGTTCTTCATATAAACACTTGCACATGGAGGGACAGAGGCATAAGGAGATTAGTAACTTGCACAGAAATTAACAAGTGACAGAAGTCTATTTTTTTCCATCAAATTGACTCTAGGATTTTTGTTCTCAACTAGTATGCTAAAAGAAAAAACAAAGAATTCTCAGCTATATAAGAATAGTTACTTATAATAAATAATAAAAGGTGACAGAAATGTGGGCAAAGCATAGAAATAGAAAATTTACAGTGGAAGAAATAACAAATGGCCAACATCCATCTGATATTGCTATTGCCAAGTTCTCTAAAAAAGACATGCATTAAAATTATACTGAGATATAATTTTTCACTTATCAGATCTGGAGAATATCAAAAAATCGACAGTGTTGTTGATACAAAGTCTATAGAGGTTGATTTGGTGAAACCTATAATGATGGGAAATTTACATACCCTTGGACCTAGCAATTCAGCTTATAGGCATTTACTTAAGAAAATAGTCACACAACTGTATCTGAATATTTATATAAATATATATCATTGTATCATTATTTGTAATATTAAATAATTTGAAAACAACCAAAGTACCTCAATAGGATAACGCTTTGATAAGCTGTAATTTTTTCATATTGTATATTTAAAATTTCACCTATTGGCCTGAATTTATATCCTGAATTTATATCCCTGAGCCAAATTCTCTTGGACTCCAGAACTCATTTATCCCACTCCCTACTCGGTATCTCTGCTGGCATGGCTGGCAGAAATTTTAAATTCAACATGTTCCAAAAGGGAAGTCCTCGGGCTGTTTGATCTGGAAGTACGAAGGGCTGGTGCTGGGGGAACTTCAGAGGCTGGCTCTGAAATCTCCACTCACTATGGAGGCCATAGTGACAGCAAGAACTATGAGGAGCTGGCTGTGTGAGTGGTCAAACCAACTTATTTTTTTTAGTAGTTTGGTGATGGGCTGAGCAGGGCAGGAAGGACGATGAGTGAATTCCTAGTGGGAATGTCAAATATGCTTAACTACCTCAAGGGGAAAGCAGTTAACACCACAGATCTATCAGAGTACAAGTTTTTTTGGACCAATTACTATTTATGACATTGGAGGTGATTTTCTTCCTATAATGAGCAATAGTAGTGGCTTCCTTGGTACCCTGTGGTATATGACAGTTCAATCTCATGTTCTGTTTTGAATGCTTTACCTGTGTTCGTTACATGGCACTTGTACCATGAGGTAGGTACTATTATTATCCCATTTTACAGATGAGGAACCTGAGGTACAGAGGCTGAATTCACTGCTCTGAAAAAAATCTCTTGTTAAGAGTTAAGAATCTAACAGGGAACGAGTGGGACTCTTAGATTTGGGGTGGGTTTATCTGAGGATGTATGACTTAAAAACCTCAAACCCCAGATTTTCCTGATTCTCCTGGGCTGACTCGTTATAGAAAGCAGCCTTCTATTTCCTGAAGACTATGCAAGGTCTTCCTGCGATAATGGCCTTGCAAGGTGATGCTTTTCCTCCTTGAGATCAGCTCCCACCTCCTCATTGCTTTTGGACAAATGAGGTCAAGTTTCAGCATAGGCTGGTTGAGCGGCTATTGTCCCTGTTTGGGAGGAAAAAAATTATTCACCAAAGAGCTGTGGGGCCTGGCTCACATGTACCAGAAGAACTGGGAGAACATGCCTGCAATGGAACCCAAGGGTGCTGGACCAGGGAGGGCAGGCTGTGAGGCTGGAGGTAATTGTTATGGGACATTTGCCAATGACTCAGGATTTAATATCTTGTCAAGGATGCCTGGAACCAGTCCTAATACCTAATGTGTTCTCGTATGTATACCAAAGACAGTTCTCCTTGGCTCCCTCAAGGGACTTGTACAAGGTGTTGATTGTAACATCATCGGTAGTGAGCAGAAGCTGGAGTGGTCCTGGCATCCACCTGTATGAGTAGATGGTTAGGTGGCAGTGGCAGCACAAACAGCAGTTAGATTCATGGACTGGGTGCACCATCAATGGGTCTTAAAGCAGCGTGAAAGCAGCGTGAAAGCAGCAAGTGCCTAAAACAAGTGTCCTTGTTTTGCAAAACCACTCATGGAAAGTACGTTCAAATCTATAAGGTAGAAGAGAATGGGAGAAGGTTGTGGAGCTAAAGTGAATACAGTGCAAGGACCAATAATGATATCATGCTATGAACGGAGGAGTGGGGTTCACCCAACCCTCTGTGCCTACATTAAAGGAAAGGAAATAAAAGAAATATGTAGAGACAGCAATGAGCAGTAGAGAGAGTATTGGAGTGAGAAGGGAGCACACAAGGAAATCTGACTTCAGGACAGGCCAGTGTGAGACTAAATGCAGTATGCATGCTGGAAGGGGACCAGCAGCAGGCGTGAGAAGTTCCAATCAGAGTTCATTTGTGTGTGATTGAAAACTCTGACCCAGGCGCCAAGGGGGAGTTCAGGTCGAAGGATACTCAAAGAAGCTGGGGCTTTGGGAGGTCTTCCTACATGGGCCTGATGGGTAGGAATACCTCTCAAGAGGGAGGGGTGAGTTTTGGGTAGATGGAAAAAGAAGGATACCCCCAGCAGTGCAAAAGAACAGCATGAGGGAAGGGACCAAGAAAAGGGTGGTTTCCACTGTGCACAGAGGACATGGATGGCCTCAGTTGAAGGTTACCTGTTACAGGAGAGAGGGTCATGAGGAAGGCAGCTGAGCAGATGAGAAGGGAACCTGGGTGAGAACTGTCAGTCCGATGATAGACAACTCTTGCTGCAGGGTGTACCGTGAAGAACACTGTATGTGGGGAAGGTAGATTCAGAAGTGGTACATGAGCTGAGTGGGGGCTAAGAAACTGTCATTGGGTGGCCCTGGGGGCTGCTGCAGGGAACCCTGAGTGAGGTGAATTCTTGAGGTAGGGTGCAGGCAGGCAGGGTGGTGATGGCAGGAAAGGGCCAATGTATAAGATCTGGCAAACTGGCTCGATGTAAAGAATCATTAGAACTGTTGTCAATTTTTGGAATTTGGGGCATTATTTTAATATGAAAATATTATGCTGTGTTGAAATACGACGTAGTATACATAATACAGTGGTTAAAAGAATGGACTCCGTAGCCAGGCAGCTTGGGTCTGGCACAAATAACATCCTTTCAAAAAATTTTTACAAAATCTTTTATTACAAAATCATCAGCATGTAATTCTGTAACATAACACTATCCCACTCAAGCACACCATATGACATTTTGAGTGAAATCTTCAAATTATCACTATAAATTGTTACAACCATATTATCATCCCACCAACCACACTGAAGCAGGCGTTAGTTACTTTAGCTGCGCCCTGTGTTTTGGCTCAGCCACTTCCTGGCTGTGCTGCAACCCCCACTGGCTTGCCTCTCTGTGCCTCAAAAGCAGTGCCTCATTGGTAAAATTGGGAAACTCTCCGGAGAATATTTTGAGAGTTAAATGCGCTACTATTTGTAAAGCGCTGAGAACATTTGCCTGGCACTCAGTAGATGCTCTTAAGTGGCTGTTAAGTAAATGTACATAAAGGACACGTTTCCTTGGTTTCGGATGTGGATGCCTCTTCTCCCCACTTACAAATGGTGCTGGGGGGCTTCTATTACGGAAATACGCAGGTGTTGAAGCTTGAGATAGGGTATGGTTTTGGTGTTTCCATTTTGCATCCGGGGCCTCGTAGCCACCAAGAGACTAATTTCTATGACCTACGGCCCAAACAGCCAAAGCCGTGATAATTCTGATATTCTGGATTTTCTTCTCTCCACAGCTCCTCCCTTAATCCCTGGAGCCAGTTCTTTTTGTGAGGCTGACCTGGATTTTACAGGCCAGTGCACTTACCGGGGGAAAGTGCACAGCTCCGCCCTCTGATGCACAGCTGTCTCTGGTCAGCAGGGACTGGGAGGTCCCAGGTGTATGGGCTTGGCCCTGAGAATGGCCTGGGCTGTGGCTGAGGCGCATCGGCATCATGTCTGACGCTCAGAGGAGAAGCGGTGGCATGACCCAAGGTCATCCAGCACTGCCTGGTGAGGCACACTTTTCTCTTTAATTTCAATTGCATTAGTTTTCACACATTATTTAAGTCGAAATTATTATTATCAAACATAGGTAAGAGAGAGAGAAAAAAAAACTTTCCCCATTACATTTCCTGGCCTTGTGGATGACGAGTGTTAACATTTTCCTTTTCTCTTTAGTTTACGAAGTTTTTTAGCTGAGGGAAAATGTACAAAAAAAAATTCTCCAGCATTCATTTCCTCGAGGAGCTCACATTTTGGAAAGAAAGAGAGGTGTACATAGATAATCGCAGATCACTGTTGGGAGAGCCACTTAGAGGTGAGCCTGAGGGAGATGGCAGGGGGCTGTGCCTGAGGCCTGTGACGGCTCCACCTAAGGGCTGGCGGTCCAGCTGGGTTTTGAAAGAGGAGTAGAAGTTTGCTGGGAGGAAAACGGAGGCCACGTTACTCACTGGTTGTATGACCTTGAGCAAGTTACTTACACTTCAGAATCTCAGTTTCCTTGGGAATGAAATCCAGTCACTAGTTTGCCTAATTGTTAATGGAGAGTGAAGATGAAACAATAAAAATCTTATGAAGTGCAGGCCTGGCACAGAGTAAAGGCTACCAAGTGTTTGTTGAGTGTGGGAATGCATAAAAATGAATGAATGAATGGTGTGCACAGGTGCACGGCCCTGAAAGGTCAGGGCAAAGCTGGCAACACAGCATCACTGCCTAATTGTTGTCTAGTTCATTGACTTTTACCCAGTACTCTTAACTTGAAAATATAAGTCATGAGCAACAAACCCTGACATTTATCCCTTCACTTAAAGGTAAAAATTAAGGAACACTAGGATTCTTTGTTGTCCTGCCTTCTAACGCTTCTTTATTTTATGAATAAACATTGGGATTTTGCCTGGATCAGTTCTGGCGTGGGTTTGAGTGCTGTTGTCCATGGGTTTCAGTCAATTCTGGAAGATGGTGACTACCAGCCACAGAACTCCTAGCTTCTTTAAAGGCATGAGCTGTTGAGGACAGAGTTATTAATTGAGAGAGAATAACTGCTGCTAAGAAATGGATGACCAGACTTCTGGACAAGATGAAGGTATAGGTGGAAACACTGTACCTCCTCACACAACCAAATTTAAGAACAACAAAGACTTAGAAACAAAAATGCAACCAAAACAGACAGAAAATTGAACTGTACGGAAGTCCAACAACAACAAACCATTCATCCAGACTGTCACAACCCAGCGACTGGATTGAACCACCCCAGTGAACACCTAAGGCTCTGCCCCTCATACGTAATAGGCACAAACAGACCAAAACATTATGGCTCAAGCAGAACAACAACTCAAAACCCCAGAGCCAATACTTCTAAGTGACCAAGAGATAGCCAACCTATCAGATGAACAGTTCAAAATACTGGTGATCAGGATGCTCACTGAACTGGTTGATTTTAGCCACAAATTAGATGAAAAAATAAAGGCTACACTAAGTGAACTGAAGCAAACTGCACAGGGAACCAAGAGTGATGGAAAGGAAACTGGGACTCAAATCAATGGAGTGGACCAGAAGGAAGAAAGAAACAACCAAACAGAAAAAGAATGAATAAACAAGAATTCAAAAAAATGAGGAGAGGCTTAGGAACCTCCAGGACATCTTTAAATGTTCCAACATCCGAATTATAGGGAAACCAGAAGGAAAAGAGGAAGAGCAAAAAGTGGAAAAGTTATTTGAACAAATAATGAAGGAGAACTTCCCCAATCTGGCAAAGGAAATAGACTTCCAGGAAGTCCAGGAAGCTCAGAGAGTCCCAAAGAAGGTGGACCCAAGGAGAAACACATAAAGGTGCATCATAATTACATTACCCAAGATTAAAATGAGAGAATCCTAGAAGCAGCAAGAGATAAGGAGACAGTCATCTACAAAGGAGTACCCATCAGACTGTCAGCTGAGTTCTCAAAAGAGACCTTACAGGCGAGAAGAGGCGGGAAAAAAGTATTCCAAGTCATGAAAGACAAGGACCTACATCCAAGATTGCTCTATCCAGCAAAGCTTTCATTTAGAATGGAAGGGCAGATAAAGTGCTTCTCAGATAAGGTCAAGTTCAAGGAGTTCATCATCACCAAGTCTTATTGTATGAAATGTTAAAGGATTTATCTAAGAAAAAGAAGATAAAAAATATTAACAGTGAAAGGACAGCAAACTCATAGTTATTAACAAACACACCTAAAACAAAAGCAAACTAAACAGAGAGCTAGATCAGGAGCGGAGCCACAGAAATGGAGATCACATGGAGGGTTAGCAACAGGGGAGTGGGAGGAGGAGAAGGGGGTAGAAGGTACAGAGAATAAGTCGCACAGATGGTGGGGAGAAAATAGGGGGAGGGGAAGAGTAGTGTGAGAAATGCAGAAGCTAAAGAACTTACGACACATGGACATGAACTAAAGGGGGGAAATGTGGGCGGGAGGGGGTGTACAGCATGGAGGGGAATGAAGGGGGGGAAACGGGACAACTGTAATGGCATAATCAATAAAATATATTTAAAAAATGGATGACCAAGTGACAGACCTAAGTCTCAGGATCAAATCCCTGGTGTTCATGTTTAAAATCTGCAATTTAGTTGCTCTGTACCTTTGGTAAATTTTTGAATCTTTCCAAACTTCAGGGTTTTTTTGTTTGTTTTTATATACTTGGAAAATGCATTGCAAATGTATGGATTCTTTGTGTTTATCCTATAAATACTGGTTGAGGGTCCACCATGTGCAAAGCACTGTGTCAGATGCTGGGGATGCAATGATGACAAAAACTGCAGTCCCCACCCTTGTGGAAATTCAAGTCCCAAAGGAATGATAGATAGTAAACAAATAATCACGAACATAAATAAGTACCAACTGTGAGGAGTACCACAAAGAACTCACATAATGAGATTTAAACTGAGATCTGACTGATGGTTTATTTCTATTGCTGCTATAAAAAATACCAAATACATACTGGCTTAAAACAGTACAAATTATCTTCCTGTTCTGAAGGTCAGAAGTCCATCCTGGGTCTTACTGATATGAAATCAAGATGTTGGCAGGGGTCCTTTCCTTCTTCAAAGCCAGTAAAATTGCATTTCTCTGACCCTTTTTTTCCATAGTCACATCTCTTTCTTTGACTGACTTTTGTCTCCTTCTTCCACTTTTAAAGGACCCTGTGATTATTATGTGGGGTCCCACTTGGATAACCCAGGGTAATCTCCCTAGTTTAAGGTCAGCTAACTAGCCATCTCAATTTCATCTGTGACCTTAATTCCCCTTTCAGGAATATGGATATCTTTGGTAGGTCATCATTTTTCCTGCCAAAGATGGGTAAAACAGGCTGGGGAATGGGGTCAAAGGTGGGGGATGAATTTCCAAGGAGAAGTACATAGGTAGACAAAGCCCTTGACATGGACTTCTGTTGAGTTTGTAAAAAAAAGAAGGATGTGTTTGAAGGAAAACCAGGGTTTTAGAGGTAGACTAGATTTTTCAGGGCCTTTTTTGCCTTTGTTCAAGTTTTTGCGATGTATTCCCACATACACTGGGAGTTGTTGAGAGTACTGAGTAGGGCATGGCATCGTGTGATGGGCATCGAACCCTTACTCTAGGTCCTTGGAGGCGAGTAGACTGGGGAGGCTGGCAATGAGGCTGCTGTACTTACCAGAGGGAGTGATTTATAAGAATCTTTATTACAGGGCCTGGCAATTAGTAGAAGGTCTCATGTCTGTGGTTCTCCACAACCAGGCTGTTTTCTGGCATCTCCCTGACAACGTGGTTATTTTTCCCCATTCTCCTTCTCTCTCAAAGGCTCTCTTCATTTTTGATGCCTCCCTTCACTTTCTTTTGCCAACTTCCAATACGATTTAACATGTGGCTCAAGATTCATGCCTCTAAGAAGTATTTAGTGACTGATTTGATTCCACATCAGTTACTGCCTTTGCTTTGTGTGTATTTTGGACAACATCACTCTCTGCATGTTTACTTTTAGCTTCAGCACCTTACTCCTAATTAAGCCTACTCAAATGTCTCACTCAAGCACTTCTGTCCTGGCTGAATTCCAGGACACTTTAACTGGGACAGACCAGAGAGTTAAATCTCCAAGTTTGAGCATTAGGATGCCAGGGCCTAATATCATTTACCATGCCCTGATATCAAATATTGAAGCCTTGAGACGAAGTATATTTCCTGCTGCTGACCACTTGGAGCCTATTTAGTTTGCACTAGGCTTGTTTTTGCTGCAGTACCAAATATCATGGGTATTGCAATGGCTTATGACAAGAGAGGTTTAATTCTTGATCACACTACTTACCCATTCCTGGACATGTATGGGCTCTGCTCTATTTATCATTCTGGGACTCAGGCTAATGGAACCTGGCCTCTTTGTGGAATATTACCACTGACTGTGGTTTATGAGCTGTCTCAGCATTAAATATCTAGCCTCAAAGTCATACACCTCTCTTCTATATACAACTCTGGCCAGAATAAAGCTGACTTCAAGGAAGCTGAGGTGGAGGAGGACAAGAAGTGCAATTCTATCATGTATTGGATGGGCTTGAGCTAGAACATTTGACAGAAAACATGAATGACTAGTATTTTCATTGTGATCTGGCGAGGGGGCGGTCAGTGCTCAGTGGTGCCCCAGATCTGATAACCAAATAATAATACAAGAGTTCAGAAGTCCAAGTCTTCTCTTTATGACTTGTTCGGTAGACCCGAGATCCTCCTGGGCCTCCCATTTGAGGTCCTGTTCTAATTAATAATCAGCTTGTTTCCCCCAGCTCCCGATAACGTTGTCTTCTTTTTTGGTCCCCATCCCCAAGGACTGGAATCCCATCTGTCCACATGTTGGAGCACTGCTATCTGCAGGCAAATCACAACACAGGTCTGAATTCCAGCATCTCCTCCCTGGTGGTCAGGTCTGCCCCAGTACTGCCCCCTTCTTGCTGCCAGTAAACAAGCAAGCATGCCACCAGAGTCTCTGGGTGTGTTTGGATTTTGCTGTGTCCATAAGAGATTAAATTTCTAATCTCTTCCCTCCTCCATCACCTATTTTCTTTTGCTCAGCACTTAATGTGATGTGACACAGTGAATATAGTGAGTATTTAAAAACCACTCCTTGGGTGCATGACTGGTGAGGCACAAACTTATCTCGGGACTCATAAAGTGTCACTAAATGCTTTGGTATTTCATGAGGAAAATAGGGTAATAATACTTAATTCAGGAAGGTATTAGGAGGATTAGATATGACCAGTGTAGTATGCACTGGAATCGACACCCCTTCACAAGAAATGTCAATAATATTAATGACACGATGTGATTGAGTCACAAGCCACCAGGTGTAGAGTAGCGCCCTTTAGTGCGCCCCAGTGGCATTCTTCAGCGAGGGATGAAACTTTTGTTTCCTTACCTCTCACCTACCTCTGAGCTGCCCGCCTGCAGCCCTCCCCTGATGTTCAAGCAAAACAACACCTTGATTTACTTGTTTTATTTTGTTGGGAGGGGCAAGAAAGGTGGCAACTGGAACAAATGTACAGAAAGTTTTTTCACTTTTCTACTTTGATCACTTGTTTTGCATAGTCATTGCATTGGTTTGATTTTGACTTGATATTTCAAAACTTCTTTTACGACTTCATTGCCTTAAGAAAGATTCTTACGTTTAAATGAATAGAAAATGCGAATCTAAATTCTGTACTAAAGCCTTTGAAATCTGGTATCTGTTTGCTTATCATTTTAATCATTCAACACAACTTGATGAACTGTAATAATGTCCTGGTCTAAACACGTGTCTGAAGAAGAGAGAGCTGAACCTGTCATACTGCTTGTCGTCACACTGAGAGACCAAAGTAGAAATACCGTGATGTTTTTGATTGGTATCAGATCTTGATGAAATGTCAGTTACTGAATCATATGAAGTGAGTAACTTGATCAATAAATTAATTTTGTGGTAATCTGTAGACAACAGTGTGGTTCATTTTATAACAGGTGACATGTTAACAGATTTTGCATTCTTTTGGCTAAAAAAAACTACCAGTTGTTAAAAGGACTGTCCACCACTGGCCATTAATAGAGAGTTCCAAATTCTTTTGGCTTAAAACTCTGCAGATTTCAAAGAGTTTTTCTAGGAGGGATTCAGCACAGTAATGAGAGTTATCTGTGTTTCTTTGCATGTTGTAATAATCCAGGTGCGGTCTAGTCTAGCTGTTTGCTTGTGACGGAGTAAAAGCACAGAAAATATTCTTTGGAAAAAAAGTGAAACTTCAAATTTTATTCTGAAAATATAAGTACATAGTAATTTACTTTTTCATTCTTACTTTGATTCTTGCCACAGTTAATCAATTAATGATAGTGAGGATGGGACTTTGATATTATTTTGTTGGTGACTTTTTTTGACATTTTAAAAAATTGTTGTTCAAGTACAATTGTCTCCATTTCCCCCCACAACTCCCCCTACCCAAGCCATCCCCACCTCCCACCCTCAATCCTACCCCTCTTTGGTGTTTGCGCATGGGTCCTTTATAGTTGTCCCTGAAAACCCTTCTTCCTCCCCCCCCCACCATTATTCACCCTTCCATCTGGCCTCTGGTTACTGTCAGTTTGTTCTTAATTTCCATGTCTCTGGTTATATTTTGTTTGCTTGTTTATTTTGTTAATTAGGTTCCACTTACAGGTGAAATCATATGGTATTTGTCTTTCACTGCCTGGCTTATTTCACTTAGCATAATGCTCTCCAGTTCCATCCGTGCTGTCCCAAAGGATAGGACTTACTTCTTTCTTTCTGCTGGGTAGTATTCTATCCTGTAATGATATACATTTTAGAATGTCACCTACTCAATGGTTATGAAACTCCATTTCAAAATTTAAATGTGTCTAGTACCACAATGCCACAATTGATTTTTTAAAAATCTCAAGTAGCCCTGGCTGGTGTAGCTCAGTGGATTGAGCACAAGCCTGCGAACCAGAGGATCACGGTTCGATTCCCAGTCAGGGCACATGCCTGGGTTGCAGGCCAGTTCCCTGCAGGCCAACTCCCAGCAGGGGATGCACAAAAGACAACCATACATTGATGTTTCTCTCCCTCTCTCCTTCCCCTCTAAAGATAAATAAATAAATAAAATCTTTTAATTAAAAAAACTCAAGCAAATTATATATCTTGTTCAACTGACATATGCATTCACTCTAGATATGAAGTTGATTTTTAAATTCATTGACTTATCCAGTTAGGTCATGGTTAGTATTAGTGAATCTTCTAACTCATATGGGTTCCTTACAGTTAAGTGACCACAGGTCCTTGTTTGCATGGGATAGTGTTATCTCTGTGAAATTAAATTAATACTGCTTTTTTTGCTCATAATAGTATGTTGATTTGGAGTGATACGTTGTATTATCTCCATACTTAGTCCCAGCCATGCCAGTGTTAGTGGCTTAGTTTCAGCATGGAATGGTAAAGCACTGTCTCTCCCAGCTGTACAAATGCCTTCTGTATATTTTTCACAACTTTTATGTTCCGTGGACCCTAGGGGCATTTTGCTTTGCTTCTAGCTAGTAATGGAATGTCAGTGGAAACCTTTAGCTAAATAATCCATTTATAAGAGAACTTTAGAAATGATAAAAATGTACATAATCAATATGTGTTTTACTATACTACGGGAGGGCAGGAATCTCAACTCCTTTATTCACCATGGACTATCTAGCACCTTGCACAATGCGTGAGTATAGTAGAGATTCAACAGTGCTGGGTGAACGCATAAGCAATTTAAAAACTTACCTATTTTTTTTTTACGTTAAGAAAATTGAAATTTCTTCACACACACAGTTTTGTTCCTAAAGATATGAAGACACTCCATGACCACTGTTGGAATCATTGTTTATTAAAGTATTTCTTGGACATTGTTTGAAAAAGGATCATTTGACATTTGACCAAAAAATCAAACTGTCACATCCTGCCACTGGGATTCCGGTTCAGTAAGTCTGAAATGGCCCTGGACATAATGGGCATCCCACGCAGGATCCTTCCAGCTCCACTTCTGAAATGTCTGTTTCACTTTGTTTTCAAAGTGACATTTGCGTAACTTCCTATTGGGCTGTCTGTCTTTCTAGGAAGTCACTAGTTGTGGAGAGAATCTTAGACTGAAAAGGCAACTGGATGCCACTATACAATTGATTTTATCCTTTCCCCTCTCCAGACACAAATTTGCTCTACCTTAAATCGCTACAAGATCTTTCAGACTTCCTGCAACTCTATAATCAGGCAATTCTTATCTTTGAAACTTGATGGATATCTGGTCAGATAAAAAGTGCTACATGAGGCATCTTTAACAAAAAGGCATAAAGACTTTGTCTTTGTTGCTCCTTTTGCCAGTAAATTGTTTATGGATTAATCACTACTGAAAAGATAGCTTTCTGCACCAATTTTATTTGGGATTTTCTGGATCCTTGTGTTGGGAGCTGATTGATAACTTTTGATTTGAGGTAGAAAGTTATTTCTTAAATCTTGTCAGTTGTCTTTCAGATCCCGCTAAAGCTATTCCTACAGATAGTAGAATCAAGCCCTTTGTTTTTGAGTAAAATACACAAAAGTTAGAAGAGCTACACTTACCCATGAGTCCTGTTACTAAATTCTAAGCAGGATCACTAGTAATCTTCTGCAAATAGATCCAAATAGATCCATGCCAAATAGCTCCTACAAAAGGGGAGAGAATAGACCCCGGTGAATACATTCACAGAGATTTGTTCATCAGATTAACTACCCATGTTTGGAATTTGAGGAAGTGAAATGGGTTAGATCAACTTTTTTCTAGAAGCAGAGAGCAAGAATAACTTGAAAAAGTTTTAGAGCTGGGGAGGAACCCAAGAAGTCAAGGCTTGATGAACAGTGAGTCACGAGTGTCTAAAAGTCATTGGCAGTAAGAGGGGAAAGATGGTCACATCTGGTTAGTAAAGGAGGACCAGCAAATTAGCTTGTTTCAGAATATGTCTTGGGCTAGTGCTGAAGTTGGAAGGAAGGACTCTGTGATGTGATGTGATGGGTGAGGGTACGGGGAGAGTCGTAGCCTTGCTGTTTCTTTCTGCTGGGCAGGTTGTGTGGTGGAGTAGTCCTGAGAGTGTACTCTCAGAAGTGGGATTGATTTTCTTCCATTCTTGTGTAATTGCTTAACACCCCACTTCTTCCTTAAGGTGGATCCCATGTAAAGAATAATTATTTATTATTTCATGTAATCCACACATCGATGTCTCATAGGAGACTTAATATTAATCAACACAATTATTTCTCAAGGTTGCAGCTATAAAGAGCAATGAACAGGCTGAAGAATGTTTCTGGAGTGGAGTTGGTGACATCGGCTGCTGAAAAATGGACAGAAAACGTGGCAAATACGTAGTGAACATTGATGACTCTGAAAACCAGCCGGTGAGTATTGGTGGTACCTGTGTGGTGTGTTCTGACAGCTCAGAGTCTTGTTTTCAATATTTATAGAACTCTAATATTTTATATTACAACATGGTCTTCCCCCCAAAGAATTCTTAATCAAAGTTTTATATGGGAACCAATTTTCAGCTATTATTACTTATTAATTAGAGTATTTGTATTTTATGCAATGTTTGCATAATTGGGACATCTATTTTAACACTCACTAATCAAAGATATTAGCAATTTTGGGTGACAATCTAATAGTCTGTTGAAATAATTCTCTACAGCTATCATAATTCAAATATAAGCCAATGCTCTGCATTTGATTGCATTAACAAATTGTATTTTTAAAATGTGATATATAGATTTTTGTGTTAATGGCTTAGTTTTTTAGTGTAGTATGTAGATTTGTTGGAACTCAAATATTTCTATATATTTTGAAAGTCAGTAGGTAATCTTGCAGTGAAGATTAGGCCTAGGAATCAAATTATCTAGTGAATCCTTTAGACTGGTTTCTACTTAACTATTTAGGGATTTATTTTCTTGGTAAAGAATTATATTTAGGTGAAATATTAGAGTTCAGTTATATACAATGTTATTTGACTATTGCTTATGTTTGTAAAGGAAAAAAACTAGTACTGTGTATCTTGGGATTGCCTTTTATGTAGCTGACTAGAGCCCTTAATAATAGAAGTTGAAATAGAAATATAGTGAATGAAAACAGTACAAGTTTGATTGGACAGTTAGATTGTGTGAGGAAGCACATTTCTGTCCTGGGTGCCAGTGTGGAATTACAGGGCATTCTTGCTTGTAGGTCAGTTCTTCCTCCTCTGAAGATGTTCTTCACGGCCCCCCGGACCCCCAGCCTGGGGACTCTGTCCCTGTGTCTACACAGTGTTAAAAACTCAGATAAAAAGTCCCTTTAGTGAGAAATTAGTCATCCTGAAGATTTTCCTAGATGATGCTGAGAGTTTTCAAATAAAGGGCCCAGATCTTGATGACTGACGTAATGTTTCACTTTACATCTAGATATTTGGATGCACACGGAGGGCCATTTTTAATCCATTTCCACCAGTGGATTAAAATAGCAGTTGAAGGTCACATAAAAAAGGAATTTTTAAGAGTTTGTTTTTTTCTTTTAAAAATACAAAATAGTAAATTAATCTCTTTTCAAGTATGAGCAGAAAATTTTAAATTATATTCCATGAACATAGCTGATGCATATTAGATGTATATAACAGAGATTATTAGCTTTTACCAAGACCTAATTAACTGGAATTCATAGAGTTCTAACTGCTCAAAATTTTAACTTTGAGAGATGCACTTATATTAATGTAGAGGAAAAACTAAAGCAACGAGAAGTATTCTGCACCCAGAATCTCACTTCAACTCTTTAGATTTTAGTTTTCTCATTTGGAATATGACTTGAGGAAGTTGTCCCTGATAACTATAAAGTCTCTACTGTGAGACACTTTTTCTTACATAATCTCCTTAGGCCAGCTTGTCACATAATGATATTTAACAAATTACATTAGATATTATGAGGATAAATGATAATGTTTATTCCTGGACTTTAAAATCAATAATTATATAAAATAATTCACTGTACCTTATGACTATCTCGATTTCCTTGTTTGAAGAAGAAATAATTATGAAGGTATTCACTTATTCTTTCAGTCACATTTCAAATGAATTTATTTGATCAAATATGTTGTAATACATCACAGTCTCATTTATATTTATCAGAATTATATTACTTTAGCCATCAAATATAATAGCTCCCATTTTCCCCATTCTTTTCTATGTATAGCCATTTATGTGCACAAAAAATCATGAAGGTCGCAGTTCAGCATGTCGGTTTCCATCGTCCACTGATGTGCCCGGTGATACTGACACCGATTTAACTGGTGTCTGCACCAATGCAGGGACTCTCGGACCCTCAGAATTCCCAAGCAGAGAACCACAGCACAGTCAGGTGATGTTTGGGACAGCTCTGTTTCTCTGGGTTATGATGTAATACATGTGCAAATACTCTTGATGTGATATTTTGGATAAAATATAATCAATTAAAGATCACTCAATCAATTAAAGATAACACCGTCCTTTGAAAATCTGCAGCATTCTTTAAACATTCGAGGTCACTGAGAGGGAATGCAAGACACATAGACTTGCGGGATTCTTCATTTAAAGAGTTAATCATTGTGATGGATAAGCAAAAACATGTAATTTGGAGAAAATATATAAGGGTCAAAGAAAATAAAGTTTCAGGCTCCCTTTTTTTTTTGAGGGCTGAGTAGGTGATGACAGCAAACACACTGGCAGTGAATGACACTGTCCCCTGTGCACAAGTGGAAGAGGAGGTCATGTGTTAAGGCCTCGGGGCTCTAGTTGTGGGTGATCTGCCCCGCTCTCCTTCCCTTTCTGCCTCTGAGCCAGCCATGGCCTTCTGTTAGCTCTCCTGGTTCTGACCTTGTTTGTTTGCAGCTTGCCGTAGAAACCATTTGGCACTCTTGGTTTGGTATCCGGAAGCAGATTTTTGGTGTTCATGACCCTTTTTCTGGTTATTCTGGTTTCTTCACCTGTAGGTCTGACCTCTGAGTCTCCCCCCAACCCCACCACCCTAAGGTGGAAACTTGACTTTGACTGATTCATGCTGATGCTTTGTAGTTTAGTTTAATGCTCCTAGCTATGACCCCACCCTCTTCTGGTTAATCTTACTGTAGAGACAGTTTGGAGAGATTCTGATTAAATGGAAGAGGATGAACTCTTTGTGTCAGGAGATGTTGTAGAAGAATGTTTTGGTAGGTATGAGCTAGTTAGAGAACACATCTATGATGACCTCACACAAACCAGACCCATCAGAGAGGTGAACATTATTTTTGGTGCTTTTATTTAGATGAAAAATGTGTGGTCTGGGAAATTTAGAATGTTTTACGAATTACCCAGTTAGTTAGTGGTAGTAATAGCACGGGATCACCGGTCTCAGGTCAGATTAACATGAGTTCCTATTAATCTCCCTCCTCTTTTTAAAGATCCAAACCAAAAGTGAGGGTAATTTCCTCCTTCCTATGAAATGTGAGTATGGTCCTTTCTCTCCTCCCCCTTTGACTTCCTTGCTAGGATTGGCTGGCATGGGGTGGGAGGTGCCATTTGTCTTTGGGATCTCTCAGTTGGTGCCCTGAGTCCCCTTGGCCTTCAGACCCAGTGCCCTTGGACCGCTTCTGATCACCTAGTGGGTGCTCCTCTCAACACCCGCACTGAGTTTACTATCTGGGACCCTGCTCCAAATTCTACAGCATTGAAGAGTTACTCTGCAAGCTTCAAAGACCTCTGCTCTGTGTTTGTTTCCTGTGATCTGTTTTCCGTTATAAAGCAAGGGACAATAATGAACTAATTAGCGAACTCAATTTTTTTAACACTTAGTAAGTGTAGAGAAATGTTACCACTTTTTTTTTTACTATTTTCAGCAAGCCTACATAGTAGGTGATAATATCCACAGGAAGGAATCATGGCTTTGCAAGATAATGAAAATTTCCAAATATCATAATCCATCTAGTGGAAGGCGCAGTTAAGATTTAAACCTGAATCTGTTAGGTTCCATGCCTATGCTCCTAACTACTACAATGAACTGCCTTCTGCAAGAATTTAATTATGGAGGACATTTCTGATTTTAATTTTCTCAACAACACTCTGAGGTAGATATAATTATCCCCCCTTTTGATATAAGGCAGGTTGAGAATTAAAAAGTTAAGAAACCTGCTCCGAATATTAATCTTATGGGATTTAAATTTAAGACTCACTGAAGACATAGATGTTTTGCACTATGCAGTGTTTCTTCTACAATGTCAAATTGTACATATATATGTGTAAATATATAAATTATATATATATCACATATTTTTATATACAACTTATATATAGTATTTTAGAATTTAAAAAGTGATTTTACTGATATTAATTCTTATTCTAATCTTGTCACATACATTTTTGTGGATGAAAGAATAGGATCCAAGAGATGAGCGTGTTACCCAGTAGAAATAGCTGGTGTCAATAGAAGTGATATTTCAACAAGTATTTTCAGACTCTGATTTCTATTTTGCCCAATACTAACCTGTATGAAAAGTTAGCTAGAAAATTTGATAAACTACTTAAAATGGAAGGCTCCAAAGCAGCTAGCTGACAAGTCAGAAGGGGAGGAAAATTTATTCAGATGATCTTTTGGGTTACTCGAATACCTGTATGTGGCAGTCACCCACACATGTATAGATACTTTTTTGATAGTGAAGGGAATAAAGAATTTCTAAGAAGAAATCCATTCTTCTTCTTTTTTTAGTTTTAGATAGAGGTATATGAAAAGAAAACATGAGAGATCAGTGAAAATTTCTTTTTGGGGGGTGGGATGGATTTTATTTATTTTTATTTGTTAATTTTTTATTTTTAATATATTTTATTGATTATGCCATTACAGTTGTCCCATTTCCCCCCCTTTATTCCCCTCCACCCTGCACATCCCTTCCCCCACATTCGCTCCCCCTTTAGTTCATGTCCATGTGTCGTAAGTTCTTTAGCTTCTACCTTTCCCACACTACTCTTCCCCTCCCCCTATTTTCTCCCCACCATCTATGTGATTTATTCTCTGTACCTTCTCCCCCCTTCTCCTCCTCCCACTCCCCTACTGCTAACCCTCCATGTGACCTCCCTTTCTATGGTTCCACTCCTGATCTGGCTGTCTGTTTAGTTTGCTTTTGTTTTAGGTGTGGTTGTTAATAACTGTGAGTTTGCTGTCCTTTCACTGTTAATATTTTTCATCTTCTTTTTCTTATATAAGTCCTTTTAACATTTCATATAGTAAGGGCTTGCTGATGATGAACTCCTTGAACTTGACCTTATCTGAGAAGCACTTTATCTGCCCTTCCATTCTAAATGAAAGCTTTGCTGGATAGAGCAATCTTGGATGTAGGTCCTTGCATTTCATGAGTTGGAATACTTCTTTCCAGCCCCTTCTTGCCTATAAGGTCTCTTTTGAGAAATCTGCTGACAGTCTGATGGGAACTCCTTTGTAGGTGACTGTCCCCTTATCTCTTGCTGCTTCTAGAATTCTCTCCTTCATTTTAAACTTGGCTAATGTAATTATGATGTGCCTTGGTGTGTTTCTTCTTGGGTCCACCTTCTTTGGGACTCTCTGAGCTTCCTGGACTTCCTGGAAGTCTATTTCCTTTGCCAGATTGGGGAAGTTCTCCTTTATTATTTGTTCAAATAAGTTTTTCACTTGTTGCTGTTCCTCTTCCCCTTCTGGTACTCCTATAATTCAGATGTTGGGACATTTAAAGATGTCCAGACATAGAACCCAGATATAAACCCAACTCTCTACAGTCAATTAATATTTGACAAAGGGGGCAGTAACATAAAATGGGGTAAAGATAGCCTCTTCAACAAATGGTGTTGGGAGAACTGGACAGCTACATGCAAAAAAATGAAACTTGAGTACCAACTTACACCATACACCAAAATAAATTCAAGTGGAATAAAAGACTTAAATATAAACTGTGACACCATTAAAGTCCTAGAGGAGAACATTGGCAGGAAAATCTCAGATATTTCACGCAGCAATATTTTTACTGATATGTCCCCTAGAGCAAGGAATATAAAGGAAAGAATAAACAAATGGGATCTCATCAAAATAAAAAGCTTTTGTGCAGCTAAAGAAAACAGCATTAAAATAAAAAGACAACCAACTGTATGGGAAAACATATTTGCCAATGATACCTCATACAAAGGTTTAATCTCCAAAATATACAAAGAACTCACATGACTTCACTTTAAGAAGACAACTAACCCAATTAAAAAATGGGGAAAGGACTTGAACAGACACTTCTTCAAGAAGGACATACAGAGGATCCAGAGACACATGAAAAGATGCTCAATATTGCTTGCTATCAGAGAGATGCAAATTAAAACCACAATGAGATACCACTTTACACTGGTGAGAATAGCTATCATAAACAAAGCAATAAACAACAAACGTTGAAGAGAGTGAGGGGAAAAGGGGATTCTAGTCCACTGTTGGTGAGATTGCAGACTGGTACAACCATTATGGAAAACAGTATGGAATTTTCTAAGAAAATTAAAATTGGACCTGCCTTTTGACCCAGCAATTCCACTGCTGGGATTGTATCTTAAGAACCCTAAAACACCAATCCCAAAGAACATATGCACCCCAATTTTCATAGCAGCACAATTTACAATAGCCAAGAGTTGGAAGCAACCTAGGTGCCTGTCAGTAAACGAATGGATCAAAAAACTATGGTACATATACACAATGGAATTCTATGCAGCAGAAAGAAAGAAGGAGCTCCTACCTTTTGCAACAACATGGATGGAACTGGAAAGCATTATGCTGAGTGAAATAAGCCAGGTGTTGAAGGACAAATACCATATGATCTCACCTTTAACAGGCAGCTAAACAACAAAACAAACAAGCAAGCAAAATACAACCAAAGACACTGAAATAGAGAACAGGGAGACAGCGACAAGAGGGGAGAGGGGAGGGAATTTCACGGGAAATAGGGGAGGGATTTAGAGGAACATGGAACATAAAGGATACATGGACAACAACTGAGAAGGGTGGAAATGGGAGGGAGGGGGGAACACAGGGGGGGTGGAATGGGATGGGAGGAATAGACAGAAAACTGTACTTGAAAAATAATTAAATAAATTTTTTAAAAAGGGTAAAAAAAAGATGTCCTGGAGGTTCCTAAGCCTCTCCTCATTTTTTTGAATTCTTTTTCCTTTCCTCTTTTCTGTTTGGTTGTTTCTTTCTTCCTTCTGGTCCACTCCATCAATTTGAGTCCCAGTTTCCTTTCCATCACTCTTGGTTTTCTGTGCATTTTGCTTCATTTCATTTAGTGTAGCCTTCATTTTTCCATCTAACTTGCAACTAAAATCAACCAATTCTGTGAGCATCCTGATCACTAGTGTTTTGAACTGTGCGTCTGATAGGTTGGCTATCTCTTTGTCACTTAGAAGTATTATCTCTGGAGCTTTGAGTTGTTTTTCTGCTTGAGCCATATGTTTTGGTCTGTTTATTCCTGTTACCTATAAGGAGTGGAGCTTTAGGAGTTCACCAGGGCGGGGCAACACAGTGGCTGGGTTGTGTTGCTGTATGTGGGGGCTGAGTCAGAGTGGGAGAAGTGGAGCTTGTTCCACACTCTCTCAGATTTCAGTCCCCTCTGCCACTTCCCACAAGCAAATTGGGCCCTTCTGGTTCTGTTTCCCAGGGCTTGTGTACATTCTAGGATCCTGTGGGTTTCTCCAACGAACTCTCCTCTGATGCTGGGAGTTTCTCCTGGAACCTCAACCCTGCAAGTTTTTTCAGTTGGTGCTTTTAGGCTTTATTTCCTGTCACTGGGGCCCTGGGTTGCACGGTTTGTCTCACTGCCCATTTTTTGCCTGGTTTATCTGCACGTGAATGTGTGACCATGGTCAGCCAACTGCCTTGTGTGCCTCACTGGGTTTGCTGGTTTCTTCCCTGCACCCGAGTCACCAACCACCACCTTTTCCTGCCAAGACCCCTCTGCCGGCCGCCAACTCCACCCCTCTTACAGGTCTGGATGAATGGTTTGTTGTTGCCGGACTTCGGTACAGTTCAATTTTCTGTCTGTTCTGGTTGTGTTTTTGTTTCTAAATCTTTATTACCCTTAAATTTGGTCGTGTGAGGAGGTACAGTATTTCCACCTACGTCTCCATCTTGGCCAGAAGTTCCAGTGGAAATTTCTTTGGTTCTATGTTAAAGACAGACAAGGACCAAATCTTTCCTAAGTGAAATCTTAAATTTGAGTCAATCTTTATTATTAGATACTATTAATAATGTTCTTTGTGTATACTGTCTTTTGATAAGGTTACACACACACACACACACACACACACACAAAAGGATTACCAATAGCACTAATGTTTTTGAAACATTTGGCTTATCTTCAGTAATTTGGTATAATCCTTTCCAGGTGACACGAAATTTCTTTAGTGACTGGTCTCTGTGGAAAATCTTCCTGGCTTGTCTCTTAGCCTGTGCACTAACAACAGCAATTGGAGTACTCATAATGTGCTTGGTGTATAATGGGAAAAACCATAATGCCTCCATTGTTATCCACTTTCCCTCAAACCATGAGACAACCTCTTCTGCAACTAAAACTACTTCTCAGCCCACAGTTCCCACTACTGTGACAGGTTTTACCACACCATCCACTTCAACTACCATCACTACAGCCACTGGTTATGCTTCAACAGAACCTACCAGTAGAGCAACCACTGCTCGTACAGAAACTACAGTAACAGGAGGCACCTCTTTATCTGAAACAAGCACAGCAGTGACTGCAGGCACTGCAGCTAAGGCTACAACCATAGTAGCCAGCAAGACTGCTCCTACTGAAACTACAACCAAAGCAGCAGCCACAGCTTCCACTGTAGAAACTATTATAACACCTTCTAGCACTACCAGTAAAGTGACAACAGCAGCCACCAGTGCCACTTCTACAGAAGCTACCACCACAGCAGCAGCCATCATTTCAACTGAGCCAAAAATCACTACAGAAGCCACCACATTGACTGAACTGACTACCATAACAACTGCTAGCACTACCACTGAAGCTACAACCNAAGCAGCAGCCACAGCTTCCACTGTAGAAACTATTATAACACCTTCTAGCACTACCAGTAAAGTGACAACAGCAGCCACCAGTGCCACTTCTACAGAAGCTACCACCACAGCAGCAGGCATCATTTCAACTGAGCCAAAAATCACTACAGAAGCCACCACATTGACTGAACTGACTACCATAACAACTGCTAGCACTACCACTGAAGCTACAACCACAATGGGCAGCACAACTATTTCTATTGAACCTACAACTAACACCAAAGCCACCAAGTCAACAAAACCAATTGCCACAGGTGGCAGTACTACCAGTGAAGCAATAACCACAACAGCCATCACTACCTCTTCTACCAAACCTACAAGCGCAGTTGCAACCACCACATTGACTGACTCTACAACCAACACAGGAGATATCACTACAACTGTACCAAACACCATGACTGCCAGCACTACCCCTGAGGCTCCAACCACAACAGATACCACTACAACTACTACTGAACCTGCAACCACTACAGCAGCCACAATCACAACTGAAGCCACAACCACAGCAGCAACCACACCTTCAACTAAACCAAACACAACAATGACTGCCAAAACTACAATTGAGGATAAAACCACAATGACCAGCACTACTGCTTCTATAGAACCGACAAACACAATAGCTGATACCACGTCCACTGAACTAACAACCACAACAGTGGCCTTTGCTTCAACTGAACCAAGTAGTGCAACCACTGCCAGCATTACCACCCAGGCTACCACTACAACAGTCACCACTACCATTGGTACAAAATCTACAAGCAGTAGAGTAGCAGAAATCACTTCTGTTGAACCTACAACCACCATATCAAAAGCCACCTTAACAGAAACATCTACCTCAACTCCTAGTATTACCAGTGAAGCTAACACCTCAAGAGGCACCACAATGATTTCTACTGAACCTGCCATCACTACAGCAGCTACCACTTCAGCTGAACCAACTACCAAAACCGTAGCCAGCACTACAAAAGAACCAATTACTACTACTGCCAGCACTACCACTGAGGCTGCAACCACTGTGGCCACCAGTACAGCTTCTACTGAATCTGCAACCACCACAGTAGCCATCACTTCAATGGAATCCACTGCCTCTCCCACTTCCAGCACCAGCACTGAGGCCACAACTACGCTGGTCACCACCACAGCCTCTACCGAACCTGTGACCACTTCAACAACAGGTGCCACCTCTAGTGAAACTGCAAGCACCACAACACCCCCCACTTCAACTGAAATGACCACCACTGCTGCTGCCAGCACTACCACTGAGGCTCCAACCACTCTGGCCACCAGTACAGCTTCTACTGAATCTGCAACCACCACAGTAGCCATCACTTCAATGGAATCCACTGCCTCTCCCACTTCCAGCACCAGCACTGAGGCCACAACTACGCTGGTCACCACCACAGCCTCTACCGAACCTGTGACCACTTCAACAACAGGTGCCACCTCTAGTGAAACTGCAAGCACCACAACACCCCCCACTTCAACTGAAATGACCACCACTGCTGCTGCCAGCACTACCACTGAGGCTCCAACCACTCTGGCCACCAGTACAGCTTCTACTGAATCTGCAACCACCACAGTAGCCATCACTTCAATGGAATCCACTGCCTCTCCCACTTCCAGCACCAGCACTGAGGCCACAACTACGCTGGTCACCACCACAGCCTCTACCGAACCTGTGACCACTTCAACAACAGGTGCCACCTCTAGTGAAACTGCAAGCACCACAACACCCCCCACTTCAACTGAAATGACCACCACTGCTGCTGCCAGCACTACCACTGAGGCTCCAACCACTCTGGCCACCAGTACAGCTTCTACTGAATCTGCAACCACCACAGTAGCCATCACTTCAATGGAATCCACTGCCTCTCCCACTTCCAGCACCAGCACTGAGGCCACAACTACGCTGGTCACCACCACAGCCTCTACCGAACCTGTGACCACTTCAACAACAGGTGCCACCTCTAGTGAAACTGCAAGCACCACAACACCCCCCACTTCAACTGAAATGACCACCACTGCTGCTGCCAGCACTACCACTGAGGCTCCAACCACTCTGGCCACCAGTACAGCTTCTACTGAATCTGCAACCACCACAGTAGCCATCACTTCAATGGAATCCACTGCCTCTCCCACTTCCAGCACCAGCACTGAGGCCACAACTACGCTGGTCACCACCACAGCCTCTACCGAACCTGTGACCACTTCAACAACAGGTGCCACCTCTAGTGAAACTGCAAGCACCACAACACCCCCCACTTCAACTGAAATGACCACCACTGCTGCTGCCAGCACTACCACTGAGGCTCCAACCACTCTGGCCACCAGTACAGCTTCTACTGAATCTGCAACCACCACAGTAGCCATCACTTCAATGGAATCCACTGCCTCTCCCACTTCCAGCACCAGCACTGAGGCCACAACTACGCTGGTCACCACCACAGCCTCTACCGAACCTGTGACCACTTCAACAACAGGTGCCACCTCTAGTGAAACTGCAAGCACCACAACACCCCCCACTTCAACTGAAATGACCACCACTGCTGCTGCCAGCACTACCACTGAGGCTCCAACCACTCTGGCCACCAGTACAGCTTCTACTGAATCTGCAACCACCACAGTAGCCATCACTTCAATGGAATCCACTGCCTCTCCCACTTCCAGCACCAGCACTGAGGCCACAACTACGCTGGTCACCACCACAGCCTCTACCGAACCTGTGACCACTTCAACAACAGGTGCCACCTCTAGTGAAACTGCAAGCACCACAACACCCCCCACTTCAACTGAAATGACCACCACTGCTGCTGCCAGCACTACCACTGAGGCTCCAACCACTGTGGCCACCAGTACAGCTTCTACTGAATCTGCAACCACCACAGTAGCCATCACTTCAATGGAATCCACTGCCTCTCCCACTTCCAGCACCAGCACTGAGGCCACAACTACGCTGGTCACCACCACAGCCTCTACCGAACCTGTGACCACTTCAACAACAGGTGCCACCTCTAGTGAAACTGCAAGCACCACAACACCCCCCACTTCAACTGAAATGACCACCACTGCTGCTGCCAGCACTACCACTGAGGCTCCAACCACTGTGGCCACCAGTACAGCTTCTACTGAATCTGCAACCACCACAGTAGCCATCACTTCAGTGGAATCCACTGCCTCTCCCACTTCCAGCACCAGCACTGAGGCCACAACTACGCTGGTCACCACTACAGCCTCTACCGAACCTGTGACCACTTCAACAACAGGTGCCACCTCTAGTGAAACTGCAAGCACCACAACACCCCCCACTTCAACTGAAATGACCACCACTGCTGCTGCCAGCACTACCACTGAGGCTCCAACCACTGTGGCCACCAGTACAGCTTCTACTGAATCTGCAACCACCACAGTAGCCATCACTTCAGTGGAATCCACTGCCTCTCCCACTTCCAGCACCAGCACGGAGGCCACAACTACGCTGGTCACCAGTACAGCCTCTACCGAACCTGTGACCACTTCAACAACAGGTGCCACCTCTAGTGAAACTGCAAGCACCACAACATCCCCCACTTCAACTGAAATGACCACCACTGCTGCTGCCAGCACTACCACTGAGGCTGCAACCACTGTGGCCACAAGTACAGCTTCTACTGAATCTGCAACCACCACAGTAGCCATCACTTCATTGGCACCCACTGCCACTACCACTTCCAGCGCCAGCACTGAGGCCACAACTACTCTGGTCACCACTACAGCCTCTACCGAATCTGTGACCACTTCAATAACAGGTGCCCCCTCTACTTTAGCTGCAAGCACCACAACACCCCCCACTTCAACTGAAATGACCACCACTGCTGCTGCCAGCACTACCACTGAGGCTACAACCACTGTGGCCAGCAGTACAGCTTCTACTGAATCTGCAACCACCACAGTAGCCATCACTTCAGTGGAATCCACTGCCTCTCCCACTTCCAGCACCAGCACTGAGGCCACAACTACGCTGGTCACCACCACAGCCTCTACCGAACCTGTGACCACTTCAACAACAGGTGCCACCTCTAGTGAAACTGCAAGCACCACAACACCCCCCACTTCAACTGAAATGGCCACCACTGTTGCTGCCAGCAGTGCCACTTAGGCTACAACCACACTAGCCACCAGTCTGGCTTCTACTGAACTCGCAGCCACCATGACCATCCACAGTTCAAGTGACCGCTCTGCTGTAACAAGTTCTAGCAATGCAACTGAGTCTATGGCTTTGTTGGACACCCATAGTGCTGCTAATGAACCTATAACCACTACAGCAACAGGTGCCACTGAGTTGAAGCTACAGCCATCACTATAAGTGCCAAGAACTTTCCATTGCACTTAGAGGAATGAGTTCAAGGTGTGTATCAACTGATTCTATGACCTGAATATCTTTTACTCATATTCTTATGAGTTTATAATACTAGTTCATTGTTTTCTTATCCACTATCAACAACCACCATCACTTCACTTTTAGGCATAACTAAAATTCATTCAATAATTAAGTCAAATTTGGAAAATTTCTATTTCACATGAACGTGTAATTAGCATCTTTTTATCTGAATCTCTGAATACCGATATTTGTTCTTCAACTGAATATACATAACTTACAGTAGATATTTGAATTTAGTGACTGAATTAGTGAATTAATCTGTCTTCTGACTCAAGTAAAACATTACCTTCAACCTCCACTGCCACCTCCTCAAGTAAAAATAAAATCCACACAGATGCGACCAGCTCAACTGATTTAAAATTGTAACAGCATGATGACTTCAGCTGAATTTATAATCTCCAAACCAGTATTACCTGTTCATAGAAAGTACTCGTCACCTTCACGTAATCTAACATAATACAGTTAGCAATTCTATTTCTCTTTCAAATGAGTGCATAGCCACAACATTACTTTAAGAAAATATGCTAGCACCATGACATCTGATATTTCACAGCAAGGAACACCTCCCTGGCCGATCATACAATCATGTACCATTTCTATGCATCATCATTTTTGCTGTACTTCCTGCTACAACAGACATAACTTCACTAAACCCTTCAATACCTTATCCCCTGAATCAGTAAGTGCTGTAACTTCTGATGATATGTGATTGGAGGCCATTCATTACATATTCGTCTGAACCAAATGCTGCCTCTGTGAATGGTAAGTTCAGTGAGGTATAGCATCACTCCCGCTTGACACAAATGGCCAATTCCTAATGACCTCTTCCACTACTGTGATAGTTAGGATCCCTGCAAATCAAATCCCAACATCCACTATCATCACTCCCACACCAGTGAACACTGTCTACTATTGGTAACTGTGGCCAACGACTGCCCTCCTGTAATTATAACCACTACCAAACTATCCACTCTGAAATGAGATTTACTTAATGACCAGGTCAACTGGCAGCATAACAATAATGCATTTTACCACTAAAATAGCATTTAGATTTTACAGTAACACCAATTTGACCTGACCATTTAACATGAAGAGTCTGTATTTTTGTGAGGTTTTCAATAATACAGTTTTCATGCAGAGAAAATCCAGTCTATTTATGTATGTTGGAAACTTGTTGTGTTTCAATAAAATGTTACTGAATAAGAATATAGTCATTTTTATTCCAAAGCTTTAGTATTCAATACACACATTCAATATGTATAGGGAATGGATATTTTATATGGTGAGGGTGTGTGAAATACATTTATGTATTACCACACCTAAGTTTGTGTAAAATTAGTTTTATTCCATTTTCTCTTTAAATTATTTTGATTTTTAAATATTTATAAATGTGTTATTTTCAATGCAGTAAATTTGTTTTCTATTTTGTTGTAGTAATCTTATAAAACCTACTCAATTAAATATGTTTAGTAAACATTTACTTGTTCCTGCTGTCTGCTGAAATCTCAGAGAATATTCAGAACAAGAAAATAGCAATGCAGACAGTAATACACCTACCAATTTGAGTTCTGTTATTCAGAATTCTTGGTAATTGACAGGTTTATGTTCACGTTATGGTACTTGCATTCCATTGCAGTTCCCCTGAATCAGAATTATCAAGGATGAGCCATCAGTCTGCACTTTTCAAAAAGTGTGCCGGCAGGACTGATAACTACTGGTTGAAGCAGTAAACTCAGAAGGGCATTGTGATTTGTCCCATCTTTTGGATGATATTAATGAGGTTGATAGAAATCAGGAAATACATTCTTTAAGCCGTAATAAGAGTCAGTTGACATATGCCAGTAGTAATTGTAACTGTAAACAAAGGCTGGATGGTGTGTAGAGCACGAGGTTGAGAGCTGGCAGAAAATGCCCTTGGACCCAAAAGGAAAAGTGTGTATTGATCAATTTAAAACAAATGTTTTAATAGCCACTATCCAATTAGAAATCACTTATAGCTCTTCTTTCAAGTCAGTTCTAAAGAGGTCCTTTCCTATCTTGTGACCTTACTTACTGTAATTACATGCAACTAATGCAATAAAACTTTACTAAAACCCTTTCATTTAATCCCTTCCTTCATGATTTTTTTACATTAGTGATCTTTGTGTAACTTATTGAACACATCACTGACTGAACTCTCCTCTATTAAAGAGGGCACAACTTTTACTACTTTCAAGTTTTATATCTCTGCAGGAACCTGGCTTGGCTTTCACCGGTGTGTGCACCTGGCAACTAATAAATAAATATTTGTTCAGTGAATGAAAATAGCGACAATTATAAGACTTTATGACCAAATAACATTTTTAGAATTGAAATTATACTGTTAAATTATCTTCTAATATACTTTTTATTTTAACCTGCACCAAGAGTATTCTAATTAATATTTTTCTAAAATTTTTTCAGCTGAGTACGAATATGATAGAAAGTGTAGCAGTCGTAAGTTACAGCTCAGTGAATTATCACCAAGCGTACTCATTGAGACCCCAATACAAACAAGTGGAACGTTACCAGCACTTTAGAAGTCCCTGTGCCCATACCCAATGACCACCTCCACTTCCTCCTCCACCGAATGACCGGAGGAGGAATGACCACTTCCTCCTCCACCGCAAGTGAACACTGCCCTGATTTTTAACACCGTGGACTGCTCTGCCTTGAACATTGTAGAAATGGAAAAGCACTCTTTTGTGTCAGACATCTTTAGCTCAGACTTTTATTTTTGAGATTAATGCGTATTTTGTCTTCTACTAATGGCTGCTTCACATCATTGTACTGTGCCAATTCATTACAGTGCCATGCCATGAAATTGGTCCATTATTTTGTTGGTAGGCATTCAGGGTTCTGTATTTTGCCATGTATAATGCATATCTTTATTTCTCCCTCAAAATTTTGGGCCAAAAATAGCAAAATACAATATTTCTAGTTTTCGATATTACTAAAATTATTGCTCTGTACCACCTTGCTGCATGTATCTTTTGGTATGCTTATCACACTTCAGGCTTTTACTAGAAAATAATAGCTGAATCATAGAGTAAAAAAATGTTCAATGTTAGGAGATAACTCCCAGTTTTTCAGAAGGATTGAAAACTATCCTCTCACCGGCATCATATGAGAGTTCTGGTTACAGCACACTCTCACCGACAGGATTTTGGCAGCCTTGTTAACCAGTGTTTCTGGTAGAAGTGCCGTGGTGCATATTCAGGTGTTCACACCATCGAGGAGGCTGAAGTGACATTTTGTAACAACAGATGGCGCTATGGTCGTATTCCTTTTTGTTTAACCTCACCCGTTAAAAATAATTATTGGAAGGCAGCTATGCTCACCTCTGTACCGCCAATGCTGCTCAGTGTGGGGATGGCCTGAGGGAGAGCGAGAGAGAGGGTAGGGCTGCATGGGAAGAGAGGGCCAATTGTAATAGCATAAACAATAAAATACAATTTTAATTTAAAAAATAATAGAAAATAAAGATGAGTTATTTGAAAAAAATAATTATTGAACTTAGGTAGTCAAATGACCAACTTTTGTCTTTTAGGAAGTGGGTTTTTAAGAACCTTAAATAATGAGGAATGTGATCATGGTGGCAAAACAAGACCCCGGTGGGAGAATTGGTTCCACTGTGTGTATCTCTCTGGGAGGCGGGGTCAGGTTGAAGTCGCTAAGAGGAAAACTTTGCCTCAACAGAGAGAAGAGCGATCCAGCGGGGAAGCCCGCCCAGAAAGGAACGCGGGACCCTCGAAATGGGCGAACTCCTGCTCACTGCAAGTGACACACACAGGCTGCTTCAGTGAAAAGAGTTCACTCTCATCTACTGGAGTCTGACCGAAATGTGTATGGGCCTTTGAGCTCGACAATTATATCTTTTTATAAAAACAGAGCATTATCCACAATAAAACACAATTATTTCCTAAATGAAGCTTGAAATGTCTAATTAAAAATCAAAGCTTACATGTACTACAAATTGTAATAAGATTAGACTGTAAACGCCAATAAAACAAGTGCTTGTCTGTTTTACACATTGTTGTATGAATCTCCATTGCCCAGAAAAAGGTCTGACATGCACTATATTCTCCATAAATATTTGCTTGATGAATTAAAAAAATTATCCTATAAAGAAAAGCACATTTGACATTTTTAAGTGGACTCAGAATGGAATCTAATATAATTTGGAATTAGAAAAAAAATCACCAATATGGATCAAACGTTGCTTTTTTTCCATTTTGAGCTTTAATGTTGCTCTGCAGTGTCATCTAAATAAGCCTTCATGAATTCTAAATATTCTTGAATTTTAATAATTTTTTATTAATTTTATTTTTGATATGACCTTCTCCTGTAGACACTAGGAATTGACTTGGGTAAAAAAGAACCATGCTTATCTTTTATGATAATTATAAGAGAATGTGTGAAAATTTCCTTTTTTAAAACTTCTACACTTAATTATTTTATGCACTAATTAAGTTAATATCAATTCTGATAGGGTTTTAAATTTTTTTGCACCTTCTACGTAATTTTTGATGATTTTTTCATACATATAAATTAACAGAATAATATAAGAAATATAATTCTCACTAACAGCACTATATTTTTAAACCTCTCATCTGGCTTGTTAGTTACCATGTCAATCAAACAATAGAAATGATGAATAAAGTGCCTTTTCCTAGACTCACGGTCATGGACAGCAGTGTGGCGAATGCTGCGGGGAGGGAGATATAAGGGGACTAAATGGTAATGGAAAAGAATATAATAAAGATAAAAGATAGCTCTGGCTGGTGTAGTTCAGTGGATTGAGTGCGGGCCTGCGAACTGCACGATCACGGTTCGATTCCCAGTTGGGGCACATGCCCGGGTTGCAGGCCAGTTCCTGGCGGAGAACTCATGAGAAGCAACCATACATTGATATTTCTCTCCTTCTCTCCTTCCCTTCCCCTCTAAAGATAAATAAATAAAATCTTTTAAAAATTTTTTTAAATTTTTTTAAAAAGATAAAAAATAAAATAAAATACGTTTGCCTAAGAATTGCCAAAGTCAGAAAATATTAATAAACATAAAGGCAAAAATTAACAGTAATGTAATAATAATTGGGCTTTAATCCTCCACTTAACTCAGTGGATAGACTATCCCGACAGAAAATTAACAGGGAAATAATGATCGTACATGTCACATTAAATCATTTTGACCTTATAGACATTTACAGAGCATTTCATTCCCAAACTGCAGATTACACATCTTTCTTTCACAAGCATATGCAACCTTTTCCAGGATAGAAAAGGCACAGTAGGCCACAAAACAGGCCTCAGTGCATTCGGGAAGATTGAAGTTACATCCAGTGTGTTATTAACAGCACAAAACTACAAATCCACTATGGGAAGGAAATGAAAAAAAAAATGCAAACATGTGGAGACTGGACAGCATTCTTCTAAATGATCAATGGATCAAAGAGAATACCAAACAGGAAATTAAAACCTACCTTGAGATCAATGAAAATGAAAACACAACTTTACAAACTTTATGGCATTTAGCGATAGTTATAAGAGGAAAGTTTGTAGCTATAAAAGACTACTTCAAGAAGCAGGAAAAATCCCAAATAAACAATCTAAATTAATACCTAAAGAAATGAGATAAAGAAGTATAAACAAAGCCATAAGTAAGTAGAAGGAAGGAAATAAACAGTAGAAATAAGGAAAAATAGTAGAAAAGATCTATGGAAATAAGAGCTGGTTCTTTGAAAGGATAAATAAAATTGACAAGCTTGTAGCAAGACTCATCAAGAAATGATTTCACTTATATGTAGAGTTTAATGAACAATAAACAAGCAAAACAAACATAAACAAAATAGAAATGGGCATAGGGAGGTTGGGTGGAATAGTGGAGGGGATTAAGCAAAAAAAAAAAAAAAAAGACACAGACAACAGTTGTTGGGGACTGCTCTACCTGGTTTCAGGAATTGTAAACTGTCTCCCATGCCTAAGACTGAGTGAGCAACCTCCAGAATGCAAGCCACTAAGGAGACAAAGCTTGCTTGTCTCTGGTAGCAAACACCGCCTCAGTTTACTCCCCTGTCCCCAAAGCGTGGTTGGCTAGTCAGAGATGGGTAAGACTCCTCAGAGAGAGGGGCAACCTAAGCCAGATATGATCACTTGGGAGGCCATCATGGTAGGACTTGGGGGGCTGCAATAAAGAAGGAGCAATGGACCCTCACCCCGCAGCTATTCTGACCTAGCCTGAGTCCCCATGTCCTCAGGGAGAAGCATTTCCTGGCTCTAATCCACTTAAGCCTAAAAGCCTATGATGGGGAAGGTGGTGCAGCCCTGTGCTAGAAAGGGCAGGTTTCCTGATGATCAGGCCTAAGAAAGAATATGTAAAATCTTGTGAAACCTGCTTTGTTTAGAATGCTCTGATTTAAACAATAGGGGTCCAAGCAAGAAGTTTGTTTCCCAAAGTTTTATGGCTCTTTAGCTATCTGACCCTGACTGATAATAAGCTCCCATAGTTCTTTGAATGCTATCTATTGTTTGATCCTTACCTGTATTCTTGTGCAAATGAACCCAATAAAAGCCCCTTTGGGAAGGGGCTCTTGGCCCTTTTCCTCTGAGAGACTGGCCACCTCTCCTCCCCAAGCAGACCATGTCTTGGTAGATTCACTTTCATTTATGGCAGATGTGGGGACTTTGTGGGCAACGTTGCCCCCACAAACAGTGTGGTGATGACCAGAGGGAAAGGAAGTGGGGGGAAGACAGAAGAGGGTAAAGGGGCATAAACTGTGAAAGAAGACTAGACTTTGGGTGGTGAACACAGTGCAATACACAGATGCTGTGTTACACAATTGTACACCTGATACCTATAAAATTTCATTAACCAATATAGCCCCCATACATTTAATAAAGAAGAAATAGAACACAAAACCAGAAATGAAAACAAGATTACAACCTACACCACAGAAATACAAAGGATCATTAAAGAATATTATGAACATAGTATTCTTAGGTATGCAAACATATTGGACAATCTAGAAGAAATGGATACATTTCTAGAAATATACAACCTTCCAAGACTAAACCAGGAGGAAGAAGGAATCTGAAGAGACCAATTACTAGCAATTAAGTTGAAACAGTAATAATTTAATCTATATGCACATGGAATCATGCAGCTGGTATTTGTGTTTGATTTCTTTAACTCAACGTTACGTCTGTGACTTGTGTAGGGTGTCACAATTGTTTCTGGGCTCTGAGAGACTAAATGTCTGACCATGGGACATCAAGTAACTACATGACCTCAGCTTTCTGTTACGAGCTATCCACCAAGGCATGAGTTTGGGCGTAAGCATTGATTAGTACACACCGTCAAGAGGAGGTACTGCACTTGCCCCAGGTGTCAGTGAAAGCAGATATGCTCTGTGGGCCTTAGGACCCAGCAGATCCAGCAGAGGCCCAGGAGACTGTGGAAACCTGAGGTGTGGACTCTACCCTCTGGTAAGCTGCCATCAGAGAACCCAGCATTTTGTACCACAGAATGTCGTCATCTGCAGATGCCTAGTCTCCATCTGGAACAGCTGCAGCACCTTCTCTTGCAGGTGTGCACTGATTCACTTGCGTAGCATCAGTGACTTGGTGGATTAGGTGACCCGCATTCAATCTGACAGCCCAATGGGTTACCAATGGGTTAATAAATGAGTCAGGGAAACACATTAAACAATAATATATGTTGCCTACAAAATTTAAAAGTCTCACCCAGCAATATGCCACTGACCTAGTGGACATAAAAGATAAAGCAATGTGCCTTTCACTTGAGAACGTGGTCTCTTGGGTATTTCTGAGTCTACAGAGTACAGAGTCCGCAGAACTTCCCAGAGACCATGATGCTGCCCTCACTGGCCCTGTTTCTCACTGCATGACCAAGAGCTTGTCATCTGGGACCTATCTTGGGGTGGGTCAGAAATACATGTGACAACATAACTTTCTTTTTTTAAAAATATATTTTATTGATTATACCATTACAGTTGTTCTATTCCCCCCTTCATTCCCCTCCACCCGCACCCTCCCTCCCCCACCATTCTCCCCCCCCTTAGTTTATAACCACGTGTCTCAAGTTCTTTGGATTCTATATTTCCCCCACTATTCTCGCCCTCCCCCCTATCTATTTTCTACCTACCATCTATGCTATTTTCTGTGTCTTCTCCCCCTTTCTCCCCCTCCCACCCCCCTGTTTCTAACCCTCCATGTGTTCTTCATTTCTATGGTTCCACTCCTGATCTAGCTGTCCTCTTGGTTTGCTTTTGTTTTAGGTGTGGTTGTTAATAACTGTGTGTTTGCTGTCCTTTCACTGTTAATATTTTTCATCTTCTTTTTCTTATATAAGTCCCTTTAGCATTTCATATAATAAGGGCTTGGTGATGATGAACTCCTTGAACTTGACCTTATCTGAGAAGCACTTTATCTGTCCTTCCATTCTAAATGAAAGTTTTGCTGGATAAAGCAATCTTGGCTGTAGGTCTTTGGATTTCATGACTTGGAATACTTCTTTCCAGCCCCTTCTTGCCTGTAAGGTCTCTTTTGAGAAATCCGCTGACAGTCTGATGGGTACTCCTTTGTAGGTGACTGTCCCCTTATCCCTTGCTGCTTCTAGGATTCTCTCCTTCATTTTGGTCTTGGCTAATGTAATTATGATGTGCCTTGGTGTGTTCCTTCTTGGGTCCAACTTCTTTGGCACTCTCTGAGCTTCCTGGATTTCCTGGAAGTCTATTTCCTTTGCCAGACTGGGGAAGTTCTCCTTTATTATTTGTTCAAATAAGTTTTCCACTCGTGGCTGTTTCTTTCCCCCTTCTGGTACCCCTATAATCCGGATGTTGGAACGTTTAAAGATGTCCTGGAGGTTCCTAAGCCTCTCCTCATTTTTTTGAATTCTCATTTCTTCATTCCTTTCTGGTGGGATGTTTTGTTCTTCCTTCTGGTCCATTCCATTGATTTGAGTCCCAGTTTCCTTTCCATCACTATTGGTTTCCTGTGCATCTCCCTTCATTTCAATTAGTTTAGCCTTCATATGTTCCTCTAATTTGTGACTATGTTCCTCTAATTTGTGACTATAATCTACCAGTTCTGTGAGCATCCTGATAAATAGTGTCTTGAATTGTGCTTCTGAGAGGCTGGCAATTTCTCGGTCGCTTAGAGTTATTGGCTCTGGGACTTTGAGTTCTTCTTGCGCCATATTTCGGGTTGTTCGTGCCTGTTCCATAGCAGGATCAGAGCCCTAAAGTGTTCACTAGAACAGGGCAACTAAGTCGCTGGGTTGTGATGTTGTATGTGGGGGCGGGGTCAAAGAGGGACAATGGCTCTCACTGGTGTTGCAGGGCAACTAAATTGCTGGGTTGTGACGCTGTATGTGGGGGCAGGGTCAAAGAGGAACTATGGCGTCCTGTCCGCCTCCTGCTGCCAAGGCCCTCACCGGTGCCGCAGTTGCTGCCGTCACCGGGCCCACGCATTTCGTCCCACTGCACGCGAGTGTGCCACCGCCGTCAGCCCTCGCCCCCTGGGGCCTGCGTGGTCTGTCTCACTGTGCGTGAATATGCGCCTGCGGTCTGCCCCGCACCCCAACTGGTTCCGGGCTGCCTGCACGCCTGGGTCAGGGGCCCTGTCCTGCCCGACCCTGCTCGCTGCTGGCTCCGCCCCTCTTACCGTCCGGTTGAATGGTTAGATGTAGTTGGACCTCCGTATAATTCAATTTTCTGTCCTTTGGTTGTGTCTTTGTTTCTTCAAACCTTTGTTGTATTCAAACTTGGTTGAGGGAGAAGGCACAGTGTTTCCACCTATGCCTCCATCTTGGCGGAAGTCACAACATAACTTTCTATATTTACCATCTTCCTTCATCAACTTCGGTTTAGCTTCCAATTGTATTTTCACAATTTGAGCCTCAGATTTCTGTATAATTTCTAAACCTGTTAGAACTCAGATTTATAAATGTGCCAGGAATCCTGATATTGATCCTTCATATTGCTAAAAGCACAAGAAAAAAATCCTACATGTATAAAAACATGATTTTTTTGGTCTATTTTAAAATGTTTTCTACCAAGGACCAAGCCAACACCATATAGTTATTAAGTGCTTTTTATGTTTCTGATTTATGTCTGACCTAGTAATCTTTGATATCAGAACAAAGGATGGAAATGTGCTAAAAGTTAAAATGGCAAGTTAAAATTCACTGCCTGAAGAATAAAGGAAATTTCATCTTTGCCATTTGGAGCTGTGTCTGTCAGCCTGTATTAATTGCCTGTAACATAAGGCAAAGGGGAAAGCCCTATTGCTCAGTGTTGGTTGAATAAAAGGGTCCCAGAGACAGTTCCTAGTTCACCAAAAGAGGAGAGGTTTGTCACATGTTTCCTTTTGTCGCTTCTGAGTTTGAGACACTGAAGTTGGATCTTTGGGATGCCAGAATTGCAAATGGGAAAAAAAAAAAATCCCTTTAGCTAAATAGTCATCAACTTTATAGTTTCTCTAGGTAGCACCGAAGTTGACGACGTTTACAAATATTGTACGTTGTTTTCACAGCATGTATCTGGAGAGCTAATTGAATATTTTACTTTATTGTGGATATTCAGGGCATAGTTGTAAACATATTTTTCTCTGAAGCCCACATTTAATAATGAACTTTAAGAATTATTGGAAGATTATAAACCAGAACAAAATAAATTCTGGTATTTTGTACTTATAAAGTTATGGGGAAAACCTATAACACTTTCTTTGGTAACTACAGCTTATGTACTTCAGTTGCCCGTGGCCATTATTAGCTAAGGCTTCCTATTGGACTAAACGTCATTCACAGTTCTCCAGCTACTCCGGTTTTGTATAGAGACACTCCCTGTGATGAGTCAGAGCGATCTAACCCGGTAGGAAATCATTACTTGGGCTGCAGTATTTCTCGGAAGCTGAGTCTAGATCACAGGTTACCTACGGTTAGTGTAGACCCCACTTGCTATCTTTCTTGTTTGAAAGGGTTGGTATTCCAACAGGGCCAGAAAACTCTAGAAAAGTGGCCTGGTGAATGAGTTTCACTTTGTTCACAAAGTGTGTTAAAATACCACCAGCCTCAGGCAAACTGGGTAATAACTAAAGCAATGGAATCAGCACTTACAGAAATAAGCAAGGTTGTTTATTTCCTTGGTAAGTCCAACTTTGCTGAATTTAACTCGTGAATCATGTGGAATCATGTGGTTAAATCCTACTCGATAAAACATGGAACTCTCCCCTTTATTTCTTTGACACAATGTTAGAAAAATCTAGCTTAGCCCTGGCTGGTGTAGCTCAGTGGATTGAGCGCGAGCCTGCGAACCACACAATCATGGTTCGATTCCCAGTCAGGGCACATGCCTGGGTTGTAGGCCAGTTCCCAGCAGAGGACTCATGAGAGGCAACCATACATTGATATTTCTCTCCTTCCTTTCCCCTCTAAAAATAAATAAATAAATAAAATTAAAAAAAAAGAAAAATCTAGCTTAGCAAACTCTCTACTGCCAAGAATACTCCATTTTATCTATATTTAATAAAAAAGACTTTTTGCAATGTTAATGTTAGTTCCAAATGGACAAATGACCACATACAGTTCTAGTTTGACGGTTTTATCAACCTTACTCGTGGATGGGCCAGCAGTTTCACAGCTATCTAGTAACAGGTTACTAACTCAAAATGATCAAAGACAACTAGTAGCTGTAACAGCAGGAATAAAACAACAGTGTTAGCTAACACTTACTGAGTGCATACTCTCTGTGTGACTTTGTTCTAACCCCTCAGCAGTTATTGGCTTACAAATCCTTACAGCAAATCTCAGTGAGTCACTTTAGTGTCCTCCTCGTGAAGATGAGCAAGGAGTGGCAAAGACGATCTTAATTCACACGTAGAAAGTGAGCATAATTATCCCATGAGTTGGAGAGCCCCAGGCAATTCTGTATTATTTTTGAGATGTAACAAAACTTTTGACCAAGATTCATGAATTCCTGAACCTATTCCTCTCTCATTTTCACTTTATCTTGTTCTTCTGCCTCTTTTAACATACATTTTCCCCCCAACTTCCCACTGAACTCGCTCAGGTTCAATCGGCATCAAGCCATTTTCTCAACATTTTGTGCTTGTTGTATTGTATTATTTGTTAATTATGCATGAACCTGTTTTGCCTCCAGGTTATATTAGCATATAAACTCTCAGAGTGGAGGCCGTTTTTGCTGTTGTTGAGGACTGGTTTTACCCTGCTGTACACCCAGAGGCATCCAGCAAAGTCACATCACAAATGGGACAAATGATTTGCCTTCTGTGTCCCTGTCATGGACTTGCAGGTCCCAATGCATAGAGTGTGGTATGGATTCAGCAGAGTCTCCATATGAGAATTTTTTTATTAGTATAGTGTATAAAGCATACACTATTTGAGTATATTACCACAGTTTAGTATAACAATATGCCATATATAGTCTACTGGAATGAAAGGTACTCTGGCCTTAACACTGGGAAGTCTGGACTCCAGATTTTCTATTTGTCCTTGTGGGATGATGATGATGATGTTTGTAATGTCAGGGCAAACTTGAGGCTCTCTGGTTAAAGGCCATAGCCTAACAACGACACTAGTTATAGTGATATCAGTTCTTATAAAAAATATTAGAAATTAGAACCATTTTACCTATGCAAGAAAAAGAATTATGGACCAGGTATGTACAAAGTAATCCTACTTAACAGATTATATGTATTAGCAAGATGGAATGTTTCATTTACCAAATAACAAAAATAAAATTTTAATTAATTTTTAAATTGTTGTTCAAGTACAGTTGTCTCCATTTTCCCCTGACTACACCACCCCACTGCCCCACCCACCTCCACCTCCCATCCTAGAACCTACCCACTTTGGCTTTGTCTATGTGTCCTTTATACATATTCTTTGATGGTTCTTCCCTATTCTCCTCCATTTCTCTCTTCCCCCTCTTTTCTGGTTACTGTCAGTTTGTTCTTTATTTCTATGTCTCTGGCTATATTTTGCTTGCTTGTTTGTTTTGTTGATTAGGTTCCACTTATAGGTGAAATCATATGGTATTTGTTTTTCACTGCCTGGCTTATTTCACTTAGCATGATGCTCTCCAGTGCTATCCATGCTGTCGCAAAGGGTAGAAGCTCCTTTTTTCTTTCTGCTGTGTAGTATTCCATTGTATAAATGTACCATAGTTTTTTTTATCCATTCATTTCCTGATGAGCACTTAGGTTGCTTCCTGCACTTGGGCCATTGTAAATTGTCCTGCTATGAACATTGGGGGACATAGGTTCTTCTGAACTGGTGTTACAGGATTTTTAGTAAAACTTTGAAATGAAAGCTTCTGAACAAATTTTAAATAATTTAAAATCTCTTGGACCTAATGTTGGACCTACATACTTATTGTTAAATTTCACTAGTTGTGTTACTTTAATTATATGTAATGACATTTTAGTATGTGCTTAAAAGTAATGGCATTTTAGTAAATGTGGTAATTTACGTTTCTAATAATGCACATTGGCCTTCACTTTCCTCCTTGCTATTTTGATTAAGAATATTTTGTGAGATATTAAAATATCTCTGATTAGACCATTAAATTTCTGATTTAGTTGCCATTTTCCAATTCTTTCACAGATCTGCTAATCATCAGAATGATAGTCTGAAGTTTACCCAAACTTATAAAAGAACACATGTACAGCCTATTTTATAAAGAATGTTAAGATTTCCTCAGACTTTAACAAAATTGGCCCTTAAAAATATGCATTGAATAAAGTAATAAATGGTAGCTGACTTGTATTATGTAAGAGCCATGAGAATAGACCCTCTGTATCACCTATTATTATAACCACCTGGCATTTAATAGACCCCAATAAGTATTTATTTCAAATTTCTAATATTTGTGTATGAAAGATAATCTTTAAGACATGATGCTGTAAGAGCATTTAGCTCTTAAGTGTCAGTATTAATAAAACAACTTAGCCAACTTTTGTTTAAATTGAATTATGTTAATTCTTTTAATTTTTATAAAACTTATTTTCCACCTTTTAGTAATGTACTCGATTATTTTCTGAATGCTCCCAGTTTCCATGAATGTGAAGTTGCTAAACTCTCATAGTACCGAGTGTCAATCGTTGGAACAGAGGGTTCAGTGGTGGCAGGGGGCGGAAACAACACGAATTCCTTTCCTAGGAGGCAGATCTAGTTCCTGGACTAATCACACTTCTGGAATGTTCTCCTCTCATTCTTTACCTATACCTGCTGAAACTTTGTACACCTTACTTGCTTCCTATATTTCCCGTATGTTTGTCACTTTTTTTCAGATTTCAGCATGTGCTACTTTGAAACTTCATGGTACATTTCTCTTCCTAACAATATTACCAGAAATAGAAAACTTTTTTTTTTGTGGGAGCATTACAGATAATATCTAGTTTGACTGCAGCTAGCTTTCAGGAAGCTCTTCCAAAGACAACTGCCTTAGGACAGATAAAGCGCCGCTTCCCAGGTAAGTGGAACATAGACATCTAATATTCAAAACTGTGGCCAAACACTCTCTACCTGACTTTGTTTCAAGACCACACCTGGTGAACGCTGATCTTCTAGCTACAGTTTTCCTGGCTGCTGCTCCTAACTCTTTTGCTTTAGCTGCCTAGGCATGGTTTTCTGTTTTTCTCCTCTGGGTCTATATTTATGGCAGCTATCTTTGATATTCTTGAAGTATCCTTTTATTTTGTTTGTGTTCCCTTCAGATTTGCCATGACTTCTACCCCTTAATCTTGGCCGACACAGTTGAAGTCCTTTCTGTGTGCTAATTGAAGATGACTCCTCAGCCATTTGACTGAGAGCGGGCAGATGCCATCAACACTTGAGAATCTAAGGTTCTGCGTTGGTTAGCACTTTTGCTCCCTCTGTAGGGTAAAAGGTGGGGTGACTTTTCAGCTAAAAGGTACAATTCTGTTTATTTAGGATTGTCGTTGCTTGAGTCAGAGCAACTTCATCTAGGGCAGGACAAAAGATTGCTCAACAGCTGCTAGGACTTTCTTTCTCAAAGCTAATATTAAAAGCTTCCTTTCAGTAAATTGATGTTGCAAATAATTTCAACTAAAGACACAAACAACCATTTCCTGGGTCATTGTCAAGGCTGGCTGACATGCAGGTGTTTAGAAACAGCTTGGTGCAGCCAAGGGATTCTTTTCATAAGGCTCAGATTTTATCCCAGTAAAACATATGACAACCATTAGGACTGCTTTGGGATATATTTTCATCAAGTCAGCATTGTGCTGGGATTAAGTCATTCTAAGAGGACCAAAAATGGCCCTTGTAACTCTGATCTTCCTTTTGAGGGAACTAGATTTTTGAATCATTCACCTGTTCCTGCAATAAATAGCAGTATGGGGCCCATCTCTGAGCTTCTGGCCCCTGAAGCTCTATGCCTTTTACAGAACTGTTCTCCAAGGGTTAGACTTGTCCTCCCATAGCTGTGACTCCTTGGAATTTGAGGGATAACCCATAACCTTCAGAGTAGGCTGAGGTACACTTTTTTCCCCGAAGAGAAACTAATTATAAAAGTTTAAAGATAATTATGCTATCAGAAAATCACTGAGCTCTCTTCAATTACATGTATAAATGATAGCAAAAAATTAAAGAAACAGAATAACAACTCAGTAACAAACAATCTTCGACATAAAATTTAAAATAAAATAATAAATATCTGTGTTTTCCTTCGTTTCACTGGAAATAACATCCACTCAGTTGTGGTGAGTACAAAGTGAAATAAGCAGTCTTGTATTTGGTTTATGGCATGGTTGTTGAATCTTTTTATTTTATGTTTGAGGGAATGTATTGAGGAAAGAAACTTGGCAAATTGTATCTATTGATAGCTTAAAATTGTCATATGCTTTATCAGAGTAAGTCTGATTATTGGAGTATATGCTAAGGAAATACCTGAAATATGGTACAAATAAGATTTTTGTAGTTTCAAAAATACAAAATATTGAAAAAATTGTCTGAAAAGCAGAAGGGCTACCTGATGAAATATAATATAGTCATGATACTGTCAAACATCTTGAAAAAGGTTGTAAAAACACATTATAAAATGATGCAATTTCAAGATTAAATGAAAGAAATATACTAGAAAATGACTCAAATAATGAGGCTCTAGGCAACTGTTTTGGTGGATTGTAGCTTATATATTTTCTAAATCTTCTATTATATTTTTACCATTCAGAAAAAAATGGCATTGAAGAAAATTAGATGGTCTTTTCAGCAAACACAGATCACTTATTTAGCACACTTTTTTTTTTCTTTTGAAAATAGTTTCATGAATTCTGTGAAGCGACACCCGCTGGAGCCTTGGGCCGAGACCGGTGCCTGGGGTGCGGCAAGAAAGGGAGACAGTCCGAGGGAAGCGGCGTGGGCTGCTCGGTCGTCCCGTGGTGAAGAGAACTTAGGGTGGAGCAGGCGGCGGACGGCCGCGCCCACAGAGCTCACAACAGCCCTGCTTCGCTGAGCAGCTCTTCGGTGGCGCTGCCCCTTCTTTCTCCGCGGTAGAGGGAGAGCTTACCTGATTATTTCATTCTCGTTTCAGCATGCATTTTCTTACATGCCTGACACTAGAGTCTGCTTCTGTGTGTAATTCCAGTCTCGACGAACCTTTCCTACCTTGCCATCCGTCCTCTGAGCTCCGTGGTAGCCCAAAGGCCAGGCTGGAATAATGTCTGACGAACACACAGTAAGAGCCTGAGAAGCCAATGTGGAGTAAGGGAATCGATTAAATGACTAAAAGGAAAAGGAAACACCGTGGGCTCCCTTATAACCTTAGACCTGTTTTAAGGTTCCAGTGGAACCTTAGATCAGTTCCATTGGAAAGTTTTGTCATTCTGTTACCTCTATCAACTATTTTAGTCTTGGAAAGAATAAAAATTTGTGTTGACCAAGCCAAAGGTGGGTAGGAATGAGGGTGGAAGGTGCGGATAGGTGGGGCAGGGGGGAGTGGTGGGGGGAAAATGGAGACAACTGTACTTGAACAACAATAGAAAATATAGTTATTTTTTTCTAAAAAAAGAGAAAGGACATTTTTGTTGAAACTGGCTATATAAAAGGGGTGCTAAAATTGCCACCCAGTCATTAAAGTGTGTAGAAGTGACATGCTTTATGCAACAGAATTTTAATGAGTTTCTAATAAACACTAGGGGGCAACTTAAGTGTGGGGGAACATTTGATAAGCACCTGTTGTGGACAAGGTGCTTTATATCTCAGAAAATGTTCATGACAAGTCCATGAGGTAACTGTGAATGTCCTATTTCACAGAGGAGAATATGGCAACTCAGGGCATTTGGTTGCCTAAGGCACCAGTATACTAAGGTGTAGGAAGCTGGGAGGAGCACCAATTTCACCCTAACAAGAAAAAAATAAATATTCCACGAAGTCATGACTTTTTTATTTTTTTAATTTTTTATTTATTTACTTTTAGAGAGAGGGAAAAGGAGGGAGGAAGAGAGGGAGAGAAACATCCATGTGTGGTTGCCTCTTATGTGGCCCCCACTGGGGACCTGGCCTGCAACCCAGGCATGTGCCCTGACTGGGAATTGAACCAGCAACCCTTTGCTTCACAGGCCTGTGCTCAATCCACTGAGCTGAACCAGCCAGGGCTTTTTTAAAAAAATTTTTATCTATTTACTTTTTGAAGTCATGACATTTTGAACGCATCAGAGAACTGACATTACAGGGCAACCTTCCAGTCGGAAATTTGAGTGAAGACAGGTGTTTGCAAGGAAAGGTGGGGCCTGAGCGCTGCCCGCCTTGTGGCAGACCCTGTAGGAGGGGGAGGGTCACACCACTACAGCAGTTAGGAATTCCAGTTGCTAAAGGCCGAGCGTGGGCTAGTGTGAGAACCCAGAAACACGGGGAGCCACAGACAGAAGGGGACTTGGTACCTGCTAACAGGATCTTCTCGACGGATTGACGCTGGGTGCTGGTGAGAAAGAAGATGGCACAGGACATCGGAGAAACGGGTCTCGGTGATGCAGGCAGGGAGGAGGGCGAGAACACCACCTCAGGAAAGGCATCGTTAGGCGGTCTGCTATTCATTGGCAAAGAGGATTCAATAGAGTACAGTTGAAAACAGCATTTGTGAAATATATGCTTATTTTATGTTTATACAAGCGCAGAATTCTCAATAAGCTGTTTTAATACACTAGTGGATATTTTCAGCTATTAGCATAACCTGGGTCAATCACAAAAGCTACGTATATTAAAATTCCTGCCAGCCGTAATTTTAATTTTAGATGTTGGTTGGACCCATAATTAAATTTATAAAGTACACCGATTCTATGCCTTAACCAGTTCTCAAAATTGGCCCATTATCTCACTCAACTCCCAGCCTGGACTCCCTCTCTGTCCTCTTGCCCTTTCAATTCATTCTCCCTGCCTCAGCTACAGGAAGCTTTCAAAAATACAAATTCTATTTTTAACTATTTTTTATTGCATACACTATCACAGTTGTCCCCATTTTCCCCTCTTGCCCACCTTAACCCAGCCGTAGCCTCCTCTGCCGCCTTCCCTCAAGCCATCGCCAAACGGTGGTCTGTCTACGGGTTATCCATGTACGTTCCTTGGCTGATTGTGTTGTTCCACTAAGTGAATCCTGCAACTTCAAACAGGCTTCAGAATGGCATGTAGTTTCTGACATCAGATCTGCCTCCTTCCCTTTCCAGCCTGCGGCTAATGCACTTCCTACGATTCCACCAGGGTCTCCACAGGCGGCTGGCTGCTGTTGGAGTTCTCACTCTTCCTTCTCCACCTGGCTCCCCTCTTACCCGTCCTTTAAAACTGGAGCAGGTATAAAATTCAAAGAGTAACTTAGATTTTTCCAGATAGACAAAGAGATAAACACTAATGTATTTACTGGTCAGGATATGTTTAAACGGTATACAGGATCTGACTCTCCAAGCCAGCCTCCTTCTAATTAAGAAATGGCTGTTCCTGCTCCATCTCTCTCCTCATTTTTAGCTAAGCTGGCTTCTCAATTCATTCTGATCATGTCTTTCTTTCCAGCTTGGTTACTTGCCTGTGACATCTCAAAGAAATGACATCTGCCTTAGTGGAAGTTTCAAACTAAATTAAAAGGGCAGAAATCATGGAGGATGGAGTTGGTTGACAGGGAAGCTCGCTTCTCCACAACTCTATGAACCTGTTAAATGAGGAAATGGGACCAGACACTGTTTCAGCTAAGAAAACAGGTGAGTAATTCCCTAAGTCAAGAACATAAGCTGGAGGCATGGTTTTTAATTAGGAGATGACAGGTTGAAGGCTAGGAGTTTGCTTTCTTTTTTTCTCTAGGAGATAACTGACACCCTCATCTAAGCCATGTTTTGAAGTTAAGCAAGTCTAGAATTTAAAGTGGTTTGGGCAATTACCAGTAGAGTTTTCCAATAATTAACACAAAGGGGTTGGGACTTTTGCTAAAACAAATGGCCTATGTCATTTTGGAGATTTTAATATGTTCATATGAATAGACTAGTATGTTGATGGAAGAGATTGTACATGGGATGTCAGTCATTGTCTTGCTGAGGGTACATAAACAGTAGTTATATATGTTTTCAAATGTTGATATGGTTATATTATTGTTTTACAGAATATGTATGGTCTAAACATCTTATCCTAAAAGGTGTAGGCTATAATATGAAATCGTAATTATTGAACTGAATCCACCCTGGGGTAGATGTATCATAGTTCACTTAGTATTAATTAAGTCCAGTATTTCCTGAAATCTGTAACTACAAAAGGCATCAAATAAAGTGCAAAATATTTTTAGAGCTGGGATTGTGAAATCAGTTGCCATGGAGCAGAAGAAAAATATAAGACAAACTACAGATGTTGAGCAAGTTGAAATCCAGTGAGCAGCAGAAATATTTTTAATTCTTCAATTTAACTTATGTTTTGAGATGTTCACCTTGATGAAATATCTGTTGGTAAATCAGTGTTTTGCATCAGCATTTATTTCACCTATATTAAGACTAAATACACACAATTTCATAAAGGCATTTCTAACATACATACCTCTCATTGGTTGACCAAATGGTAAGCATGTCAACACAGAATTCAACTGCTTTTCAATTTCAGCCACTTGAGAAACCAGTTTCTGCAGATCCAGATTCAATGTTACTTTTCCACAATATTAACTATGCAAGCCTAGGCAGGTAGAAGATAGAATATATGATTTCAGAGAACAATTTCTGGATGATTCTTCAGGACTTAGCTATAAGTTCTTAGACCAGAGTCTAAAATCAAACACAGTCTTTGCAGTTTACAGAGAAAATTTATAAGAAACAATGAGTCTAGTACCAGTTTGTTACAAAGAGTGCCCCGTGCAATCTATACTCTAAGAGGCCACTGTTTTCTCTGGAAGATTTTCTTCTGCAGAAGTAGCAGAGTGGGCACTTGCAGTTCCCACATACATCACTCAGGAAAGGTCAGGAGTTGGGGTGGAAGTGGTCTTGTTCTCCAAGAGCTGAAATAAGATGATGTGAAAAAAACCAGTTCACTCAGTGTCTCAGCAATGGACGCTCGTACCTTTCTTTCTCTCTTTTTCTACAGCCTGCTCTTGAGAAACAGACTTCCAGCTGAGCAGGAAGATTCTACAAAACAAGCAGGCTCAGAGATTCTGAGGCTTTTTGTTTTTTAAATGATATACTTTAAGTTTGTTTTTCAGAGATTCCACCCCTGGGCAAATCGAATAACCTCTAAAGATTAGGAATAAAACCAGATTTAAGAATTAGTGATGGTGTTTACCAAACATGTTGGGACTCTGTATAAGCTAATTCTGCCCACAGTTCTACAATCAAGCTGTACAATTGTTTGATCCCCAGGCTTTAGTCTTGTGCCAAGCTCATAGTACATGGCTCCGAAATGTTTGCTGAAAGTGTTGGATCAGACCTCGGCTTGTCCTGTCAATGTCCCACGATTTGGAACCTGGAGACATAAGGCCTTGGCTTGTGTTGCACCGAAACTGCTTTACCCAAAATGCCCCTTGGAACAGCGTGATTGGCTGCTTCCACCTGGCCTGTGACTCACGTGGAGNTTGTTTTTTAAATGATATACTTTAAGTTTGTTTTTCAGAGATTCCACCCCTGGGCAAATCGAATAACCTCTAAAGATTAGGAATAAAACCAGATTTAAGAATTAGTGATGGTGTTTACCAAACATGTTGGGACTCTGTATAAGCTAATTCTGCCCACAGTTCTACAATCAAGCTGTACAAATGTTTGATCCCCAGGCTTTAGTCTTGTGCCAAGCTCATAGTACATGGCTCCGAAATGTTTGCTGAAAGTGTTGGATCAGACCTTGGCTTGTCCTGTCAATGTCCCACGATTTGGAACCTGGAGACATAAGGCCTTGGCTTGTGTTGCACCGAAACTGCTTTACCCAAAATGCCTCTTGGAACAGCGTGATCGGCTGCTTCCACCTGGCCTGTGACTCACGTGGAGATAACCCCTTCTCATCACGAACCCTGAACTTGACTTTCATCTACATCTTGCCCTCTACTTACTATCTATTCTTTCTCTTCTTAAACTCTCTCACCTGCACCCTATGAAATACCTGTTACAAAGTAAACAAACTTACCTTTTTAGTCTCTCCCAACACTTATTTATTCCACAATCCTTTTGCCTTAATGCTGTTTTCCTCCACCTCCTATAGGATAACCTCTCCCTTTGTCTTCTTTAGTGACTCATTACTGGGTATTATCTGTAGAATATTTTGGCAAAATTGGTGGTAGCAATGAGGGGTGACAGGAAGGTGAATATTCTCGTTGCCGATTATTGCTGGCAAATAGTTCCTTATCTTTTCTCACTACAACACACATTATTTGGGGCTCTTGCCATTTGGCTAGGCTCCCTTCCACACTCCCCGTGACCATCATTATTCAGTTCCTGACCATTTTCATTTGACATCTACTCAGTCCTTTTCTCTGCTCAGTTTCTGCCACCTCATAATTCTTTGTTGTAATGCCAGTGGCCATCACGTTATGTAGTCAGTGGTCACTCAGCCTCCAATAACCCACAGGCCCTATCCTTTGTGAGAACCACTCCCCCACCAAAAGTTTAACCATCATTTTTATGCTCCGACCACAAACACCTCCTTTTCTGGGTATCTCATTTTCTGATTTCCATTATACTGGTTCTTGGAACTTGGAACCACTACAGCTTTGTTTTCCCTGGTAATGCAGCATCATTTGGGCATCATTACTTCCCTGCCTTTCTCTTCTAGACCAGCACCCTTGCTTTAAGCATAACTGGGTCCCTCCTTTTCTTCCATTGTCCTTCCAGAAAGCCACAGGTGAGGTCACACAATCTGTCTTCTGTACTCCTCCCCTGCAATGAGTGTTCTTAGGGAAAAACCCATGGCCATGCGTATTGAGATTACTAAATTCATAAATTTTAGTCCCATCCAGACTCACCCAGTGTGTGTTGAGGTGTTATTGGGATGTACAAGAAAAGATGTTGAGTAGAGGCCCAGATGTATAGACTCCAGAGAAAGGGCTGGACAGTGGGTAATGATTTTGGACTTACATCCTCCACTAGGTATTTCTTCTCCATTGCTTTTCTCTCCTTAACAAACAGTGCCACCCATATGAGGTCTCTTGGCTGTTATGTATTCTCTGCCTCCTGTTGTAAGGAACTATAAATGGACAATAAACATCTCATCCTAATACACTGAGGCTCATTAATTAACATGGAAATGAAGATTGAAGCTACATTGAGATAGTTTATATTCACTATATTCAAATGTTGAAAAACATTTGTTATTATTTATTTATTCTTTTAAAATATTTTATTTATTTAATTTTAGAGAGAGAGGAAGGGAGAGAGAGAAACATCAGTGTGCAAGAGACACAGTGATTTGTTGTCTCTCTCACACCTCCAGCCAGAGACCTGGCTTGCAACCCACATGTGTGCCTTAACTGGGGATCGAGCCAGGGACCTTCCAGTTTACAGGCTGGCATTCAATTCTCCGAGCCACACCAGCCAGGGTGAAAACATTTTTTAAAAGTCTGAAAATTTCAAGCTTTGACAGTGATCGGGAAAAATGGTCACTCTCATGCATGACTTGTAGGGATGCAGACTAGTATAAACACTTAGGAAAATATTTTAGCACTTTCCAACAGATTTAAAATATGCATGCCCTGTAACATGGCAAGTTCTCTCTCTCTCCATAGATATAGATGTATGTGCCTGTTTCTCTCTATCTCTATTACTATCTCTCCTTCTGGCTCTATCTATCCATATACAGTTGACCCTTGAACAACACAGGCTTGAACTACATGAGTAATTTATATGCAGATTTTTAAAAATAAATACTGTGGCCCTGGCTGGCGTAGCTCAGTGGATTGAGCGCGGGCCTGCGAACCACACGATCGCAGTTCGATTCCCAGTCAGGGCACATGCCTGGGTTGCAGGCTAGTTCCCCAGCAGGGGACTCATGAGAGGCAACCATACATTGATATTTCTCTACCTCTCTCCTTCCCTTCCTCTCTAAAGATAAATAAATTAAAAAAAAGGGAATCAGTAACATTCCCTTTAAAAAAATAAATAAATACTGCAAATGTATTTTCTTTCCCTTATGATTTTCTTAACAACATTTTCTTTTCTCAAGCTTATTTTAGTGTAAAATTCAATANTTTAGGAAAATATTTTAGCATTTTCCAACAGATTTAAAATATGCATGCCCTGTAACATGGCAAGTTCTCTCTCTCTCCATAGATATAGATGTATGTGCCTGTTTCTCTCTATCTCTATTACTATCTCTCCTTCTGGCTCTATCTATCTATACACAGTTGACCCTTGAACAACACAGGCTTGAACTACATGAGTAATTTATATGCAGATTTTTAAAAATAAATACTGCAAATGTATTTTCTTTCCCTTATGATTTTCTTAACAACATTTTCTTTTCTCAAGCTTATTTTAGTGTAAAATTCAATATATAATACATATAAAATACAAAATATGTATTAATTGACTATTTATGTTATCAGTAAGGCTTCCAGTCAATGGTAGGCTATTTGTGGTTAAGTTTTGGGGGGAGTAAAAAGTCATACCTGGATTTTGAAGTGCACAGGAGTTTGGCGCCCCTAACATGCCCCATTGTTTGAGGGCCAACTGTATATCTCCTAGAGAAGTGCCAGGAAACATGGATGAGATGCTCATAGTAGCAGAGTTTGAAGTAGAAATTTTAAAATAGAAATAAAATAAAGAAAACTGCCCTGGCTGGTGTAGCTCAGTGGATTGAGCTCAGGCCTGTGAACCAGAAGACTGTGGTTCAATTCCCAGTCAGGGCACATGCCTGGGTTGCAGGCCAGTTCCCAGCAGGGGACCCATGAGAGGCAGCCATACATTGATATTCTCTCCCTCTCTCCTTCCCTTCCCCTCTAAAGATAAATAAATAAAATCTTTCAAAAAGAAATAAATGCAAGCCCAGAGCATACAGTTTAATACCTGTACAATTTATGTTTCTAAAGCTACCAGAATGTGGAGTCTAGCGTTAATGAAAAACAAAGGAGTGATAACCACATAATTAAAGTTCTGGGTATTTCTGGGGGTAGAGGGTATTACAAAGAAGTGTAAAAATGGGCTTCAGTTGTATTACTGACTTGTATGTGTTATCACGGGCCATAGATACATAGGTAGGCATCTGTATTACCACTCTTTGTTTCTTTTTGTTACATACATTTTTTGATGAATGTCTGGAAATATCTTACAGTGTTAACAAATGTAGTCATTCTTCTACTTCCCCCAACTCATGCCACTATGTCAAAATGGGCTGCCTGACTCAATCTCGAGAGGGTGGTCTTAGGGGGTAGTTGTAACAATGTCCACAAAGGCTCTATGCTTCATTTCTTTATTTTTTTATTTTTATTTATTTTATTTTTTTTCATTATGTAGTCATTTTATTTTTATTTTTTTATTTTTTAATTTTAATTTTTCTTTAGTTCTTGTTCAAATACAGTTTTCTGTCTTATATTCCCAGCCCTGCCCCACCCCATGTTCCCCACCTCCCTCCCATTTCCACCCTCCACCTTAGTTATTGTCCATGTGTCCTTTATACTTGTTCATGTGAGTCCATCCCCTTTTCCCCTATGATTCTCTCCCCTCTCCCTTCTGGACCCTGTCAGCCCATTCCGTATTTGAGTGTCATTGGTCATATTTTGCTTGCTGGTTTGTTTTGTTGTTTAGATTCTTGTTAAAGGTGAGATCATATGGTATTTGTCTTTACTGCCTGGCTTATTTCGCTCAGCATAATGCTTTCCAGGTCCATCCATGATGTTGCAAAGGGTAGGAGCTCCTTCTTCCTTTCTGCAGCATAGAATTCCACTGTATAAATGTACCATAGCTTTTTGATCCAGTCATTTACCGATGGGCATCTAGGCTGCTTCCAACTCTTGGCTATCGTAAATTGTGCTGCTATGGACATCAGGGTGCATAGGTTCTTTTGGATTGGTGCTTCAGGGTTCTTAGGATATACTCCTAATAGTGGAATTGCTGGGTCATTTCAATGCAGATTTACTCTCCATTTTCTGCTGCTCAAGACAAAGCAACAGAAGTACTGAAGTATAGCCATCTACGAGGACACAGGATTGAATGGTTTTGTTAAGTTGGCTGAAATGAGAACTTGGAAACCTTCATTGTAATGAAACATTTTTGTAGAGTACGTAGATAGAATCCTCCGACTAGAAAAGTGACGCCCAATACTTGGGTGTACTAATTAACTCATGTTCTCCAAGTCTGTTGGGCGTCACGTACTCACAAACAAGTGATCTTTAGTAATTATTATAAACTAGTTCTCTACAGACGCTTGTAAACCCAACCAGTAATTTACCCATTAGTCACCCAGTATTGATTAAGTTCTTATAAACTGTGCTGTTGAATACTAATCACTCAGGAAATACACTTTAAAAACTGGCCTGGTCCCTGCTGTCTTAGGAACTGCCATTATGTACTTAAGAACAAAAGGTTGCACCTAGTGCCCCAGTAGAGCTCACCTGGGACAATAATATATGCAAATAGACAATGATAGTTGCAGGATTAAAAGAAAGAAATGCACAAGGTAATTAAAGGGGGGACCTGTTTTCAGAAAAAGGCGTTGTCAGAAGCAAGGACATGCGTCATGTGCCAATTGTCCACATTAGTTGGTGAGAGTTAGGAAATGACTGTGGATGATAGACAGTGGGGTATCACTGGATATCAACTAGATGTATAACCAAATATAATAACCAAATATTGTAACATATAACATATGTAGACCAATTTCCTAAAGTGCCAATAAAGCATAAAAGTTTGGATGCTCATGTCATATTTGTCAAAAAATGTCAAAAGTTGACATTTCTGGGATTTAAAATTGGCACCATGACTGCAACATATGGATTGACTTTTCATTTCAGAGATATTTACAACAGAACACAGAACCATAATCTCTTCAGTTCTGAGGATTCTGAACAGTCCCCTCTTCTTGTGCACGTGAGCATCTGTGCATTTTTCTGGGGAACTTACCAGGAGTGGAACTGATAGGTCATAGCATAGGAATGTCTTCAAGTTTACTAGGTAATGTCAAGTGTTTTCTCAGTGGTCTTACCAATTTACACTGCTTCCAGCAGTATATTTATTTGGGACTTCATTAATGAGTTACTTAATAAAGTTTCACAATTTTTCCAGTAAAAGTATTACATGTCTCGTGGTAGGTTTATTGCTGGATACTGGAAGATTTCCAGGAATATCTCTTTAAGTTTTAGTTTTCTGAATATTTGTTGTTGGCATATAAATATTGTTACTTTTGTATCCACTAGTCTGGCTAAACTGTGACTCATTCCAATAGTTGGCTTGTGGGTTCTCTGGATTTCTATGTTTATACTCATATGCAAATAGAAACAGTTTAGCATCTTCGTATTATTGACTTCTTATTTTACTGCCCTGGACAGGAAATTCAGTACAGCACTGGGGAGCAGGCATCAGCGTGGACATTCTGCGCTGTCCTCTTTCATTTTTACATCTCAACCCTTTCAACTGAGACTTCTTTCCCTTTGCTCTTTTGTGTTTCTTTTTGTAAGTGTCTGTTGATGGTGACTTCGGATAATCTCATTTGAACTTTTTACTGATACACATTTTTGCTGAGCATAGAATTCTAGCTCACCAGTAGTTGCCTTTTCAGTACACTGAAGACCATTTCCTCCGTCTTCTGATTTTTTCACTTTTGATTTGAGAGGTCATGTCTTTCTATTAAAATGTAATAGGCTATATTGAAAACAAGGTAGGAAGCCAGGTTCCTAATGCTAACTTTTTAAGGTACTTTCCCTCATTATTTGCTACTCAAATGTTTATACCATCACTGAGAAATTAGAATTATAGTTTGAAGGTCTCAAGTTATCCCACCATTACAAAAGAATGGGCTCAGATGCTGTCAGAATGACACTGGGTTAATGAGATAGAATTTGTTTTGGCCACAAGGGAAAAAAGACAGAGAAAGAAGGAAAGAAGGAAGGAAGTAGCCATTAACAGCGACTTAAACCATATTTATTATTTGCTTAATTAGTACAGAGGTTTCAAATTCAGTTACATAGCATTTCATGAAAACACCTATTACACACAAGAAGACAAATCTTCTCTTAGATGAGAACATGTGTAAGTTTATTGCTATTTTGGAAGTTCTCGTCACTAAGCACCCCCAATCAAAGTTGTTGGCCTATGGGAAATGTGTGACTAAGAAGAAGAAGTCATTGTTTCCCCTCTATTCTCTATTGCGTGCCACTCTGCCAAAGGGTCGGGTAGCAGTAGCTCTCAGCCGGATTGGAAACCCCGCCTCAATTGTGCATGCTGTGCCGTGTGCACTTGCCCTTGTGTGCACTTGCCCTTGTGAGAAGTGGAAAGGAACCAAGGACATTCTTTCCTTTCCAGTCCCTGATTGTTTAAAAGATTAGGAGTCTTTAGAAACAGTGACGATGATTACATGACCTAGATCAAGATATTCCGTGCTAAAAAGCAGGCAAGGTTTCCTGTGGATAATCCTCAATTTATACAATGAAGAGCTACTGAAGCATACTTACAGCTTATTTTTATTTTTTACTCTAGCTAAAGCTGTTGTAATGTTTTCCTCCTTGTTCAGTTCAATGTAGCTACTGACTTAAATAGTGCAGTAGATTTTAATCATCACTCATCTAAATTTATCACGATCCAGTAAGCTCAATATTGTCTTCTTTTTGGACAGTTTTGAACTTAGTCATCACTGTAATCCCCGTGCTTAGTCAGAGAACTCTGCAATATTTATAATTAAGGAGTGGCTTTGTGGGCTTTTTTCAGAAGCAAAAACTGAATTCCTAACCAGTTAGAAATCAAGTTTCTGGGATTTTAAATAAGTTTTGTGAAATAAAGAGGGCAAAGCGTTCGTGTCTGCTCAGAATCCTAGAGTCATTCTTACAGTTCAGATACTTTTCTACATGACATTTTTGAAGGGAGCAATTTTTTTCTGTTGATTTCTCCCCAACTAGCATAAATTTGTACTTCGGGGTTGAATACAGAAAGTTTTCTCAGGGAATAGGAGTCAATTAGTTTACATAATCCAGACTGAATAAATATACAGTATTTAACATAAATTCAGTATTTCCTAACCTCTAATCCACAGAGCGAGTGCAGACATCTTTAGAATTAAGTCCGGATACCAGCACCCTCCACAAATGGAGCACGCTATGGATAGAGAAGAAAACACAGCCGAGCTGGTGAGTAAATACTCTTTAATCTTTTCACATCCAATATTCTTGCTTTTGACTTAAAAAAATTACTTTATTGTTCAATTACAATTGTCTGCGTTTACCCCCCACCATTCCTCTTCCCCACCCCAGCCTTGCTTTTGACTTTTAACATTTAACCCTTCAACAAAATTAATTGCATTTTTTGATGTTTGCTCTTACAGGATGAGTAGAATCTGAGATTTCATTATCAGTAATCATAAGCTGTGAGAGAGTTATTTAGTGTGCCAAATAGTGCTTTCATGTCACTGGGGAATTTTGCATTAGACATTTGGCCTAAATTTTGACATTTATATCAGAAATCTATAATAAGGTACTGGTAGATGAAATTTGAGTAGATGATTTGAAATGTGTGTTTATAGCAAACATTAACAATATTATTTATATCTTTGCATATTTTGATTCAATGAAAATATTTATTCTCTTTGGCCTACTTGTATTTAAACTGGTAATTTGTGAAAAATGTCTTATGGCAGAGGAATTTATGCTTAAAATGTGTTATTCTAGTGATGTAAAAATTCTATTTCTTAGAACATATAAAGGGTCTCATTCACCATTCTAACAAGTCCCTTTATTTTACAAATGAGGCCATGAATACATTAGAAGTCCAACTAGCCAGCAGCAGAACCAGCACTTGAGAACTCAAACTTCTCATGTAGCAATCATTTCATTATAAGAAACTGCTTTTCAAAATCCCTGACAACTATGTTCCTAACAAAGAAAAATAAATTTTATAATTAACCTGAGGCTGTAAAGCCGAGTGAGAAGTCAAGCAAAATAAATAAGATAAAAAGATAGGATTTGACATTGGAATTGCTTTACAACCTGAAAGGTCTATTTTTTATCAGTTTGGCGATTCATTAACTATACCCCCAGAACATTGATTCATAGGTTGCCTCATGTGTCACAGAAGCTGGAAAATGTCATTGCTTTAATGTCATCTGTACATTGTTTTGTCTCCATTTCATAATACGGTAAATATGAATTATGGTTTGTTCCCATATACAGAAAACATTTATGCAATTTATTCCATTAAGTCCAATAATTAGTTAACTGTGTTAAAAAAAACACAAACAGTAAGACCCACTTCTAAGACTAAGAAAAGGAATAGTTAGAATTTTCCGTTTTTAGTAATCTGACAACAATCCCCCAAAACAAGGGACACAAGATATTTTTTTTTACAATTATTCTATGACTTTATTTTAGGACATTTAGAAAATGTAGAAAATTACAAAGAAAAATAGTCACCCATGATTCATCCCAAAGAAAATCACTGCTAATATTTTGCTTCGTTTACCCTCCCACCTCATCTAATGTAATTTTATTGTTTTAGTTGACTTATTTTACCATGTGAATCTTCTGTCAATTTACTTATTTACCTTCTTTTAAATTTTTTCATAAAGCTCTTAATTACAATTCAGGGAATTGAGAGTTTATGCTACTGAAAACTTTTATAAGAGAACATTTATTTAAGTTGTGTTTTTGTTCTTTAGTAAAGTTTCATGGTTTTCTTTGTATTAATCCTATGGCATTTTGCTTAACCACTTCACATGCATTATTACTACTGCAAATAGCAGTTCTAACACACACATATACACAAAGCAAGTTCTGTTACCTATAATTTTCATATTTTAACAACCAGCTCTATTTTAACTCACTAATAACTCAGTGAGTTATTATTTTTGTTAGACCACATGGGGTTTTGTTTCGACACAATCATATCATGTGCAAACAATGTTAGTTTTACCTTCACATTTCTATTATTGATACATATTGATGAGAACGTCTGAAAAATTACCTGATATTGGTGGTCAGAGACATTTGTCATCTCTGGCTGTAAAGGAAGGCACCTGATGTGTCGCCATCACCACGATCCTGGCCACTGGTTTGAAGTCAGAATTCCTTGTCGTAACTGGAAATTATTCTTTTATTTTTATTTCTTTGAGATTTGTATTGTTTGTCTGCTTGTGTCAGGGCCAAGTACCTAAATTTGTTAAATGATCCTTGGGCATCTACTGAAATGATCATTTATTTCTCTTTGCTGATCCTTTGATGGGAAAAATGCATTTTATAATTTAGATCATGAACCCATTTTTAGAGTTTCAGATTCTCCTAGAATTGGATAGTTGTTTATTTAATATATGGCAGAGTCACATACTTCTTTTTATATTTTATACATTTATGTTTCTGGATAACCTAAACTTTCTTTAGCCTTAAAAACCAGGGTTGTTTGTTTTAAATTCTTTCTCTGCAGTTACCCAGAAACCCCTACTGTTCCAACGAGGGACCACACTGTGGCTGTAGATCGCCTCATGTGACCTTCCAGCCACAATGGGTAGGGTTCGAAAACTGGGGTGGGGCAGGGGGCGGTAGGGGCATGGGGATCTTCAGTAGTCCTTCGGCACAATGAAAAAGTGGGCCAAGCAGGCCTATCCTCACGGCCCCTCTGCAGGGCTCTGCTCTCCTCCGACCCTTCACTTGCCACTCATCCATCCGTTGGCTAGTCTATACTTCTTCCCAGATGCCACCCCACGATCTCTGGGCAAAACCTAGAGCCCACGGCTCCCAGCCATTTATCACTGTTGTATTTTGTTCCTTTACAATCCCCTCCAGACCAGAGATTTTCTATTTTGATGTCTTTCCAAGCTCATGGAAAGTCCTTTTATTTATGTTTAACAGATGCAAATGTATTTAATACATAAATTTTCTAATTATAAACTCTCAATACATAATGTTAAAGCAGGAAATAATGATAAACAAAAAAATACTGGCAATTTTTCATTACCCAGAGATGACCAATCCAAATGTTTTGATATGTCTCTGCATTATTTTTCTGCCCATGAGGGCTAATAAAATACTTCAACTTATACTGCAATGTCAGTAGCCAGTAATAACCTAACAAAGATACCCCTGAGGCAGTCTACTTGCCTTTGCGATGACACCTTAGTCTGAAAGGGTAACTAGGAGGAGACATTATGTTCTCGTGGAATGTGGGCAAGGGGTGTGTATGTGGGGTGTGTGCCTGCTTGAGAGAGAGAGAGACAGAGTGAGGGGGGTTGGTACACTGTGCTTTAAATGACAGCATTTGAAGTAATGGGAAAGGCTGGCCTTATTCTAGTTGCAACCACTTCCCTGAGTTACCAGTATGTAATTTGCTGAAATATCTCCTTATGTTAAGCCTTTGCAGGTTGCAGCAAAACAGTGGTCGCTCTGGAAAACATTTCTGGTGTGTCTGCTGGCCTGTCTGATTGCTACGACCCTCGTTGTTCTGGTCATATATTTTGTTCACTTCAGCAAGCCCACCGTCATCATCCATGCAGATGGGAAGGCCGGTCACGTGGCCTGCACCTCTGGCTCTAGCCCATCTCCTGCCCCATGTCCTACCCTATGTCCTACCCCATCTCCTGCCCCATCTACCCTTCCTGGGTCTCAGAGCACCCTGCCTTCTACCCCTGTGACCAACCAAAGCTCTTCAACCATGGTGCCTCCATCTGCCATGAATACCACAATGCAACACGAAGTCATCATTGAAGATTCAGAAGGAAGTCCTTGAGCCCTCAGCCCTCCCCAAGCCAGGTCAACGCTCTTATGCTGAAGGAGGCACATCTGAGCTATTCTGTCCTCCCTGCCAAGAGATTCCAAAGCATTTGACTTCATGAGACCTTGCCCCTCTTGCTCAGTCATTGGCTGGATTCCCATATGGTGATGACTCAGTCTTGGGTCAGTGTTCAAGTGATCTTGACTGGCAGTGTTCAAATGATCAGAAAAGAAAAAGTTCGGACCCCGCTTGGCTGACTCATCTAGATGGGGTTCAGAGTTTTCTCTTCACTCCTTTTGTACAACTGACCTCATTTATCACCCATGAAGATTTTAGCTGCTGAAGAGGCTGCCACTTGGATCCTGCTCTACTTAAGCTGGTATTTGCCATTTGTTGTTGATTATTTTCCAATCTATTTTCAGCATTTGTATCCCAACTGAGAAAGAAAGAAGTGTGCAAACAAAGTGATTATTGCTTACTGATTATTAAATACCTATTGATTGTTACGTAAGTGTTCTTATTGGGAATTGAGAAAAGGGGGAGATCGGTGAGGACAGGAATAATCAAGGGGGATTTTAGAGAATGGCTCACAGTTGAAGAAGGGGGAAAATTTGGACTTGGGTAGAGATCATTAAAACAGAAAATGATGGGGCTGAGGGGACTTAATAGATTTAAAATGAAAAATACACTTAGAAACACTTTAAGTGTACAAGTGATGTATTTTCTATATCCATACCTTTTTCACTGATATTATCAATATTATTTTCCATATTTGATATGCTGCTTAATTTCTAAACCACTATAAACCACACTTATAAAATTTCAACATTTAAATTGTGTCATACTTTGTACTGTAAATTTGAGAGCACATGCTTACAATTTGCTATGAAACACAGACTCTTGTCCATTATTGCTTATATTCTAAGTGTTTGGTACTTAGTAAAAGCATAAACATTTCAATCTGGAAAAGACTTCAGAGTAAAGCAATCTGCTCATTCCACCCCCGTCCTCCAAACTCCACAAGGGTAGTAAGTGTGAATGAATTTTTTTCCAGTATAGTAGTAAATAAATTTATTTCTCTTATAATTTTGTTTTAATTGCTTAGGGAAAAAAAGATTCAATTCACTAGGTTAAAAATGTGCTTCCTTCCTTAGACAATTTAAATCTTGTGATTTAAAAGAAGAGCTTTTAATAAAAGATTAATTTATTGCTAATTTTTTTCTAAGTTTTGTATTCTAGAAGCCATTCCAAGTAACTAGATGTTTAATAAGAGCTGCTGTTTTCTTTCTTTACTCTTAGGAAACACAGAAGGCAGTGTGATAATACAGGAAGGATGATTTCTTCGTGTTTAAGGAGAACCTTCTCTTAGCAATGAAATTCCTACATTGAGTATTTGGCTGGAGGACATTGTAATTGATGTCATTAAGTTTCTGTGCTTTGTAGAGTAGAGATGTGAATCAGCTCACAGATTCTTTGATTGCTTTAGACATTCATGGTTTAATAAAATAGAAAAAATAGTAATACATGTTCTAACATTATTGTTTTAAAAATGTGTTCACTGTACTTAAGTGACGGTAATATATTTTACATCAGGAAGCTTCTCTATTTAAAATGTCTTCTACAAGCACTTTGGGGAGTCCATTGTTTTGCTCCTAAATTTCAAGTAATTCACGTGGGATTAAAATGTCAAGTTTCCAAATACGCTTTACCAAATAAATGTGTACTTCACTCCTTTGGATGCTTTATTAAAAAGGGAATCCAAAGAAGTGAATTTATCTATGCAAATAGAAGCTTCATGTATCTATACAGAAAATATGCTGTGATAGGTAGCCCGGCTCTGGGATGATGTTCACAGACATTTGGGGGACCCATTCAGAAGGCAGACTATTTAGGTCATTCACTTTGATTTTGTGTAATTTCCAAAGGTTTTTGAATTTTGGCAGCATCCTTGTAACACATGATCTGTGAATTTTCACCTGCTTAGTTCTTCAGTAACCTTCTCAGCTTCTTATTAAGATGCCCTGGGAATGATGGGCTCCGATGTCAGTGTCATGCCCAAGGCAAACATGTTTCCAGTTTGTCCCTTCTCCAGCTGACTCTTGTCATGATACCATGAGAGCATTTTCGAAGTTTGGTAGAAGTCTCTCTTTGTCCTTCAAAATGGTCCCTGCCATCAGTTTTGTTCTAAAATCAAATGCAACATTCATCATTTTTCCCCCACTGGGACTTTAATTTTTTTAAATTAGATTCTCTACTTACATTGACTTCATAGGAGGTTTCCTCCTCATATTTTTTATGATATTTGCCTTGAGGTACTTTATGGACATTTTAAATGAGTTTAAAATGAGTTTTAAAATGTCCATAAAGTACCTCAAGGCAAACACAAACAAAATAAACACGTGGTAGTAGATTAACAACAAAAAGGAAAAGGCATCACAGTTGTGTACAGGGGCAGGACAACACCAAGATGACAGCGTATGAGACGGCAGCCTCCCTAAACCACCTCCCCTCCCCCCCCCAGATCAATAGTTAGAAAGCTGCTCATGAACGAAGCAGTTCCGGGAGAGCTCTGGAGTCTGCTTAAGACACTTCAACAACACAGCAGAATACACACACGCAAACCCAGAGCAACTGCAAATGAAGAGAAGGAAGACCGCTTCCTTTTGTCTGAATCATCCCACCTCCCACACAAGCGTTGTTCAGCACCAAGAGGGATCGTCCCAGCTAGAAAAAATTCTGCTTGCCAGGAAAAGACCAACGGGGTGAGCAGCCAGCCTGCCCGGCCCTTCAGTGCCTCACACAATGACTCCCGCTTTGATTTTGCCCCACCCAGACTGGCAAAGCTGAGACATGCAGAGACGGCTAAGAACAGAAAGGCGGTGGCTACTAGTGGTGGCCCTGCAGCTGGAGTCATCCCTGTTCTACAGATACATCAGCAGCTTTTGCTACTGAAGAAGGAACCAGTGGCCAGCACAGCTGCAGAGGATCACCTACAGATTTCACCAGGTTTTGCTCCTCTGGAGTACTTGTGTTTGCTGACACCAGCTGTCACAGTCCCTCCCCACTCCCTTCCATCCCTACCCCCACTGGACCCTGGTAACTGCATGGGCAGCCAGCCCAAGCCACTGGGCTGCGGAGTGTGAGATACTGGCACAGACCCTCACAGCGGATGTCCATCACTGTGTACATGCATGGGAATAGCATCCCTGGCTGTGACCTTGTGCTCTGCAGGCCTAATGCCTGCCACAAGCCTGCACTATTGTGTTCGTACCTGGGGGAGATGGTATAGCCACAAGAGAGCAGGTGACAGCCAAGGGTCCACTGCTGCTTGTGAGCTCAGATCAAGACCTGTCTCTGTCACTGGCCTGCTCTGCTGTGCTTACCCTTAGCCAGCCATTCCAGCTGTGCCTTGAGGCCCCCAGCCCAACCTGTCATGAGCCTCCACTGCTGTGTATTTGTCGTGAAATACAGTGGCCTAAGTAGTGCACAGCACCCATCAAGACCCCCGCAGCTGTCCCTGTGCCTGCAGTTAGCCCTGGCCCCCACCATGGTGTGTGTATTGGTGAAAGGCCCCAGGTGCCACACAGGCACCTGAAGCTGGCCCTGCATCCAAGAGTGGTACACCACTATCACTGACCATGACTGTGACCTGCTGGGGTCCCTTGTCACTGGACCTGGAGGTGCTGCTGAAGACCCCCATAATCCTTGAAGCCATCACAGGCTCCTCACTATGCTGGTCAAGGACCACACAGCTGTCAATGTTGGGGACTCTGTATGTCCTCTTGGACCCACTGCCACACTTGTGCCCTCCACCACTAGACTGAGTCCTCTAGGTGCTGTGACATGCCCGCATCCCCACACAGGAGCACTCCCGTGCTGAAGTCAGTTTGCAAAGTCTGGAGGGGTGACTCCTTCTTCAAATGTGCAGACACCTACGTGAGGCTACACAGTCATGGAGAATCAGAGAAACATTAATCCACCAAAGGAACACAGTAAACTCCCAGCAGCTGGTGTAAAGTGAATGCATTTCCAGGAATTACCCAACAAAACAAATCTAGATAATTTTATGAAGATTCTCAGAGAGCTACAAATGAACACAGACAAACACTTTTAAAATATCAGGAAAACAATATATGAAAAGTTCAACAGAGTGACAGAAAGCATAAAATAAGAACCAAACAGAAATTTGGGGGCTGAAGACTTCAATGACTGAATTAAAGAATTCAGTAGAGAGCTTCAGTAATAGACTTGGCCAAGCAGAACAAAGAATTAGGAACCCTTAAGAGAGATTAATGATATTATCCAACAAGAAAAAAAAATGAAAGAAGAAAGAGTGAAAAAAATCTATGTAGTCTATGGGATACGTCAAAATGATCAGTTTAAAATTTCCTACAATTCCAGAAAGAGGAGAGAGGAAAAAGAGGGCAGAAAATTCATTTAAAGAAAGAATGGCTGAGAACTTCCCAAATCTGGAAGCTATTCAAGCATCAAAGTTCATGAAACTCACATTTCAGTAAAGAAACTCAAGTAAAAAGGATCCTCTCCAAGACACCCTAGAGTAAAACTGCCAAAAAAAGAATAAAGAGCCTTAGTCTTTTCATTTCAGCTTAAAGACTCAGCATTTCTGGTTAACGCAAGTCTAGTGGTGATGAATTAACTGGGGTTTTGATTGTCTGGGAAAGTCTTTATCTCTCCTTTTATGAGGTGAGAATTATGCTAATATCAAAGCCAGATAGGGACACTATAGGCAAATACAATCATAGGCCAATATCCTTAATTAATAAATGTGCAAAAACTCTCAAAAATATTAGCAAACCAAATTCAACAGCACATTAAAAAGATCATAAACCGTGGTTAAACTAAAAAATTTCTGAACAGCAAAGGAAACCATCAACAAAATGAAAATGCAATCTGAGAATGGGAGAAAATATTTGCAAATCAAATACCCGAGAAGGGGTTAATATCCAAAATAGATAAAGAACTCAAACAACAAGAAAAAAAACAGTCTGATGAAAACATAGGCAGAAGAACCGAATAAACATTTTTCTCAAAGAAGCTGTACACGTGGCCAACAGGTCCACGAGAGGTCCTCATCAGGGACATGCAAACCGAAACCACGAGGAGGCGTCACCTCACACTTGTAAGAATGGCTACGTTCAAAAAGAAAAGAGATACGTGTTGGTGAGCATGGGAAGAAGAGGAAACCCTTGTGCACTATTTGTGGAAACGTAAATCGGTGCAGCTGTTATGGAAAACTGCATACAGCAGCTGTCCCCAATCTTTTGGGCACTAGGGACCAGTTTCGTGGAAGACAGTTTTTCCATGGACAGGGGATGGCAGGAGGAGACAGGAGGCGGAGCTCAGGCAGTAATACACGTGAAGCTCTGCCTGCTCTCCTGCCCACCACTCGCCGCCTGCTGTGTGGCCCAGTTCTTTTTTTTAAGTACATTTTATTGATCACGCTATTACAGTTGTCCCATTTTTCTCCCCTTTATTTCCCTCCACCTGTACATTGACCGGTACCAGTCTGCAGCCTGGGGGGCAGGGATCCCAGTATAGAGAATCCTCAAGATTTTAGAAAGATGGCAGAGCAATCACACTTCTGGGTCTACATTGGAAAGAGACAGTAACAGAATCTGGAAGAAATATCTGCTTCCATGTTCATCGCAGTGCTAGTCACAATGCCAAGATATGGAAACAGCCCAAGTGTCTCTCAAAGATGAATGACTAAAGAAGACATTGTATACATACATGAACACACACATATCTGTCCACAAGGTGTCCAACCATGCAATATGAAAAATAGAGACATTTATTGAGAAAGACACAATACAAGGGACATTGTACATAGGACAATGATGCCGCAGTCCCCTCCAGAATAGGCACCTTGGGACCTCATACGGTTGTCCAAATCCCCATCAGCTATCTCAGTGTATTTTCCTGCGTCTCACTGATGGTCTGAAATCTCTTCCCTTTCAAAGGTGATTTTAGTTTTGGGAAAACCCAGAAGTCTCATGGTGCCAAACATGGGCTGAGTTAGGCCGGCTGGGTGATCTGATGTTTTGCAAAAAAACTCTAGATGAGACATGATGCATGAGTGGGCACATTGGTGTGATGAAGCTACCAATCACCAGTTGCTCATAGCTGCAGCCTTCTGAATCATCCGAAAAGTTCTGTGGAGGAACTTTCAAGCTTAATGCAAAAACTGATGCAGATTCGCTGTTCTACTGGCTCAATCATTTTGAATGTGAAGGCCACACAGTATACATGTTCACTCAACAGTGTCTACTGCCCCCACTGACTAGTACAGTGAAATCATCATTGTTCACACATGCAAATTTCAGTCCACTCTCCTTGGCTGCCAGGGTATGTCAGTGTTGCATGAACCATTTTTGTGATATTAACAATGGCTGGACTTTTTCCAGACAGATTTATATAATATGTATTATATATACACTATATTTATGTATGTATATACATACATACATACATAGTAGGGCAAAAGTAGGTTTACAGTTCTATGGAAAATAATACTGTAATTAATAAACAACGATATAACATTAAACTCTGTTTTGTGTACTCACAACTGTAAACCCACATCTGTGACATTCGTGACAACATGAATGGAATGTAAAGGCATTGTGCTAGGTGAAATAACCCAGACAGGCAGATACTCTATGATATCACTTATAGGTTAGAGGCAAAAAAGGCCAAAATTGTAATGACAGAATTGAGTAGTGGTTACCAAGAGCAGGGGGTGGGTGGGGAGAATGGGAAGCTGTTTGTCCAAGAGCATGAGTTATAAGATAACTAAGTTCTGGGGACATAATGTATAGCATGGTGATTATAGTTAACAATCAAACCACTGATTTTAACAATGCTGCATTATATACTTGGAAGTTGCTAAGAAGAGAGTAAATCTTAAATGTTCTCACTCAAAAAGGAAATGGCAGTTATGGGACCTGACAGACCTGTTAGCTAAGCTATGGTGGAAATCATTTTGCGACATCTAAGTGTATCAAATCAACACATTGTACACTTTAAACTTACATGATGTTTTATGCTAACTATATCTTAATAAAGCTGGAAAAATTAATGACATGAAATAATTGTGCACAACAACGAATGTTATGTTTTCCAGCAGCAGTCTGGATGCGTTTGCTCCATGTGTAGTTCGGTTTTTAAGTAACACTGTAAGCTCCTGTGCTTCTGTATCTGTTGTGTTTGTTTCTACATTTGCAGTTGCCCTGAAGGAAGACTTGGCACACCTTACAAATAAAACCAGAACCCCCAACTCATTAGCTACTACTTACTACACCAAGGACCACTCTATTAGTTAAGATAAATTCAGCTATGTGTGACAGATGTTCCTGAATTATAGTAAAGTTGTAGAACTTATTGAAGAATAATAAATAGAGAAGTTTCTCTCTCATACAGGGAAGAAACTGAAGGTAGTTGGTCCAGAGATGGAAAAAGTAATTTCATGGCCAAGAGACATCTAGATCCCTTTATCTCATTGCTTCGTGTACCAAGCATTTGGCTTCTATTTCACGGTTCGAAATGGCTGCATAAGCACCAGTCCTTTTGTCCACATTCCAGCCCACAGACAGGAAGAGAGATGGATCCTTTCCTCTAAGCATATTTCTCAGAAGTCGTACCCAACAATTTTATTATATCTCATTACCATAAATTAGTCATACAGCCACACCCAGCTGGAAGGAAGACTGAGGGATGGAAGGATTTCTCTGGATATTTGTGTGGCCACTGGCAGGTCTATTTACGAGAAAAACAGAGAGAATGGATATTCTGAAACAACCCAGAGTCTCTTGTCACGACAGTTAAATCCAATATATTTTTAGAGGAAGAAGTAAGCATTTCACTTCAGCTTCTTAATCCTTTTACGAACCCCGGGTACTCTTTTATAAACATTCTCACGGTTGCGAAATTATAACAGTGCCTAATAATCATGAGTCAGATGCGCTCAATTACAGGGCCAAAGGGAGATGACCTCAGGTGCCAAGCACACCAGCTGCGGACTAAGGTCTCTAGGAGTCTCACCTGGCACAGGTGAGCATCAAGCGCCCCTCCCCGAAGGAGGGAGTTGATGCCTTTTCGTGTATCCCTACAGACACCCCCACCGCCCCGTGCCTGGACGGGAAACCCAGGGCAACTAGGCCGGGCTACAGCCCAGCAGCGTCAAGGAGGGAGAGACCGTGGGCATTATCTCAGGCAAACTCTCCACTTTTGAGATGAAGACCCTGAGCCGGCATAAAGCGGTTCGTGGTGAGCGCTGCACAGTGCCGAGGACTGGAGCTGTGCGGTCTCTCCCACAGTGCGTTAGTGGTCGTGCTGAGCTGACGCGACTTGGATCTGCAGCTCTGCACTAAGGAGAAACCCTGCACTTTAAACGTGCTGACTTCCATTCTGACTGTCTTCCTGCATGTATTAGTGTGTTTAGCTCACATTTTATTAATGCCTCATGTTTAACTTTATTTTTATTGTATTTTTCCATTACCATGTACCCACTCTATGCCTCCCTACCACTCCCACAAATCACCACACTGTTGTCCTTGAGTCCCCTGTCCCTTTTTTGCTGGATCCCTCCACCCCCTGGACCAGGGGCATCAAACTCATTTTCACTGGGGGCCACATCAGCCTCGTGGTTGCCTTCAAAGGGCCGAAATAATTGTAGGACTGTATAAAGGTAAATTACTCCTTAACTGTTAAGGAGTTGATATTCCATTTGGCCCTTTGAACGCAGCTGCAAGGCGGATGTGGACCCCGGTGAACATGAGCCTGACACCCCGCCCTAAGCCCTTCCCCCCACCAGCTGTCATCTGTTCTCATCTATGAGTCTGTCTGTTTTGCTTGTTAGCTCAGTTTCCTCATTAGGTTCTACATATGAATGAAATCATATGGTATTTTTCCTTCTCTGACTGGCTGATTTCACTTAGCATGATTTCTCCAGGTTCATCCACACTGTCACAAAGGATAAAAATGTCTTTTTTACGGCCGAGTAGTATTCCATTGTGTAAATGCCCTACAATTGTTTTATCCACTCATCTACTGATGAATACGTGGGCTGCTTCCATATCTGGGTGAGTATCACAGGTAAAGAATGCTCCAGTGAACATAGGCGTGCTTTTGTTCTTTTGAATTAGTGTTTTGGGTTCCTTTGGATGTATTCCCAGAGGTGGAGATGCTGGATCAAAAGGCATATCCATTTTTAATTTTTTGAGCTATCTCCATACTGTTTCCCATGGTGGCTACACCAATTTGCATTCTCACCAACAGAGCAAAAGAGTTCCCCTTTCTCCACATCCTCGCTAGTACTTGTTGTTTGTTGATTTATTGATGGTAGCCATTCTGACAAGTGTGAGGTGATACCTCATTGGGGTTTTCATTTGTATCTCTCTGATGATTAGTGACATTGAGCATCTTTTCATATAGAAAACCATCAATGAAATAAAAAGGCAACCTATGGCGTGGGAGAACACATGTGCTGATATATATAGTGAGGGGTCAATATCCAAATTTTATAAACCACTTATAAAACTCAACACCAAAGAAACAATTCAATCAGAAGATGAGAAAGGACCTAAATAGATACTTCTCCAAAGAGGACATGCAGATGGTCAGCATTGTTAATACCTCATTTTTATGTATTTTATTTCCAGTTGGAAGAAAATCACTATACCCCAATGAAGTTTTACTCTTCATATTTTTCATCATGTCTTCAATTTTACTTTTAAATTTCCCTGAGAACCAGGTTTTCTTTTTTTCAGGTCTCAAAGGGTTTTATGTTTGTCTCTAAATATAGTAAATAGAGTAGTTGAAGTATACAAGGTCTAAAACCAAACTTTCCTACTTACTGTGTGACCTTTGGCAAATTACCCAACCTCTCTGTGCCTCCGTATCCTCATCTAGGAAGTGGAGATAAAAAAAACCCATTTACTTCATATGTCTCCTGTGAAGGGTGAATAGATTAATGCACACAAAGCACGTAGCCTGGCACCTGGCAAATGTTCAATAAATGTTATCTGAGGATACTGGTGAGTTTTTAAGTCAAGGACAGTGTTACCCTCACCACTCAGCATATTTCTGGCCATTGGCCTTCCTTTAATTGATAATTTATATCAATTTAGAAAATTATAACAAATATTGACATTCAGCTAAGAAAAATGTCACAAAGTCGTTGAAGCTTCTGAAGAGAGCATTACTATGTGGTTATGTGAAGCTGAACAGAGGCTTGGAGTTGGGTGGAGTAAAATTAAAGGGCACTTGCAATGGTTGGCAGTAAAGGTCGAGTGGGGGATAAAAGGACCCCCCTCCCTCCTGCAGGAGGGAGGGGGGTGAAAGTGCTATTAGCCAGCTAAGCCACCTTAAGGCATCTCCTCCAAGTAAAAAATAGTTGTGAAACATATTTAGCTATTTTTCAAAAATTGGGAACCAGTTAAAACCACCTCAGTACCGAAAATTAAGATTTAAATTAAAAAAAAAAAGGGTAAAGGGGGTCAAATATGTGGTGACAGAAGAAGGTGTGACTTTGGATGGTGGCATACATTATAGAATTGTTGGAATCTCTATAGTCTTATTAACCAATGTCACCCCAATAAATTTAATTAAAGTATTTTAGAGAATGAAATCTATTTTTGTGTATTTTAGCTTTTACGGTACTTTAGGTTCTCACCGACCCTTCCCCAAGGCCAGCTTAAGAACATATATGCACTTAAACCAATTGCTCTTGACCAATAAGCCAGATTATCCTGGTCCCAGGAGATGATCCAGGGCAGGAGGGTGAATTCAGTTACTTCCACATGTCTCTCTTCTGTCTGGGAAAGTGTTCTCATCATGCCAGGATTCCTCGTGAGGAAATGGTGGCCTCGCACAGAGAGCATGGCCCTGGGACGGCTTGAGGGACGCAGCGCCCACACTGCACAGGGAACCACCCAGGTGGGATCGAGGCCTTGCTTCCGCCACTCGCCAGCCAGCTGTGTGCCTTGGCAGACTCTTCCCACTTGCAGGAAATCAGCTTCTCTGTCTATGAAAGAGAGAGAATCACTGTTGCTTCCAAGGTGCTTTTGAAGACAAGGTGACATCTTGAGCATAAAAGCACTTTGCAGCTGTACAAGATCATACCAATAAAGAGTGGTATTATTACTTTTGCTCCTCTTTGGGAATGAAGAACTACTTGATTTTCAACTTTAGGTGCAGCATGGTTCTATTCTAGACAAATGAGGCTATGATCCAATGTGCTTAGTAATGGGGACTTTTGGAGCAGGGAGACTTGGGTTTGAACATCAGTTCTTTGTGTAAGATGGGTGGGCCTTTGTCCTATCCAAATATGGGAGCTAGAGATAGCTGGGTATAACATTGAGTGGATAAGATTAAACAGAATCGTATTTTTCAGTAGGATAATTGTACCTCATATTTAAGCATCTGCCATGGATCAGTAGTAGTAAAACATTCTTACAATTTCCATTTTAAATGACTGGATTATTCCTACTCTCCTTCAGGACTCCTCCTAGACCAAACTGTGGAGCAGGTGGTGTTTGTTTTCAATGACACCCCACCCTCCTCTGGAATCCCTCTCCAATTGGACTCCACACCACATCCTGCCTTGAACCTGGGTTTGCTCTCCATGGGCAGCAGGTGAGATTCAGCACTGTGTACGTCACGGTGATTTGATATACATATACATTGTGAAAGGACTCCCCCCATCTAGTTAATCAACACATCCATCACCTCACTTTATTTATCTTTTTTAATGAACATTTGAATTCTACTCTCTTAGCAAATTTCAATGTTATAATACAGCATTTCGACAACAGTAACTGTTTTTTCCTTATATCTTCAGATCTAATTTATCTTATAGCTGGAAGTTAGCATTCTTTCTCCAACTTGTCCCTATTTTCTTCTCCCCCCCAGCCCCTGGCAATCACTTTTCTACTCTGTTTATAGGAGTTTGGTGTCACAATTTTTACCTAATATAGCCATTAACAAATTATTATAGTTCTGTATTTTAATACTTTTTTCCTTTAAGCTCACACTAGTTTTATAAGGGATTTATCAGCTGCCATTATAACATAGGAGTATTCTGTATTTAACTATATATTTATCCTTACCAGTGAGAAATATACTTTCATAAGTTTTCCTGTTACAAATTAGCATCTTTTCACCTTAGTTTGAAAAAGTGCCCTTGGCATTTCTTCTAAGGTCAGTCTAGTGTTGATGGACTCCTCCAACTTTTCTTTGCTTGGAAAACTCTTTTCTTAAATCCTGAAGGACAGAATATGCCACGTAGATTATTTTGTTGGTCCGCAGTTTTTTCCCTCTCAGTACTTTGAAGGGATCACGGCATTCCTCTTTGGCCTGCAAAGTTTCTGCTAAAGAATCTGTTGATCGCCTTACATGTGTTCCTTTGTATGTAACAAATTGTTTTCTTTTGCTGCTTTTTAAATTCTCTCTTGTTTTATCCTTTGATAATTTAATTATACCGTGGATCACTTTAGATTCATCTTATTTGAATCTCTCTGGGCTTCCCCGGTCTGGGTGTCTGTTTACTTCCCCAGGTTAGGGATGTTTAGCCATTATTTTTTAAATAGGTTTTTGCTCTCTCTCTCTGTCTCATTCTCTCTCCCTCTCTCCCTTCTGGGACCCCTGTAATGGGAAGACTGGATGGCTTGCTGGTGTTCCACAAGCAGAAACAATGTTCTTAACCACTCTAACGTGTGACTTTCTCTCCATATATGGATGAATTCCTTGGTAGCTTTCCACACTGATGGGGACTAAAGGAAAGAGTCACATTGCAAAGACGTGTACATTAATGCTGTCTGTTCGCTCGTGGCACATGGAGATTCTGTCACCGCCACCATCTTCTCTTGATGGGGGTAGTAGAGCTGAATACAAAGATTTAAGACCAGTGAGGTTATCCTTAGATTTTTTTTTCTTCTGGTAGGCATTTTATCTTTCTGTGTTTTCTTAGGTATATCTTCCCCGAAGTAGAATAAATGCGGAGACACAGTCATAGCAATAAAGGCATTCATACATTCAATACACGTTACACATAAGGGATGTGCTAGTCACTTTGTGTGAAGTTAGAGTGGAGTGTAGACATAGAACTAATTAGATATTGTGCTTTCCTTTAAAAAAACTGGCAGCCTTCAGGGATGGAAAGACCTAGAAATGACCGACTGCACCAGAGTGGGGTTAACTGCAGCCATGTATCTATATCAGTGCTTCTCAACCTGGGGCAGACTTGCCCCCTGGGAAGCATTAGGCAGTATCTGGAGACAACTTTTGATTATCATGATAGGCAGACAGTAGTGTTGGCATCTAGTGGGCAGAGGTCAAGGGTGGCTTTAAACATTTCATAATGGATAGTGCAGTGCCCTCCCCCCAATGAAAATTACCCTCGAAGCTCAGTAGTGCTGAGCTGAGACACCATGACCTACAGATACAGTGCCTGAGAGCACCCAGCAGGAGAGGTCAGCTGCTAGGCAGACCCAAGAGGTTACATGGCAAAGTGACCATTTGACCATTGTTCTGAGAGTTGGGTAGAGTTTTTACAGGCAGAGATTTGGGATTGGGATTTCCAAGTTGAAAAAAAAAAACACCATGATTACCATAGAGGATTCAGTATGCGGGGAATAAGGGGATGATGGGCTGATTATCAGAGAGCACCTTCTGGATAACTGCAAGTTAACAAAGTTGATTGCCTTATCCTACAACATAGGTCTAATTTCAGGCCCCAAATTGGGGTGAAAAGGAACCATCAAATGGAGTACACAGGCTTCCACCAGGACGGGGGAAGTGGCTTCTCTCAGCACCTGAGCCGAGTGTGGTTACTGCCCAGCCCAAGGGGCATTTGTTCCTAAAAGTGAAAAGATTTCTGGGAGAGGAAGTAGAGTACTGTCTTCAGGAGCAGTAATCTATGTCTTGGGTGTGAGATTTAGAGTGCTTCAGGGCGGGTGTTCTCAGCTGGAGAGCTGGCTTCAGTGGTGGTGGTGGGGGGAAGGTCTGCTCTCATAGCTAAGCCATCTTCCGACTGCTTTTCTGCCCTGCACCATGGTTCTAGATATTTATGGTTCCAGACTTGGAACATGAGTTATTTTGACTTGTCATTAGCGAATGATTTCACAGATAAAGCAGTATGCATGCTTACAATAACATGTCAGCTCTGCGTTCCTGGGATCCTTTCCCCAGATGGCTTAATGATCCGTCCGCAGCTCCATGCGATAGCCTCATGATCATGTTACACCCAGTAGAGCCAAAGATGAAGCTGACTCATCATTCGTTGTTGCCAGTGTCTCTCCTCTTTCCAGGCTCAGATGTGAATTTTCACCCTAAATTGTTTGCACAGAGAAACTGTTGGTTTCTGTAAAAGTGGTCATAAACTTAGCAGCTTAAGTAACAACAACTTATTCTCTTACCGTTCTGGAGGCCAGAAGTCTGAACAAACAGACAGACAGACAAAAAGCCTGTCAGGCTAAAACCTCAAGGTGTTGGCAAGACTGGTCCCTCTGGAGGCTCCAGGGCAGACTCTGTTCCTTGCTTTTTCCAACTTGTAAAGGCCACCAGCACGTGGCTGCACCTCTCCGACTTCTGCCTGTTGTGACATTACTGTCTCCCCGCTCATCTCCTGCTTCCTTTTATAAGGACAACAGTGATTACATCCGCACACCCCTGTAATCCAGGATCGTCTTCCTATCACAAGATCCTAAGTTAATCCTATCTACAGTCCTTTGTACCATTTTAGGTAATGTAATCACAGATTGGGGGATATTAGGATATAGACCGCTTTGGGAGGCTATTATTCAGTCTCCCACCCACCCACCACATGGAAGAGCACTTTGGGCACTACACAATAATCCAGTCTGAAGGATGCTTTCTTCCTGGCTCTTGCAGGAAGCCACCATGTTGCAGACTGCTCTGCCTGGTTTTAGGAATTGTATCTCGACCCCTTGTGGCTAAGGGTGAGGGATGAGTCACAGGAGACAAAGCTTGTCTCTGGTAGCAAACGCTGCCTCAGTTTCCTCTCCCTGCCCCCAAAGCTTGGTTGAAAGTCAATGACCGGTAAGACCCCTCACAGCAGGGGGCAACCTAAGCCAGACTTGATTACTTGGGAGGCCTTCATGGAAAGATTTGGGGGGCTGCAACAAAGAGGGAGCAATGGACTCTTGCCCCCAGGCTTCGACAAAGCCTGAGTCCCCATGTTCTCTGGGAGAAACGCTTCTTGGCTTTAATCCCCTTAAGCCTGAATACCTGTTGGGGAGAGGTGCATCTCCTTGCCTTGCTAGAGCGTGCCCTGGGGAAAAATCTGGCATCACAAAGACTTCCTGATAAATCTGTGAAATCTGCTCCGCTAAGAGTGCTTTCATTCATAAGTTAAGGGTTTGAGTAGGAAACCCTAAAACTCCGTTCCTGACAGACTCTGACTCATACTAAGCCATCAGATTTCTTTGAAATGTTATCTACTGTTTGATCCTTGCCACCCTGTATTCCTGTGTATTACAACCCAATAAAAAGCCCTGGAGAAAGGGGCTCGGGGCCTTTTTCTCCTCGGAGAAATTGGCTGCTGCTGGCCTTTGTCTCCCCTGAGAAACTGGCCACCGGCCCACAGCCTTTTCACTCTGGGAAAATGGCCACTTCTCCTCCCTAAGCAGATCACGCCACGTCTCGGTCATATTCATTCTCATCCGTGGCACTCGGGGGCACTTGTGAGAGAAGTCGTCCCCGCACCACCGTACAGGTTACTATGGTTATAGTGAAGGCAGGGAATGTTCTCTCACAATGCCCCCTTGGATTTTTTGCACTTTACTTTCTTTCCAGTCTGGTTGACAGACACACAGAGAAGTATGAGAGTTAGCACGGACCTGAAGTTACATACCCAAGAGGTGTGTGAGTGTATGTGCACATGTGTTTCATCTCTGGCCTTGCACTACCCTGTCCTGGGCTCCCCCTACCTCCATGCCCAAGACTGGCCAGCCAGACCCGGCTGGCCTGGGGGTTCAGCATCATGGTGTGAAGGCCCTGGGCCGTGCACCGCCACCGGGTGTGGGCAAGATTGCTTTTCACTGACTTAATACAAACTCGTAGAGGGTTTCCTCAGCCTGATATTCACCCAGAGCAGTGGAGAAAGAAGAAAACACAATGGGAAGAAATAGAGAAAGGAATAATGAATTTCCCTCGTTACAGTGAATGCTGAGAAGACCCATCCACAGAAGAGGGGAACACCTTGTACCATGAACACCCTGAGCCACCCTCCATGGCAGGAATTAAGGGGAGTTGAGAGCCGGGGAGGTTTCATTCCTGTATTTACCCAACAGGTATGGCGAGGTCAAGAACCTGTGTCAAATCGATGGGGTTAATTCCAAGCATCCAAAATTTGCTCAACACAGGTACTTTATTTTTTTTAAATTTTAAAAAGATTTTATTTATTTATCTTTAGAGGGGAAGGGAAGGAGACAGGGAGAGAATATCAATGTATGGTTGCCTTTGGTGGGTCACCTGCCGGGAACTGGCTTGCAACCCAGGCATGTGGCCTGACTGGGAATCGAACCGCAATCGTCTGGTTCGCAGGCCCGTACTCAATTCATTGAGCTACGCCAGCCAGGGCCTCAACACAGGTACTGTAATGGTAATAAATTTTCAGCAATATCAACAACAATAAAGCCTGAATATGAAGATAAAATCTCTCTCCTATAATTGCTAATAATTGGGGAAAAAAGGAGGATGGGAAGTCTTGTAAAAAGATGAAAATAAGGATCTTCGAGAAAACATTATGGACAAATAGGTTGTTTCTTTGATTTTGGCACTGTGTCTTTTTAGGAAGACAAAAGAGGACGCCAAAAACCAGTGGTGAGTGTTGGGTGACAAGTTTAGATAATGTTAAAACAACACAAGTCCTAAGGTGACGGGGCCCAGCTTCGATGATCGGTTGATAGGTGATGCTTTCTGCAGAGGCACTGGGGTCCCCTCCGACCACCGCTGTCGCTTCACCCAAAGCTGGTACTTCACCCAAAGTCCAGCAGCAACCCCAACCCCGAGAGACCTTCGTGAAACACTTACAATATCACTGTGTGAAAAGCTCCTGAAGGAGAAGGACAGTCCTTCTGCACGTGGAGAAAGGATGGCTTAGGGGTGGGAAGGGTGTGAGCTCTGAGCTGTAGCCACCCCCCCCTTCAGGTGTCCCCAAGTGAAGGTGGCCGCAAGTTCCTCAACTGCCTGCTCTGAATTTCAATGTCTGCAGGGCTGCTATGAGGCTGAGGGGAAATGCAACTTTGAAAAAAGGGGTACCGATATTCTGTGTATTGTATCAGAAGATCTGGGTGGCGGGGAGGGTGGGGCATCCCAGAATCCTATTTTTCTTTTTCAAGCTTGATTGTAAGGAAAACCCATCCAAGGAAATAAGAAAGGTGGAGGAAAATGGAAGATTCAGGTTAAGAAAAGCAAAAACACAGGGCTCTTTTCCTCTTCTACTTCCTTATTTTGAACAACACACCGATTTGACTGCATCTTACAAGACCTCTGGCCTGCGTGTTTCATGGTAGAAGAGGGTCTGCCACGCTGGGCAGTAGTGAACGAACGCCACCCTGGACTGAGTCACCGAGTTCTCGCTCGTCTTACTCAAGGATCTCCTCTCCTCGCCTTCTCCTGCTGGGGCAGCTCCTTCACGAACGGGGTTTTTGTTTTGTGTCTGTGCGTCACCTGTCTGTGCCCAGTGATAGAGGAAGTTTTAAAAATATGGTACACTTTTTATACTTTATATTTATATAATTTGGCAATATCAGAGGGAGCTTTTCCTTGAGAAACTTTGGGAATATTTAAGAGGCTTTCGTAAAAACGTAGGTGGGGTTAAATCTATTTCAGTTATGGGAGGTTTATCGTTATTCTCCCAGGGAAACTTGGCTCATGGGGTGGACTCTTTCGAGTGTATCAGTTTTATATGTATTCAAGGCACACATTACCCCCATATGTAATGACATATGTAATTACATTTTCTTTAAAAAACAAAAGTATTTTTCTGTTATGGGTACAGTCCTTTTTTTTCCTCCTCCAAATGAAGGAAATGTTAGCATTAAGCCAGTTCCACTCATGTCAGAGACTTATTCTAAAAAAATCATTTTCATGTTTATTTTAAAGAGATAAGCTCTACCCTGAAAAACAAATTCTATGAGGAAATATTTTAAGTTTTATTTTATCAATAGGTACTTGTGGAAGCAATAGACTTCCTGAAAAGGACACCTGAACAGAGAAGGGGAGACCTCTGGTGGGTGCCAGTTGGAAAGAATACAGAAGTCACCAGATAGCGGGACTTTTCCTTATTACTAATTTTATATGTCTCATAAGACAATAGCAACTAAAAAAGACAGAAGGGAAGCATATCAAAGCTCTTCATGCTCACTGCTTGGCCTTTGTTAGCAACAGTTAAAATTATTTTAATGACTGAATATTTCAAAATTTAGATTTTTTCTCTAGCTAGTAAGCACACTCCTCTAAATTTTTAATATACCCCATTTAGCCCTGCTGCAGGTATTAATATGTTTTGAGGGGAAATAAAGACAATTGTGAGCAATCCAAAGTTATGACGAGAAAGTTTTCCCTTAATCTATTTTTTTTGTATAGCTATTAGCAATCTCTATCAAAGTTTAAATGCACAGAGAGAGAGAGAGAGAGAGAATTCTACTTTTAGGAAGATATGCCACACAAATGCTGGCAAAAGTACACAAGATACCTGTAAAGTCGTGTTTATTAAAAGCATTGTTTTCAAGAATAAAAAACCTAGAAGCAGCTTGGACTTCCATTCTAGGGGAGCGCTTGCTTAAATAAATGATAAGATGTCAGTATAATGAAGCATACCTGTTACAAAGATAAGACAGATCGATAGTATCACTAAGCTATTTGCTGAATGTATTTTAGTACTAAATAATTTATGTAAAAATATATGTGTTTGTGAATATTTATTTAGAAGCTCATGGAATACATACTTTGAATGCTGAGTGTTCGAATGTTAAATTCACATTCAGCTAATGCTGAGGCCAAATCCAAAATCACCATTGAGTAATGTAAGATAAAAGAGACATCTGATAGTTTATTAAATATAATAATGATTAATTTTCTTAATTTTATGAATACAATTTTGATAATTAAAATTTTAGTAGGGAAATATTGGAAGTTTAATATTATAGTAGAGGTGAAATAGGTTCTCAGTATTTGGCATAACTTACTTGTTCTCAGGGTCACTTTGCTGTACATTTGTGATACTAAGAATATACTCATTTTCAAATGGCACTTTTGATAATGTCATTTAACTTTTGTACAGGGATAAAACAAGTTAGCTAGTCCATTCTTTGCATGGAATGTTGTTCCTGCATATTATAACTAAAAGTCACATTAATTATTTTAACAAAATTTTTGGATAAATTTTAGGTGCCATGTACTCAAAACTGTAAGGAATTGTCTTAAACTTTCTTTCACAAAGTCTGTTGGTTTGAAATTTGAAGAAAACAATAAATCAAAGTTTTAGAGATCTTATTTTTCTCTATAATGCTGGATTATTTTTTTAGACTTTTTGATATCTTGTGTTTTGATTGAATATTCATGAAATGTGATGTTTGTGATTTTGGAATTGTTATCGAGAAATTTTGAAGCAGCAAAATTTGCATATTCCTTTTGATTCATTCCTCAAAGTATTCTTGCATAGAATTTTATCTTGAAAGACTTAGAGTCTAACTGAAATCAATGCTAAAAATTACAGGATGTACTTATAATAAGTAGATAATGCACACATATGCTGCTGTGCAACAATATGGACTATTATGCTGTACATACATATATTAGACTGATGTCCTTGTGAGAAGAGAGATTGGGACACACAGAAGCCCACATGTGCAGAGGGGCGACCATGTGAAGGGGCAGCAAGAGGCAGCTCTCAGGAAGCCAAGGAGAGAGGGGTCAGAGGAAACCCAGCCTGCTGACACCTTGATCTTGAACTATGAGCCTCCAGAGCTGTGCAATAATAAATGTCTGATGTTTAAGCCATCAAGTCTGTGGTACTTTGTTGTGACAACCTCAGCACATTAATCTGGTCTTACTGAACATCTTGGTTCTTCAAATGCAGTGTGATTATCTCTCTCTCCAAGGGCACACAGTCCCCCACCCAATACTCATCCACACCAATGTCCCCTTGTCCCAGGGCTTCACCTTCCTAGTTCCTGCTCGTCCTTCAGAACACTGGAGACTTTAGGAAAGTTACTTGTAACTCTCTCGAGGAAGTCTTCCTCCACCTGCCAAATAGGCGTTGTCTTTTTTCCTTTTTGCTCCTCTAGCATCATATATCTTCCTTCTTCTCTGGCATTTATTATCTCTGGCATTTATTATCGGTATTTTTTCTATTTAATTATCTATATCTTCTTCCCGCCTGCTCTGCTGGGGCATTGCAGAAACCACACAATTATGAACAGCATATGTTTGTCTTACAGTTTTATTTTACTCAACAATCTTGTATTATATTTCTGTGGCTTCACTGGCTTTCTTTAATGTAGTCAGTTAATTTTTTTAAAGACGATTTATTTTTAGATAGAGGGGAAGGGAGGGAGAAAGAGAGTGAGAGAAACATCAATGTGTGGCTGCCTCTCAGGCACCCCTAACCAGGGACCTGGCCTGCAACCCAGGCATGTGCCCTGACTGGGAATCAAACTGGCGACCCTTAGGTTCACAGGCTGGTACTCAATCCACTGAGCCACACTTGCCAGTATGACTTCACTGGTTTTATTCTTTAGCTTCACTAGCATATAAGTGAAGCTTGATTTTATTCATGAGTCCTTATTACTCAGAAAGTACCGAGATACTTTGTCTCAGCTTTTATCTGACAGAGCTGTTGGTAATCAGACTTCTGACTCTTACAGATCCATATCTAGAAAGCAACACAAATTCAGTTATTTTTTCATCAGCGGGGATCATTTTTATCTGGTTTTTCCTTATTTTTTTAAGTACTTAGAATTAGTATTGATGTAATAAATATTTGAGAATGAAACTAATGCATTCAGTGGCGCTAGTACATATTTCACGAGCAATGATGCAGAGAGGACCTGTGATGTAGAATAAATATTATTCAGAACATTTTTAATTTTAGCCATCCTGGTTATAGGTTTTGGCCTTGCCCATGAGGTTCAATTTTTTGAAGCACTCTATTTCATGCCTTCTGTACTTCATACTCTTGAAGAATTATGTTTACAGTAATAAATTGCCAAATTTTTATTGCTTAATTTGCATTGATTATACTTACCTGAAAAATTACGAGAATGTTATTCAGTCCAATAACATTGCAGTTTGAAATTACTCAATATCATATTCAGCCTTGTCCTAACTATCTATTCCTATTCCACCTGGCAAGCTGTGTTCATGTTCTGTGGCCTGACTCAAGTTTCAACTCTTCTCTGAAGTCGTCCTCTGTTTCTTTTGTGTGTTCACATGGCAGTCATAGGGATCTTTATTATAAAGTGGCTCAAAGCGCACTGTTATTAGTTATTTACATATATATTTTCCTGCCGGGCTATAAGCTCCTCTGGGAAGGGGACTGTTTATGTTTAAAAAACAGGCACTGCCCTGGCTGGTGTAGCGCACTGGATTGAGCGCGGGCCTGCAAACCAGAGGATCGTGGTTCGATTCCCAGTCAGGGCACATGCCTGGGTTGCAGGCCAGTTTCCAGCAGGGGACACACGAGAGGCAACCAGACATTGATATTTCTCTCCCTCTCTCCTTCCCTTCCCCTCTAAAGATAAATAAATAAAAATCTTACAAAAATAAAAATAAATAAAAAACAGGCACTAATCGGATGAATGAGTAGAATAATTTTCCTTATGCTGATCTAAAATTTTTCAGAAAAAACAGCTAGGCTATGTTTCCCAGCATCCTTTGCAGCTGAATGGAGCAAGAGAAACAGATGAGCGCCCTGTGCAGACTGAGCTCTTGGAACTCCCCCACATGCTCTCCTGGGTGCTCTTCTCCCTCGTGGCTGGTTAGGCTGTCAGCTCCCTCTGTGGGCTTGGAAGCCACGTGTGATGGCAGAGCTGTGGGGGTCAGTGTTCTGCCCCCACTCCCACTGACTTAGAACCATCTCCTGGTGTTTCCTGACTGAGAAATGAACTTGTGTTGTGCTAAGCCAAAATATGCTTGTGCCTATGCATTAGTGTGGCCTAGCTGACCCTAACACACTGGTCAAGGAGGGAATTGACCTAGCCTACATGGTCTAGTCCTCTTTCCTAATTCCGGCCCAGTTAGAGGTGAATGTCCAGGGATCTCTCTGTTCATTTGTTTAGCCAGTATCAGCAGAGCACTCGCCATCTGCCACAGTCTGCTCTGTGTGGAAGGTACAACAGTGAATCGGAAAGCATGGCGAGGGAGACAGAAGATAGACAAATAGCAAAACATAAACTAACAAAACTACCATAGTTTTTTAAGTTCTGGTAAGTGCTGTGAAGGAAAAAGCCTCTGAAGACAGAAATAAAAGGCGTGCACGTGGAGGACTTTATGTGAGTGGAGGTTTAGCAAAGACCTCCCTGAGAAGGTGATATTTAAGATAAGACCCAAAGGATGAGAAGGACCCAGCTGTGTGAGGACAGGCACTAAAATCCTTCCAGGAAAGGGGGCTGCCTGCACACGTTGTAGCGTAGGAAATAACGTGGAGAGTATGAGTGCTAAGAAAGGCCCATGGGGCACATAGAATGAGATACAAGTGAAGCAAAGCTAAATTCCAGAGTAGTTTTCATCCAGGTAAACGCATCAACACTCCAGCTCCTGGTTCATAAAGCTGTTGGATTTAGCTGAAGTCAAGGATCCTTCACTTTACCAATTACTTTGTCCCGTGTGGACGCATGGGGGAACTGGGGAAAACAGGGCCAAAAACCAGAGTGGTTTTTAAAAAATTTTCGTAAAAATTAAGGGCCACTTAGGTGATACATACATTTTATAAAACAAAAAGAAGTTCTATTCTTTGAAAAATATTTTTACTCTGCTTTATGCATAGTCATATACACAAACTTTACAAATTAATCATTCAAAAATATAAATAGACATCGTCTTTCACGAGTTAGCTCACTCAACAATATGTGATTCTGATCTAGTGATAGAAAGTTACCACTCAGTTTAATTACTTCCCTGTTCCTGGTATTTGATCACTCACAGATAACATTGTACAGCTAAGCTACTGAGGCTTTACCCTTCTCTTAACTGAGCCCATTTCCGCAGCGCCCATTGCAGTGATTTTGTTAACAACCATGTCCAACTTCGGGTTAGCCTCAGGGCTGCTGTGACAAATTGTCTTGCCAGTAGCTGCTTGTGTAATTATCTCCATAGACTTCTCGCAGTTTTGTGCACAATGCACAGCCTACAGGACTCTTTGTTGAATGTCATGAGTCAAGGACAGCCAGTCAAAGGCCATGGGATATCACCTCAACAGTTTGATGCAGAGGGAAAAGGCAACCTTCCATCTCAGAAACAGACCTCGGGCTTTTTCCTCTTAGGTATCCTTACCCATTGACAGGGATAGTTTGAAAAACCATTCAGCAGGCTCTGGGAAAATTCAGGATACAGAGCACCTGGCCCAGGGCCCCGAAGGACTGGCGTGCTGACTGTCTCAGCTTATTCCACTGCAGCTTGTCCCGACCTCGCCGCATGCAAGGAAGACCACTGCCTGACCCTCCACACACCGTTTCTCCATGGTTTTGCTCTGGTGATGGCTTATCCCTGGGTTTCAGAGCCACACAAACTCCATGAAACCTCTCCACACTGTGATACCCGAGAAGAAGAACCATCCTGGGCTGCTTTCACTTTTCATCCCGTGGACTGCAGGGAACTGAACTAAATCAGGGTTTTGTTTCCTGGAAGTGTCAGAAAATCCAGGATTCGGCCTCCAAAGCAAGCGAGAAACTGTGATGTGCTCTGCAAGAAATGTTTAGCCCCACGCCAGGCAGGCAATAGCTGTATGGTCAATGGCAGCTGCTGTTGTCCCCATTGTTTTTATTATCAGCTCTTACAAAAATCCTTTGTTTAGTGACTGACTGAACTTCAAGTTTACGTCAGTCAATCAAATTAACGTGTTTATTGAGAGCACGAACATGACTCAATCCTAACCCAATGGATAGCTAGGAAGTGTTACAGTAACTCAGACAGGAAAAGTTTACAATGAGGTAGGTGGTAAGATTTTACACATACACACACAAACACAGCATTTAATCCAGGACTTAAAGGATATTTACATTTTTCACTTACAGCAAGTGCATCCCCTTTACATCCCTTTCCTCAATTGTATTTTATTGTTAAAAAAAAAAAAAGAACAAACCTGCAAGGAACGGGGAAAAAAGCAACACCCATTTATTCTTGACCTAGATACCCCCAGTGTCACTGTTTTATTACATTTGCTTTATCTTCAGACTTTTGGGGGGTTGAACTATTGAAAAGAAAATGTAGACACCCTGACACATCACCCTTGACATTTCGCCGTGCCTCCCCAAAAGGAGAATTGCAATGTCATTATTTTACACAAGAATATTAAAAATACCGCCATAATAGAATCCATCTTCAAATTCTCTCAACTGTCACAAAACTGGATTCCATAGCTCTTATTTTCATCCCGGAAAGCAGTCAATAAACCATCAGCTGGCGGAGAGCAGAATGGTAGCTCTAGTCCGATTCGATTCCCGCAAAGGTAGAGGCTCTTGCTGTCATTTTCTCCACGTGAAGAATGGGCGCTTCATCAAGCCCAACATTAACCATTTTGGGTAGGAAGGTCTTCCTAACTGAATTCTCGCTCGATAGGACTATCAGGAAAAATCAAGTAGAATATTAAAACAATTACTCATATCATTCACTTTTTAAAAGAAAAATCGATTTCTTGCTAATTTTCTGATATTCAGAGGGATATGGAGGGGAGGGGGGAAAGATGATTGCTTTCCCTTTAATTAGCTGCCTAATTGCTTTCATTCTCCGAGATGCTTTGACGCTGATGTTGTAAACTTAGCATTACATTGGGAACACAGGTGGCCCATAGGTAAATATTGTTTTTGTGCATTCGGTGGTTAATTTGGAATAGTTAGACACATAAACACCTATTTCTTTGCTCTGTGTGCATTTTTATTTGTAGCACATAGATCACATCTCCTCGGAAATAATTAGGTTAAGCGATAACGCTCCGCAGCTGCTGAGCTATTAGCCAAATGCTCGCCAATGGGATCGCCCATTAGGGCTCGTGAACAGGTAATCTTTTTTTGACAAATGAACTTATAATTTTCCTATTCATTTATGTAATATGCAGATATCTTCTTTTATATTGATTTCTAATGTCCTGGAACATAAGATGCTACATTTGATTTCCCCTTTCGAAGAGTATAAAATCATTACCGGCACTAGATTAAACTCATTTTCAGTGGCACAGGGTCCATTAGGAATTAGACCCTGTGGATACTGCTACTGTGCACGTTAAGACTCAGGCACTCTTTTTTCCGATTCTAACTTCAAAGGAAAACCACATCTTCTGATAGCCTATCTTCACAAGAACGCAAACTCGAATGATCATTGCCATTCATATAAAGACAGTTGTCCTGTCCTTGTTTAACCAGAACTGCTGAATGGAAGTTAAATTAAGTTACAAATAGAAGACAGGGGAAAGTGTTCACTGTGTTCCCTGCGTCTGAGCCAGATTGTTTCAAGACCTAAACTGCTCCCCGATAGCAATTTAAGAACTTCAGCGTGGCGCCGTCTTTTTCTTGATGCACCGAATACCTTCTCTCATGGTAAGTAGAGCAAGCTCGCCTCATTTACAGCAGTTAATAAATACACCTGCAGCATCTCCATTGTTTTCCTCATTGAAAGACAGCGTTGAAATTGAAACGATGCAGACACTCTGGAAAACAGTCCAGAAGTTCCCTACAAGGTTAAATAATGGGTGACCATATGATCCAACATTTTACTCCTAGGTGTGTACCCAAGAGAAATGAAAATGTGTGCCCCTACAAAACCCTGCACATGTAGTTCAAAGCAGCACTATTCATAATAGCCCCCTGTGGAAACAACCCAAATGTCCACCAGCTGATGAGTGGAAAAATAAAATTGGAAATAGCTATGCAAGGAAATGTTATTTGACGATAAAAAGAAGTAATGCTTCATCATAGATGAACCGTGAAAACGGTGAAAGAAGTCGCTATAACAGAATAATATTTTATGATGCTACGTATAGTAAATGTCCAGGATAGGCAATTATATAAAGACAGTAGGTTAATTGCTCCTCAGGGCTGGTAGGGCTGGGGGGCAAAGTGATAACGACTACTAATGAATATAGAGCTTCTTTTAGGGTGGCACTTGCCACCAGAACTTGTCACCCAGAGAAACTACAATGTCCCACAGACAATGTTTGCAGTCCCTCTCTCTGCTAGGCAAGAATCCTTTGGGCTGGATAAAAACGCTTGTTGTGTCCTTGCCCCGCAAAGATGACCTGGTCTAAAATAACCCTTTCTTGTCTTTTATTAAGAGCTCCCTTTCCCTTTCTTGCTGTAAAAACGCTATTCGCACCACACCCCCCCCCCCCNTCTTTGCTCTGTGTGCATTTTTATTTGTAGCACATAGATCACATCTCCTCGGAAATAATTAGGTTAAGCGATAACGCTCCGCAGCTGCTGAGCTATTAGCCAAATGCTCGCCAATGGGATCGCCCATTAGGGCTCGTGAACAGGTAATCTTTTTTTGACAAATGAACTTATAATTTTCCTATTCATTTATGTAATATGCAGATATCTTCTTTTATATTGATTTCTAATGTCCTGGAACATAAGATGCTATATTTGATTTCCCCTTTCGAAGAGTATAAAATCATTACCGGCACTAGATTAAACTCATTTTCAGTGGCACAGGGTCCATTAGGAATTAGACCCTGTGGATACTGCTACTGTGCACGTTAAGACTCAGGCACTCTTTTTTCCGATTCTAACTTCAAAGGAAAACCACATCTTCTGATAGCCTATCTTCACAAGAACGCAAACTCGAATGATCATTGCCATTCATATAAAGACAGTTGTCCTGTCCTTGTTTAACCAGAACTGCTGAATGGAAGTTAAATTAAGTTACAAATAAAAGACAGGGGAAAGTGTTCACTGTGTTCTCTGCGTCTGAGCCAGATTGTTTCAAGATCTAAACTGCTCCCTGATAGCAATTTAAGAACTTCAGCGTGGCGCCGTCTTTTTCTTGATGCACCGAATACCTTCTCTCATGGTAAGTAGAACAAGCTCGCCTCATTTACAGCAGTTAATAAATACACCTGCAGCATCTCCATTGTTTTCCTCATTGAAAGACAGCGTTGAAATTGGGACCCTCTTACAGTGCCAGTGGGAATGGGAAACGATGCAGACACTGGAAAACAGTCCAGAAGTTCCCCACAAGGTTAAATAATGGGTGACCATATGATCCAACATTTTACTCCTAGGTGTGTACCCAAGAGAAAAGAAAATGTGTGCCCCCACAAAACCGTGCACATGTAGTTCAAAGCAGCACTATTCATAATAGCCCCCCGTGGAAACAACCCAAATGTCCATCAGCTAATGAGTGGAAAAATAAAATTGGAAATAGCTATGCAAGGAAATGTTATTTGATGATAAAAAGAAGTAATGCTTCATCATAGATGAACCGTGAAAACATGTTCAGTGAAAGAAGTCGCTATAACAGAATAATATTTTATGATGCTACGTACAGTAAATGTCTGGGAGAGGCAATTATATAAAGACAGAAAGTAGGTTAATTGCTCCTTAGGGCTGGTAGGGTTGGGGGGCAAAGTGATAACGACTACTAATGAGTATAGAGCTTCTTTTAGGGTGGCACTTGCCACCAGGACTTGTCACCCAGAAAAACTACAATGTCCCACAGACAATGTTTGCAGTCCCTCTCTCTGCTAGGCAAGAATCCTTTGGGCTGGATAAAAACGCTTGTTGTGTCCTTGCCCCGCGAAGATGACCTGGTCTAAAATAACCCTTTCTTGCCTTTTATTAAGAGCTTCCTTTCCCTTGCTTGCTGTAAAAACCCTATTCGCTCAACCCCCTGGAGTTTCCTTTCAGGTCCTGGGTGAGGTGCTGCTCAACTCCTGAACTGCTTAATAAACCCAAATAGACCTTCAGATTTAGTTAGCTGAATCCTGATTTTTTTTTAGCAGAATGAACTGGAAGGAAAAATGTCTGTATTGACTGAAAGATGTCTTGTAGCAGATCTTTTTTAATTGCTTTATGTGTTAATTCAAATCATAAGACTTTATGAGGTAAGTCCTATTTTTATCACCATTTTGTAAGTAAGAGAATAGACTGGGGCTGGAAATAGACATATATAAGCAAAAAATAATACAATTAAATATATGCATACAAAATTTTAAAAAAGATTTTATTTATTTATTTATCTTTAGAGGGGAGGAAGAGAAACATCAATGTACAGTTGCCTTTCGTGCATCCCCTGCTAGGAACTAGCCTGCAGGGAACCGGCTTGCAACCCAGGCATGTGCCCTGACTGGGAATCGAACTGCGATCCTCTGATTCAAAGGCCTGTGCTCAATCCATTGAGCTACACCAGCCAGGGCCATACATACAAATTTTTAAAGAATGTTCACCAAAATATTAACAGCAATTATCACTAGTAAGTGGGGTTATGAATGATTGTTATGTTCTTTGTATTTTTAATTGCTTCTCTCAATTTCTGCTGCAAATATATATATATATATATATTATGTTTAATTAGACAAATATATGAAATTTTAAACAGTCAAAACTTAAATCTAAAGTCAAATCACACCATTTACCCCATAATCATTTATTTTCCATTCGCAACGCAAGTGAGAGAATTTAATGGAAGTCATCACATTCTTAGGAATTTTATTTAGAATTGATAAAGCAGATAGAGAACCAGAGAAAGACATAATGACTACCAGTAAATGAGGGAAGAGCGGCTTTCGTCTGATTCACCACTGTGTCCCCAGCAGTTAGCCCAGTGCCTAGTGACAATGACCTGCTGCGAAACCACGTGGCCTCAGTGTCCCCATGGCTTTAGCGGCTCATTCCTAAAGACGAACTGCAGGTGTCTGTGGCGGTACAAGGGGGAAATGGCAGAGGTGCCTGGGAGACCCCTGGGTTCCCAGCAGAGATGGGGCGAACTTAGGGGAGAAACAAAGGAACATAGAGAAGTCTGGTCACTGTACCAGTAACAGGCCTTCCTGATCCTCACAAATCCTCTAGGGGGAGCCCTCACTCAGGGAGCTAAGGCCCTGTATGAACAACGGGTAAAATACAGTGTGTCAAAGTCATTACCGTTAGACATTATTCTGTCTGTATGCAACAGAATGGGGCAAGGCAGTTAAATGGGGCAAGGCGACTTCAAAGCCAACAGCGTTTGACTAGGCATTTTGTGGTTTATTTTATCAGCACCGATATGAGACTGGAATTCTACAGTATGACACACCTTCAAATTTGCAAATTTCCTAAACTTTTGAGCTTTATCTAAAGGATTGGCCTTGTATAGATTTGTTATAATATTTCTAATTTTGAGAACTGAATGATGATAACCGAATAACTCAGTTACAACTGAGTTATAAGCTAAGTTCTTTAGGAAAATGTTAGTCTAAATAGGATATCCTAAAGAAGCAAAAATGTTTTTATATTTAGTCACCAGCCCTTGGTCTATAGTAATTATAATCATCAGTCTAAACGATATGGAAATTGTTGCTCCTGGAATTCCTTTCGTTATTCTTTTGTTACTGTTGTTTACTGGACTTGATTTCCTTACCAACACTGAGAAAATTTAGGCCTGGTTTGGAGAGTGGAATCTCTGTGGAATTCAAATGAGTGCAATTTAATCCTAAGAATCATTACTGTATTTTGCCATGTATAACACTCCCCCCCCAAATTTTTGAAGGAAAAATAAGGATGCACATTGTATACAGGTATAATGATTATATACCCTGGGTATAATAATGGGTTTAATACTCCTGCGTATGATGAGCAAAAAAAACGTGGGTATGCATTATACACTGCAAAATACAGTCCATCTTACCATTTGTGTTGAATCATTAATAGCTAGTTGTTAATCCTGTATAGTCGTACCCCGTTATCTACTGTTTCTCTTGCCTGTAGCCAACCACGGTCTACAACTAATGAAAGGAAATTTCCAGAAATAAACAAGGCATACGTTTTAAATCGGGGGCCCTTCTCAGAAGTGCGATGAAATCTCGCGAGGCCGGGCAGGTAATCCTCCCTTCTCCAGCGTCTCCAATGCGCTGCAGCGCCCCCAGGTAGTCACGTGGTGGCCCCCTTGGTTAGCAGAGCGAAGTCACTGTATCCTAGTGCTTGTGTTTCTGAAACCCTCATTTTACTAAAGGTCCCAAAAGGCGAGAGGAGTGATGCTGGCAATTCGGATAGGCCAAAGAGAAGCCACCACGTGCTTTCTTCACGCGAGCAGGTGACAGTTCTCAATTCCAGGAAAGAAAAAGAAGTCGTATGCTGAGGTTGCTAAGATCTACAGTCAGAACAAATCTTCTCTCCATGGAATTGTGAAGAGGGAGAAAGAAGTTTCCAGAGCTGCAGGCCAGCAACTGGAACTGTGCTTCTCTCCTCCTCCCCTCGCCAAAAAGAGAGAGACAGGGAGAGAGAGAAATGTATGCTAGTTTTGCAGTCGCACCTCAACCTGCAAATGAATCTCGTCACGTAGGCGTTACATCATCTCACGTCATCACAAGAAGGGTGAGTGCAGTAGAATAAGGTCTTTTGAGAGACCGCATTCATGTAACTTTTGTGATAGCGCATGGTTCTATTTTATTAGTAGTTAAGTTCTTACTGTGCGTACTTTATAATTTCATCATAGGTATCAATGTAGTATAGGAAAATCATGATGTATCTCCCCAGTTTCGGGCACCCACAGGGGTCTTGGAACGCGCCCCAACAGATAGGGGAGGAACTACTGTATACAGTACATGACTGTCATGAGTAACAACTCCTGAGTAAATAACTCCCGGTTGTACTTTAAATGTAACCTTTACATGCAGTTTGTGAACTTGGAGACTAGGCCTGTATGTCTGAAACAACTGTTCCGTCAATCATTAGGATTCTCGGTTTCTTTTCTTGACCTGGATACGTGCTAGTTAGAAAAATTTTGGCAGTTGTTTAATGCCATCTAGTGGCCAATTTGTTGTGAACAAAACCTCAAAATACCTTGTTCAACAAAAAGGGCTGTTGCATTTTATTGTTTATTGTATAACACCACCGAATGTATATAATTTTAATTTCAAGTTTTATAAATTAGGATATACACTGGGATATAGCCATCAAATTTTTAAAGTGTTTACTATTGCATTAAATAAGTGCTTTTTTATTGGCTGATAAATATACTTAATATTGCCCAAATAGATTATAATCATTCTCTTTTATTAAAATTAAAGTTAAAATAAATAAAATAAAAATTAAAGAATTTAAATCTCCATGCTCATGTTTCTAATTAATCAAAAAAATAAGTTATGCTATTCAGAAGGACTTAATAGTGCTAGTAAGTATATGAGGATGAAATTTCTTACAAAATTACTTAGTTTGGAGAGCATATGATTTACTATAAATAAATATGTTAGTGAAATAACCTGGTCTTTTGTAGCATAACATTCTATAGACTCTATAGACTCTCAATTGCCTCCATTTTCATCAATTAGTATAAGATAGAGTGAAAGGGTATAAATTTCAAACCCAGATGTAACATTAGTACAATATTCTTAACCAAAGACTGTGTTTGAACTTTGCCAGCTTTTCCACAGATACCTTTTTTCTATTTCAAAGTGACAAGATGGATAAAGGCTGTCTGGAAACTCTCTGTACTATTGTTGTGACTTCTAAGTCTAAAATTAGTTGAGAATAAAAAGTCATTTTCCAGTACAAAAAAAGACCAAAAATTTAGAAGGGTAAAAATAGTGGTTTTTTTTTCTTTAAAAACCTTGCTGAATAAAAGCGATGACCTGGAATAAAATGATGTCAAAGGGGAGTTTTACACATAAAGCTTTAGTGAGAAACTGTGCAGCTCATCTGCCATGAACACTCACTTAAGGGCACATTCCATTTGCGGCAAAAACAAAACTTTAAAGGAGCTTCAGCTGCCAGTCTCATCCAGTCCCCACCCTGACCTTACTTTCAGTCTAAATTTTTTCTATTGTATGTAGTTGGTCTCTTCTGTCTCTAGCTCAGACTTTCCTTACACACACTTTTTCATTGACCTTTTAGGACGCAGCTGTCTTCTGTGTTTAGGTTAAGAGCGCTCCAGTATTCTCATTGCCTCTGCAGTCCTCACTGGCTCACAGACAAGTCACCTGGAATGCCTGCTACTTATGCTAATTCTTGGGCAGAAGCTTGGACCTACAGAATTAGAGTCTCTGGACACTGGTCCCGGGGACCTGCATTCCCCAAAGCTCCTGAGGTGTAAATTTTACAACCTCAGGATGCAGTTTGAACATCCATGATTGACTTCTGAGACCCCCTTACCGGCTGCTCTGTGTTCTCCCTCCCATCAGGCCTGTCTTTATGCCCATTGTTCTCAATGGGGTTAAAGAGCTGGGCTTGGAATTTTTTTTGCATATTATCAAGCATATCCTTGGCTCACAACACTCTATTTCAACCACAAGCATAATAGCTTTCTCAGTCATTTCCTTCGTATTTTGACTGCAGTAACAGAGAGGGGGGAAGCCCAGTAGTGATGTAATTACATTTCCCAACTGTCAAGGGCTCATAGGGTTCAGTATAAAATTTTATTTATTTTATGCAAATCAAACAAAATAAGATATTTCTTGCTCATCAGAGTGTATATTTGTAAAATGATGCCCATTTCATGGGCACTCTAGGCCACAACATAGAAGTTGTAGGTATTTAGGTGGAAAATAATATTACTTGCACTGAAGCCAACTTTGATTTCAGCATCAGACAGGTGAGCAGCTGGGTCCTCCATCCATCTCACCAGTACGGGCTGAGGGGACAGACACCAGCAGAGGCAGGAAACCTGTGCTGCCGAGAGAGGCAGCCACAGGAGCAAGGAGTCCAAGTCAATGAGAAGTCAACAAATGACGCAGGGCTGAGCCAGGCATGTGTGTGTGGCCTCCAGGCAGGTCATCTGTTGGGTGATGGTCAGCCACAAATTTCTGCTTCAGATCAACAAGATAAGGGTCTCAGGAATGGGAGGGAAGGCCAGTAGATAAGCGTTTTGCCTATTCTTCACCTTGAACCCTAATAAGAGTTAGTCTTTGGCAAGTCTAGCTGCGACATCTACAGGACTCAGTCACAGGTGGAAACGGGAAAACCAAAAGCAATGGATGCCCTGGCATGGCTTCTGGCCGGTAGTAAAAATCCACAGCTCAGGGAGGGGCAGGAACAGGAAGGACGCCATTGAGTTCCCTTCACGAATCCATTACCAGTCACCTGATAGGACTTAGTCTTTGAAATGTATTACATTAAAAAAACAGCATCTCAGTGATTTTGTGGTTGTTATTGTTTGTTCTGGTTTTGTTCTTTTTTATCCTCATCCAAGGACATGCTTACTGATTTTAGAGAGGGGAAGGAAAGGAGAGAAAGATGGAGAGAAACATCCATGTGAGGGAGAAACATTTGTGGATTACCTCTCGCACACCCCCGACTGGGGACTGAACCTGCAACCTAGGTATGTGCCCTGACCTGGAATTTAACCCATAGTAACCCATCAGTCCATGAGAAGATGCTCCAACCACCTGAGCCACAGTGTTTTGTTTTTAATAGTGTCAATAAAAAGTCTTATGACACATATTTTTCACAGAAACGTTAGCTTATACCAGTTAGAGAAAACCTTGTTTTTCCCCTTCCTCAAGCATAGATAATGTAACTCCGTGGTCTCTAGGAAACCCAGGTTTCAAAGAGATTACTTTGTACAGTTCTGAGAGCAACACCGTGTCTGCTCACATAGCGATTAGGCTGTCACAATACTACCAGCTCGTGCATAGTCCATCTTACAGCTAAAATGTTGACAGAGATCACAGATTGGCCCCCGCCCATGGTTAGTCAAGGATGAAATAGCATTTGCTCCTCCGTGGAAAGTTTCCACTTCCCAGGCTCGGCATTTGGAGGCCTGAGACAAGACCATTTATTTCACAGCAGTGGGCACCTAACTTTGAAGGCTGTGTTTTACTCATGCTGATTTGTCATCAGCTAAGCCCTGTGTATCACTTGAAATCATTCCTACAGAAAGGAGATCAATAATCCTGGCAGAGCATAGACTAATATGTTACTGTTTTTTAAGACGTATCTCCAATACCGGCTATATAGGGTCTTCCCTGATTCTTGCAGCCACATGTGGTCAGATTTTCCTCTAAATTTCCCTGCAAATCTGTCTGTATTTCTCATGCCACTCACCACATTCTAGTTATTATTTTTATTGTAACATAGCACTTAAGTCTGGTTAAAAACTTGGGCTCTGAATTTTTAGAAATTTGGGTTTGAATCTTTGCTCGGCCACTTACAGGTTATGTGACCATGGACATGTTTCCTGACTCTGTTTACTCATCTGTAAACTGGGCGTAAAGCCAGCATGTAATGTTTTGGGTAGCTGTGAAAATTAAGTGAGCATTAAGCATCTAGCACAGATAATTTCCCAGTGAATATTGCCTTTTATTATTTTTATCTCTCTAATTAATCTATGAGCTGCTTTTAAGAGCAAAACTCATGTCTCAGTCAATGGTATACTAGTCCAGTGGCGCAAGGGTAGTGTCTCATGCAAAACAGGCACTTTTTTAGTGGATAAGAGGACCATGAAGCCTTGAGATTATGAAACAAGAAGAAAACAGAAGATAGAAAGCAAAGCTCATGAAGGAACCTTGCAAGAATTTGCCTCATGTTTGGTTATGATTTAGAAGCATTACAGACATTATTACTCAATTTAATCAAAGCAGTCCTGAAATAGAGATCTTGGTGTATCCATTTTCTCTGAAGAGGACACTAAGGCTTATAGACTTAAGGAACTTTTCTAAAGTCACAGAGGCAGCAAGGCGTGGAGCTGAGCTTCAAGCAAATCCTCTTTCCCTGGCCTTCACTCTCCTGAAGCCTCTGATGTTGTTGTCTGGTTCTGTCCTGGGGAACACTCTGTTGCTAGTGCTCAGCATCTTTTCTCACCTGTCCGAGTCCCAGTATCAGCCTGAGGGAGTCTGCCCTGCACAGGGTCTACTGGGGTCATTCGGATTGCTGGAAGTCTGGTTTAAAGGACTGCGTGCTTAATCCAATCAATCGTGTGCTGACTGGCCATCCAAACGGCCTAGAACACAGACTCCAAAGTGCCTTGGGAGCTTCATTGGTCACACACGGGGCTGCCTTTGTGAGTCACACAACCAAAACCCTCTGAGAAAGTAGGAGAGAACAGCGTCTACACATTCTCCGTTTATTCCTCCACTTTCCTTGTTTCCCTTGAGATTTACTGACCTTTTCTTCCAACACAGGAAGTTCTCTGCCCCACTCCAGCCCCCACCAGTCTCATTAGGGTATAATTGACCAATGAAAGTTGTATGTGTTCAACATGCATAGTGGGAAGATTTGATGTACATATATGTTGTAAAATGATTACCACAATCAAGCTATTTAATATATTCACCCTTTCCCATAGTTCCTATTGTGTGTGTGTATTGAACACTTAGGATCTCCTCCCTTAGCAAGTAATACAACTGAGTATTATTAACTATTGTCACCATACTGCACATTAGATCTCCATGAAGTTCTTTTTATATTCTCTAGATTTAAGGCTGTGGCCTACATTCACCTGTGACAGTATTCACCGCTGTAAGAATTTCAAGAAAGAAAGTAGAGTGAAATTTTCTGAGCAATTTCTCAGTACTACAATAGCACTGGAGTAGACATATGCTGGCCATATTACATCATCTCTCTCATTAAAAATTAGAGGCAAGTTAAATTTATATTCCTGTAGAGATACTGTATATCCCATGTCAAAACTCAGAAGCTGTCAAGATAAATATTAGCAAATAGCACTGCACGAAAGTCCTTAAATTATAATGCAGAAAAGGCACAATAAACTAAAGTCAACAAAAACTGGGAAAAACATTTTCAACATATGGAAAAAATTTAAAAATATTCTTTATGTACACTGAGTACTTACATGTTAATAAGATGCTTATAGCTGCCAAAAAGAGAGGAGGGCAAAGGACATGAATGTGCTTGTCAAAGAAAAAACAGTTAATGAACATGAAGAGAGGGAAGACACTTGACCTCACTGATAAAACATAGAAACTACAAGGCCAGTGAGATATTTCTATTATTCAGTTTAGGAGATTGTGTGTAAAAATCAATGTATTTTTTCTTTTCAGAGAGTTACATGTGCTTGATTTAAGTGGCCCACTATAAAAAGAAACCTGCATTCCTGGGGAAAAGCACATTTAAAAAAGATATATTAAAGCATAAAATATCAGAAAACTCTGCCACTCTCTGTGTCCTTTGGACGTGGAGACATGAGACCGTCCCTGTCCTACCATACTTCCCCTTCTTCTAGCTGTTCTGGGAGACTCGAGTGGCCACTGGCCTCAGTAAACAAATGGCCAAAGTCAACAGCATTCTGGAAGGAGAATTCATTCTTCAGGTACTGAGGAGACTCAGGAAGATCCATCTCTCTCTTTGAGTTTTCCCAAAAAGATATGCATAGATACTTTAGACAAAGATATTTAAATCAGTGGAGTGCAGTGATTTTGAGAGTGGTTCCGATGGTAGCTTGCCGCTTACTAGCTGAGTTACTCTGGGCATGTGCCTTATTTCCTCTTGGCTTCAGTTTTCTGATTTCATCATATATTTTTTTAATCAAGAAATGTGTACACCAGTATAAGCTCCAAGGCAGTGGTACTCATGTCTGCGTTGATGACTGATGTGCATACAATGGTTGAAATACAGTCAGCACTCTCCACTTACTGAATAACTCTCTAAGAGAAGGGACAGAAGGAATCACGGTACTGTGCCAAGAAGTGGGGACTGCCCATCCAGTTGGTGGATTTAAAGAAAAATTTGCAGGCGGCCACAGATAATAAGAGAAGGAGGCCCACAGCAGAGCTGGAAGAAGCAGGGGTAAGGCTACCAGTGGGAAAATCAAACCCTCTGACCGTGCTGCGGGTGAAAGAACCCTGTCCTCTCTAAGGGGAAATTTGGAGGAGAGCTAATATTTGGGTGACTATAGGATGCATTTTAAAGAGATAAAGTAGATATGTATGCATGGTGAATGAAATAGATCCTAGACACAATTAGTTTAGGGAAAACAGGCACCAAAGAGTGCCGTGGTATATTTTCATGTTTATGATTGTGCATAGGTTTATATTTGCCAATGCGTGTAAACACCAAAAAATACATATAGCCAACTGGGCGGTGGTTTGCTCTGCAAAATGATGGGACAATGAAGGGTTTGGATTTTTACAATGAACTGTGCTGCTTTCATAATCAGTGAAAACAATAGGAATCCTGCTTCATAGCTGGTGCTTATGGTAAGCGATCAGTTCTGAAATCAAGTTTAATAAAACAAAGGAAATGTACCTTTCTTTAATGTGCCTCTTTATTTCTCTTTTGCCAATTGATATCAATATAGTTCTCTTCCATATTAATGGAGATATGTTTTGTATGAAATCAGCTCAACAGTTAATGTTTTTGTTTTTGGTGCTAGCATAAAGTTGTGCCTTTTCCTCCTATAGGAAAGCAAGAGAGGACAGTCACGGGGATAAACACCTAGCTCTGTTGTGACGTAAGATCCATGAGTCACTTCGTATGTTCCAAGTGCACTCTATGATTAAATCAAAACTCAATCAAGCCTTGCACAGCTCAGTTCTTGCTGTCGTCGTCCTCCACACTTGTACTCGAGGTGAAATATTCTCCATAGTGAAACTAAACAGCCTGCTCTGTCTCCGAAGATGTTGATAAAATATAAAAGTACAGAACAACGGTTGAAATGTTGTACAAAAGTAAAAGTAGGCGTGTAAGACGTAAACGTACCATGAAGCAGGGATGTGAAAGCTGCCACCCCTCTCTGTCCAAGGGGCCAACCTCTTCCCGGTAAACCCTCTTAAACATAAACCTTGGGTTCTCAGCTTCTGATGTGAAGCTGTGTATATTTCCTATACAGGAAATAATCTGTGAACAGGCTAGAATGGCACATGCATATTTTTCCAACAGGGCCAAATTTGGGAACTGCCCTGCTTGTGCCTGCTCCCCACACCCCAGGATGGATTTACCAGGGCTGGCTCTTTGCCTTCTTGGTTGTCAGAAGCCCCACAGAAACCAGTGAAATGCAGGCAGTGAGGGGATTGGACTGGGAGCACATCAGCCTCTCCAGATTTCCAAACAATTGTCCCTGGTTATTGGACAATATAATTGTCTGTGTAGTCTATATGCACTGCTTATATGCATTACTGCATAGTGCTGGTTACTTTCAACTCCTTATGGCAAGAAATTAATCTCTTAAAAGTCAGGGCAGAAGAAAAGAAACCAACCAGTAGATGTCTCTGTGGTGCTTCAGTTCAGTCGTGATTCTGGGTGTTTAGTCACAGATGTCTGTGGGTTCAGAGAAGCAATGATATGCAGATTTACACCTTTTATTTTGGGCAGGTGCATGGAGGGCCCAAAGTGCCCTAAAAGTATACCAAAACCATTCAACAATCAGTTTTCTACTATCTGAAAATACACATAACCAGTAATATCTTCATTTCTGACCTCATCTTAAAAACAAACAATAAAAGGTGCTTCACTTGCAAAGGCAATTGGTTATAATATGTTAGACAAATTTTTGCAAAATGACCACATTAGTCATTTTGGAAGTGCATATCCAGGTGAAAGACTTTTGACCCAAGAAAATGGATATAATTTCATACTTAATGGTTCTAATTTTTTTGGTCAGACACTCCCAAATTCCATACCCACAAATTTACTCCAGCTTAAAAACAAGTAATAACAAGTCACTTTTAAAAACTTTTTTATTATAAAAAATTTAAATATACTCAAAAGTCAACAGATTATGAACCCTCATGTACCTACTGTGCAGCCTTACCACTTATCAGATCATTTTCCATATTTTCAACAATGACTTTAGAAAATTTCTGTAGTGTCTTTCTGAAATTTTTCCTATTCTTCCTTCCTACTTCCCTCCCTCCCTTTCTTTCTCTCTTTTCCTTCCTGCCTTCCTTCCTTTTTTCCTTTCTTTCTCTCTCTCCTAACTTATTCTGCATTTCCTCCATTGAGACCACATTCATTTTGAACCCTGGACATGGTTCAAACGTGATTAGGGGAATGAGAATCCAAGCCATAATGAGACACCACTCCATAACCCTTAGGTTGATTCTAACAATACTTTTTGAAAATCAGAAAATAAAGTGTAGTCAAGGAAGTGGAAAAACTGGAACATGCTTTGTTGGTGAATATGTAAAATGGTACAGCTGCTGTGGGAAACAGCTTGTGACTATTTCAAAAATTCAATTGGTTGCCTCCCACACTCACCCCAACCAGAGGATTGAACATGCAACCTAGCTATGAGCCCTGACTGGGAATTGAAGCTGCAGCCTTTTGGTGCATGGGATGATGCTCCAACCAACTGAGCCACCTGGCTAGGGCACATTTCCAGAAAGTTTTATAGTTTTGAGGAAAATGTAGGTCATAGGATTATTTGTGTAAACATATTCTCAATCCCAGACTACAAGTATTTTTGAAATATTATGAAGACAAATGAAGACCAGAAAAAGCTGGTGATAGGTTTTGGTTCTAATCTTAAATGAACCTTTTATTTCATGTTTAAAAAGCTACAAGACAAAGCATGAAAAGGAAGAGAACCATTTGATATTGAAAACAATTCTTCACACACACACACACACACACACACACACAAACACACACACATCCAAGATGACTATTTTGGCGGTCTATTCAATGGATACTTAATAGGTTCTGTCTTAGTCCATTCAAGCTGCTATAACAAATACCATAAACTGGGTAGCTTAGACACAACCGACATTTCTCATAGTTGTGGAGGCTAAGAAGTCCAAGATCTAATTCATTAACACACCTATCGCCTCACTCACTACACATGTTTATTTATTTGTTTTTCTTTGGTCAAGAATATTTACATTCTACTTTCTTAGCAAAGTTTAATGATACAATAAAGTGTACCTTTTGAATTTTGTTTCATGTGAAAGCACTTCTTATTTAAAGATAGATCTCTAAAAAGAACATGTATAAGATCAAGGTGCGGGCAGATCTGATGCCTTATTAGGCCCACTTTCTGGCTCCTAGACAGCTATCTTTCCCCTATATTCTCACATCTCAGAAAAGGTGAGGGAGCTCTGTGAGACCTCTTTCATGAGGGCACTAATCCCATTCCTGAGGACTCCATCCTCATGACCTAATCACACCCCAAAGGCCACACCTCCTAATACCATTTTTACATTGGGGATTAGGCTTCAACATTGGAATTTTGAGAAGACACAGATATTCAATCTGTACCAGCTTTCTACTGTGCTTAAATGTAATGGACGCCAAATAAGGGGGAATTGTAAGGTAGTCTTTACCCTTAAGGGAATTGTAATATAACTGGGGGGATAAAGCTCATTAGTGAGAAGTTTGCATAAATGAGAAAGGAGAAGGAGAAGTGCACAAACAATTGTCCATGTTCTATGTACTATTTATGTACTATGTTTTATGTATGCGAATAACTTCATATGATTTTTTTATCAATCTTGAGGATGATCCTTTAAGTTAATGTTTCTGAACTCTGTTTAGCATCATGCACCCTTTTGAGGATCTGATGAAAACTTTGGGCTCCCTAAATTAAAAAAATGAAAATATGTACATATATATTTTTTCTTATAATATTCAGGAGATTTTAGAACTGCTGAATTTAATCTATGGACTTCAAGTTTAAAAATTCTGTTATTAAACTTATGGAGCATTACTTCTCATTTAAGAATGAAACTGACTCTTAGACGTTAAGATGCTTAAGTGGTTCTGAAAACACCTTCTTCATTATGTGTAAGATATATCTCTAGTTAATCAAACTATAAAATAAAGCATAAAACTTATAATATTATATTAAACCATATAGAAATGTATTAGGAACTTTGCAAAGGACTCTAGGATATCTCCAGGATATTATTGCTGTCTCTGTGACAGATTGCCTCTTTTTCACCAGAGATTTTCCCTATTAAATATTGATAAAAATCTTTCTGGGAATTTTAATGAAAGGTATCTTGACATCAGTATCTGGATTATTTTTTCCATTCTCAAGTGAAAAAAATAGTCCCACTGGCTCAAGCAGATAAATAAATCAAATAATTAGAGTTTTAAAACGGAAAATAAAGAGGTAGTTCATGGAATTTGTGAAAAGAATGCACGTACGGAAGGAACATCTAGGCCCAAGAACAGGTGGGAGAGCAAAGAACCAAGGGTGTCTCTCCCCCTCTCCTTCTCGGGATTTCTGGGCTCTTACTCTGCTTCGCTGAGCATGTGTGGGAGAGTGGTCAACCTCACCGCTCAAATTATTTTGTTCTCACTGTTGGCAATTAGAAAAACCAGGCATATATCTTTCTTAATGTCTTGAATTTAAAATTTTCCTCCAAATTTATGGCAGAGGTCCATTTATTTCTCTCGTGTCCATTGAGTTTTCACCTCTCATCTGATGAGCTGTCCTTGGGCAGAAGGCAGGAATCAGCCAGTAACAACAGCTTGGCAGGGATCCACCTCCTCGGTGCCTGCCTGGGTTATGTGGAGCATGGGCACCAGAATATGTCTATAAACGGCCAAGGAGTAAACACCTCAGACCTGTTCCACACGGTCTCTGTCACACACACTCAGCTCATGTAGCGCAGACATGCGCATGCCCAATGAACACGGCGCGGCAAAAGTAGGTTTACAGTTGCGAGTATGCAAAACACACAGTTTATTCCTGTATTATTTTTAATTATTGTATTATTTTCCATGCAAACAACTGCAAACCTATTTTTTTCCTACCCTGTTTAAACAAATGGGAGCATCTGCATTGTAATAACACATTATGAACACCAACGCTGATTTTCATGCATCACAATGTATTCTTCTTCTTTTGCCCCTAGCCCCAACCATTTAAAAATGTAAAAAACATCCTTAGCTTGAAAGCTATGCACAAGCATGCTGCAGGCCAGCATGGGCCAGTGGATCGTACTCACAAACTCTTGGTTTTAGCACAAGAAAAGCTCTTCATGAAGCTTTTGGAAGACTCCCTTCTATTAGTGACTTGGAGACTCACACTTTCTGCATCTTGTCATGTCCCCATTTCAGCATGTGGCTTCCATGGTTGCTGTAGCAAGGGGAAAGGAGGAATAAAAAGAGCACACGTATGCTTAATTGTCTTGACCTAGAAGTGACATATTGTACATCACTTTTTACAATCCATTGGCCAAAACCAGTCACAGTATCTTAACCTAATCACATGGGAAGTTGGGGAATATAGGGCAGCTGATATAAGATACAAGATATATGGTAAACAGCAGTAATCTACACTGCAGTATTAAACCAAATAGTGGCCAATGATTTATATGTAGGGCTATCAAACAAATATATATTAATTTTTTGCATTTCTATTTATTTTTCATTGCACAGCTGGATGCATATAAGCTCAGAAAACTTCCCCCTAAGTAATATTACTGTAAAACAAATGAATATAGAAGTAGCATAGCAAATTTAATAAAGATGTAAGATAGAATTAATTCATTCTCATTTCTTAAATTATTTGGTAGTATTTCTGCTTATTTTTATTATGTCTTATAAAATGCCCAAATGTGTATTTTATGCTCAGCCTATTATAGAAACCCTCCATGTCGACAGCTCACTAAGCAAAAAGAAAACATTTTCTGTTAGTACTGGATGTCATTTAAAATGCTCATGCAAAAATAATGTCCACTTTCACAGGGTCATAATGTCTACATTTTCCTTACTAGTTTTCTTTGACCATTACATTTTTAATTCTTTAATCTGCTTGGTAGATCAACTTTTTCATCAGTTGACTTCATCTCTCATCATCCTGGGACAAAGTCTTCGTTTCCCACGGCTCCTCTCTTTACCATCCTGGGCTTACTTCTGTGTTGTCCAGCTATGTGAAAGTCTGCCTTCCGCCCCTGTCATCGCGTCCTGCCATTCCTCATTCTGCATCTCACTCACATCAAATTTTTCATTTTCCTCCTCTCTGAAGCCTTACCCGATTAGCCTGACCTCATGGAGTCTATTTCTAATCTTGAGTGCTCCACACCTTTGAGGATATGAATCATTCTATTATTCACTTAATGATATAGTGGCGTACACTTATATAATTTCCTTAAATCTTATTTCCCCATTTAGATTTCAGTCTTCTTAATGACAGTGCTAGTCTGTTTGTAGTTCAACACAAAATGTATTTCATAAAATTCTCTTATTTTTGATACTAATGAGGGAAAACAGATGAGACCATAACATATTTTAGTACTGAACATTTTTTTTAGAAATAAAAACATTATCAACTGTTATTTACACACTTGCTGAATTTGAGAGGAATTTCTTTTTATGAGTCAGTTACTGAAAATGCAATCTAAAAGCCAGATGGTCAGTGCATTATTGGTATATTCTAAAGCCACTTGTAATAATTTCATTTCAAGCTTTACTCACAACAATGAGTTCAAACCGATACATGCATCATTTTGTGGGGTACATTTTCTAGCACTACACTAACAGTCAAGATGTAGTAGACATGTATTTGAAATTTTCTTCTGTGGATTTTTTCACTTTCTTAGAAAATAAAGTTACCATCAAAATTACTCATGTTCATATCTGGAGAAGACAAGAGTAACAGTGAGGTGTATCCAAATGATAGCGTCTGCAAGAAGAGAAATAGCCCCAAAGGGGAAGTGTAGATCGGTATACATGGAGGGAGAGTTAGTAGCTAAGCAACGTGCTGCAGAATCAAGGGCTGTAAATTGTAATTACATCTTACTGCGGCCAGTGCTTTTCCAGCTGAGAGCTCAACTCTACCCAGGCTAACAACTTAGCCCCAGAGAGAGTCATTCACCCTCAGTTTAGTCATCTGAAAAAGGAAGGTGGAGGAGTGACGTGCTAACAGTTACATCGGATAGCTTCAATATACAAGGAAGATGAAAAGAAATTAATTCAGGATGTGAGCAAGCCTGCTGACTCAATATGAAAATGAAAGAAACAAGAAGAAATATGGGAGATAAAAAATACCTCTGATTTTTACAAATTTCCTCAAACTGCTTTAGAATCTCATTTCAATGACTTCTAATGATATAATTACAGAAACTGTTAGTTTTTAAACATCTTCAGCTAATAGAAAGTAGTTTTGCTTTATAAAGTATCACACAGAGAATTGCTTTTGAAGGTTACATGCTACAGACCTGCTAATAACAAAATGTTTTATGCCAGAAAAATAAGACTGATTTTAAATACAAAATTTTTGTAATATATTCAAATTATACTATATTCAAATTATACTATAATTTATACTATAGTCAAATTAAGAATACTGAATTTAGAACAAATATGAACTAAGAAACTAGATTAAAATTCTTGCATTGATTAACTCCATAACTTAGTTTCTTCACATATTTCCTTAATATATATTGGGTTGACCATTGCTGCATATATTAATTCCTTTCTAATATTTAATCACCTGAGGATAATGGAATGTCTTATTTATTCATTCAACAGTTATATGAGGTCTTTCCAGAAGGTATCCAGCCATGGGGTATGAAAAATAGAGACATTTATTGAAGAAGATATAAAATATAAGAAATACCACACATAAACAATGATACCTCAATCCCCTTCAAAGTAGGCACCTTGGGACCTTACACAGTTCTCCCAATCACCACAAGCTGCCCTGTAGTATTTTCCTGAATCTCACTGACAATCTGAGATTTCTTCCCTTTCAAAGGTGATTTTAGTTTTGGGAAAAGCCAGAAGTTACAGGGCACCAAATCTGGGCTGTCCGGGGGCTGAGTCACCCGGGAGATGCAATGTTTTGCCAACACACTTTGCATAAAACATGACACATGAATGGGTGCATTGTTGTGATGAAGCTGCCAATCACCAGTTAGTTGCTCATAGCTGTGGCCTTCTGAATCATCCAAATAGTCCACAGAGGAATGTTCAAGCTTAATAAAAAATTTGATGCAGATTCATTGCTCTACTAGCTCAGTCATTTTGAATGCAAGGGCCACACAGTACACATGCTGACTCCACAGTGTCTATTATCCCTACTGACTAGTACAGTGAAGTCATCATTTCCACAAATGTGCATTCCAGTCCACTCTCCCTGGGCTGCCAGGTTACATCAATGTCACAGAAACCATTCTCATTATATTAACAATGGTTGGACTTCTTCTAGACAGGCCTCATATAGTAATTTGTTGGGAATTTAGTATCTGCCCAAATTAGGGATTCTTCCATCCTATGGCCAAAGAAGCTTGGTTCTTTTCATCACGATGAGAAGGAAATTTCAGACAACAGGAGTCAGATGACCTTCAAAGTGTGTCTCCCTTCCCTTATTCTCTTTTAAGAGTAATGGCCAAGGCATGTTTAAGTTTTTCCATCATTGTTATCTGATCTGCGTATGAAGGTGGCTAACTTCACACATTTGGACCATCTTGAGCTCCAGAAGTGTCATAGATTGCTCATAAAAGAGTTTTAGAGGAATGTCTTTAGAGGAAGACCAACGGTTTGGTTACTTGCCCACAAAGGAATCTGTCTGGGTTTATATCCCCTTTATAGCAATCCCAGGAGACCCTCTGATCCAGTGCTGAAACGCCCGAGGGCTGTGACCTCTGTGCAGGTGAAGCCCACTAGATATAGTACTTTATTTGGAGAAAAAGAAAGTCTCTCATAGAAATCTGTTAGAAAAATATTTTAGACAATTATTCTGTAAAATCCTAGTCAATGGATTATCTTGCTGGAGATTTGTCCATGATATTCTTCCTCAGTGGGAGTATGTGAATGAATTTTTATTGCAGGTCAAAGCTACTTTGCCTAGCCCATGTTTATTTTTCAAATATTGCCTCAGTGGTGAAGTCTGATCACCGTTTATAAAATAGATGGCATACCTGCATTGTCACTTAGGCTTATGCCTTTTCTCTGCTTTATTCTTCTTCATACTTATTGTCACCTAAAATATTTATTTGTTAATTTTCTGTCTCTCCAGAATAGAAATAAATTTCATGAGAGCAGGGACTTTGCTTACATACTGCCTCAATTAATGTTTAGTAATAGTAGGTTTCTAACATATTCATGAAATAACTGGATACATGAATGAAGGAAAGGATGGATGAAAATGTAGGCAGTATTTGGTGGTCCCAAACTGACAAAATGTATGACAAAACTGATGTATCCCATAGAAATGTTTACCCATGGAAAAGAATGATGAGTAGAATGCCAAGGTGGGGGACCTGATGGCAGCATTGAAAGAGGTAGACAGTCAAGGAAAAAGGCATGCATTCTAGAAATAAAGAACATTATGTGTTATACATGCAAAGTGGGGATGCATGTGCTTGTGATACTCGAAGATTGGAAGTAGCCTCCAGGGTTTGGGTAAGGAAGTGGTATGAGTATTGGTTGGGGAGGTAGGTTCAGGTCAGGTTCTTTTTTTTGTTTAATTCTTATTTAATTTTTATTTTAGAGAGAGGGGAAAGGAGGGAGAAAGAGAGGGAGAGAAACATCGATGTGAGAGAAACACCAACTGGTTGCCTTCCATACATGCCCCAGCCTTGGGACTGAATGTGTTGCTCAGGCATGTGCCCCAATAGGGAATCCAGTGGCGACCTTTGGCTTTGTAGGACAATGCCCAACTGATGGAGCCCCACTAGCTGTGGCCAGGTCAATTTTCAAAAGACCTTTTGATGCTTGATGGAGGTACTTTGAGTTTTATCTCCTCAATAATGGGAAGCCACTGCAGGTTAATGAGCAAGGGGAACAACATAAAAAATTGGGTGAGGTAAGAAGAAGAGGGGTAGGCTGGAGTTTAAGGGGACTGAGGAGATTAAGAGCAGTTGGAAGCCATTTCAATGACAAGTATTCAAGTGGCAAGTTTCACATTCAAGTGGTGAGAAGTGGAGTTTTTTTAAAAAAGGATGATACATACACAAAATAGTATACATGGGAAATCAAGCAAATCAAAATCATTTCTTTCCAACCCCTTGGGGAAATAATGCAACCCATTTTCCTCATTATAACACTGAATATATTTAATCTTGTAACACTTTACAATCATTTAAGAACTTGGAATAGTAAAAGGAATTAGGAAAAAACTGACGTTGAATAGAACAAGTTTTCTAGTTTATTTCAGTGATTTTTCAGTATTGTTTATAGTCTTTATATTTTCTTGAGTCAACATAAAAAAAAAAAACAGAACCAGATGATTGTGTCTCCTAAAGTTTAAGGCTTGGCAAATTGTCACAATCAGGATTAGTTCTCACATTGCTTGGATGCTATTGAGAGATGGGTAGAATAAGAATTTAAAATCCCTTTGAGCTCTATAAACCTGTGAAGCTCTAACAAAAGTATCACCAAGAATCAGGAAGAAGAGAAATAGACTAACAAGAGAAAAATCTCGATTTTTTTTTCAGTAAAGTCTATCTTTAATCAGATTTCTCTTGCTAATCCAAGAAAATGAGACAGAGGGAATTTATAAGAAGATATAAAGAAAGAGTGCTTAAAATAAAATAAAGAGCTTTCTGGCTAACTCTAATAACCATTTTCAATTTAGCACTGAAGGCACATAGTAACCTTTAAGTCCTTTTTGAGAGTCTCTATGGTGAAGAATAATGAATAGTAATCCGAAGATACCTAAGGCATTATTTTTTCAGTAAGTTGACCTATACTTTTTTCATATGTCTATTCAGTGTCGTCATCCGTTTTATAGTCAAGGGGCAATGCATTTCACTTGTTACTATCGAAGTGGCATTAAACGTTGTAATGCTACGTGAAACTGCTGTGTTCCCTCCGAGCAAGGTCATGCCAATCAAAGCACTGACTTTCATTCTAACGTTCTATCGATGGTTAGTGCTCTAATTTTTAGGTGTCATCAGACTAAAAAAGATTTTACTAATCTTTTTTTAGAATATTTGTTAAAGATTTTATTTATGTATTTTTAGAAAGAGGAGAAGGGAGGGGGAGAGAGAGAGGGAGAGAAGCATCAGTGTGAGAGAGAAACATCACCTGGTTGCCTCTTGCACAGGCCCCCGCCGGGACTGAACCTTCAACCAAGGCCTGTGCTTTGACCAGGATTTGAACCAGATGACATTTTGCTTTGCAGGGTGATGCCCAACCAACTGAGCCACACTGGCCAGGGCAGGTTTTACTAATCTTTTATATTTGTATTCCTCTTCAAAAACCAGACAAGTAATATAAAACAGCACAGAGCAATATTGTCACCTTGGAGTAGTAGATGTCTCAATTGGTCACCAAAAGAATTAATTAAAAGGAAAAAGTGATAAATTGGATTATATTAAAATAAAAATGCTCTTAAAAAGGTATATTTTAAAAGTTAAAGAGCAACTCACTGAATGAGAACAGGTACTTACTATGTAAGTGTATATATGTATAAATATAAATAAGAAATAAATAAACAACCCAGGAGAAAATGGGCAAATGACTTGAACGGACACTTCACAAGAGAATATTTAAATGACAGTAAATCTATGGAAAGGTATTCAGCTTTACTAGTTATTTTTTTAAAGTGCAAGTTAAACATAACTGTATACCACTAAATAAATACTATTCCATAGAGTGGTTAAGTGAAAAACACTGATAATACCGACCGTTGGCAAGATTGTAGAGGAAACTTAACTCTTGTATCCCATAGGTGGGTGTGGAAGTTGGTAAAAACCACTTTTGAAAATTGCTTGGCAGCATCTTCTCAGGAACAACATGTGCAAAGCTGTAGCCAGTGGTTTACTTCTGGGTGTGCACATAGCAGAAACACGTATATGTGTTCATTTTCCTGAAGCCATGGAGAGGAATGGTCAGTGCAGCACTGTCCATGTTAGTCCTAATTTTGGTCGTTATCCAAATGGCCATCAACATAGACTGGACAAATACATTCTGGAATGTTCAACAGCACTGAGAATGAAAAATCTTGAGCTATAATAAAGATGATTCAAAATCATAATATTGAGCAAGAAAGCCAGATGCCAAAAAAATTACCAACCACACAATTCCTCTTATATAAAATAACAAGATAGGTAAAAATAATATTAGTTGTCAGATGTCAGGATAATGACTGCCTTTTGTGGAGAGAGCGTTTCATAATCTCGCTGCTATTATTTGCTCAGTTTGTGGAGATTCACCTATATATATACATAGGTGTACTTCCCTCAGTGCATCTAAATATGTGTGTGTAACACATACATTATGCTCAGTAAAAAGTTAAAAATATCTTAGACAAGTAGGATGTGACTAAAAAATTTTAGTAAAAACTCACTCAATAGAGAAATAATATGACGCATGTCATTTTCCCTTTTATCTCTCCCCCCCATTCTCTTATTCTGTTTTTAGAAGCAGTCACATAAATAGTGCATCATCCTTCCATCCCTAAAATGGCATTTATTCACATATATACATACAAATGACACTTTGAAATTATAAGTTGAATTATATGGTGTGTATTGTTCCTTGCTCAATAACATCCTGTGTCTCTTTTTAAATATTTAGCAACGTCTAATGCCATATGCCTTCTTGTTGCTTGTGTATGGGATCAACCTGTTGACTTTTTGGCAATGTCATGGACTAAAGCTGAGTACTCACTTTAGTTAGAATGTCCCAGATTTGCAATGAGGTTGAGCATCTCTTCATTGATCTCATTTGTGTATCTTCTTTTGGAAATTTTCTATCGACCTAATGTGACCATTTTTCTATGACATGGCTTGTTTTTATTTTCTTTAGTTTTATTTTTTTTATTAATTATAAATATAAGTATTTACCCCGACATATAGTTCATAGTTATATTTTTATATATATTTTAAAATATGATGTGTTACTTCTATGGCTTCTAGGCTTAGTATATTGCTTAGAAAACTCTTTAGATTATAAAATATCCCATTATGATTAATTTTTTATTTGTCTTTAGATTTTTAATAACTTAATCTATTTGTATTTATTTTTGTGTATGGAATGATGTATCTGAAATTTTTCCCTAAACGAATGGCCAATTTTAACAAATGATATTTGTTAGATAGTTTGTCATTTCCCTACTGATTTTGAATCTACCTTTATCATAAATTACATTTTCATAGATTCATGTCTTTGTTTCATGCTCAGTTGTGCCCCTGTGCAATGTATAGATTTCAGCACCAGTGCCACAATTTTCCAAGTTAATCTGGTTTTATAGTATTCTCATAGCTAATAGGGCAAGAGAAAACTACTTACTCTTTCCAAATCAGTTTGTGAATTCTTTTTTTAAAATTTTATTTATTTATTTCTACAGGAGAGAAAGGGCTGGAGAAAGAGAAGGAGAGAAGCATCAGTGTGAGAGAGAAACATTGACCTATTTCCTCCTGCACACACCCTGACTGGGGACTGAACCTGCAGCCCTGGCATGTGACCCTTTCAGGATGGTGCCCAAACAACTGAGCCATATTGATCAGGCCAGTTTGTCAGTTTTTATAAGAATTCCTTTGGTGGTTTTTATTGGCATTACATTTAGAGATGGATTTAGTGAGACTCTTTAGCCTTTACATTAATGAATTATTTCAGAATAGAACTTAGCCTATGTTCTCTCTCTTAAGTCTTCATGTCCTTTAGTAAATATCGACAGGTTTTTTTCATGTAGTTCTGGAGTTTTCACTAATTTTTAATTGGGATTATGTGCAGGGATTTTCTATGGTATTATTGCTGTTATGAATGTCAATCTTAAATAATGTTTTTATCTCTGGTTATACAAGGGTTATGGACTTACTTATGTATCTTCCGAACTCTGCTTTCCTCCCGGCACTTAGTCATTTCATGTAACTCTGAGTGTGGGGCCTTCCCCGCACTCACCTGACTGTGGCCATTGTTCAAGCCGAGTTGCACACTGGCTCCACTTCTCTCATTCATTCCTCTTACACCACTCCAGCCCGCGGTATGCTTCCTGTCTGAAGCATTTGTTTGATATTTAGCGTGTAACTAAGTGGCATAATTTTAAAAATGCAAACAAGAGAGAAACAGTTTTATTGATGCCTCTGGATTCTTAGGATATATTCCCAGAAATCTTTGATGTTGGAAAATTATTTTAAGCTATTTTCAGAATCACAAGGAATGGGACCCAAACAGAAAGAATCTTACCTAAGAAACCATACTGCCTCCTGGAGCACTTAGCATACCTTCCCCGTATCTTACTCACAGGTAGTTGTTTTAAAACCATATTCTTTAAGGCAGTTTTGGTGTAATACAGGTGCCTTTCAGTGGCCGGAGGAGTGTTGCTTGAGAAAAGGTGTGTTGGACACTGTGGTCTGAGGGATTCTTTAGCAGGCACGTCTGTCAGAGAAGATGCTTCCACAAACTTTGCAATCATCAAATAACCAGGGCAGAGTCGGCACTAAATTCACCCAGAGGTGCATCGCTAGACTGGCTGGTATCCAATTCCATCCACTTTTGAGGAAAAATTTCACACTATTTTATAAACAGAGAAGAATATAGTGTAAAATACATGAATGGATATAAAACTTGGGACTATGTACCATGAAATTGGGTGATATTCATAAGAGTCTAAATAGATATATTTTAATTCTATTGTGTTGCAGAATTTTGAATTTTTAGAACAAAATAGAGAATGGGTCTAATTCTTTCTGTGTGAGGTCTTTTCTGATTTTTATTTTTGGAATTCAGGCTATGATTTCCTTATTTGTGTGAATCAGTTGGTTATTTGTACCTAAACTTCAATGAAGTAAATGAATTTCCTTTCTCCTTTTAGGGTTTTTTTCTGAGGGGGATGTGTGTCACTAAGTCAAATAGTTATTTCAAAAGGTAGAGAGACCGTGGCTCGAGAATGTGAAGCAAGCCCTTCAAGGTGGATGGTTGGAATTAGGCAGCATTTGTGAAGTAACAGTTTGAGTTTGAGGGAGGATCTTGATGATGGTGTTGTTAAGCAAACTGTTATTTGCAAAGCAAGTTATTTTCCCAGATGAAACAACTTTTTTATGGAATAAATGGGTCTGTAAGGATTTTCTAAAGTAAACACTGATTTTTAAAAATTAGTTTACCTTCTTATTCATCTAGGCAAGAATTTTCTGGAATGAATAGTCATGTCAACACAAGTGTTCCCAGTTCTAAGCCCCAGTAACTAAGTTGCTTAGATGCAGATGCTGTTTGGTTGGCAATAAGCTGACTAAACAGGTAAATTTAGATTATGGAGAATCTGGAAGGATAAGCTGAGAAGCTGGGCTGTTACCTGCATATTAAGTTTAGTGTATAAAGATACTGGCTCATGGTCTTCATCTTGCTACTCTGAAGCTATGTGACAGCCCTGAACCCATCTTCAGCTTTCTCTTGGGCTCACCCACCTCCAACACACTCAGCCACTTGTTCTGATTTGACAGTTACAGCAGCAACCAAACCCACGTGGGTGCTCATGTTTCTTGCCCACAAGGCATTCTAGCGCCTCTCCCAGAGTCTCGGGCTTCTACCAACACTTTCAAGCAACCTGCCGCAGGGCATGGAATTTGACTTTCCCAGGAGATGCCAGAGTGGCCAGGGAACTCAACCTGGAGGTGTGAGGGAGTTAACTCCCCATGGGGTGAACTTTTTGAAAAGCAATAGGAAGAACAATAAAATCTGGATGGGACACTCTCTTCCTTCTCTCTCAGGCTATGAGGAGGCATGGGACAGACGTCTGGAGCTGTCTTGACAGACTGAGCGCATGTGTATGCAGGGTAACCAGCCTTGGCTTTTGGAGTGTGGGAGTCAGTGGTCAGCGCAATAATGCATCACCGTATGTTTGCTTTTCATCCTCCTCTACCTTGCTTGCCCTCTCCCTGACACTCAGCAGCCTGGGTTTCTCCTCCCAATGTAGCATTAGCATTTAAGTCTTGCCTTGCTTGACTCTGTTTCCTGGATTTCTAGGAAATCCAGGCTAGTACAGTGACCTTAAACTACTAAATCTCCATGGACTTCTATTTTAATGACTGGAAAATGAGGAAATTGAGCTAAATTATTGCTATGATCTTTTTAAGCTCTAGTATGCCTATAATTTAATCAGTACAAATTTTGACCAAGGACGTATGGCAGAAAGCTGACCCTTGTAGCATTGCCAGGGTTTTTAGAAATACGAGGAAAATAAGTTAAAGTGAAATAGGAAGAACAGGCATTTTTTAAAAAGTGCTGTCCTAGTCCGATAACTACTAAAAAGGGGGATGCTGCAATCACAATTCTCAGAAACATTGCTGAGACTGCACTATTGTAAACATAAATGCAAAAAGAAAAACTAAGTAAAAACTCATGCACAACATGCAACTGTTGCCGATAATTTCATTGAAATAGGAAGAGCTTCATAACGCCGTTTACTTACGCCCTTGACCAGGACATCGGATCTACTTCCTGCATAGACCAGACCTCCTAGCAATTTCTAAGTAGAAGATGCCCTTTTTTTCGTATTAAAGAACTCCATTACAGCTGAGTGGCTCCTACGATGTAATTCCCGAGATGCTGATCTAGGTCCTTCTCAGAACACATGCTCCATTTAAGCATCTCAAGGTGAGTCCAGTTTTGGGTAAGGAAGGAGATGTCCTTGGAGGTCTCCAGACACAGAAACTTTTAGTGGCTGTGACACAGCACACCTTGGGCTTTTCAGTGGCCGTGGTAGTGTGTCTGTTTGGAATGTTGATCTCTATTCCCAGGTGTTAGAGATAGAAAAGGTCCTCGGTATGGCCAGTTGAGCCCCTTCCCTCTCCTGGTAAGGAACAGAAGCCCAGAGGAGTGCAATAACAGACCCAAAGTTACACCACTGGAGAATGAAGGGCCCTAGATAAAAATTGCCTTCAACATAACTATTTCTTGCTCCACATCTTACAAAAGAATCTAGATTGAGCTTTTTGGCAAAGCATACACAAATATGCAAATATACTATGCTAGAATTTTTTTTTTTTACTTTCTACAATAATGAATGTTTCTTTGTCATCTGATATCCTTGGATTCTACAGATAATCCGAAGAATGAATACTATTCTGGTCTTGTCTCTCTGTCGTCTGGACATTTGTGAGTAAATAAATCTTTAATAGCATAGATGCAGGGTGTCAAGCTCATGTTCACCAGATGAGTTGAAGGCAATCAGCCTTGTGGTTGCCTTCAAAGGGCCAAATGTAATTTTAGGGCCCTATACATGTAACTGCTCCTTAACTAGGGGCAAGGAGCTTGATGCTGCTGCTGGATAGAAACAAGGTGCTGGGCTGGATTCAGCCCGCGGGCCTTGTGTTTGCCACCCATGCTAGAGAAAGGGGACAAAATAAAACCTACCATCTTAAGCTGTGTCTAATGTAATGAGCCAGAATAATGAGAAATCTTTACTGTCTCCAATCTGGAAAGTGTCTTCAGGCTTAAATAGTGCTTCTCCAACTGCTTCTCAAGTTGCTAAGAACCACAGCATGCACCCCCTGTACATCAAAGTGGATCAGTTGGGACTACCCTCGTGAAATCTAAGTAGAAAGAAACAGATTCCTCTCTGATTGGCTTGGTGTATTAGTATTTTACCTTGATGTATTATGAGGTGTAGGTATTGTGACTAATAGTACTTCTTTTTAGGTAAGTAAGTGGTAGTAACATTGATGCGGTAGGTTATGTTTTGAATAATACTATTAGAAGGTCTGAATCTGTAATTCTCTGGTTATTAATCCAATGCTACATGATTTGCAAAGTATCATATCAATACTTGAGATAGTATTGAACTACCTCAAGCCCTCTCTTCCCTATTGGCTTAATGGTCAGTTTCTTCATTCAGTCATTTGTTGAATAATAATCTCTCTATTTTGTGGACAGCACAGTGAGGATTCAAAGAACAAGAAGGCACAAAGCATGCCATAATTTAGTGTGAAACGGATAGCAAAAAATGCTTTCAGAAGTCATTGTGTAGAAAGTATTATATGACAGGTACAGATATAATTACCATGGAGAGTTTAGGGGACGCAGATACATTTTCTGGCTGATAGTATGAAGCAAAAACTTTACAGAAGCAAGTACACACCATCTAGGCCTTGAAGGATGGGTACGATTCAGTGGGTTGGGCGGACGGCATTAGGGGAAGTGGTAAAAAGACATTATACATATAGAACTCACCAAAAATACATATGTGTTAAAAAACATAAATGAATGGGGGATAATTCAATATTTTTAAAGCTAACAGCTTGGCAAACAATCTAATTAAGGATAAATTAAGTCCTGAATGGCAAATTGGGGCCAATATGCAAAGTATTAAATAACAATGAAAAGGCTTTATAACCTTATTCTGTAAGCATTGTAAATTCATTGCAGAGTATGAGCAGGAGTTGATGTAATTACAACTTTGAAAATGAAAACCACCTGCTAGGGGTATATAAGAAACGCTGAGGCAGATGCAGCTGTAACAAGCAGACCAGGAAGGAGGCTGCTTCAGCCTCCTAGCGTATAGGTAGAATACACCAGGTAGACATGGAGGGCAGAATCTAATGAAGCTGGGTGTGAGAAGAAAGATCAAATGCAAATACTGAGAGAAAAGTGAGTTTAAGCATGAGTTGAGGCCCATTTTTGGAAATTCTCCACCATCAAGATACCGGAGGAAGAAAAGCTAAGAGGAAGAAGAAGCAAACAGAGTGAGCAAAGACAGAGCAGAAAAGCAGAGGGCCCCAAACCCAAGGGGAAAGGGGGTCAGGATGTCAGAGACCTGAGAGAGGTCAGGGAAGACAGGCTAAAAACGAGTCATTGGTATTGCGACTGAGAGGTGATTAACAATCACCAGAGCAAATGACCGAAGGTAGGTGGTAAGAATGTTTACACAGTGGGGGAGCTCTTCATCCGGAAGTTTTATCGTGAATAGCGTAGTGATGTCAATTGGTGCAATGTCCTGGAGGAAAATTTGGTCACGTTTCAAAACCTTTATATAGTATATTTACTTTGATGCCATGATTTTATTTTTAGGATGGCGGAAGAGAGTTGTGATTCAAGACTATTAGAAACAGGACAAAATTGGAAATAGTCAACATGTATACTAGTGAGAAATTAATTTATTACACATTCACAAAATGGAATATTATATAGCAATTAAAGTGTGTCTTTTAGCAAGGTCTGGCACTTTCTCTGCAAAAGGCAGATAGCGTTGTGTTACAGACTGTCTATGTCGTAACTACTGAACTGCTGCAACAGCTGTAGACAGTGTGTAAATCAATGCACATGGCTGTGTTCCTATAAAACTTTATTTACAGAACTGTTGGCAGACTGGATGGATTTTCCTGCAGGACATGTTTTGTCAATCCTTCTATTTGAATATTGTGTAATGAATTAAGAGACAGTATGGCGATATTAACAAAAATAGTTAATAATATGGAAAATGACAGGCCTTACAATGATATCTACACTATTTCTAACTTTGTGAAATATGTTTGGGTATGTGTCCGTACTCCAGTCTTTCAACAGAATGTATCTTTGAGTGCCAGCATCATAGAGAAATTTATTATCTACTTGGTACTTATCTGTAGTTTCACCTTTGCTACCATAACAATGCATTACTTTTTGTAACTAACGAAGATGCTATTTTTGTATGAAATTAAAGTTGTGAAGTGAGATACGATTGACATGTTTGCAGAGTGAAAATCTATCAGGTCTTCATGCACAGTTGGAAATTTCCATTGATACATGAATTCTGAGTTAATGGTGAGTAACCTGAAAGGCCTCTCCGAGAACTGTGTTGTTTGAAAATCTGCAGTGTAGCGTGACTAATCAGCACTTGCTAAGAGAAGCAAGGTCAAGTTTGCAAAACCACCTTTTTAACAAGGTGAGACAATGTGAGCTACAATGAACCAGACTGGTGTTGGTCCTATGTAGATGCCTACAGACCATGCTCTCTTCCCCCCACCAACCTCACTGGGCCTCGGTAGTTTTCCTTCTGTTTCTCATTGTTCCATATTATGGTTTCAACTAGCTGCTCTAATATCGTTGCACATACTGTTTCCACCCTGTGGGAGGACGATTCTCTCCTTTATTTCTCTTTAGGAACATACATAGTACTTGCTACATTCAAAGGGTTATTGTAAGACTATGTAATAGAAAAAGCATAATAATATAATCACTGCCCACAAACCCAACAATTAGATCATTACTGACAGATTGTATGTCATACTTCACCCCCCATCTCAGAAGTGATCACTGGCCTGATTACAAATTCCTTACTTTATAAAATATGTAGTTCTATAGCATTTGCATATATACTTGAACAACATATTGTTTAATTTTGCTATTTTTTATTTCTATGAACACTGTACCATGTTTAGTCTTCTGGGATTTACTTTTTTATTTAATATTATGTTTCTATACCCATAATATCAAAACAAGAAGACCATAGCAAATATAGCACCTTCTGGCTTTTAGCGTTCAGTCTCTTATAGCAAATATTACATGTACACATAATTGTTTCATTACACACATACAAATTGTCTGGAAAATGCCCAGCCATTGTTAACATAATGAAAATGGTCTGCACGACATCAATGTAACCTGGCAGCCAAGTAGAGTGGACTGAAATGCACATGGGTGAACAATGATGACTTCACTGTATTGGTCAGTGGGGACAGTAGATGCTGCTGTTGTCAGACTTCCATATAGTTCAATTTTCTGTTCTTTGGCTACATCTTTGTTTACTAAACCTTTGTTGTATTCAAACTTGGTTGTGGGAGAAGAAGGCATAGTGTTTCCACCTATGCTTCCATCTTGGCAGAAGTCCCAACAGTAGATGCTGTTGAGTGGAGCATGTGTACTGTGTGGCTGTTGCACTCAAAAAGACTGAAGGAGGAGAGCAATGAATCTGCATTAAATTTTGCATTAAGCTTGAAATTCCTCTGTGGAAACTATTTGGATGATTCAGAAGGCCATAGCTATGGGCGACTAGTGATTGGCAGTTTCACCTTGACAATGTGCCCACTCGTGCATCACATCTCATGCAGAGTTTTTTGGTGAAACATCAGACCACCCAGGTGACTCAGCTTCGTTACAGCCCAGACTTGGTGCCATGTGATTTCTGGCTTTTCCCCAAACTAAAATCGCTTTGGAAAGGGAAGAGATTTCAGAACATCAGTGAGATTCAGGAAAATACTCGGTACAGCTGATGGTGACTGGGAGAATTGTGTGAGGTCCCAAGGTGCCTACTTTGAAGTGGACTGAGGTTTCTTGTACTTGTATCTTCTTCAATAGACATCTCTATTTTTCATATTACATGGCTGATTCTTTCTGGACAGACCTCATCTTTTAGTATCTTTTCTCTACATTTAAATTATAAGCTCCTTAAAGGCAAGTGTGTGGTCCCTTAGATAAAACAGCTGCCCTGAGCTCTCTGCTAATTGAATCAGTTAAGAGATCAACTTTCGAACTTGTTTTCTTTAGTGTAATTTCTTAGCTTAGTGTCCAGTTCATTCTTCCCACAGCTATTTGCTGAGGGCCTACTCTGTGCTGAGCAACCTTCTAGGCTCTCAAACTATTACTTTACCAGAGTAAATGGAACAGACTCCCTTGCAGAGATTATGTTGCAGCGGGGCAGTAACTAAAGAGGCAGTAACTAAAGGTAAAAAACATTCATGTTATATGGGGAAGGGTGCTACGAAGAAAAAAAGGGGGTAAATAAATGGAGAAAGATGAAGGGAGGTGTTCATATGGAGTCTGGTACATTTTGCCTCATAAAATAAGCTTCTGGGGGTCTCTATTTGGTTTGCTTTTGCATTTACTTTGATACTTATGGACAGAATATGCTAACCATAGAGGTTTTAGGGCCTTTAATAAGTACCTTGCAAGCATAAGAAAAGAAAAATGAAACTTTTAAAATTCCCTACTTCTTTATTCCTTTTCCCTGTGTGTTTTAAATGTGGGGGGGAAAACCCAAAATATATGGATTGCATCCAGTGAAGTACAAATTGATTTTCTTCCTATAAGCCTTCTGGTTTTGACATTTTCGAGAGCACTATTTATTTAACAGACGAGATCATCTATAATCCTTTCTGGTTTCAATAGCGCTGTCTGGGAACACTGGAAGACCCTGTTCACTGCTCATTTTTCCCAAACTCAAACCCACTGCCCTGATGCTTCACCAGCTGGCATTCCTGAAACCCTTGGTGACACACCCCAGAAGTATCCCAACGAACCGAACCCGGAGGCTCTTCCAAGTCACCTTTTCTGCAAACCTGGTGCAGGCACTAGGACCGCCCAGACGCCCATAGGCAGCCAGGCTTCACAGAGCCTGTCAGCGGGATTGAGCCGCCTTTGCTGTTACACAAGAGAACAGGCAGCAGCTGTAGCAGCTCAGCATCCTTCCCCCTTCTGGTGGATTGGAAGGTATTTACTTGCTATTTACCATTCAGATTTTGTGCACTGCCAGTGTGCCTTGAGTGTTCACTCAGTCTGACGCTCTGAATGCTGTCCAGCACTTGTTGGGTTACTATATTATTTTATGTTAATTTCCACAGCTGATGGAAGCAACAGTGCCATAAAGAAATGGGCTAGATATTTCCAGAGGCTGAAATCTGAAGGCATTTGGAGGTGTAAGTACATTGGTCCCAAATCTCTGACGTGCTGGCTGTGGTAGTTGTGTCTCTTGACCTTCTTCTTCCTCATTGAAAGAGCCACTCTAAGATGTCATTTGCATATTTCATTCATGAAGGAAAAAGCACCAAGACAGACAGTGACAGAAGCCACTAATGATGGGCCTGAAACTCCACTTTGGAGTGGCCGTGGTTCCCTCTGCTAGCCTGTGGGTTTGCAAGAGGTGAAGCTGGATCTGCAGCAGAGTTCTGATGAAAACGAGATTTTGCTCAGGGCTGCGGACGGCTGGGTTGTTTGCTTTCTGCTTTCTGTTTTCCAAAGCTCAAAGACTGTCCTTTCTAATCACTGCTGTGGTGCAGTGTAGGAGTCTTTTTATGTTTTCTTTATTTCTGCATTCCAAATGCTGTTATCATAAACGTGGGCTTCCAGAAAGCTGTTAAACCATTCTGTACCTCTCAGTGTAAAACCATTGAAGAAAAACCTAGTTTGCTTTCCCTTGGCCAAACTATACTCGATACTGTAATTAGTAGATTACGCACAAAAGCATTTGAAAAAAATCAATAATTGAAGATCCCCTTTCTTGTTCAGCAGTAAATCTGGCTATGTGAGATAAGGAAGTAGTTTGCTATTAGAAAACCTAAATAAAGAAGATTCTATAGAGAAAATTGAACATTTCTGAGTATTTTATGAATCAATTGAAGATGCTTTGGGGGGCCTTAATACCAATTTCATGAATTAAAAGGTCTTTAAAAACTTTAAAGCCTTGTCAAACTTTTAGGTTAGATTATTACCTTAGAAATTAGATCAAATTTAGGTATCTTACACTAAAATGTAAAAGTAAACATATTTCAAAATGAATAAAATGTTGAGTCATATTAATGGGCAATTCATAATAAAGTTTAAGGTAAACATTGTCATTGATTTATTTCAGGAACTAAAATATCAAACTAAGACTCAAGGAAAGGCATCGATAATGAAAATGTGACTTTAATGACAAGTATTTTAGAAATAACCTCCAAAATTATGTTCAGGGTTCAAAAATTATATAGTTTAAGTACATTATATTTGATATATTAAATTATCCTAAATTAGATTTCAAATTTTGTAAGTATTAAACTTTTGAAAATATAACTATAGTTCTTCTAAAACTCCTTTTTAAAAAAAGATTTTTATTTATTTATCTTAGGAGGGGAAGGGGAAGAGAGAGAGGGAGAGAAATATCAATGTATGGTTGCCTCTCGTGTGTCCCCTGCTGGGAACTGGCCTGCAACCCAGGCATGTGCCCTGACTGGGAATCAAACCGCGATGCTTTGGTTCGCAGGCCCGAGCTCAATCCACTGAGCTACACCAGCCAGGGCTCTAAAACTCTTTTGTAGAGGAAAATGGGACAGAGGAGATAAGAGAGGGAGGGTTGGGTCTTATTTTATTGTTCTACTTTTTAAATACTTTGGAGAGTCTCGCTGAATTTTTACTATGTAAATATGCCACTTATATTTAGAAATATGTAACAAAATTACAAATGATTATAGCAATTAATTTGTAACATCTTTAAAAGCAAATAAATGAAAGTATACAAAAATAACATTAAGACTGCAGTGGATGGGGGGTGGGATGGGATGGGAGTAATAGACAGAAAACTGTACTTGAAAAATAATTAAATTAAAAAAAAGACTGCAGTGGAGTATATCTTAAGCAGACAAAAATCATTGTTGAAGATGACGCCTTGCTTCAGGAGGAGGTTAGGGAAATCAGATTGGGGGTGGTAATAGAATTTCAATATTTTGCGAAGCAAAAGTAATCTTTTACATTTATTTTTAGTTGGTATAACAATGTACTACAACTCCGTGAACTGTGTGTTAATAAAGTTTCTCGCCCTCTCTTTCAAAAAACTTTTCTATATTCCAAGTTTTGAAAGATGATTCATTTCTTCAAATTAATACTTAGTTTTAGACATTTTGCTCAACATACAATTTGCAGCCTTTGGCTTCAAGTTGTCCATCATACTTATTTTATGGATGTCATCATAAATCATTTCAAAGTAACTTCATTATATGTTGAGGGAAAGATTCATTGAATTCAAGGATGATAGGAGAGAAAAAAGTTCCAAGAACAGAGATGCTATTGAGAATTTGATATTCTCCTCAGAATATGAACTTTCTTCCCGAATTTAATTCCTAAAGTTAAGTCTATTGGCTAGACCTAATTGACTGAAGACGGTTGGAACCATATCCCTCAGAAGCCTGAACTGCTGGCAAAACTGTGGGGCTTAAGCGAAAGAATAAAATGGAGAAGCTAAAACTAATTTGTTAAAGTGTGAGAGTAGTGATTATATGGTAATTTTATCCCTGAGGATAATCCCTTTAGTCCTTGAAAAGTCTCCCTGCCTGGGAGATCCTCGTGAGTATTCTTATTACCTAGATGTAATGGCTAGGAGTAAGCTAGATATTTCTAAACGATTGGTTTGAATATGCATAACTTTTATTTAAAAGAGATTCAGCAAATAGCCAGTCTGGTGGCACCATTTTCACCCTCGGGGATATACTTTTTTCTAAAGAACTTAACGCATTTCCACACAAATAGAGTCCTTAGTAAGACATTTTAGGAAGAGACAGGGAAAGATAAGTTTTACATTCTTACAACACCTGGAAGGAGCTAATGTAAAGAGAGAAGAGGAGCGTCAGCCACGCTTGTTCTCACATCTCAGTTTGCTTCTACTGTGGTGTTCCGAGTGCCCAGGCTTTGGGTAAAGAGAAGATGTCTCCCAATAGAAGCCCCAGAAAATGCACTAAGTCAGCTGGGGGCTGGCTCCTCCTGGTAAGCCCGAGGAAAGCGGTGTTTTGTTGAGGGGTAAAGAAGCAGCTGTAAAGAAATGACAAATAGACCTTGGTTTGTCCTGAGAGGTGATTATCATGCTGACAGGAGTGTTCAAGAACCTGTGGTCACACATACAGGCCACAATAAATGGGGATTACATGCAACTGGAGAATTTCTTTGAAATCTAATTATGATTTTCTCTCGTTCAATGGAATACTTAGAAGAGAGGGAAAGAGCTTTTGTTCGTGGTACGTCGTGTCCGTATCAGTTATAGTTGTGTGAACCAGGAGGAGTCAGTTGTGACTTTTTGTTTAAGTTTGGCAAAAAGGGTAAGCTATTATTCATATAGTTTGGGGAAGAAGGTTATTGCAAAAGTCAAGTTCTTGTTCCCAGAAATTTAATTTTAGTTATAAAGCAGTAAGTTTGTAGGTAAAGCAGAAAGCTTTTAAAGATATGAGATCTAGTCTTGGAGTATAAAAGGCCAATTAACAATATGAAATGTGCGCCATGCATTATTAATAAGTAGGTTTACCCAAAATGTTGTTTTCATCATCCTTCCAGGCTCACACAAGTATAACTGATGTGGACACCCAAACCACTAATATGCTTTCATTTCTTTTCACTCAGGCCTTTTATTTAAGATGGAAGAAGTTAAAAACTCTAAGGAAACTGCTGCTAAATATTAATCACAATTCCATAGATGTTTAAGTTGCAAATGTCGCATCCACCAACAGCGAGAACAAATGTCGGAGACTTTCAGGGTTTCAAAGATGTTACTTTATTGGCCAAGTTTAACCTGCGCAGGGGCGAACTCTCAGTGTCCGAAGACACGGTGCCCGCAGGGGCTGCTAACGAGTCTCGAGAAGCGCTTACAGCTAAGTCCTTATATAGAGGCAAGCAGGCAAGCGTTGCACAGAAGCAGATGTGGTGGTTAGCTGTTGGCTCACAGAGCCCGCGCGCGGGAACAGGGTGGGGTCTGACTCAACTGAAAGGAAAATTTTGAAACTAAACAGATGGCAATCAACTTACAGGATGTTTGCTAGGGACGCAGTCTCCTTGGGGCTGAGACTATTTTTCTTGTTTCCAACACAAACAAGCTTTGCTTCGCCCCAAAATATAATGCAATCAATGTAGTTTGTACTTTGGAATCCATGTAAATTTCATGAACTTAGTATTTAATATTTTGGATTATCTTCTTTTAATAGGTATTAATCAATTTTTAATTGTGTGCCGGTATGGAAGTTAGATAGCAAACAAGATGCATCCCACCACTCATGGTCATCATCATTTCGAAGGGAACTGGACTATAGACAACTATTCTAAACCAAACACATTGTTATTAAAAATCCTTTTAAAATTATTATTTAACTTGCTGCAAATGAAACTAGCCAGAATATAGTCAATAAACATGAACTTAAAAATTAGATGAGAGTGCTATGATAAAGAATGAGTTGGTGGCTTTTTTGTGAAAAAAAAAAATGACATTTCAGGGACCCCAATGCAAGAGGCAGCTAATTAGTGAGTGACCTGATAGAAAGAGGAAGGACTCTGTGCGAACTTGCTGCAGTTCAAAAACCATTCGACGCCATTCCCAAACCTTGAAATCTGGAGCATTTTATTTCCTTTACAGAGTTTTGAGAATAATGAGCTTTACAAAGTTTTGAAAAAGATAAGTAGAGTGTCCATGATGACTTACAAAGTGTTGTTGCAACTTATGACTTCACTCCTTTGAACATCTTGCCACAGAAACAACTATTAACCTATTTTTGTCATTCCTGTGCCTTTTTCCTTAATTTTTTGGGGGGGGGTGGTGATTCCATATCACACAGTTGAGGGAGAGAAGACAGCCACTCCCATAGACAGTCAAAAGAAAGAGCATTGTTCCAGAATCTTCTAAAAGACCAAGTCTCAATTAGGAGTTTTGTTTGGTGCCATCTTGGAAGATTTTTGATCATCTCCTGAGAAACAACCCACACCGTGGTTGGTGGGGATTACGTAAGATGCTGTTGCCCCCAGGGATGCTGGACTGAGATGACTGCCTCTGAAGGGGTTAGNGGGGGGGGGGTGGTGATTCCATATCACACAGTTGAGGGAGAGAAGACAGCCACTCCCACAGACAGTCAAAAGAAAGAGCATTGTTCCAAAGACCAAGTCTCAATTAGGAGTTTTGTTTGGTGCCATCTTGGAAGATTTTTGATCATCTCCTGAGAAACAACCCACACCGTGGTTGGTGGGGATTACGTAAGATGCTGTTGCCCCCAGGGATGCTGGACTGAGATGACTGCCTCTGAAGGGGTTAGTCAGATCCATGTTGCCTGGCAGGACTGTGCTAACTGGGCTTGGCCTGTCAAACACAGCTTCTTGAGAAGTTGAGTGAGACGAACAAGTGCCTTTACAGTGCACAGCTCAGGGTTCAGGCTCAGGTTGAAGAAGCAAGTTCCTTGATGAAGAAGGTAGTTGAATGAGTCACATCTAAACACTTCCGGAGTTTCATCATCTCATCAGTGTGCGGCCACAAAATATATACCTGCACACAAACAACCATGTGTGCTCTCTATATTTTTAAAAACTTTAAGTGGAAAATTGCTAATTTTCTTCTAAGTATTTCCCCCCCTATTGCTCTTGACAATATAGCTAAGTAGAATGGCAAAGTTGTTCAACAATATGTTTTCTTAGTCATTTCAAAGGAAAACATTAATCCTGGATTATCAACTAGATGCACTTGAAGCTCCTATCAGACAGAATCCAAAATAGGAAACTAAACTAAAATCAAGCCATGAAAGGCACTGGTCTTGAAAAAAAGTGTGGTTACGGGAAATGATTCCCTGATAGGTTTAGATCTGGCCAAGTTCACGATCTTGTAGGAGAAGATGGAATCTTCCAGAGTGGTAGCCACAGGCAAACTGGCAAACTCAGACTACAATCTGTTCTTGTACAGAACGAGGAAAAAGTAAAGGTCCTCACTGAGGGTGAAAAATGCAGTGGAGAGGATTAGGTCAGGAGGTAAAATTCAAGTTCATGAGACTTCGTGTGGCTAGCATTTAAACCTGTCTGCAGTCTGTCATGTCCATCTGTGTGTCCTTGGAAATATAACTTGAACTATTTAGGTCTTAGTTTCTTTGTTGCAATATACTGAATTTTAGTAATAAATTAATATCATTAAATGAGGAATAAGTGTAATACATGAATATCTAACAGGCAGATAATTACTAAATGAAAGTTGGAGTAGCAATAATCATAGTAGGCAAATACATTTTAAAGCAGAAAGCACAGTTAGGATTTAAAAGGGTTGTTAAAGAATGATTAAACATACAATTCACCAGAAAGGTATATCCATCCTGAACCTGTATGTACCTAATAACATAACCTAAAATAGTATAAAAATATAAAAAACAAAGGAAAATTGACAAATCCACAGTCATAGTGAAAAGTTTTTCCAAAATTCTCTTAGAAACTGGGCAAAAATTGAAAAGGATAGACAATTGGAACAATGCAATTTACAATCATAATCCAACAGACTTATCTAATAACTGCAACCAATAAAGTTATTCTTTTTAAGCATACATAAACATTCCTTTTATGCATAAAAATTGACAAGTTCAAAATACAAAGCAAGTCTCAACAAATGATGAAAATCACTATTATATAATTATAACTATAATGTAGTTATAATAAGTGTTATTTAATTAGAAATGTATGTAGTTCAGATTAGCCATATACAATATCAAAGGTAATATAATCCAGGCTTGAAAATTTAGAATCTAGTCTTAAAAATTGTTATTAAATTTCATTTGATCCCATTAAAGAAAATTTGCTTTCATTCATGCATCTCATGGAATAGTTTCTAACCAGGCCCCTTTTCACCTTGTACCCAGGGTACTGTGTAAGGGTTTAGATAAAATAACGAGATCTCTGAAATGAACACCTTTGAAATTTTCTCATTCAACCACATCTGCAATGATAACCAAATAAATAAATTATTGGCTTATAATGAATCTCTGATTCTGATCCTGAGACCAAATTTCTACTGGGCCTTCTTTGATAACTACTATGACCGGTGGGTAAGTCTTATTTTCAAGATTTCAATGAATTCACAACTAGATTTAAGATAGTCGATAATACAATATCTATATTACAATATTCTAGATTTTCTTAATACAGGAAACATTTTAATCACTGCATAAAAGAAATAGCAACCAATGTCATTATTGATGGAATCTCAAAATATGCATCACGAATATTATAGGTGTTGTATTTTTACCTATGTTCTTTTAATTATCTTGCTTTTCACTTATTTTATTTTATGATGCTTTGAAGGGATGCCTTTGGCTGTTACCGCAATACAAGGGCAGTGGGTTCCAAGTCTCAGTTCTCTTCAGAATGTTCAAGTCTTTTTCTTTCAATATTCTGTTTCAATAATAAATCTAGTCTATTCAAACTTTTCAGACTTAGAATGTGTAAAGTGGATTTGGAAGAGACTTTCCGAATCTTGGTCTCACACTCTCAGTTTAGAGATGAAGACCCTGAAGCTCCAAGTGGTCAGTCATTATATGCCAAATTCAGAAGGAGAAACTGTGTCTTAGGATTTTCAACCCAGCCTTATTGGATCAGCATATAGTTTATTAAGGCACAGTTTCAAAATGTGGAATCATAACTGTCAGAAAAAAATGGATATGTATAAGAGGTTTTCTTTAATTCATTAATTAATGAAGGACATCAGTACAATGTCATGACGTTTGAAAAATGTTTAAGAAACTACTGGCAATTTTAAAAACTGTTAAGATAAGACTAGGGAGTTTAAAAAAAAGGTTAGGGGTTATCTGTTCCATCAGACAAAAATTATTTGCATATCTATTGGACAAAAGCCTGTAAGTAACTTCACTGAATCTAGGACTTCTAATAAACAGTAAATAGTAAGGTGAATTAAGTTCCTGCCCTTAGACAGTCTTTGGGTGGCCTTTGTCTCATATGCTGTGGGAAGTACTTTCTGCCCCTGTTTTTACTTCATTCCCATGGATTAAATCAGGGTTTGACAACTTAGTCTGTGTACCAAGTCCAGCTCGTCACCTGTTTTGGGACACAGCTGTGATCTGATTATTTCCACAGGTTCGCCAAAAGTGTTAATTAACCGAGGCCTCCTGGAGTTTGCCTACATGCAGCATGGAGTGACCTCTAAGGCCACAGAATTTACTCCCTCTGAAAATTTTCATAAGGAATCTGGAGTTGGTCTTTTGAAATTCTCTTTTAGTATTTCTTCTATCCTAGGGCTCAGAAACTGACCCCCCAATACTCTCTCCACTGGAGCTCCCTCTGCTTTTCTAAAGCTCCCTCAAATTTGCTGAGACCCCCAGCCTGGAAGTAACCTCTCTTCTCTGTGAAAGAGTGGGACTTCGAAGCAGGTACTGAGCAGCGTCTAGAAGAACTCTGTGGGCATCCCCCCTACGTCCATTCCTCAACGATGAGCTGCCATATTCGATTAAATAAAAATCCATCTGAAATATGACACTCCAAGCGCAGACTTTGTTGTGACATTGGTTTGTGCATTTATATCCTAGTAAAAATAGGGGCAGTTTCTTATTGATTCTGTGCAAATCACCTATTGCCATAGAGTGTAAAAAGACTCCATAAAAATATTTTCTTCAGAATTCCAAGTCTCAGGCACAATTTAGAACATTTAATTCGGTTTACAGACACATGGCCTTCTGAGGTTAGAATTAAATACAGATTAAGAAGAAAGAGAAAGGTTTTTCTTCTATATTTATTAAACAGTAGAAAGTCAAAATAATGCCAACCATACTTAAGGCAAATAACCACAATGAAATACTCCTCGTGAACTCATTTAGTCCTGGTAAACATTCCTTATGACCTTGAACTTTGGGCCAACAGTTCGCTTACATGCAGCCTGGTTCTGGACTAGAAGCGCCAGGCAATCCTGACTCTTTCTATCAGCGCAGGCTAAAAACTGTCCTAGCTGTGGCAGGGAGGGGGGTGGCAGAGGCCTGTTCTTTGAAGAGTTCATAGTACTATTCTTTCCATGAGGTTCTGGGACTGTCCTTTGTTGAGTTCACCAAGTCTAGTCTGCAGCCTATAGCAGAGCATCAAGAAACAGAAAGATGTTTGATGACAGAATCGATGTGCTCAATTTATGACGATGACCAGGGATGTCAGAAGACAGTAGAATTCCCTAGTTCATTCCCATAATTGTTTGACCAGGGTTTGTTTGTTTTTTTTTTCCCTGAGGGTGAACACATATTATGGAAGGCACCAAGAAATCTCTAGGGTCTTCTGAAAAAAATACGTATTTAACTGGTCACTGTGAAGCTGCTAAACAAGCCCAATTATTTCTAGCATCTTCTTTCTTTTTTATCACCGTTTAAACAAAATAAGAATACGATTTCTCAGATGCTGTCTGTGAAATCTCAAAAGTAATTTTATGAGCGAATTTTAGGAGCTTTTTGGGGGTGACCTCCCACACTGCTAAAGTCGAATTTTAAAATTATGACTCTCTGGCAGATATAAAATGATCATATGTAAACAATTTCATGTAACTTAGTAATTAATAAGGGAGCCAGGTGTTACAATTGCTTGAGGGAAAATATGAGAAATGATATGTATATAGGTAATTCAATGATATGCTAGAATAACATTACTGAGTTAAATTTTAAAACTTGCTTATATCAAACAGATAATTTTTGGAGTCATTTGCTCGCTGAGCAAAAATTATCTAATTTACAATATCTAATGGACAAAATTCTCCAGATTAACAAGCAATGTAGTAAGTCTCAGATCTCTAATAACGAAACTGGGACAAACTAAGTAGTACATCCTTCTGGACCTGTGTTCTCCAACAAGGTAGCCATTACTTTTTAAATATGGCTACTCAAATTAACTAAAATTCAATATAATAAGACATTTAGCTCCCTCGGTCACACTACCCACTTTTCACAAGCTCAGCATCCACCACCGGCCTAGTGGCTGCCACACTGGGCAGCGTTTTTATCTTCACAGGAAGTTCCCTGGGACAGTCCTGTGCCTACCTGGACCATCCTCAGGGGGCCAGGGACCCTGTACAACATCAAAAGGGTATGTTGCCCTCCCTGCCTTATTTCCAAGTTCCAGAGAATTTTTCTGACAGTTTTACTTGTGATACAGTTTATAACCATCCCAAAGTAAAATTTTAGGTAGTGAGTCCTGGTATCTGAACAGATTTAATGTGCATAGTGATTATGTCAAAGCAGGGTAATTATACCAGAAAACCAAACGACGCATGGTATGTGTTAATAGTTGTATACGGATGACTTTAGAACAAGACACACTTTAAAAGGGTATGATACTACCAAAACACATACTTGTGTTGTTTGTTGTACTCCAGATGATTCAATCAGCCCTCTCCCCAAACCAAAGGGGCACAATATCGGAAATGGCTCTGGTACTCCAGAGTGGGTCAAAACAGAGCAGGTGTGAGTCAGGGCAGCCAGAGTATTTAAGGAAACTTGTATAGGCTTTTGCTTAACATAGAATTCTATTTTTTCTGAGCTCAATTATGCTAAAATGGAATTACACTGATTGCCACAGAAGTAACTTTTAGATTTTGTAATAACATTCAATAGTGCAGTAAGAAAATAGAACATTATAATAGAGAACTACTTTACCTTGGTTTTCTCATTAACGAAATAAAAGCTTTTTTCTCTCTGAGTTTCATTACTTTTTATACATTTCTATCATTTATTAAACAAATAGCTATTGGGTGCCTATTATACAAACAAGATAGGAACAGTGTCTACCCACATGGAGGGGTACAGACTGGTAAGGAAGACAGAAATAAACAAATAACTACTTAAGAACAAATGTAATTTTTATGACCAAGTACTACAAGAGAGCATATGAGGGGAGTGCTTTGCCAGTCCGTCTGGATAGGGGCTAGGTGCCTATTTGGAAGGATATAGTCAATGAGGGCACCTCCGGGGATGTGACATGCAAATTAGGGGCTGGAGGACAGTAAGGGTTTCCTAGGTAACGGAGAGCTGTGGAGGGTGTGAGGCAGGAAACACCATGCAGAAGGTATTTCCCTGGCTCAGGCCAGGGAGGGGCCCTGAGCACTTTCGTTTTTGATTGGAAGGTATTTTAATGACGTCGAAGGACTGTTTTTAATTATTACTTGTTTTGGGGGGAAAAGAAAGGGTAGATGGACACAGAATACTTTCTTATATCAAATTGCAATCAAGGAAATAGATAAGTAGACAAAATCCTGGTGACTATCTTTTCATTCGAAATTGCCAAAAGCGTTTCCTTCTGTGGAAGATAGCAGCTGCCATCTTGTAGTCACCTTGACCTTCCAATAAGGTCAGGTCTGAATTGGAAAGGCCAGCTCTGAATCTTATCCCAATTTCTGGTTCACAGTTAACTCTCTGGGCCATCAAAGTTTCTTTCTTGTAAGTAAGAGTCAAACCTAGGCTGAAGGCCTAGCTGCAGGTGCCTATGTAATCAGAGAAGGAGAGTTACTACTCTCCTTGCCTGAAAAATAACCACAATTTTAGTGCTTGAATAATTCAACCTTTATTTATAGCATCAATTATAGATCATCTACATTCAGGTATCTAAATGGTAGTAAATTTGATTGCAGGATTTTAGATTGGCTAATGAATAGATGGGTTGAAAATTTATATTTGAACCTTACCTGGAACATTATCTTGGTGTTTTCTTTCTCCCTTTCCACATGCACCTCTCATGATATGTTTATTCCACTATTACAAATTTGTTGCTGTATTTGACAAGCTTTTTAGAATGTGAGCACATAATCCTGTTTTTATTTCCAGCATTGAACATACTGCTTGGCAAAAGGAGATGTTCAATATATGTTTATTAACAGACTGCACTAGTGAATAAATGCAGGATTCTAGATTTATGAGTATATTAAGAGAAAGAAAAAAAAACCTTAAATGACCTGGCTAAATCTCTTAAATAAAATTTTTCATTTTATATGAAAGCAATAATATCTGTTATTTGACTACTATGGATGAGGAAAGAGATTTTCAAAAAGGAGAATATAAATATCATCAATAATATGTTCAACTTTTACTGAATGCCTAAAAGAGAGGTATCACACATAGTCCTTGCCTTCTGGAATTATGCCAAGGTTAAAAACAAGCATGTGCTTAAAAATCGATGACTAATATAGGAAATGTATATAATGCCAAGTGAGTACAATAAAAAGAGAGATACCAGAATTAGGAAGGTTAACAGTAAGGATGTTCCAAAGCTCAGATCACTTCATAAATCATAAAAAAGGAAAGAACTTATCTATAATCCAGACTCCTTTATTTATTCTTTGATGACTAACCTTGTCCATAACCTTATTCATAATCTTGTCCTTTTGCATACAGTTTCCATTAATTTAAATCTGACTGCCTTCGACAATACTAAGTAATATTTTCCACATAAGAATTGGAAAGAACAAAATGAAATGAAAATCTGTTGACCCCCTATCCTGTCCCAGACATTGTAAGCAAATTTTTATGTGACATATTTCTGCCTAAGCCACCTTTTAGAATGCAAACATATTCATAGGATTTTTAGAATATGACATATGTCTTTTGCCAACTGTAGGATGAAGCTTGACCTGGACAAGAACACTTTTTCTTCATAAAACAACTTTGTTGTTTTGTCCTTTACACCCAATAAATGACACCTTTTTAAGGGTACAACTGAGTTCATTTTGAAAAGACTATCCTTCTCTGTAACCATGAGCACAATCGAGACAGAGAATGTTCCCATCACCCCCAAAGTTCCCTTATGTGCCTTCGCAGTTAACTGCGGATGTAGGCTGCTTCTTCGCGAGCTGTTTGCCACTATAAATTCACTTGTCTTACAGGGAATTACATATAAATGGAATCATGCAGCATATACACTTTACGTGTGACTTCTTCACTCAGTGGAATGTTTCTGAAATTCACTGATGTCCTTGCATATGTCAGTAGTTTAAGATTTAAAAAATTCTGAGTAGCATCTAATCTTATGGTTGCACTGCAATGTGTTTATCCACTCTTCTATTAATGGACATTTCGGTAGTTGCCAGTTTTTGGTTACTATGAATAAAGGTGCTATGAACCTTCATTTTCAAGTCTTCGTGTAGAAATAAGTTTTTATTTTTACTGGTGTGTACCTAAGAGCAGAATTGCTGAGCCATACGATAAGTGTACATTTACCTTTGTAAGAAGCTGCCAAGTTCTTTCCAAAGTATTTGTTGCATTTTACTTTTCCAGCAAAAATGTATGAGAATTCTATTTTCTCCACATCCTCACCAGCACTTGATGTTAATGTTTTTTTAAAATATTTTATTTATTTTTAGAGAGAGGGGAATGGAAGGAGAAAGAGTGGGAGAGAAGAATCAATGTGTGATTGCCTCTCATGTGTTCCCCACTGGGGACCTGGCCTGCAACCCAGGCATGCGCCCTGGCTGGGAATCGAACCAGTGACCCGTTGTTTCACAGGCCTGTATTCAATCCACTGAGCTATACCAGCCAGGGTTGATGTTAATGTTTTTATGCTTAGGCCTTCCAGTGGGTGTGTAGTGGTATCTTGTTGTGACTCTAATGTACACTCCTCTGGTAGACAAATGTTGATCATCTTTACTTAACTTTATTATCCATTTATGTCTTCTTTTGAGAAGTATCTATTCAGATCTTTGAACACTTTGTATTGAGTCGTTTATCAGAGAGTGTAAGATTGTATATTCTGTATACAAAATTTTAGTAAGATATTATATATTGCAAATACATTCTCTCAATCTGTGGCCTGTCTCTTTAAAAAGATTTTATTTACTTTTTGAATGGCTTTAAGTGTACAGTAAAATTGAAAGGAAGGTGCACAGATTTTCCATATAGCGCTCGCCCCCGCACATGCAAGGATTCCTCGGTTATCAACATTCCTGACCAAAAGGATGTATTCGTTGCAATTGATGAACCTATGTTGACACATCATAATCACTCAAAGTCCATACTCCACTGTAGGGCTCACTCTCGGTGTCGTAAGTTCTATGGATTTGGACAAATGTACCTAATGATGTGTATCCATTGTTAGAGTGTCATATGGAGTATTTTCACTGCCTTAAAAATCCTCCGTGCTCTGCCTATCTATCCCTCCCCTGGGCATCCCTGGGAACCACTGGGAACCACCGTTTTTTTTTTTAATGTTTCCATAGCATTGTCTTTTCCAGAATGTCCATTAGTTGGAAACAGACAGTATATAGGCCTTCTGGATTAGCTTCTTTCATTTGGTAATTTAGGATTCCTCTGTGTTTTCCATGGGTTGATGGCTAATGTTTTTTTAGCACTGAGTGATATTCCATTGTCTGGTTGTGTGACAGTTTATTCATTCACCTATAAAAGGACATCTTGGTTGCTTCCAGGCGTAGGCAATTACGAATAGAGCTGCTATAAACACCCTGGTGCAAGTTTACCCGTGGACGTAAGGTTTCACGTGGGTAAATACCCAAAATCGTGAGAGCTAGATTGTGTGGTAACAGCATGTTTAGTTCTGTTTGCCTTTTCACTTGTGTAACAGTTGCTTTACTAAGAGCAGTACGTTTTAAATTGGATATAGCCCATTTACCTTTTTTTGTCTTTTATGGTTTATGCATGGCTGGTGATGAGTCCACAGGACTAGAAAAGGAATTCATCCAGTGGCTATTATTAAAGTTTAATTACTTAATAGACTCTTTGTAAGGCCATAATATTAAGGATCTTTGTATAAGGGTGATTTTATCTAATACTTTTTATTAACTAGTCCCCCAGATAATTAAATGATTCATAAACCCTTTCCTCCTAACTCCTTTGATGTCTAAATAGAAAGAATTATAGAGCATCAGGGTTTGGCAGTAAATGATAAGTCATTTTTCCATTCATTGGGTAAACACTTCAGCAGTCAGATCATTTTTCTAATGCACCTTTCCAGAACCTGTTCTCACGAGAGGCAGCAATGCGACATCACTCATCTGAGTGTTGGGACAGGGAAGGAAATAAGGAGCATCTCTCCCATTTTTCACGTATGGGATGCCTGCCCCAGTTCCACAGCTTAGAAGTGTAGCATCTCCAGTCAAGTGGGGTCGTGCCTTGGGAGTTGCTAAACCCCGTTGGGCATATGAGCAGAACGAGAGCTTTCTCATCAGGCAGAGGCATGTGTGCTGGGGTAGCACCATGAACGAGGCACTGAAATGGCCTGTGTCACAGTTTCTGTCGTCTGTAAAGAGCAGGATTTATGAGTAGACCCCAGAATAAAGTAGGCCCTTACTAAATGGTCATTCTTTATTGATTGGTGATTTAAATGATGCAATGGAAAGAGAGAAATTTTACTTCTTATACACTTTTATGAATAGAAGATAAAGAGCTGAGAAATTCATTAGGAAAAGAAGACGACACGATGAAAAATTTGGTCTGTATTGTCAGTAAATCTCACCTGGGTTCTTGGCCACGACAGCAATCCAATTGTGGTCTGACTTTATAAGAAGCTTCCTGTGGAGGTAATGAATGTCGAATAATGTCCTTGGCATACCACACCGGAGAGCCAAGGCTATCCCAGGTATTTTTAAAGATAAGACAAAATTAAATGTTATGATTAAGGGAGGTCATATCTCTCCATGGGACCTTGAAAAGTTTTGAATAAGTAATAAATTGTCGTAGTTCCAAACTCAAACAATGAGCCTTTGCCAACAAGAATCACCTTCATCGTCATGGCTCTCCCCACACATAAAGTCCCCACCTCTGCCCCCTAAAGCTCATCCTTTTACTCCGTCCTCAGTCTTTATGCCCATGCGGAGAAATATGAATATATAGCCTTACTTGCCTCTTTGTTCCACGGAAGTCAGTATACTACTTACACCTATTACAAGATTGTACACCTAGCCTATAAAAAACAAAGAGCCACAGGGGAGGTCTTACAAATTAGCGTGTCAGCCTACGGAGTGACCGGGCGAAAGCTTCTGTGTGGCATTCCAACCTGATTGAATTTGCTGCAGAAACAGAAATCCTGAGAGTCCTTTTGCTAAATAAAGAATCTCAGCCTTAATGGCTAGACTCCCCCCTGCCTAGAGGCAGGAAGTGGCAGCAGGTAAGAACACAGTGGCCCCGTGATTTTTGAACACCTCTTCTGGGTTTAACTACCCATCAAAACAGGCTCTGGGTATTCTGACATTCTTCGTTCTGGCCAAATAAGTCTTAAGGGGTTTGTTCTAGCCTGAAGGCTCATGCTGCAAATAAAAGTGCATTGCAGCATAAAAGTTAATGCAGCTTTTCATTGAAGAGTGAGTGTTTTCACGTGTAAAGCTGGAAAAGGAATCCCAAATTGTCTTATTTTCTGATTAGGGGAAATGGCTGGGAGGAGATTTTTTTAAGACAATTGCTTGCGAAGGTGACTTAATTCTAGTGCCCGCGGAAGCTGTAAGCCTCTTGGAACACTGTCTCCCAAGAAGGTACTCAAGAGGCCCTTCTCTGGGTCACAGTGGGCGGTGGAGCATAGTGTTGGAGTTCATGTCATTAGTGCAGTTTATTTTGTACCTAAAATTTCTGGATGCATTTCATCTTTCTGAGTCTATATGCATCCTAGCTTGTTTGAAAAAGAAAAACTAAAAATACAGGTATACTGTTCCCTGAATTTATGGATAATAATAAAAGGCAAGAAGAAGTTAGAATCAATTAAACAAATATTTAAAAAATATAAGTTTGCTTACATAATTCGTAATTTATTTACTGAGAATTCATTAGCTATTTCTGCAATAGATTTACATTCATTTCTGTATTTTGCTTCTGCTAATAATCAAGCTTGTTTGCATTTTCTGAGAACAAAGCAGGTAATTATAAGAGCAGGTGCCCTGAGGATAACTGAGTCGTAGGTGTAAGCCGATGTGGTTTCCACAGATTCTGGGTAAGAGAGAGCACAGCAGGAGTCAAGTCATGAGCAGGAGACTGCCAACTCGGATATCAGGACCCAAGGATCCCAGTTGTTTGACAGCCTGGCTTCCTCTGGTGGCCGTATCCCAGGACATCGGTGCTGGGTCTCATCTCCTCAAAAGCCTGTGAAACGACCTTGTAAATTTTGCATCTCTGTCGACTCCTAAACTTCTGGCTGGATGCTCAGACCTGTACTACTTCGGGAAGACTGACTGTCCTCAAAAGTGTGTCCTCCAATTCAGGATGGGATTTTTAGTCACCTAAGTAGAAACAAAATCATTTTTTTCCCTGTACCACATAATCTCAAACATGCAAGGACATCAAATTCATTGTTTATGCCAATTCTGGCATATCCTGCCATTTCATTCAAATACCCTGCTATTTAGCTTTTCTGTGCTGTTGTTCATGATGTCTTATGTCCTCTTAACATAACTGAATTATACGCTTTATTAGAATAAGTAGAAGGAGAGAAACAGAAAGACCAGTCTCAAGGTTGTCAGAATAGTACAGATGAAAGATAATAGTAAAAACCAATGGCTAGAGGAGTGATTGATGTCTAGTGAACATTTCTTGAGAGAATTTGTGCCAAGCCAAGTGATTGGTCTGTCCTCTTAACCACGGTATTGCCTCTTTTAAAATACAATAGTGAATAAATGTTACATCAATAGAACAAATAGATTTCGTTCATTGGAAGGTCTTGGAGCCGTGGCTGCATGTGCATCTCTTAGGCGCTCATGTTGGACCCAGAGAAGAAGATGAGCAGACAGAGATCTTAACACTCCTTTTACCTCTACTCCACGTAGGACAAGGCTTTTCGTTATTTATTTTATTTCAAAAGTGTGATAAAAACTTCTTCAAAGGGAAGATTAAAGCTGTTTTTCTTTACGATTTGGACTATATTGATAACACCAGAATTGTGAGACCCAGATCAGAGGTGGCCCTGTATCTTGTCACCCACTTCCTAGACCCCTTAGCTTGTTTATTTTTATAGGAGGAATAAAGAATGTTGCGACCCATGTCATCTGCGAAGGAGTCACTGGATGTATTCATTCAGTCGGTCAGTTTACAAATATTTATTAAGATACGGCACTGAGGTGGCCACCATGCTGGCCCTCATAGACACAAAGATGGACATTGCAATTTGGCTGGTGAAATGGTGCATAAGCCACAGCTGTATAGAACACACATAGTGTGATACACCGGCCACAAGGAGAAGTCTGTGCAGACAGAGGGAGGTACCTCACTGCGGGTGGGAGAGGAGTGTCAGACGTGGGTGTGTGAGATCCATCTGGAAAAAGGCTGCCAGGGAGACCTGGAAGCCCATTAACCAGCTTTTGTCCTCATCTGAGAAGACAGATTTGTAGCCATTCCTTATAAGAAAGGAATGGCTACATTTCTTATAAGAAATTCCTTTCTTATAAGAAGGAATTTGTAGCCTCCTTATAAGAAAAGAAGTAGTCTCCAGCTGGGGAGGGATTTGAAGAAAGATTATCCCAGTGTTATTGGATGGCAAGAATATATCCTGTGCTTAGGCCCAGGTTTGAGGTGAGACTCTTAGTTGGCAATTCGATGGGATAAAAACCAGGGGTTGACTTGGGTTTCTGACTGGCAAAAAGATTATTGGGTTGGCCAAAAACCGTCCAGTTTTTTCTGTAAAATAAAAGGCATGTTTTCAATTTTCACAATAACTTTATTGATTTGGATATTTTGAGTAAGTTGGTTTTCTTCTGTGTGGTATAACATTGATTCTTCTCAGCTAGTGTTTCAATTCTATTGCTATCAACTTCAACCGATCTACCCAACCATGGAGCATCGTCCAGTGAGAAATCTCTAGCACGAAATCTCACAAACCACTTTTGACACATTTGATCAATCACAGCTCCTTCTTCATACACAGGAGAAATTTTTTTTTTTTTTTGCATTTCAGTTGTGTTTTTACCTTTCCTGAAATAATAAAGCATATTATGCCAAAATGTCACTTATTTCCTTCTATCTTCAATATTAAAATAGCTGCACAACAGTTCACCAATTTTGATGTTTTTTAAAAATGCATACTGATACTACAGCTGTCACGATACACTCTAATGCAAGTATTTCAAATGAAGTTAGAGACAACTAAGCGCTATAAGAGCCATCTTATGGGCAAGACCAAACTAACTTTTTGGCCTGCCCAATATTTGATATAGCCGCTATTGGGAAGATCCCTGGTAGGTAGAAACCCTCAGCGATATTCATTTTTAAAGATCTGTTTTGCAGTTTTTTCACGCTGGTCATGCGTTAATCTATGAAAGCATTCTTGATTTGTGAGGAGGTTTAAAAATAAATGTGACCTTATTTTGTACAGATCTCAGGAGTTCATAGGTGAAGGAAAGTTACATGTAATGCTTTTTATGTACTAATGTGCATTTAGTTTTTGGAGGTATTCAAGCTGGCAGTGAAGTCGGAGGGCGCTAAGGCCGTGCTGCCTGTCAGGGATGAGGGCCTGGGCTAGGGCAGGGGTGGGAGTGTGGGAGAAAATGGTAGGAAAACTATGGAGGAAGTCAAGTCAGCTGTGCCTGGTGATGGATTGGTGCGGGAAGGAAGGATGAAGGGAGCAATCAAGGATGGCACCCAGAGGTCCAGCTGGGCTGACTGGATGGATGGGGACAGGCTGAGCGAGAGAATTCAGGGGAGAAATAGGTGTGAAGAGGTAGATAATCAGTTTGGCTCTGGAAGCAGTGAGTTGGAGATGTCTAGTCACTCTTGGGCGGGCATCACAGGTAATTAGATATTTGAATGTGAAAGTCTATTTAAGCAGGCCCTGGCCAGGTAGCTCAGTTGTTAGAGCATTGTCCCGACACATTAGGGTTTCGGTGAGATCCCTCTCTCTCCATGTCTCTCTACCCCTCTGTAAAAAAACATCAGTGAATAAGAAAGAAAGTTGACCTAAGCAGACATGTAGATTTGGGGTTCAAAAGGTTATGGGGTAGTTGTAAAAAATCTGAGTTCAACCTTGGGCATGACGAGCAAACACAAGGACCCATCAGAATGTGGCAGTGTGAGTCTGAACACGCAGAAACGAGGTTGAATGAGACATTGCTTCACACCAGAGGCACGTGCGTGGATTGTCTTTCTCTCAGATTACGCAAACTCTGATTAATGAGGTGGTTAAATATATCCAGGTGCTGGGGGGGGGGACGTAAGAGATGGAGGGGAATTAACAAAACAGAATAAAAAAGATCCATAAAAAGTGAGTGCTGCACCTAGTTAGGTTTTAGGAAAGCAACTGGGGAAGTGAAACAGTAATTAGAGAAAAGGCTGAGCTGGGAAAATAGCTCCTGAAATTAAAATTTCTCTGATTGTTGCTTTTCTGGGGCTGCCGAAGTAACGGTGCATACTAGTTGGGGTTCTTTGTCCCCCCATTGGCCTTATCTGGCTCACATCCTGGGACCCAAATTATGAGGTTAGGATGAGAACACAGTTCTTTAAAGAAGTTATTACTGCTTGAAATGACTAAATTTAACACTTCATCACACACCAGGGTATATTTTTCAGTGCTGTATTCATTTGTAAATTGAGGCCAGGGAACACCATGGGTGGTTGGCCCACTTTTGATACCGTCAACTTAAGCCAGAAGCCTCTCCGTTTATTCATTCAGGTCGAAGGGCAATGGCTCAGCCCTAGCTGCCCACTGGAACCAACTGGGGAGCTTTTATACAGTACAAGCATTGACCGACTCCCCCAGAGAGGACGACTGAATTGCGGTGGGGTGGAGCTCAGGCACTCACAGGTTTTTAAGTCCCCCTGGTGACTGTGATGGGCAGACACAGTGGAGAACACAGGCAGCACACCCTCTATTAGAACGGACCAGACAGCAAGCACCACGGGAGTGTTTATTCTCTGAATTCAGGTGGCTGAGTGAAACGGCTTCTCGAATTTCCTGTCCATCCTTAAGATCCTATATTTGGAAGGCCACCCCCGAGTGTCAGCAGTGGAAGTGAACTCAGAGATGTTCTAATAGACACATTTCCTCTTAATAGACAAAGGAGGTGAGACTCAGAGGGGCTGAGTGGCTTTCTAAAAGCCATGCAGGTAGTAGGAAGAAACACTAAGGCTTCCAGCATCCAGGACACTCTTGTTCCTTGCAACATAGAGCATCTTTTTAAAAAAATTACTATGGAAGGGATCAGCAAAGAAAGAAAAAGAGATGTGTAAACAACTAATGCCTGTTGTTTATAGGTATTAACCTGTCCTAATTTCTGATTAGGAATAATCATAATAACAATAAATAAAAGAAAGTAAACCCTGGTAACATTTATTGATAATCCTGCTCTTTTGTGGCTGTGAGTTCATTTTGAGGAAAGTTGTCAGCAGGAAAAATGTTGAATAGGCTGTAGTTGTCATATGTCATTTTAAATTTTATTTCTTTTTTTTATTTTTAGAGAGAGGGGAAGGGAAGGAGGAAGAGAGGGAGAGAAACATCCATGTGTGGTTGCCTCTCACATGGCCCTGCACTGGGACCTGGCCTGCAACCCAGGCATGTGCCCTGACTGGGAATCGAACTGCGACCTTTTGGTTCACAGCCCATGCTCAATCCACTGAGCTACAGCCGCCACGTCTGTCATTTTAAAATCTGGTGATTATTAGGAAGAACTGTGCACGTTACCAATTACTGAAATGTCTAATTAGGGGCAGTTATTTTGACTATTAACATGAGTGCATCCTCATAAAAAAAAGAGGAGACTGAGAGTCACCGCTGTCAAATAACAAAGCACCTGCTTTGCCAAATCAGAGTAGCAGGGAAGAAATCAAACAAGATAAATACTGTGTGTACAAGTATAATCAAATTGCAAGAGGATGGTGGAAGAGGAACGCAACAGCAAGGTCCAAAGAAAGCAGCAAGAAGGAGGTCTTTGCTTTGTTCATCTGTTCGTTGTTTTTAACCTTAAGATGCACCTATGCCGGGTAGACACACCTGACTCAGGCTGTAGGCAGCCTGGAGGTCCCTGAGCTTTTCCCAGCAGCTGGTGGTCTATGGAAGCCCTCCTGTGACTCTCACCAATGGGGCAGCGGTGCCAGCTACACATTCATAATTGCTACCTACAGTTGTGCCTTTTGCTGTTTGCTAAGCTATCCACTCTCCTCTCCACTTCATCTGTCTCCAGGTAGCACCTTCCTAGACTTGCATTCTTACTTAGAAGCTTTGGCTACTTAATAACTGTTTGACCTTGAGTGATCTAGTTGAATTTCTCTAGCCTCCAGTCTCTTTGTATCCAAGTTGGCTGTGAAATTGAAAGCAGGGAATACATCTAAGGCGCTTAGCCTGGTGCTGGACAAATTGTCAGCCACATGGCACTGTAGCTCTTACCCATTCTTTGCAATTTATTTTACTGTGTTTATTGATCTTTTCTTCCATGTAGATCTGTCTCTAAAACAAAAACAGTTTATAAGCTTTCACAGGTGTTTTTGATGTAAAGAGCAACAAAAGAATAAGACAGGTGATATACCTGTGTGAGTTCATTGTTTGGCAATTTGTACATAATTTATTTCACTGCATAATTTATTTCAGTTATTCACATCCAAAGTCTGGCCATTTTATAAAGAAATATGTTAATTCCCAAACTTCCAACCACTTATATGCTCCCACACTTGGCGTTCAGAAGAAATACTTGTAACAGCAAGTCTTACTGCTTTTGTAGATTCTCTACTGCTACTTACAGAGGTTAGAGAAAGAAAATAGTGTGTGTTTACAGAGTGATGGCTGAATGAGACATTTTGTTACCAGCGAGTCTGGGTTCTTGTCTCCTGACATAAAGGAATTGACACCAGGGACACTGATAAAGTGATTTATTGAGGCTCTGAGGAGGGCAAGAACACGGAGACAGGGCCTCAGGTTCCGTACCCGGGGAGTGGTACTTGGGGGCGGGGAGAGGTTGTTCTTTGGGAACATGGAAGATGGTGGGGTTAATCAATCAGGGAGTAGGTTGGCTGGCTTTTCCCTTTGGGGGAACACTGAGGTCCCACTAACGTCTCCGTAGGCATCGCGAAGTGAGGCATTCTGGGATCGAGCAAGACTCATTGCGGGATGCGGGGAGGGGCTTTCCCAGCCAGGGACTGAGTTGGTCTCTGTGGTTGGTGGTTGGGCTTTAGACCTGAAAAGCAAACTTAAAAGAAGTCAGGGCAGTTCCTGGACCATTGTTTGGTAACAGATGAGTGACAAATGCTGCAGCTCTGGGGGCTTCGCGCCCTTCCCTCGGTGGGGCAGCTTGTCCTGGCAGGGCTCGACTCGGTGGGGTGATTTTAGGGAGCATGTTATTCTGCCTGTTTCAGTTCCTCCTTGGATGTGTTCCCTTGCTACACAACTGCCGTGTAAACTGCATTTGCTACATGAATATTGATTATTGTTATTGCTGTGTTATTATGAAGTACTGACTGCTGTGAAAAAGAAATGGTGGAAATAGAACCTTTGCTGAACGGGGCCTATTGCTCTGTAGGTGCTTTGGAAATGCTTGTTTCCTTGCTTTGAAAATAATCACTTGAAAGCTTTCACCGAAAAGAGGGTTTTGGGATCCACTAAGAGTTTCTCTGTGGCCTCATGCTATGGTTGGTTCATGGGAGTCTCTAAGATACTTCCCCATGTGACAATGCAATCCCTACAACTGCAGAACATGCTCGGTGACAAGCAAGTGGCTTCTCCTTAGAGACACTGTGGCACTTAACCCTCCTTAGATCTCCGAAGAGCCCGAAGAAACCAGGCCAAGGGTGTGGACGGCGCGGCACCACCACCCAGCAGCAGTGGTGTCGTGCCAATGCCTGCCGTGAGCTCGGACCCCCCTCTTCATTAACATGAATGCTCCTTGGAGGGAGAGTCAGCAACAGTGAATGACCCTGCTCTAGCCAGGCCATCAGGGTCCCATCAGCCCAACGGATCAGTCAGAAGGTAGTAATCTCAATGTCCATGGGCAACGATCCTGCAAAAACATTTCACGAGAAGAAGCTGAACATTACACGAAAAGCAGGTAACGGTCTGTTTTTGTTCCAAGCCCTGCATGACATAAAACACAATTAGCCCGTGGAGGCCTCGGTCCATCAATAGCAACTCCGCTTTGATAGGTCATTTCACGAGGGATCTGAGTGGTGTGTTCTGTCTGCAGTTTGTTTGTGTCTCTATTCAAAACCGGAAACACCTACCACTGAGTAACACGAAATGATAACCGAGCAGTGCCCTCCGTCTATTGAGAAAACTGTGAGAGGATAATTGACCTGTCAGCCAGGTCATTCTATTAAGCATGACCCACTCTAAACGAACGTCAACGGCAATGACCCAGGAATGGCTCAAAGCCTGGCCTCTTCTCTCCCAGGGATGTTTGCCTGGTGTGACAGAACGACGACATGAAAGCACCACCTCACATTTTCTTGGAATGATGATCACCATCTCCGCCTTTCCTCGATGTCTGCAATCTGCTTCTCACCTGGAAGCCCTTCCTTCCGGTTCCGTAGTGCGCCTAACTCATACGTCCATTCGGAACCTTAAATGTTGGGTCAATTTTCCCAAACCCTAAAATACTGCCCTCTTAGCATATGGTTTGTCTCAGCCTCCTCCTCCAGAGCCTTTTAAATGTAGAACCAACCACATTGAAAAAAAATGGTTTTGAGAGAGAAAGAGATGGATTGATTGATTCATTTGTTGTTCCACTTATGGAGTCCTTCATTGGTTGGTTCTTGTATGTACCCTGACTAGGGATCAAACCCACAATCTTGGAGTATCAGCGTGACACTCTAACCAACTGAGCTACCCGGCCAGGGCACCAAGCACACTTTTATGGAGAAACTTCCTGTTCAATGTAGTGAATAAGAGAGTACTAAAACTCAGGCTGTTCACCCCAGAACTATTGTTGAACAGAAGCATATTCTGCTTCCTTGTGGGCTCAGTGTACCTGTGAGTCTGGACAAGGCTCGCCCCAGGCCGAACTGTGATGTAAATTTTCTAGCTTCCCTTAATCGTTGGCCAGATATTTATGTTAAAATGAATGGATGACTCAATGAAGAATGAAGGTGATAGACAGGAATAAATGACTAAGGTCAGTTGGAAAACTTCATTTTGCTTAAAGCATGATTATTTCCTGTATCTATCACCTTAATTTCCAGCAAGGTCTTTATTTCTTACTGAAGTTTCCTACTTAATCTAAGTAGACACCTCCTAGGGTAATCCTCGTTGAGATTGTTCGACCCATAGGGACCACAAATGGTCAAGCACTTCAGATAGGGTGATCCCTGCAGTGGCCGCTAGAGGTCAGGATAGAGCCAAGAACCTGATGGGCAGAGGGCCCATAGGCTCAAAGCCACAGGTTGTGGGGAGATGATTCCTGGGCAGTCTCGGTTTAAGAGCAGGAAAGGCAAAATCTCATCTAGGAGCCGTAGCAAACATTGACACATGAAGCATGTGCACAATAGTAAAGCAGACAGGCCACGTGTTAAAAGGACACCAGAGTCAGAACCGAACAGGGGTCCTGGGTACCTGTGGATACACAAGCCAACATCAGGGAAAAACGTCTTGTTTTATGTTATTTTTGCCCACGTGTTACTTATATGCTAAAGAGTGAGATCATCTTTTAGAGAGAGAGCAGAAGGGTAACTTTGTCTTTCTGTTAGCGTAACTGATCGATAGCTGTGTGTGCAGGTTCATGTGTATTTGTGTGTTTAATTTGTTGGTGGAGTAGAAAAGATTATTTCATTTTACACCTTTCTTTAGTAGTATTGTATATATTTACAGCATTGCAGACAAATTTGGTAAACCTTATTGGGTTTCTCCCCTGTGTGAGCTGTGGGTTTTAAAGATCTTCAGGCTTTCTCGTGCAGTGTCTAACTGTCATTGCTGTTTAAACGATAAAACGTATCTATCAGTTTGCCATCAGTGGCCTGTTCTAATAATGTATTTTGAATTTTGTGTTATACTGACTGGAAGTCACATTTTGTGTGAAACCCAAAAGAAATTTCAATCTTTTCCCACTGATTATAGACTTCCTCCCCTTCATTAATTACATTGTAAACTATAAAAAGAGGGTCAATCATAACTTCTCTTTAGAATGTATTTCCTTCTGTTAATAAGTTATTGTTTTGGGTAGATAATTTTTTATGTGATTATTTTGTTACAGTCCTCTTTGTGACATTAGGCTGACTTCACTGATCATTTACCACTCTTGTTTGATTTTCAGTTAATTTTTTAAAAGATTTTATTTGTGTATTTTTATAAAGAGGGGGAGGAAGGGGAAAAGCGAGGGACAGAAACTTCAGTGTGAGAGAGAAACGTGGATTGGCTGCCTCCTGTATGCACCCTACCTGGTGCACCCTGCCTCCTGTATGCACCCTACCTGGTGCACCCTGCCTCCTGTATGCACCCTACCTCTGGGCATGTGCCCTGACTGGACACTGAACCAGGGACCTTTGCTTTGCGGGATGGCACCCAACCAATCGAACCACATTAGTCATGACTTAGTTAATCTTTTATTGGAATTTTCTCTCAATCATTTAATGAATGCTGTTAAAGATATAAAAGAAGCTACTTTTGGTGCCTATTCAATCAGGAGTTTGTAAATTCTCAAACTGTTTAATTTGCAGTTAAAATGGTTGCTTTTCAACTGAACGTTCCCTTAGCCAGATGCCCAAAATACCAGTGGGCGCGCGCGCGCACACACACACACACATCTGATCTGAGAGGAGATGCAGCAGAGGAAAAGTCAGAATGGAAATGGACTTAAAATATCTTATTTTTGTAAAGTCATCAGAAATATGTGCCCTTTTGATTATTTTATGTGAGTAAGGGGAATCTTCTTATGGGTGACCCTGAACATATATCTATATAATTTGTCTGCATATGAAAGCGTTAAATAGGCGCTTTCAATAGCCGCCGTCAATAGGCGGAGCTTCCTCTCTCTGGTTTGCAGATAACCCAAATCAAGCAAAAAACAGAGGAACGAGAATGGAGATAAGAGACCCTGCTAGATGTAACAGGAATGTTTGTGATGAGTTCACACTCTGTCACTCTGGATAAACCAATTACTCTCATTTACTTTTTCCCTAAAACAAAGATGTTGGACAGACGATGATTCGAACGTGCTCTGTAGCGTGCTGAAGTAGCACGAGGTATCCGAGTTGCAAACAGGAGGTCAGGGGGCTTGTCCCTGAGTGGTCGCCCCCTTAGCTTTGTGTTACTTAACCTGCTGAGGCCTCGATGCCTCCTTTGAAAATGAGCTTATTATCACAGGCTCAGAAGACTGTGATACTTATGTAGCTCTGGGGTTGCCTAATTAAACAGAAATCAAGTGCCAATTTCTACTGCACATTCTTACCAGAAGTAAAGAAGTCCTTTTCTTTTGTAAATGGTGGGTTCTGCAGTGGGTAGCACTGGTCTTTGCACACAGTAGTTGACCAGCAAGTACATGTTTAATCACCTGTGGTGTCAAGAGATATGGCAAATCACTAACTGGTGCTGAGAACTTTGCAAGATGCCATGTATTCAAAAGGATATAAGTGCAATAACTGGAAATGCTGGGTAAAATAGAATACATATCAGACTAGAGGCAGAACAAGTAACAGATTCATTAATTAAACAAGCACTTAATTAGGCACTTCTCTGTTGAAGTTGACCTCCAAGACATTGAAGACAGTCTTGACAACTCAGCTGTGACCCCTTATCTGCACAGAATTGAATTGCACAGTCATTCAAGACCACATTATAGGCTGTGATAAGTGCTGTGAAAAAATATACTATGGCATGATGAGTAGAAAAAAGTAGGGTACCTGGCCTCATGGAAAGGAGAAACACTTCTGAGAATGTGATGACTGAGCTAAGATCTAAAGGGTGAAGAGAGTGAAACTGGGAAAGGGAATTACTGTTTCAGGTCGGACGAAGTTGGTGTGAGCAGACACATAGGAGACTGGGCCAAGAGTGAATGTCCTGTGTTGCAGGTGGAGATGGTCTGTGGCTGAGAGAGAAAACTTGGCATTTTACTGTATATGGGATGGAAAACACTCAAGGGAGTTTGAGGAAGGAATAATGTGAGTTAACTTCCATTTTGAAAGCATCATTTGTCTACTATGTGGGAATAGACTACAGGAGTCAAGGATAGAAGGAAGAGGTCAGCTTGGAGACTATTGCATTAGTCCAGGCAAGAGATGATGACTTGACCTTGGCCATGGCAGGACTATGAACAGTTTAGTAAACAGAGACATTTTTGGCTTGTGAATGGAGGCCCCAGGGTAAAGGATCACAGAGGAAGAGAGACTCAGACTGGATCATGAAAACCAGAACTTTGAGTGAGAGGGATGGCGACCTCTTCAGCCAGAGCAGGAGGAGCCGGGGAACAATCAGGAAAATGCCATGTTTGGAAGGACATTGAGTGGCATTAATCAGAACCCTGAGTTCTCTTGTGGAAGGAGAAGGAAGCATGAGAGTTAATTGAGAGGGCTTTGCCTGTCTTAGAAGATGGGAGACTATTCTCTATTGTCTCCCATAAGGAGTAGCCTATTATTCCCATTCCTTACTCCCATAAGGAATGGTTTATGGAGACTATTCCTTAGATACCATCCATAAATAATGAAATCATTGTCAAATCACTGGGAAGGGTCCATGGAGAGGCAAGTGTTAAATGAGGGGTGTTCTTGGACTTTCTTTTGAACTGAATACCAAGAAATTTGCTTGAGGATCTGACATCACAATGAGGATAATTTATTGTTTCTCATTTCCTTTACTCTCCCTGAGGTTTTAACTTGGGAAGGAAATCAAGATTTCAGCGGAAACTGTTACCCAAGAGCTCAAAAGTTCATATTGATTCTCTAATATTTTTCCAGCCAAGCTCAACTCTGAAGGTTCCTTAAGATGCAAGTCTTTGCTTTCTTCTTAGGTGAGTGAGATCAGTTTCCCTCCCTAAAGAGAAATATTTCCATTCAAAGAGATACAGTGAGACCCTGTCCAGGTAGCTCAGTTGGTTGGAGCATCATCTGATATGCCAGGGTTGTGGGTTCGATACTCAGTCAGGGTATATACAAGAATCAACCAATTACACATCAGTAAGTGGGACAACAAACTGATCTTTGTCTCCCCTCTCCCACTCTCTCCCCCCCCCCTTCCTTTTTCTCTAAAAATCAATCAAGAAGTAAAATAAATAGATACAGTGAATCAGAATATAGAGTTGTTTTGGTTCTAGGGTTTGCATAAAATGTGTAATACATTCATCCCTGCCTTGTAAATGTATTTCCTATCCCCAGAGCCACTTATTTTTCTATGCAATTTTGCTCTATTGCAGTTGCAATAAAATGTGTTGTCATAGACATACTTAATAAGCAAACACCAAATATTCAAACCAGAAAAGGGCTCCTACTTCCCCCACTTACACTGTTTATAAACCATCATTCAGGTAGGTTTATTCTTTACATAAAGAGCTGGCACAGCCGACTCAGACAGGTGGTAACAACTACTGAGCAGCCACATAACCCCTTCTAGGCCAGACACCAGTGCTTTCTCTTATGTATAAAGCTGTGAAGAAGAAAAACTCAGTAAGTCAATAGTCCTCTGTGTCAATAAATCCCAGTGACTCTACAGAAATAGATCTGACACAACTACTTCCCACCACCTCCCCTGCTACGGATTCAAACCCCACGATCCCACAGGTGGATTATTGACACTTGCACGGCCTCCTAACTGCTCTGAAATCTCCACCCTTGCTCCCTGCAGCGGGTTGCATAGTGTCTTCCCACAAGTAGTGCCTGCCCAGAATCTCAGAATATGACCTTACTGGGAATAAGGCCTTTGCTGATGTCTTTGAGGCAAGGATGAGTAAGATGTGCCCCCACTGGATTACAGTGGACCCTAAGTCCCACAAGCGTGTGCTTATAAGAGACAGAAAAGAAGGTGCAGAGACACAGCAAAGGAGATGTAAAAACGGAGGTAAATATCGGGGCGGTGCACCTACAAGCCAAAGAACACCAAGAATCGCCAGCAGCCACCAGAAGCTAGGGGACACCTATGGCATTGTGTCTCCCTGAGTCACCAGAGGGAGCCAGTGCTGTCGACACCTTGATTTGGAACTCCTGGTAAATTTCTGTTGTTCTAAGCCACCCTAAGGAACTGTGCACTCCCTGGCAGACCTTCTTTCTCTTCTGCTCTCCCCTCGCGCCCTCTGCTCCAGGCACATCCACCGTTTTGCTGCTCCTTCGACAACCGAGACACGCTCCTGTCTCGAGCCTTAGCTTTTGCCATCATCCCTGAGGACCAGTGTTCCCTCTGATGCGTGTGAGCTCACCCTGGCCCCTCCGTAGTGCTTTGCTCAGACTGGTTACTTCCTCCTCCGGGTCTTCTCTGGTTATCCACTTAAAATAACACGTCCCCCACCCCACTCCCTATCTTTTGCTTCTGCCTGATTATTGTTTCTGGCACTTAACACTCTTTGGCAAATATTTTACTCCTTTATTTACAAATTACATGACCTCTCCATCTGGTCTGTGAGCATTATGGGTGGGGATGTTTATTCTTTCGCTCACACCCACCTGTATTCTCAGCGTCTCTCACACTGTATGTCCCAGCAGACGCAGGCATAGAGGAGTAAATGTTTAAACTAAAGAAAGGTATTTTACTTCACGTGTATTTGTCAAATTAATTAATGTACCCATCCATTAAATATTTATTAGGTCTCTAAGCTCAAGGCTTTGAAGAATATTATGATGTATAAAACTTAGTCCTTGCCAGCAGGGAACTTAAAACTTAAAAGAATGAATAATATGAACACAAAAAAAGAGTAAGTGAGGGTACCACAGTTCACATACTATGCTGTTATTTCTGGTGTTTAAAATATTTTAATTCATATTTTTACAGATGATATTCTTTGAAAAGTCACATTATAGACCAGTGAGCAACAGTGGTTTATAGCCCTCCTTCCAAAAACACAAAGTGCTGTAGAGCTCAGGAAGGGAGAGGCTACCTCAGGCCAAGTTGTTCAGGGAAGGCTGCCTGGCTGAGGTGGTGTTTGAGCGAAGCTATGAACCTATGCACGATTTTGGTAGGTGGAGGGTTTCGGAGTGTGCTCCAAAGGTAGCAAATAACACCACTGATCTGCCAGATGTGCAGAGCGTCCAGTTTCAGTGCTAGAGAAGCCTAGACAAGAGGGCGATAGGCTGAAATATCCTGCCTCCGGTACTATTTTTATTCGATTTCTCTGATTCTGCTTGAGGAAGAGAGAAGCAGGCAGAGTGAATCTCTGTCATTCAAATATATCTGAAGAACTTTCTAACTCAGGTTTTCCCCTGAATCCCTAGGCACCATTGATTTCTTTTCCTTTGACCCTGACTATTTTAAGTACTGAAGCTCCGTACTCAATCCAGGACTTGAGCAAGAGTCTGGTCTTAGTAGAAATTGGCAAAATGAATGAAACAGAACCTGTTCGTATTAATTGAGCCTGTTTTTCATTCTTGGTTTGCCCAAAGGGGAGAAGTATTGAAAAGAGACATTTTTTCTAAGTTCTTATTTGCTAGTTGTGGCATGTCTCATCTCTAATCAAACCATCCGTCTTTGCCATTTCCGCATCTGAACATTGTACTCTGTCCCATGCACAGTCTTTTTCGGTCCACCACGCCATGTCCTGCTTGTCGCAGTAGGGTAGTGGGTACCCAGAAAACAATAGTTCACTTGATTTGTTTACTGAGTCCTCTTTCTTTTCCCTAGATATCAGTTCATGAGGCTGTACTGATCGTCTTCCCGTTCTCCCACCAGGACCACAGGACTGAGCGCACACCAGGCACCCAGGCAAACTCGTCAAACTGAACCCAATTCTCATGAAATAGATCCCTTTTCACTACTCCAGCTCTCATGTCTGCATGAGTAAATTTCAGATCTCTCTCTCTCTCACCAGGCGTTGTTTTTCAATCCTATATCCCCTGAAATGTCATGTCATGAAAGTATATTGAATATAAAAATAGGAGCTAGGAATTAAAATGTTAGCTATGTTCCCGGCTGTGTGCATGTACAGCTCAGGCTGATATTTCTGCTACTCATTTTTCTCATCTGCAAAGTGGGGTGATAATAATCGTATCTATGCATCATTTGGAAAGTGAGCTAAGATGGCTGTGAACACGCTTTGCGAGGGGTCGTGCTGTCCTATGTCACCATTATGGTGATGGAATGTATGCCATTGAATATTTGCCATCATTCCTCGATCCTCCATCTTCCCCTAAGTTTTTTCCCTCTTTGGAATTTTCCTTTGTCTCTTGATGCTGGTATCACCCTCTTCAGTTTCAAGTTAGTGGCTGTCTTTCACTGGCCCCCTTTTCTTTTCTATAGTTAGCTGCTTTTTCAGCTTATTGCCTTTTTCTTCCAAAGTGCATTTTAAAGAGTTTGTCCACTCCAGAGAAGTTTTTCCTACACTCCTGCCTTTGCCTTCTACCTGATTTCTACTGCCTATAGTGTTGCACCACCCCAAACCTCAAAGTAAGTGTCATTTTACTTTCCAAACAGAAGCCCCCAGGTGTTCTCCATTGTACTTCTGCTATTCATGCTCATTCATTTGTTCTTTGAATTAACTAACATCCTTGAAATGCCTATTGAATGCCCAGGCTATGTGTAAGGGGCTATGGGTGAAAAAGAACACCCCCACAACTGTAGGAAGACTCTTGAATCCTCATCCAAATAAATATGTTTAAATTCTGCGTATATTCTTCTGCCCGGATCTTAATTTCCTTTCCTTGCAGCACTATACCACTGCAGGCAGCCTAGCTTCCTCAGTCCTCCATGACTAACACACTACATTCAATCTGACTGCAGATACTGGTCATGCTGCTCCCCAGCCCAGAGTGCCCTTCGTTCGTTAGGCAAACATCTGTTGATCACTGTGTGCAAAGCATCGTCCTTTCTACATGTCCTTCAGGGCCTGATGTAAATGTCCTTCGTCCCAGTTGAACCCAAACCCTAAAACCTGAATGCCTTTATTTGTATCTTATTGGTATACTGGATGCCGACTCAGAGTCTCAGGAGTTGGCTTACTTGTGCTGATCTTGCTTATTCACAATGAGATTATAAACTCAAGAGTCTAAAGTTATTGTTAACTTCATATATCTCTTTTCCCCTTTCCTCCCCCTGTACCCACCCCCCACTTTACAATGAGCTGCCTAAAATGAACCTTTTGCAGATACTCTACAATAAAATGAAGCATTGAAAGGTGGGATACAGGCCCACGCCCCATTACTCACTGTGATAAGGCAACTTGCTAATGTTTGTTCTAAGGAAGATTAGTTCTGTCAGAGACTGGTCTTAGAAAGAGCTTCCATACTCAACTATGATTGGGAAGGAATGCGTTCAATAATGTTCAACCAGTTTATTGGCAGCAGGGTCTCTCAGATCCTTTAAAGTGCTGATAAACAATGAGTTCTCTCGGGAACTGTAGTTTCACAAACTTACTTAACACCAAGACACAACTGCTTCTGTGGTGGCACATTTTTAGAACTGGTGCTCAACAATCACACCTCCAGAGTTGCCAGTGTCAGACCGCAGGGAACCTAAGAGTCCCGGGAGCTCAGCTCCAGGTTTATAATAAATGCACGAAGTAATACCCCTGCTACTTTATCATCCTCATGGTAGGCCCTGCAGGAATTATGAAAAGCAGTAAGAAATAAAAACAAATGTAAAGCACTGTGAGCAAACATGGAACATTATGCATGGGGTCATTATTGATGAGTAAAAGGGCAGTGATGACCCTATAAATTTAGTTCACGGAGGTGGCTTAGCAGGTTGAGCAGAAGCAGGCAGGTGTGTGCAAAGACCACCAGGTGAGGATTTGGAAGTCCTCGGTTCCATTCCCGTCTTTGCCCTCAACTGCCCTATTATTTAAGCAGGTAACTTAATGTGTCCAAGTCCTGTTTTTGTTTTTTTCTATTATAAAATGAAGGGGTTAGACTCAGCAAGTGCTAAAATCCCATCCAGGTTTATGTGTCTGTTTCTGTAGTGTGGGTTCTTTACATTTTCGGTGAATTTTTACCTCTTCCTATGCAGCCCTGAAATCTGCCGAGAGACATAGACACAGTGCAGGAAGTATTAGAACTGGAATAGGGTATGTGGAGGTCACGGGTGTATGTTTCAAGTCCCCTCTGGTAGTTTGTGTCCTGGTTCCCTGGAAATGATAAACTCAGTTGGTTGGTTTTGAAATGTTGTTTCAGTTACTCATTCTGAAGTGCAAAAGCCATCACTGCCTAGGGAATTTGTAATGGGAATCACAGAAGTTAATCATCCCTATTGTATTGCAGTGTGACTTTCCTACTGGCTTCTTTATATGGTTGTTACTGGTTAATTTTTGACTCTTCCTTTAATTGTGCCAAATGACAAGAATGTAGGCATTTGGCCACAACCGACAAAGAATTTTTTAAGACTCTCCAGTTCACTTAATTTGTGAATGGATACAAATTTGAAGTCTAGATTCAAACAGAGAAAGGTGGAAAAACTTTAGCCAATTACAAAGTTTTTTTTTTCCCCATCCTGGAAATAAAAGTTTTCTTCTCATGGATCCTGCACTTTTATCATATTGCCTAAAGAAAATGAAACACTGAACTGCTTTCTCCATTTTTGCTCTGAAATGTTTGCTCTAACTCTCCCCAAGCAGGTTCTTCCAATGGGTAAAGAATCTGGAAGAGTAAATAATTCTACACACAACCCAGGTTTACCTGGCAGCTCACGCTGGTGTGTGGTGGGTAGTATTGATTTTTCGGGAGTCGCCCAGCTGTTCAGACTAAATTCTTAGAGTTCATAGGATAGTTCCCTGGTAAGATCATGACTGTGAGGGCATTTCATTGCTACATTTATTTAGCTCTTTGCATTTTTTTTTTAGATGAGACCCACCAATCATATGGTGACTGATGAATGATCTTTGTTTAAAACCAAATACAACTAAAAATAATATAGGTAGGAACTGTTTGTTCACAGACAGAGTTAGGCAATCACTTTACTTTTGTATTTTAGATAATGACCCTGCATACGATGAAGTCAGTGAATGCTGTTCATCTACCACTTACTTGTACACTCATTTCATTCCATCTTGCCCAGAAGTCAGACAGTGGTTCTTTTGCCTGCTTCCCAGCAGTCCCACTGACGCACACTAGATAAGCCCAAGCCCCACCCTCTGCACAGGGGATGTTGCTATTGTTGTGTGATCCAGCTTTACTCACTGTGTAGACACAACGAGCCCAGTCTTACCTCCAACAAAGCAATCAGGCTGTANATCACTTTACTTTTGTATTTTAGATAATGACCCTGCATACGATGAAGTCAGTGAATGCTGTTCATCTACCACTTACTTGTACACTCATTTCATTCCATCTTGCCCAGAAGTCAGACAGTGGTTCTTTTGCCTGCTTCCCAGCAGTCCCACTGACGCACACTAGATAAGCCCAAGCCCCACCCTCTGCACAGGGGATGTTGCTATTGTTGCGTGATCAAGCTTTACTCACTGTGTAGACACAAGGAGCCCAGTCTTACCTCCAACAAAGCAATCAGGCTGTAAAGGAATGTTGTGCTCTGTAAAAGTGACCTAGAAGAGTTTAGGGGAATGTCTGTGTTGGGGGAGCTAGTGGAAAGATGAAATGACTCAGGGATGTAATGGGGTGGGAAGAGGTGGTCCTTTCTTCCAAGAATCCTGGGCCAGTAGAGAGTTGCAGTAGAAAGATAGACAGAGAACAACCACAGTCCCGTCTGGCAGTGGCCCTTGTGGAGGGGAGCCAGGAGGTGCGGAGGGGCCAATAGGTGCCCTGGAAGAGGGGAAACTTGAGTTGACCATTGAGGGATGAGGGGGAATTCATTACTTAGTTGAAAGAGGAAATCCTTATAATAGCAAATCCAAAGAAAATGTAGAATGCAAGAGGGGCATGTTGTGGGAATGGGAATCTGTTCCCCTGGGATAAAGCACGAAGGAATTTGTACAAATGGACTAACAGGTGAGGGCCACGTGGTGTCAACTCTTGGATGGCAAACAAATTCAAACAGTTATTAAATTACTGCCTAAAGCCAATAAAGAGCCATTGATGACTTCTAATTGCCTTTCCTACCATCAAAATATATATAATCATTATATATAAAAGTGAACACATACAGGCTTTCCATACTGGATTTTGCTTTTGCCTCTTGTCTCCTGTATTCTCGTTACCAAACTGCCCACTGCAGGTAACCAACATTAACAACCTAGTCTAAACTTTGTGTTTTCCCCATCTTCATATACTCACACACCAATGTGTGAAAGCATACAGACATATGTGCATGGGGTGGTCGTCATTCTACAAGAATTTGTTTACATTATATATATTTTCTACCTCCTGTATTTTTCACTGAATGCCTCTTAGAAATTGCTCCAAATCAACGTATACTTTTAAGACACTATAAATGTAAATGTGCCATATTTTCCATATTTTATTTAATAATTCACCCATTCATGTTTGATATGGTATTTTTTGTTTCCAATTTATATATATATACACACACACGTATACGTGTATATTCTTACAAACTGGTGCTGATATTCTAGGGTAAAGATCTGATTTTAACAAATCTCCAGATTATGTTCCTAAAAGGCTGTCATGACAAACATTTCTGCCAGCAGCACAGGAGACTTGCCTTTGTCCCCAACCAGCACTGGGGGGACAGAGTTCCGTTTTGTTTTGGACGGGTTGTCGAGTATCGAATGCCACATCACTGTTTCCTGAGAGCTGCTTTTCTTATGTCTCTTCACCCTTTGAATTGTATCTTTTGGAAATAGGCTCTTTCTAATCTTTTTTGCCATATTTTGTTGTTTTTATTTGTTCTTGTTAATTTGGGGGAGTTCTTTTCTGCCATCTTCTGCAATGGCAATATTTATTCAAAATCTATCATTTGTCTGATGGCTTTGTTAATAGTGTATTTTGCATACCAAAATTTAATATTTATATGATTTTTTGTTTGTTTATAGCACGAGGATTTCTGGTTGTGGTTAAGAAGAGCTTTCTTTTTCCTACATTGCACGTGTATTTACTGAGATATTCTTTCAAGATTTTGTGGTTAAAATGAAATCTCTAATAGATGGTGGCATTTGTTTTAGCATATAATGTACATCAGAGTCCAATTTAATATTCTTCTAGTTAAATAGCCCATTGAGTCAACACTATTTATTAAATGAACTACCTTTCCTCCCAGCATTGAAAATACTACCTTTATTATACACCAAGTTTTTCAATCTTCCGGGATCTGTTTTTAGGTTCTCAATTCTGCTTCAGTAATTTATTTCTCCATTCCTGTCCTAACACTGTTTTGTAATAGCAGCTTTATCATACTTTCTACCACCTAGTAAAGTGCATTTATCCTGAAACAGTCTGTTTCAAAAACTTCTTCAGAACTTACTACTTCATGTCAATGTTAGCATCATTCAACCCAATCAAAGAATTTAATTGGAGTTCTAATTGCACTAAATTTGTATATTACTTTTCAGGGCAAAGATACTATCGTTTTCTTCATCTAGGCTTTGTTCCTTTCTTGTGAAACTGAGAGTTTCAGCAGTGGCCAGACATGATCTAATGTCTGTTCGGAAGGTGCAGAGCGATGCCAGAATGGGAAGCCTGGGTCGCATTGCAGTGTGACTGGATGAGCAGGACCATTGCCACCCTCTGGGACGGCCGAGTGCAGCCAGGCTAAGCAGTGACGTCAGGTTGCTGAAGAGGGGGCTGGAAAACAAAAGAATACTTTTGCCACTATGGTCAACCTTAGTGCTTAGCAAAATTGACTCAGAAGTGGAAGGAAACATAGCAGTATCTAATGACTTGGGAGTTGTGCCCGGATCCATGTGTACCACCATTCATAAAGAGAAGTCAGGGTAAGATGGTTCTAGGAGCAGACAAGATGGTAAGCTCAATATTGAACACATTTCATTTTTAAGTGCCTGATGATAGATACGAATTTGGAGGTCAGGTGAAAGGTCTCAGGTGAGAAGCACAGGGAACAGCATAGTGGGGGAGCTGACCATTGAGGAGTGTGTAATGTGTGCGTTTGGGGGGGTGTGCGCGTGCGCATGTGCAGGGGCCGAGGTTTCCTAAAAAGACCGTGCAAAGTAAGAAGAGAAAAGTTCATTAAAGGAATACTTCCACTCTCTCTTTCAAACATCCCATTTGACTTCTAGCTGGGCAAAGTGACACAGGATATTTCCATTTGGAAAGAAGGCAGGCTAAGGAGAAATCTGTGCTCAGTTTTCCCAAAACACTAAGAAGGAAGAGCTAAAACCCAAGCAGCCATAGCTACTGTGACCTGAAGACTGCTGGCAAGAATAAATAGTTGATTTATTCATGGAGCTGGGGAAGGCTAGTCACTAGTTTAGGCAATTGGGAGAAAAAATATCACTTGATGGAATAAAGACTTTCCCATTGGAACACATTCGCTAACACACATGCAGACCCACAAATACAGTTTATTCAAAGGCTCCTCTTCAATTTCCTCATATTGCCTTTGCTTTTTGATGCCCTGCCATGTGTATTTCTAATGATGAGTTTCTTCGGGGAATGTGTCTCTTCACCTCTAGGGATGATGTCTCCAGTGGAGTCACATAGAGGTCCTGGATGAGGATGCTTTGTTAAATGACATTTGGCAACTGGCTGAAGAGGTGGAGCCAACAGCCGTGCCAGATACTTAGCAACATAATGTATCACGGGTTGGGTGCCAATGGTTCTTGGACCACTTCCCCTCTGCGCTTACGTGCCGTGGACCCAGGGGGTGAATAACGAAGTGGCAAGCTTTAGTCATCTGCGAATAGCACCATGTGCAAACAAAGGCTGGGCATGAGCTCTCTCCTTCCTCTGCTGGAGAACGGGGACTCTTTTGGTGGCTCATCCTGAATTCTGCCTTGGCCTCTGGACTTATCTGTATTGATTGGGCCTTCATTTTCATGCAGCAATTTGAATTAAAAAAATGACAACTTGCATTTGAATAGTTGCATGCCTCCGAATTTCAAGTAGACATCCAGTTGAGAGTCAGAGATGTTTCCCATTGAACTAAGACTTTGAATTAGGACAGTTAAAATCCTTACTCTAAACCCAGTCTTCTTTATGATTTATTGCCACATAATGACAATGTATGCTAGACTTCATTTGTTGCACATTTAATTTGGCAAACCATTCCTTTTATTCATTCACTTACTTAACAAGCTTTTATGAAGGATGTACTGTCATTTGCTTCTCCTGCTTTCATTTGTTTCTTCGTTTCTTCATTAAGTTTCCCCTTTGCTGATTGGAAGAATACTATAGTTTCCTTCATAATTCAATTTCATGTTCTTTTCATGAATTTTGTGCTTGATTACTTTATTTGCATGAAATTTCAAATCCAATACATTTTTGGAATTTTTTAAAAAAATTGTAGACTAACTGTCATACCTGTATTTCCTTCACCGATTATCTTTGGTTCATTTGGCTGAGATCGTCTCATATTTTATTGTGAATTTAGTTGAATTGAGCAAACATTGGCTTGAGATTTCATTTTCTAAAACACAAAAGAAGAAGAACGTTTTTATGATTCAAGTAAACAGAGAGATCAATATTTTCCTGTTCCTACGGCCATGATTTGATGTAGCAATGTCCAACCTCATCAAGGAAGCTCCAGAATGGACCCTCTGAATGGAAGCTCAGCACCCATGGACATGTCCCTGGGGAGTGGCTGAAGAGGCAGAGGAGGGGACTGTACCAGTGGTGGCAATGGCTGTGGCCTGATTCTTCCAAGAGGACACAGCTCCTGGAGGCTCTGCAGAGGGGAGGGAAAGGGGTGTTGCCACGGTGGTGAACCCCATTCCTTTCTGTACAAGTATGGCTTAGCCTGATGGCCTCTGCTCTGTTGCTGTGGCTATTGTTTATGCAGTCTTTTCCATCCAGGCTCCTTGGGTCAATTTCACCTTATCTTCCAAGCACTGAACTCTCCGGGCACTGTGTTAGGTGTTGCAAATACTGACCAGTAAGGAAGATTTCCTAACACGTGGGTGCACACGTTAGCAGAAGATACAGACACACTAAGCAGGATATTTGCTACTCCTGAGGCCAGAAGGTGTCAATGCTTTTGAGTTTTGAATAGTAGGATATACACCCTCTGTTTTTAAAAACATATCATCGTCTTCAAAGAGTAGCAAGGGGAGAGGCGTCTTTAAGGAACTGTAAATGAATTAATAGGTAGGACACACACGGTGTCACTGCCAATTCATTCTAAATTACCTCCTCCTCTCCTCAAAAAGAAGTGGGTGCCACGAGACAAAAATTATTACTATGCCCAAACAGTTATAATCCTGGAAGGCTGGTTTTCACACTGGGAAACTCTTTCTTGAAGAGGTTATCATATTCATAGGTAACTTGTCTTGAGTATCTATTGTATATGAAGGGCACAGAGCTAAGCCCTTCCTATGTCCTTCCTCAATAATCCTTCCAACAATGTAACAAGAAAGGTGCTATTCTGACTCCATTCACAGACAGGAACTCAGGAACAGAGAGATGTGTCTGCAACCGACACATCTAAAGTCACTGACCAAGGCCATGTGGAGTTTAAGGAGCGGAACCAAACGTGAACACAGACGTTTGACAGACTTCTAGGTTCTGAGAGAACTTAGCTACTATAATGGTTTCACCCTCAGTAACAATGTAAGCTACCTGTTACTGACTACTGGTTCTATTCCAGAGAGATAGCGAAGTTTTTCCTAAGGACATTGCATTTAATTCTTGTTACAACCTGGGGAATTTGAAAGGATTCACCGCTATTTTCATTTCCATTTTACGGCAAAGAAACATTGTTTGATAATTGCTCAAGACCCCCAAAAAGCACCTTTTCCTTGTCAGTCTTTATCCTGCCTTTACCCTGCCTTTTTCTGGAAGAACTTCCTTCCATCTGACAGTTTTGTATTCATTTGTTGGTTGTCAGTCTCCCCTCACTCGATCAGGGACTCCTTGGGTTTCATTCAGAGCCAAGAACTGGGTCTTTGGCACACTATGTACATAACAAGTATCTGCTCAGTGGCTGAATGACCAGATACAGGAGAGCCTTGTGTGTTTGGGGGCAACCAGTCCTTGCTCTAGCATCCTCCAGATGGGAAGAACTTGGCCTCAATCCTTTTCACTGCTTCTTCCAAAAGCCTGACCTTGGAGCAGGCAATTCAGCTTCTAGCTGAGGCTCAACGAGAGAGTGTGTTTGCCATTCTCCTTTGGTTTGAACCCTGCCTAGAGGAGGCGGTAATCACGGTGTCAGCATAAAGCAGCTCTGGAATCATGTGAAGCCCAGACACGACGTCTGGCAGGGTTCCTCAAGCTCCCATTAGCTAAATGATGGAATATAGCAGTTGCACTTTAGACCTTTTCCTTGAGTCGGGAACAGATGCCAAATCAACAATATTCCATTCATTACTCTTCCAGAGAACAGGCTGAATTTCTTGGCCTACTTTTTGTCCTGTTGGTATCATTCTGCCAAGGCAAACGTGTCTAGGAACTTGTCTCCAAAAACCTGCTGCCCCAGGCCATAATAATGTGGTCCTTTCAGCATCCGGGAACTCTTGCCATCTCTCCTAACTGCCAAGCTGTGCATGCTGGCCTTTGGGATACTGCTAATGTGTGTGTGGACCACATGGAGTCTGACCCCAGAATAAGTGTGCTGGTGAATTGAAGCTGCCCTGGTCTCCTTCATCTCCATCTCCCATGTCAGCCACGCTGCCCCCACTCACCACATTTCCTCCTGCTGTCGCTTCTTCCTGAATGGCCACCTTACCCCTCCTCTTTGTGACCTAGACCGTGTCCTCCTCTTCTCTATCCTTCTCCTTCCTGCTCATCCACCACCCAGAAGGACATGATCGGCCTCGGTGCCTTCGCCCACTGTCCTATGCCTGTTGAGCATCTTGCAGCAGGTCAGATGCCAAGAGGCATAGTGACGCTGTAAGGTAACAACAGAAAAGGCTTAGACCCTCTGGCATGTCCACAGATGATTTCTTGTGGAAAAGACAGCAGAGTTCATGGACTGTCATCACAGCTCTTAAGCAAGTTACTCCAAGATTTATGTGCTGCTTACTCAGAAAACAGGCCACATGTGATACACAGAACAGACGTCTCCTGTTTGCAAATCCTTCAGTATGAATCCTATTTCTTTGCAAGTTGAACTTGTTCAACTGAAGCTTTCTAAGAGAACAGAGAGGCACTGGCCCTTCAGTGTTTCCAACGAGGAAAGAAAGTTGCCCGTACTCTCAGCTCTGAAGGCAGGAAGGCCTCCCCTCCTCAGAATGGCTTTCTGCTCAGACAGGCAAGGCCAGCTTGCAGGCACAACCCAACCCACAAGTGCCTACACACCTATGTATGTATTTTTCCCCCAAGCCAAGGGAGCTGCTCCCAGGCCTCATTCATTCATAAAATCAGGCCCCTTGACTTGAGAAAGAGAGTGCTGGGCCACCCTGAAGCAACAGGGTTAGTAAGCTCAAGGCGCCCACCTCTGTCTCTTGATTTTCTGAAACCTCCACCCTCTGTGGCTGAATGAATCGTAGCAAGGGCGACCCAACAGAGAGGTGGCATCGCTTGTTTTGGAAGACTGCAATGCCAGCAGCGAAGGAGACAGACCTCAGAGGATCAGTGCTTGCGGATGTGGCCGTGACACCCTGTGTAGAGCCCTCGGAGGGCCCTTCAATGCAGTTCTACTGCTATCAGCTTCTGGGCCGTCTCCTGGGCTGTGAAAATCACTGGCGTCTCATCTCTGTGTCCACAGTGCCTAGAATAACTCCTGGCCTCCAATCACTCGCACAGGGAATGTTTGGTGAACGAATGCCTCTGATTACAATAACATAAACTGCATCTAAAAATAGAGTGTCTAGAAGCACACTTTGTTCATATACAACTCGGAAGAAGTGAGAGTCATCCTCCAAATTTTAACCTGTATAAGTTTGATGAAGTGTCATAGCATTGAAAAAAATTGAGCTGCAGCCTGTTAAAGGGCTCAAGAAGGAATGAGCAACGGTGAGTGGGGGAAAGAAGAAGAGAGAACTTGCCATGTTCACAGGTCAGTTGGAGGTGGGGATGGGTTGGGGCAGGGGCTGAACAGGAAGATGTTCCCAGAATGCTTTGACATGCAAACAGATTTTTACAGGGTTAGAAACGAGGGCAGTGTGCCTACACCCTCCTTTCTGTGCGCACTGTGTTCTGCCTGCACTGATATCCAGTGGCAAGTGCTCACGTGAAACTGGAAGGATTTGGGAGGAATTTAGAAAGCAACCTGTAGATAACTTCATTTTATTTCAGTAATTAGAAAAAAAGAACATGGCTGTAGTTTGTGTCCCCGAGAAGCATATCACGCGCTCTTGGCTCTAGTTCCTCAGGGCGAGTGCATGCCACATTAGCTACTAACTTCAGCTTGTTTGCCATTTGTCTTAATTTTCCCCCTTTACCTACTTACAGATAATTTAAATAGCAAACTACGTTTCCTTATTTCCTTCATGGCATAATGAAAAATAAGGTTGCTCACAAATTTAATTAGGAATTGACTATTTGGCTTTTAAGGACTTCTTTGGATATAACAGGCCATTCTCCTTCTTTCCCTCTCTCTTCCTCTCCCGTTCCTTCCCTTCTTTCTTTTCTTTTTCTTCTTAAAAGGTTTCATTTTTATTAATTTTAGGGAGGAGGAAGGGAGGGAGAAAGACAGGAATAGAAACATCAACGAGAGAGAGAAAGAAACGTTGATCTGTTGCCTCTTGCACGCCCCCAGTCAGGGAGCTTATCCACAACCCAGGCATGTGCTCTGACTGGGATTTGAACCAGAAACCTTGTGGGACAACACCCAACCCAGGGACGCACACCAGTCGGGGTCTTTCTTTCTTTTCTTTCTCTTTCCGTCTAGCTCTCGCTTGCACTTATTAACTCTGGTAAAGATATGAAACAACAAGAATGTGTCAGACAAGGAAAAATTTAAAGCCAACTTCCTACAGAAGTAAACATACAAGCGAAAAAGTCCCTTCCTTGCCTATTTGCTATAACAGTTTGTAACTTTGGGGAACAATCAGTTTATGTGTAGGTTTCCTCCCAGAAGTCTTCATCCTGATGTTGAAAGCCCCATTAGCTTTCCATGGGCAATAAGTCCCACGGTCTTTCTGTGAATGCCTCCCAAATTCCACCATTGCCACTCCTTTCTCTCAGGTGCTTCCCAGGCGTGCTTTCGGGTATTCTGCTCTCATTTCCCACTAGACACACTAAAAGCCATATTTTCTTCAAAATGGCCACTTTGTCTGATCCCCGATTTCTCCTGTTTGAAACTCGCCACTGCTCCCTCATTTTCTGCAGCTCAGAAATGAACTCCTTTGCTCAGAGAGCACAACCTAGGTCTGCCTGAACATCTGGGCAAGCCGGTTAACCTCGGAGAGCCTGTGAAGGAGGTAACATCACCTGTATCAACCAAGTAAGTAGGATCGGACTTTTTATTCCTTCATTCAACCTATTTTTATTGAGCACCTGCTTTGTACCCATGTACTTGGTCCTTGTGATAAAAGACTATGTCCTGTAGTTTATAGTACGGCTTTTAGTGAATGCTCAACAAATGGAAGTTATTGGCCATAAGTGATTATTATCTAATACTCCAGAATATCCCCTTCTGGTTTAACTGAGCTTCATGCCCTAATCTCTCTCCTCTCTGTTCTCCCAGTGAGGCTGATCTGTGCGTGCTCCATGGGTACACCTGTCCTTTCTCATCTTCCTGCTTTGTTCCCCTTGGCTTTTACTCACCCGGAGGTCTTTCTCATCACTTTCTATATGTGCAAATACTTTTAACCTTTTGAAATGTATCTTTTTTCCCTTAAAGTTATTTTAGATTCGTGTAGGCGGCAATTCTCTCTTCCTCCTCTAAAGTTTTGTAGCGATGGTCCTCACCATTTAGCCAGAGAAAAATCACCTAGGGATCTTCTTGATGGTGCAGTCCCCGCACACTAGGCTGTCCTCCAGACTTGGTAGAGTGGAGGTCAAACTATAGGCGTTGGACACATGCAGAGTAACACCTACAGAAGAACATGATCTCTGTTCTCCCGCTGAGCATTCCAGGTTCAGGGACTTCAGGGGAGCTGGTCATATCCACCAAGACTGCTTAGTGGGCGACTGCACAGGCAGAATCCCAACATTATGGACTCTTGCTATGAGGATATAGTCAAAGCCAAGTTCAGCCCAGCCGGGAAAGGCCCTATACGGAAAAGGACAAGGGTCCAGAACTGAAGAGCCATGCTATGAGCTGGGAAGATTGGATAAGTGGCCCCCAGAGTCTGGTTCTTTTTTTTCTTTTTACCTCAGGTCTTTTTAAAAATTATTTTAGTTGTTGTTCAAATACAGTTTTCTGTCTTTTAGTCCCATCCCAGCCTCCCCCAAAGTCTGGTTCTTAAAACAAGCGAATCATCACCACTGGGAATTGGTTAATGTACACGTGAAACCTATATAACCATGTGAACCAATGTCACCCCAACACATTTATAAAGAAACAGGTCACTCCTGAGTCCCACTCAGCCCTCCTGTGTTTGTTTGCTAGGACGTAACAAAACCGCAGCCCGGGGAGCTGCCACACGGGGCATTAGTGTAGTGTCAGCGCTGGAAATCGGGTGGCCAGATGGCCGGTTCACAGGCTGGATTCTTCCGCAGGCCCCCTCCTGGGCTTGCAGGCGGTCGCCACCCCGCTGCTGTGTTTAGTAAGTCTGACGGTTCTTCAGAACGAGTTTAGACATTTAAAAAAATCTCCACTGTCATGAACATAAGTTAGGTTTTCAGTGCTGGTATAAGCTAAATCAAAATAAATAACCAATAGCGTATGAATATTTTCTCACTCATTAGCCATACCGACAACGCGAATACAAATTTGGCCTAAATGTACAGACTCCCAAGCGACAACGTACACAGCCTTTCTCATCCCCCCATGCTAAGAAAATGCTTGGTGCAGCAACAGTTCAGTACGTTTTAAATACTCGAACAACCTTCTCTTCCTTCCCTGGTCCCTTCCTACTTCTCTTGTATAAAGCAACACTAAGCTCACACTGTGGCTATTCTAATGTATTTTTGACAGTGATCATCATGTAAAGTCCAGCGAAGCCTCTGTAGTAATTTTCAAAATTGTTATTAAAACGAAAGTGATTCTTTAAATTTAATGGTGGAGCAGACTATTCATACATTTTCTGAATGGGGTGATGTTGAATCTAGTGTAACTTCAGAAAACCACAGTGACAAATCAGGGAATAACCAGGGCAACATCCTTTTTAAAAAAGAAAACTGGAACTACACCCTGCAGTACTTAACTCCAAGCTACTGTATGAGATCAAGCTCAGAATTCTGTATGAAAACCAGAATCACTTAAATGTGCCATGGACGCCATGTCGGGATCCTTATGGATTCCGTAGGATAACGTTGACAAGATGCTGAGAAAACATTTTAAACAGTTTTTGGGAGCACACCAGGCTGATGACTGTTACCACCACAACCCTTTCAGAGTTGGAAGAATGTGTTTTATCACCTCCCCTGCTGTGACTTTTGTGTCTCTGATATCCATTTCTAAAAAGCAGTTTGAATGTGGTGGCTGAATTAGTAAATATTGTGTTTTCAGCTTTATGATGATAACCATGGAGCCAGTGGAAATGTGTGTGTATATACATTTATATACATTTACACACATTTATATATTTACATTTAAGTATATATGTATACATGTATACACAGTGCTTATTGTACTTTTAGGTCTAGTTGTTATACCAGGCGTAACTAACTCTAGCTCAGGATCAGAAGAAAAAGAACAATTTATTGTGGGGATCCAAGGGTGTCTAACAGAAACCACGGACTCACCTGGAAGCGGCTGTCTGATCTCTCCCAGATGGCTCATCCCCTTGCTTCCCTCTGGGAAAGACAGGAATAGAAATGTCATGAGCTTTATTCTTCCCCTTCTCTCCAGACCTAGTTTGTGCAGTTCCATCTTCATGGTGGAAAACGGATGCCAATAGCATGTTCCAACCTTACACCTCCACTCCAGAGAACATCAGACTCTGTTCAGACTCTCAGAGTGCAAATACCCCTGGGAAGTAGCTCATTGCCCCAGCTCAGGCCACGTGCCTGCCCTGGAACAATCGCTTGTAACAAAGGCAGGGTTCCATTATCCAAATATATTTGCCCAAATGAAAATATGAGACCCCCCCAAAAAAGAGGAAAAAAGAGGGTGAACAGTCCCCAGAAACAAAGGTACCGGAGAGTTATCTATAAGGAGTCTACCATGTCATGCTAGTTTGGTTACTTCCAGAGCATAATTTCTAAGCTACGGCTTAGGTATGAACGGGAGGAACACAGGAAGAGAGGCACGAAAAATACACACGTGCATAACAGCTATGGTGACACACTCGAAGTGGGTCTCTTCATGAGTCCCAGAGTCATGACTTCCAGGTGACAACTAGGAGCCATGCAGGTTCGGTTATTTTTGGTTTAATACTGCTTGAATGGAATCTTCAGTGGAGCTTTAGACCAGAGCTTTTTAAAAATGCAAAAACATGAATTCCTTTCTTCTTTATCTGAGTGTCAGTTAAAGCCCGTCTCATTTCTGGTGACAGATTAAGTAAACAGTTATCTGTCTCTGTTTTCCAGTAGCCTAAGTTTGGAATCCAATAAGGATTAAATATTACAATATTACACAGTGCATTATGCTCCAGTGATTCTCAACCGTGGCTGCCCCGCTGACTCATTAAAACAATGATTTATGGTTTCTTTACAAATCAAGAAGAGTTAACATGTTTAGGTTTGCAAGTAATTTATAAAAATCTCCACTTGTGTAAGGATATTCCTGAATTAATTTCTTCTCTTTTGCACATGATACTTTCGCCATCATCTTCTCTTGTATTGTGATTCTCAATACTGTCTGTGCAAGACAAGTACCTGGGACTCTCACTATTTTTTTTTGTTGTTTAACTATCAGTGTCAGCCCTACCATGAAAGATTCTGATTTAATCTATTGGGATAAAGCTGAGTATTTGGCTCAAAATTCCCCATGTGGCTCTAATGTAAAAGCTATTGATCTATTCTGAGACTTAACAACCGACTTCCCCTCCCATTTCTCTCTTCTTTTTGCTTCTCTTTCCCGTTAATGTTTCATGTTGAGAGCTGATTTTCCTTTCCTGTTGTTTAGCAATTTACTTCCTGTTCCCCAAGAACAGCAAAGGCCCAGGATGAAACTGTCCACCACAGACCAAGCTAAATACATGGACAATCCTCCTCCAAGAAGGAGAGCTGCTAAGAGAAGACCCCCAGGGGCCCAGGATTACAGCTCATTCCTCTATCTGCTTGTAGAATCAGAAAGGGTTAGGGCTTAAAGGGACCTTAGCTATCATTGCTTTATACATATGGATATCTCATTCTCTTTGGCTGCTGTATAATGCTCCATTATATGGTTATTAGTATAATTTACTTAATCAAACCTTTAGGAATGGACATTTGGGTTATTTCCAATTATTTGCTATTATAAACTATATTAGAATGAACAGAGTTGTATTCAATTTTTCCTTAAAGACAATTTCCTAGGTGTGCTCATGTGCATGAATATATATGCATACACTTTCAATTTGATAGAAATTGTAGGTTTCAGAGAAAGTTTCCATTTGCCAAGAGTACATTAGCATGCTTCTCTTTCTCTCCCCATTGCTTAGCAACAGTGGGCACTCTTTTCTTTTTCATCCCGTTGATGAAAAACATCTCATTTCAATTTGCATACACTTGATCTTCATTGCAACTGAGCATCTTTTGCAACTGCTTGCAATTTTTTACCTGCTTTTATTATTATTTTTTTGCCAACCTTGCCACTGCATATTCTTTGCATCATCTATTTTAAATAGTGTTTTAGTTTGTACGTATTAAGACTTCAGACCCCAGTTACTTCTTCAGCGTCATCTGCAGATGTATCAAGTATGGGATATGCTTTAAATTTATTTATTTTTAGTTTTTTTAAAGATTTTATTTATTTTTTTATTTTTAGAGGGGAAGGAGAGAGGTAGAGAAACATCAATGTATGGTTGCCTCTTGTGCATCCCCTGCTGGTAGTTAGCCTGCAAGGAACCGGCCTGCAACCCAGGCATGTGCCCTGACTGGGAATCGAACCGTGATCGCCTGGTTCGCAGGCCTGCGCTCAATCCACTGAGCTACGCCAGCCAGGGCGATATGCTTTAAATTTAACTTTTGTTTATATTAACATCTCTCAGTGGTACACGTTTTCTGTTACATTGCTCGGATTAGCACCCACTTTTAAACTGTGATCTGTCCTTCTAGGTGCCCAGACTTAATCGCGTCGTTATAGTCAGCTCGTCTGGAATACATAAAACACTAAATCTGCGACGACAAACCAGCAACCCACGGGCCAGGTCCAGACCACTGACGTGTTATATTTTTTGGCTTATGGCATGCCTTTATTTTTTAATTTGTTTGGTTTCTGTATTTTAATTCGGGCTGGTTTTCAATGTTATAAAATTGATTTCCAACTTTAATAAAAACCATGGTGAAATGGGTCTGCAACGATATAAATTACCCATTAAAAACCCAAATGCCTTCCCTCTCTTAAAAAATGACCCCTGTCCCCATGNGGCCAGGTCCAGACCACTGACGTGTTATATTTTTTGGCTTATGGCATGCCTTTATTTTTTAATTTGTTTGGTTTCTGTATTTTAATTCGGGCTGGTTTTCAATGTTATAAAATTGATTTCCAACTTTAATAAAAACCATGGTGAAATGGGTCTGCAACGATATAAATTACCCATTAAAAACCCAAATGCCTTCCCTCTCTTAAAAAATGAGAAAACCTATCGTCGCAGGGCCCACATTGCTGTATCTTGGCTCACCCCTGTCCTCATGACGCTCCCGCATTTCACCACCAGCCCGACACTTACTGTTGCCCATCTGGACCCAACCAATTGCTCTTGGAGCAGGATTTCTAAACCTCGGAACCATTGATTTTGTGAGCCAGAAACTTTTTTTGCCGGGAACTGGGGGACTGTCCAGTGATTTTAGAACGATTGGCAGCATCCTTGACTTTTATTTACTAGATGATAATAGCACACCTCTACCACCGGTGTAACAACCGGAAATGGCCGTCGCCCTTGCTAGATCTCCTCTATGAGAACCACCACCGAAGGACCCTGATCTAGATGCGCTCAACACTGTAGAAAACCAGGGCTCAGCGAGCATGGCGAAGGTCGCTTTGTGTTACCGCTGTGAGCCATCCCTCCCATTTGTGTGTCTGTGAGCAGGAGGGACACAGAGAACAGGGAGCAAGCTCGAAGTGGGGCCTGTGAGTGGAAGGAAAGGGAACCACAGGTGGACTGTCCTTCTGAACACACAGCCCAGGGGCCATCACCAATTAGGGGTCCAGGCGCCTTTGCTTGTCCCCTTGAGTAAGATCTGACTGTGGGGTTCTCTGAACAGCAGAGCCGCCATTTCTGTCCTCAGGACAACCACAAGGAATAAAGCCAGGAATCAAAGTTATTGAAAGTCCATGTCCGGGTTCACAGGATTTTTAGTTCCAGCTGCTTCTGACGGTGTCACAGGAGGATGTGTTTTTCTTTCCTCCAGGAAGGGCCAGTGGAAAGTAGGGAAGACATCCTCAAGGGACACTGTGGAGGTGACACTCCTGGGCTGAGCTGAGCTTCACCCTTCATTTCTTTGCTTTAAGAAGTTGGCTGGCATCAGGGGCTCCATCACTGTTCCCTGAGTCTTTGTATTGGCCTTCACCTGCGGGCTCAGTGCCTGTCTTGTTTCTGGTATGTAGTGGTTCAAGATTCAGCTTTTCCCCCTATAGCTTGTTGGGGAAACCTCTTCATTTATGGCCAAAGTGAGTCCTTTATTTTCTCGACTGGTCAGCATGAATCAGATTTTTCATGGATGGATTTTCTCGGGCCAAATCTATTATCTTTATATTCTTCTGGCATTTTTCCCATTTCTTGCTGAGTGATTTTACTACCCTTTCCTGTGTTTCTAAACTGCGGCAGATATTTTCTTATTTTAAAATTCTTGAGTTATTTCAATGGCATATGGGCCAAAGGGAGTTCAGAGGTGTACACTCATTTGCCATCTTGAAACCGGAAGTCAGAAGAAAGCCTCTGGGTGAAATGGGGGGTATTGGGATGCTTTCTCTGAGGATTATAAAGCCTAAATGGGCTAGTATCATTCTGCAAGGCTTGAAGTAAGCTCCTGGAAATAGCAAGAGGAGGGGTCTAAAGGCTGCATGTCACTCAGTGTCATTCTGGTCTACCATTGACGTTCATGGAGCCTGTTCAGATTTGGAAAGGTTTGGACTTCTGGATACTACTAAATTAAATAGGCTCAATGGCTGGAGGATTAGTCCTGAAGAAGGGAGTTCTTCTGTAGCTGGGGTAAACATCCTAACTACATCCTCTGCTTCTTGATTGGGACCTTATGAGCTCTCCCTAATCAATGTGTGGTCAGAATGTCAATGGCCTTGGGGCTTGTTAGAAATGCAGAACCATAGCTCTCACCATAGTCCTGTTAATCAGAGTTTGCATTTTTGCAAGAGATTCTTGAGGTTCCCACGCACATTCAAGTAGGAAAGAGTAACTGAATCTAATTGTGAGGACACATCAAGCAACTCCAAACTGGGAGACGTTTTGCAGAGTAACTCATCTGTAACCTTCAAAAGTGTCAAAGTCACAAAGGTCCACGGACTATGGAGCTGTTCTAGACTATAGAAAAATTAAGTGAGGTGGTAACTAAGTGCAACACATAATCCTGAATCGGAGTTGGATTCTTTCGTTCTAAACAATATTCTTGGGACAGCTGGCCAAACTTGACTGGGGTCTCTGGATGAAGGGTGTATGGGGGTTTCTTACTGTCTGGTCACTTTTAATATTTGAAGGTTTTGATTTTTGTTTTGGTTTTGTTTCACAGTGTTGACTGCTAGGGGCCCTTTGCAGGCAATGATGGCTTGCTCCGTATACTTAGAGAGTCCCTGAGCAGGTTGGTCTTTGTCCTAGCATGGTTGAAGAATTTCCTCTCTGAAATGACTGAACACCCTAGGTGATTTGTGGGTTTTGAGATCATGTGCTGTCATGCCCTGAAAAACTACGGTCAGATAATTCTTAGAAAATACTAAGAGTTGAACGTAATGTCAAAGTTAACTCACCATTCACCAAGCAGGTACCTTGAGTTGTCATCTGAAACTTAAGTTCCTAAATCAAAGATCAGGTTTCAAGAGACTGGATTTCTTGTTGAGTAATAAAAATGCTTCAGAAATGCATTTCCTTTCTTTGTCCATTGAAAAATGTAGTTTAGGTCTTCAGAGTATGGATTCAGTAAGTATGTACTGCTCCCTCAAAATCAAGCATTTATTACTGATAAGTTGGGACAAACACTTTTCATAGGAAATCACATGTGCCTTCTTCCCATGTAGCTCTGTTGTAAAGCATCGGATTCAGCTGCTCTGTTGCGACATCACTTTTATTGGGATGAAAGTGAATGATACAATGCTCAGCCCACTGGACATGCTTGTGAGCTGTGGGATTTCCTTCAGAGACAGGAAACACTGATGCTGCTTCCTTCCCTCCCACCCCCGCCCCCATCCCCAATGCTCAGATCCTGCTCTGTGAAGAGTCTCCATTTTTGAAATCTGTGGACAGATGAGCAGTGAACTCAGCCTTACGTCAAGGACTGGGGATTGGGGCTCCTGTTTGAATCATCTGCTTGACTCAGAACCCACCTCTTCCTCGGGAGATGCAGCCTGGGCGGACGTGGAAACTATTGGATATTTTAAAGGCCGCAGATTTTTGAATGATAGTATTTTAATGCCTTTAATTCCATAGAAAATCTACACCCTAAAAATAGGCCCCACCAGTGCTCTTTTTACTGTTTTATTAAGTAAGCAATTTTAGATACATAGAGAGCGAACAAACTTCAAATTTTGTTGAAGGCATGTAAGACATTGATTAGAGGAACAGTCTCTTCTTTTTTGTCTTTTTTTTTGCATCCGTCATTTTGGTTTCAAGTGTATAAAAGCACTTGAATGAAAACTGAAAACAGCCTTCACAACACTCTTGAGCACTCATTCCTTTCCCATTCATGTTTTTAAGAGCTTAAATTTAGGCCTGATTAAAAGTTATTATTGCAGGAATTATCACAATGAAATCGTCATAATAATAATTCTTTAGTTCAGGCTCTTTTCCCCCCCAGTAGATCACAATGGATGTGCTAAAGAAAATGCTTTCTTTTCACCAGTCACTAACAATGTTTCTCACTTCCAGTGTGACCTGGACATGGAGAACATGTTAGGTATAAACTTGCCTTCACCTATGTGGGCCTTAATTACAATAAACACTAAGCCAATACTTCCATCAAAGGGAGGAGAAGTTATGAGGGACCGAAGCAGTGGCTGATGGGCATGTTTTTATCAGCATCTGGGCAATCTCTGCTTATTTAATGTGCATTTGACCCTCAGACAACATAGGAGTTAGGCAGACTGACCGCCAGGCAGTTAAAACTTCACACATAACTTTCGACTTCCTGAAAACTTAACAACTAATATCTTAGTTGAGTGGAGGCCTTAAGATAACATAAATGGTTACAGACGTGCATTTTCCATGTTGTATGTATTGTATATTGTATTCTTACAACAAAGGAATCTAGAGAAAAGAAAATGGTCTAAGAAATCATGAGGAAGATAAAATACATTTACAGTACCATATGTATTTATTGAAAAAAAAATCCACACGTAAGTGGACCCACACAGGTCAAATCTGTGTTGCTCAGAGGTCAACTGTACATGGAAAAATATATGAAGTTTTTCACCCTCTATGTTTCTAAAATTGTTTACTTAATAAAATAGTAAAAAGAGCACTGGTGGGGCCTATTTTTAGGGCATAGCTTTTCTATGGAATTAAAGGCATTAAAATACTACAATTTTAAAATCTGTGACTCCTTAAAATTGATTCATAGGACTGCTAATACTAATGTAAAGCACCTGTGGACTGAACTTCTTACCATAAAAAATGGGGGCCTCTCACACAGCCATGTCTTTGTCCTGCATTGTGGGTGACCTTGGCTCTTAGCCCAAATGTGAGTTGAAATGGGAATGAATGTTGGCAGGAACAAGTAGGAGTAGCAATTGTTAATATTCAATGCCTCGATATATGAATTAAAATCTTTTAAATTTCAAAGCTATCAAAGAAGATAACGTACATGGAGTATAATGACACCTGTGAGGACTCAATAGGTGTCATTTTATAACACCTTTTAGTTATAAATAGCATAGTTAGATTAGCTTTCGGGATGTTTTGCTAGTTACTATCGAGCTGTGCTGGTTAAGCGGATATGAAATATGGGTCATGAACACCATGTTTAAACTAACCAAAGTAACATTAAAAATGTAAAGAATTACATCAGAAGCAACCTGTGCAACCTCAGAAACAAACATTCTGAATCTTTTGAAAGCAAACATGAGTAGGTTTAAGCAAAGTGAATTTAGTAGAAGATAGTAAGCTCATTCTGAAATGCTGGGCCGTTCTTTGAGGTTTAGTTAAATTAACTGCATTTAGTTTTAATTGAACTTTTCTTTTCTTGCTCTGAGAAAGCACCCATTATGTGTTTTGTCTCTAAAAATAAAAAGTCCCTGAATGTTCAGGGGAAAAAATGTCTCTATGTTTTTGAACATTTTTATGGGCACTGACTTTGAGGTGAAGTCTTTTCCTTCAGGAGTTAGCAACAGGCCGAAGAGGTGGGCAGGCTTTGTAGCTGTCTGCACGTTTTTGCCTGAAGAACATAACCTCCTCAGGAACCTGAAGCTTTACAGGGGCTATCACAATCATTTCACCACCCCTCCAATTCCCCAGCCTTTGACAAAACCAGCTAACTTTCTAACTCTATCAACATTTACATCATTAGTCTGCTAGCTATGGAAACAAACCCATTATTACATTACCATTATTACATTAATGGTGAATGTGCATTCGTAGCAATACTTTTGTGGGCTGTAAGTACCACCTATAATGTCTTGTTAGTGGTGTTGCAACAGTTTTGTTCTTAAACACTCAGTGAGGGAGTGATCAAGTTTACCAAGCCCTTCATCTACGCTTGTACTCATCACAGGTGAGTTCTGAAAATGGGATGCCTTCATGCTCGGGAGCATGGGGGGCACCTTGTGAAAACCACTCATGTCTGAGCTAGAGGGAAAAAGAGTTCCGAAAAGAAGCGAGAGGTTAAAATTTGCCTTATTGCTTTGCCACCACAGGGAAATCACCTGTCTCTGAGCACAGGGTTACATGCCGGGTGGTCTTGGTCTTTTCTAGCTGATTCTTGGCTCCAGTCTCTTTTGCATCTTTAAAAATAAGAGTTAATTTTACTCTAATTACGTGTTTAGCATTGATTTAAAAAATGACCAATAGGCAGAGAAGTTTCCATCATAATAAAAGTAAGACACCCTGTAAGAACAAAATTGGTTAAATATTGTGTATTATAAATATTTAAATGTTGTCCATTGTTTACTAACTAAGATACCATATGGGCTTTGGACTCATCTGAGAAAGCTCAGAAGTGTGTGGTAACAAACAGCAACCCTGTCTGGGCAGTTTGTTTCTTATTTACGAATGATCCAGGCAGCTCTGCAGGGCTGTGGCCTCCACAAGTTGGCCCAGTGGTCCAAGGCCAAGTGTCCACTGTTCAAACCAAGCCAACATACTGGTTAATACACTTTAAAATATATTAATTTATGATGGGTTTTGCAGTTCTTTACTAGGCAGTCTAAATTAATGCATTCTTATAGCCAGAAATATAAAATGATCACCATGTATACAAACATATATACGTCTACCTTGAAAAGTTCCCAATTTTCAAGATGATGCACTGAATACACAATTAAATAACCCCACCTCACTAACATAACAGAATCAATGTGAAACATTAATTAAAATAACAGCAGCTATGAAAATAGTCCATTAATATCTAGCTGTAATAACAAAATGGAACAGCCTTTAGTAAATGAGGAACTATGAGAAATTGCCAAGATGGTACCAGAGCGAAAAGATGCAACTCAGGACCTACAGAAAGACTTTTCCTGTGGAAAGACAATTATTAGAAAAATTAGCACCTTATAAAATCTACTGAGTGAGATTTTCCCGTTTAGAGAAAAGCATTAGCTTAAGCCACTGAGGTTTGGAGTGATTGATTATAGCACATTGTTGCAATAAAAGCTTAACTAGTAAAAAAGTAAAAACCAAGTGCTTGGGGGCAAAAAAACACTTAGAAATGCATCAGTTGAATAGATGCTGTGAATTATAAAATAATTACTCACTTCAGTACAATTCCACACTCATTGAGTACCAACATACCATGTAAAACAGGATTCAAAAATGAAGTACTGTATAAATAGTATTAAATAGGTCCTGCAGAAAGATCAATTTCTTGGAAAATTCAGCCATCTTTTAAAAATTCCTTTGGAGAGTGCATTCATGCCCATTCATGTACAGATAATGATTTTGGGGGGTATACTGATTTCTAAAAAGCTTAAGCAGTTAGGTTTCACTATTAAGAATCTAAGTCATCATCATTTCATTCTTCTAATTGTCCAGCTTTTCAGCATTTGCATAAACTGAAGTGTTGAAAACAGTTGATCTGAAAATATTATTGAAAATAGACCATGTGAGAAGAAGCAAACAGCTTCAAAATATAAAACAGAAAACTAAGTGCCCACGTGTGCCTTCCGTTGAGGAGGTGAGAGCTGAAGGTGGGGGAGGAGTTAAATGAAGTACGATGGCGTCTCCCGTTCAGGGTGGATCTTTAAACCTAGTTTCATGTTTGTTCCTTTTTTTCAAAGACAACTTGAATGAAGTATGATTGATACACAGTAAAGTGCACAAAGTTAATGTGTACACTTTGACTTGTTTTGACACATGAACATACTCATGAAGCCATCGCCACGGTGAAGACAGTGAACTTCATCATCTCCACTGCTTCCTCCTGCCCACGCGTATTCCCTTGGCAATCCCTGTTCACTCGTGAAAAAATCAGACTTTCAGGTCGATTGTCAGGCCTGTCCCTTAGTAGGCTCCCAATAAATTTGGCTGAAAAAAACCTAATTCTGGGGAATACTGTGCTTTCTTACTTGTATCTTCATCAGTAATATCTACCCAAGTGTGTTTCAGGCATGCAAGTAGTTACTGTTATAATAGTATTATTATTATCTCTTTTATATAAAAAGGGAAACAAGGGATTAGAGGTATTATGGACAGTATCTGAACTATGTTATTCTGAAATTAAAATCCAGGACCTCATAAAAGTTTGAAGCTGCTTATGAAATACCTGTTGAACGAATGGCTAAAGGGTGGGAAAAAGTTTGTGAGCCCTACTCCCCAACCCTACACAGTTGTAAACCTTTTAACACCAGGAATCATGGTTTTCATATAAATTTTACTGCTAAATAATCATTATAAAAATAGAAATAAAAAAGTAATGTTTGTATCCCTAGAATCTAGTCCATTATTTTTATATAGTCAGTGCTCTGTAAGTCTTACCTGAAACTAAAGCAATTCCTATGAAAAAAGTGAAGCATTTAGATTGTTAAAATACTTTTCAGTTCAGTTTCCTGTGCTTCCTCAACCAGTTGAATCACTCAGAAATGTCTATTTCCTTTTATTTTTATTGAATTTATTGGGATGACATCGGGTAATAAAACCACACAGGTCTCAGGTGTACTATACCATAACACATCATCTGCACATTGCTCCGTGGGCTCACCATCCCTAGTCAAGTCTCTTTTTGCCACCATTATCCACCTCTGTGCCCTCTCCCACCTCCCCCCCCTCACCCCTTTCTCTCGGGCAATCACCACTCTGTTGTCTGTGTGTGTGAATCTTTTTTGCTTAATTCTTTCGTCTTCTTCACCCAACATCCTCCCAACATCCTCTTCCCTCTGACAACTGTCAGTCTATGTTATAAATCTATTTCTACTTGTTACTTTACTTTGTTCATTAGGTTCCATATAGAAGTGAAATCATATGGTATTTGTCTATCTCTAACTGAATTATTTCACTTATCACAATACTCTCCAGGTCCATCCTCATGGTCACATAAGGTAAGATTTCCTTCTTTTTCATGACTGAGTAGTATTCCATTGTGTAAATGTACACACCTATTTATCCACTCATCTGCTGATGAACACTTGGGCTGCATTTGAATCTTGACTGTTGTAAATAACTGCAATGAATATAGGGGTGCATGTATTCTTTTGAATTAATGTTCTGGGTTTCTTTGGATATATTCCCAGAAGTAGAACCACTGGGTCATAAGCCAGTTTCATTTCTAATTTTTGAAAGAAACTCCATACTGTTCTCTGCAGTGGCTGCACCAGTCTGCATTCTCACCAACAGTGCACAAGGGTTCCATTTTTCCACATCCTTGCTAACTTGTTATTTGTTGATTTATTGATGATAGCTTATTTATTGATGACAGGTGTGAGTTGAATCTCATTTTGGTTTTAATTTGCATTTCCCTGATGATTAATGATGTTTAGTATCTTTTCATATGTTTACTAGCCATCCCTATGTCCTGTTTGGAGAAGTGTCTGTTCAGGCCCTTTGTCCATTTCTTAAATTGGATTGTTTGTTCGTTTGTTTTTTTGGTGTTGAGTTGTATAAGTTCTTTATAAATTTTGGCAATTAACCCCTTATCAGATGTATCAGCAAATATGTTCTCCCATTCAGTGGGTTGTCTTCATTTTGCTGATCATTTCCTTTCTTAAACTTTGGGTGGGAGAGGAGGTACTGTGCATAGAGATGTTCCCTCAATCCTTATATTTCAGCTTCCTATGCACTCAACACTTTTTGTAGGACCTCGTGTCTCCAGAGAATCGGCCACTCTCCTCTGTGTCCCTGTGCAAGGACTCTCCTCCGCTCTGAGGAGACAGTGAGCACACTTCCTCCCTCCCAACTTCAGAATATCTATTGCACCTTTCTCTTGCTATTGTCCTTATGGGTTAATGCCTTTCTAATTCCTTCAAGATATGCATTGGAACAGACCCACAAACAGGAAAGGGATTTGAATGCCTAATACCAAGAAGATGACTCATATTCACCACATTTTACAGGTGGAGAAATGCAAGAAAATGAGCTCTTATTAATTGTGGTATTTTCATTCTGATCATGTGTTCTTTTATGAGTTTTTTTAAAACATTAAAAAACTTACTTACAAAAATTTCCATTTGAGGTGACAGTTTAATTTCATTTCACATTCTGAGAAACTGAGGCAAAATGAAGTGAGAAGTTGGAGGATAAGACCTCATCACAGAGTAGGTGTTGTATGTACAATTAGGTGAACAAGTCTACTCTGATGCCTAGAGTCAGTCTTCACGTGTTACCCATTGAAAGTGACTTGCTGGTATAAATTCACTTAAGCCCATATATTTCTGGAAGTAACATCTTTAAAAGTAGTTACTAAAACCAGCATGACTTGGAAGCCCAGTTCCGTGACTTTGAGTCATGCTGTGGGGTTTCCTCAAACTGGGGAGGGGTTGATTTTTATTTGTGATTACAGGAACTTCATATGAACTGAAAACCAGCAGTGGGTGGAGGCACACCCCTGCAGAACTACCTGACCAAGCCACCCCAGGAGAAGGGAGAGTTAGGAAACCTCTGATCTCATCAGTGTGAGTTTCAAGTAGGGAGACGAGATGGCAATTTTGAAGAGTATTTTGAAGGATGAGAAGCAATGAAGTTTGTGGCTCATGTCACAAAGGCCAGGAGAGAAGATACCCAATCTGTGTGCTGTTTAAAGCTTTAGAATGCTCATTTTCCCTTAGAGCACTTTATAATTTTCCTTCATGTTTCTGCTTTCCCTGCTGTGAGCCTAGCGCGCTATCAGGCACATGCCACTCAACAAATGCTTGTTGTATAAACAAATGAGTGTGTGCAAACTTCTTAAATCTGTCTTTAGTCTATACCCCAAATTCCCATTTTCATTGCTTATAGGTTATCATGCAAAAAAGATATGCAAATACGTTAATAAATTGTAATGTTTTCATTATTGAACAAATACCTTTTGTTTTTCTATGTATATTTTAAAACTACTTTAATATTAGTTTTATTTTTTAAGGTAACACATGTTGTAGTTTTTATAAGGGTGTTAAAGTTCTAATAAAGTAGTGCAGATTTCCTCCTAAGTCCTGATCCCCACAGAAAAACATTAGACTTTTTTAGTGCTTTTCTACGGTACTTATTTACATATTTATAAATGGCTTCCTTATCCTGCTATTTCTTTATCTAGCAATATTAAAAATTATCTATTGATTCTATGTTACAATGGTTGAGGCTTTAGTTGTGTTACACACTCACACTTGTATATTCAGACTGTCTTTTCTTCTCCTTTAAAGGTTTTTTTAATTGATTGAGGTAGAGAAAAAAAAACATCAATTTTTGTTGTTCTACTTATTTGTGCATTCATTGTTTGATTCTTGTATGTGCCTGAACCAGGGATCAAATCAAATGGGAATGACACTCTCACCAACCGAGCTACTGGGGCAGGGCCTGTCTTTCCTTATCCCCACCCTCTACATATTGTTATATCATAATTTATAGTTATTCTCCTGTCAGTGTTCCCATTATTCTGATTATGTCCACTTCTTAGCAATGTGGCATGTTATCATTATGTTTCTTTTTTCTCATGGCCTTTCGTTTTTCCTGGAGTTAGTACAATAACTCCCTCCCCCTGACCATGGGTTTAGTACCCTCTGCACCTACCAAGAATTATTCACAAATGCCCCCGCCCAAATGACATTTCAAGTCATACCAGTTGGAATAGTCTAACTGCCATAACAAATAACCCAGAAAATCTCCGTGAGAGTATGTGGTGGTGGTTTGTTTCTTCCTCGTGTCACGGTCTAACGTGTGGCCACTGGGGTTTGTGTGCCCACAGTCAGAGTCACGGGCTTCTTTCCTCTTGGACTTGAATGTCTTCTAGGGCCACAGGGCTCCTCACTGAGTCTTTGTGTCTGGATTTCAATAAGAACAGAGGAAAAGCATGGAGGATCTCATAGGTCGTTTTATGGGAATGGCCTGGAGGGGGCCACCGCTGTGACGCACACACTACTACCCAGCACTCACTTACACGCCTTCCTACCTACAAGGGCTAAGAAATGAAACTTAACGGGGTACCTGGGAAAAGGGGAACATGGAACTGGACGGGCACTTCCGGTCTCCGCCGCACATGCATTCATCGGTTGGTCAAATGGACACGTACGTGAAATAATTACTTTCTTTCCTGTTCGTTTCCTGGAGGCTTTCTTACTGTGATTCGTCCTTCTGCTTCTCGCTAGGACTGCTTCCCAGTTGTTGCTCAGGAGAATCCACTTGATTGCCTTCTCTGTTGGTTCTGCACATCCTGAGTTCCCTCTTTTCCTCTTTCTTGATTTGTAAGTTTGTTTGGGGGAACCTTCCTTAAAAAATGGTATGGGAAGTATATGTTTGAATCCTTGTGTGTCTGAACATATCTTTTTTTTAATTATTTTTAGAGAGAGGGGAGGGAAGGAGAAAGAGTGGGAGAGAAACATCAATGTGTAGTTACCTCTCATGTGTCCCCCACTGGGGACCTGGCCTGCAACCCAGGCATGAGCCCTGACTGGGAATCGAACAGGCGACACTGCTTCACAGGCCCGTGCTCAATCCACTGAGCTATACCAGCCAGGGCTGAACATATCTTTTATCACACTTGGCTAACGTTTGGTCTGGGTATACAACTCTAAGTTCAAAGTAATTTTATTTTTAAAATGTGAACATGTTTAAAGAATCTTCTCAATCCATTATTGCTCTTGAGAAATCTAACACAATTTTCATTCTTTTCCTTTACATGTGATCTGCTCTGTGTTTCTGGAAGATGTTTTAGATTGTTCTCTTTATTTCTGGGCTTCTAGTATTTCAGAATGATGTATACTGGTGTGTTTAATTAATTAATTAATTGAAAAATGATATTCTTTTGGCCTTTAGGGAAAGTTTTGATCCCAAAGACTCAAAGATCCTTCACTTCTGGAGTGGATTTTGTGTTATTTATTTAATTATTTTTTTCATCCATTTCTGGATAAAAGTTGAAAATTTCTTTTTTGGAATTCTCTGGGATTTCCATCAGTTAGAAAAATTTTCCTTTTTCTCCAAATTTTTATGTCTGTATCTTTTTGTTCTATTTTCCTGGAGATGTTTTCAACTTAATCTTATAACCCATCTGCCAATTATTGAATATTTAAAATGGTGAGAATATTTTCAATTTCAAGAGAGTTTTCTTCTGTCATATATAAATTTCTTTTTAACTCATTTTCTGTAGAAGCAGAGTGAAAATGCATGTGTTCCATTCATCTTGTTAAACTGCAAATTAACCTAGTTTATTTTTTCCAGAAAATAAACCTCTGGTCTCCTGGAGGCTGGGTTGAGCAGATGGATGAAGTTATGGTTGGTTGATTGCAAGGTTGTGGGGAAGGACACTTTGGGTCCAGGCGTTCTGTACGCAGACATCTAACCAAACCCCTGTGTCCACCCCACCAGCTGGCCTACTTCAGTGGTGCCTCTCAGCGTTAACCAGGGAGAATCGCCGTGCGTCTTATCCATAACCCTTCCTACAGGTGTGTGGAGGGTTAACTCAAGCCTCCATCTGACTTAGGTTTCTCTCACCATCTATTGTGCTTTATTTTGTCACTTTACTTCTCCTCTCCCTTTTATTTGCCGTTAGGATTCATTGACATTTAAAATACTCATTTATTCTCGTGTCAGAGGAGTTTAGGGAAGGGGAGCTGAGACACGTGATCAATTTGCCATTTTCCACTGGAAACCTCCCATCTACACGCATATCTGTTGACCTCAGTGCTCTATGTACTGAATGGTAAACCTATTGACAAAAATTGTATATCCTCAACTTGTGCTACATGAACTCCAGGCACAGGAAGGCATTTGTTTTTTATTATGTCACATGATGCCATCACCGAGTTTCCATGGGGCTCTTCCTCTCTGTCTCTGTTCCAAGGGGCCTCCACGAAGTGGCCCCAAATCATTGCCTCGTGCCCTCCCACTGCCCTCTCCTCCTCCGCACCCCTCTTCCCGGAGGAAGGACGGGCTCCCTGCCCTGCAGTAGCTCTGCAGCATCGCTGTGTGACACCAGGGCCTCTGAGCCTCAGAACTTGAAAAGCAGGACTTACGTGACAAGTGACTGCAGGAGGGTTGTTCCTGCAAGAGTTGACCTTGTGAGCCCTGGCTGGTGTAGCTCAGTGGATTGAGTGTGGCCTGAAAATCAAAGCGACCACCACGAGCCTGGCCAGTCAGGACCCAGTAGACCTGAGCTCTCGGTTTATGGACCTTCCTGATTCCGGGTACTTTTTGTTGGGACGTCTCAGCCTCAGTTTCTTTATCCTTAAAATGGGGACAATAAACATAGTAGGTGCCTTGCCTGTTTCAAAGTGATGTTGTGCAAGTCAAATGAAATGATATATGGGTAAGGGTGTTAGAAACTGCACTGCATACAGGAATACTAGCTATTTGGATTAATGTGAGTAAACACATGACCTAGGTGAAGAATACAGATTATTATTGCGTAGCACAGAGAGTTATTTTAAATTAATGTCTTATGTGAGGCAGAAAAAGCTTAAGTTTGTTATGTGCAGTCTTTTATCTCTTCCCGGGCCGGTAGACAACACTTGTTATATGCTTAGATATTGCTGATGGATGCAGAATAGACTTATCACAAATATAGACACCAGCACATTTATTTTGAAAACCTACAACCTGAGCATCCTGTACTTTATCCTGGTAGATCAGAATAATTTCTATGCAGTGGACCTGGCTTTGGGAGAATGAAGTAGATAAGTGTTACCAAAGTGATAAATTTATCCAATGCATAGAATCACTATGCACTTCACTGATATAAACTCATTTACCCACAATAACCCCAGGAAGGGGTTTACTATCCCCATTTTCAAGATCAGAACATTGAGGCACAGAATATAGAACTTCTTCCATGTTTCCCTAATAGAGTAGACAGATTCCTGTGGGATTGAGGGTTTTCTTCAACACCCCCTTCTCCACTCTCTTGCTACTCTTCCTGTTTCCTTTTGGTTTGGGGGTCTTCTCCTACCCCCTTCCCCCAACACTTTTCTCAGAGACACTTCCCAGCTAATTCTCCAAGGCGCCCTGTCAAACAATGAAAATTTAAGCAGTCATTTCTCACGGTTTACCAAAATGAGTGCAAGCAACAGGTTTGGAACTTAGATTTCATACAGAGGACTGAACCAGCTGCTACCATGTGTAGACAACCTTGGATTCTTAGAGAGCTCAGTCTGTCTGAAACACGACCTCAAGAGAGCAAGCCAGGAGGATCTCTCTTGTAGACGAATCCCAAGTGTCTAGAACAGGGTCTGACGCATAGTAGGCTCTTAATATTTGTTCAGGAAAGCATGTCCTCCTCATTTATGTTGGTCTAATAGGACCTCTATTTACTAACTTACTGGTCTCTGAAGTGACTAGGAAGCAAAGTTAGCACGGTGCATACTGATTAATGCATTCATATTTACAGATGCTAAGTTTTAAAACGAATTTGGAACTGCCCTTCCATGTCCCCAGGCCTTTCTCTGTTCTTCACCAGCAATTCCTCCCTCTCTGTAGTTAATGAGACATCCCTGGCGGGTGGGGCGGCGGGGGGGGGGGAGGGGGCAGTGTGGAATGCAAAACGTCGGAAGCAGTTCTCAGAGTGCTCCGGGCTCTTTCAATAAAATATATCAAAGAAAACTCGGAGAAATAAAGGACTAAAAATGAGCTGCTGCCAGGGTTTGAAGCCCGGCAGAGGAGAATTTAACCAGGAGCCCAGAGCCTCTGAGTCACCACCGGGAGAGGGCCCGAGGTGAGCTCCGCACAGCCACATCCGTGTTGGGGCTGGAGACACGCCTTCTTCTCACACACTCGCTCCAGATCCAGGCGCGTGTGCGCACTCAGGGGTGGTGCTCCAGTCCTGCCATTCGCCGTCCCGACAGGCAGGGGCCAGGGAGCGAGCCAGAGCCACAGGTTGGAAAAATAAGGAGCTGTCCCCGTGATGGTCGCCCTGTAGAGCAGATCCCGTGTCCCTGCTGGCGTGGAAGCTCAGGAGTTGCAGGGCTTGGGGACCGGGAAGGCAGCCTCTGAAACCTGACACCCAGCCCTCGCAAAGGAAACTTCGCTGGCTGGTGAGTTGGGGAAGCCGGGTTGTTATTGCTGGACCATGTTCCCACCCACTTAGGGTATTCTCGGCGGCCGGCCTTGGAAAAGGAAGTGAGACGTGGACGAGCAGCCGCAGGCCGGCAGACGCGCGGGGAGCCCGGCTGTGCGTGTGAGCTTCTAAGAGCCGCAGCTCCAGCCCAAATCCTGGTCGGAGGACCGACGTGTGCGCGCGCGGGTGGCCTCAGAGGGCTAGCTGGCTGCCTTTTAGTATTTGCATTTCAAACAGCTGGTTGGGATAACCCCCCCCCCCCGCCAAAAAAAAGCAACAAAACAAAAAAAAAACCCGGGCATTGGGAAAGCAGTTTCCTTACATTGGGATCTCGAACAACAACCAAAGAATAATAATGATGATGATCATCATGATAACAGGATGTTTAGAGTTTCATTTAAGGAGAAGTAATTTAGTGAGGCACGCCAGGCAGGTGATAGGACATTCCTTTGCACCTACTCAGGTGAAAGAGCCGCAGGAAATCAAAAGTAATTTGTGTCTTCCAATGTTTTGCTCAGTTTCTCTCCCCCGAATTCCGATCCAAGTGTTGCGGCTACTAGGGGGTGAGCGAGTGGGTTCGTTTCAGTGGTAACCAGGTATTGGCTTCCCAGAGTTTCCCAGCCAGCACAGCATTAACTGAAAACTACTGAAGCAGGTGGAATGTGTAGTTAGCTACAGCTAGAGACTGCTGCCTTCCTAGGAAAAACGTATGTTTGGCTATAGTCACACACCAACAACATGCTTATGACTAAATTTTAATTTCAAGATATAAATTTAAGGGTGTAAGATTTCAGTTGTTTAAATGGTTAAATTAAGCCCAAATTAATAGCATGTCATTTCAGGATTAGCAACAAAATTATTATTTAACATAGTAATAACTATGAATTTTGACTTAGATATGTTTAAAAATGTGTGCTGGTTTTACTATTTAGTTACATTGATGTATATGTATATATATGTATATACACATATGTGTATATGTATATGTATATACATATATATGTATATATGTATATATTCAAATGTATACAATATATATTCATATATACATTCATATACATATGGTTGCCTATTTCTAAATTTGAAAAGTTAACAAAAAGGTAGACTTCAGCACTATAGCCTCAGGTATTAAGCTTATTGACTTTTCAAGTTCCTATCAAGTCCAAATTGTAATATGACATGAGAGCCATTTCCCATAAATATTTTTCCTAATTTCATAGCCTAATCCTTTATCCAGATGGGATCAGTCCTTCTTAAAGGCAGGAGGGGAGTTTTATGGAGGACCAAAAAAGGGTATTCATGACAGATAGTTTGCTACTAATCAGGCTTTTCTGCTTAAGAACTAACTATGGCCTCCCATAAAATGTTACCATCATCGCTTTCAAAATGAAAATGAAACATTGCAGATGAAACTGGATGGGCCTGTTCTCACAGTTGCCAAGAAGGTGTAGAGAGAATCTGTCAGATGCACGCCAACCACAGCTCTCTCTCGTAGGCCACTCCTGGCATCAAATTGTGCATTTGACCTGCCGGGGAAGGTTCCCCTAGGGTAATTGATCATCTCAGCTCCTCAGCTCCCCGCTTACACTAAAGGTATCTGCCTGTGTCTGACTTGCTTTTCAGGTATTTCAGTACTGTTCTGGAAGAGTGGAACTCATCCAAAGCCCCAGGAGTTTCAGAACAGAAACCTGCTCTTTTCCCACCTCTGGGAAATTTTGGACTAGTTATTTTATTTAATTTTTTATTTTCAGATCAGCAGAGCACGAAACATAGAGCAACTATTCACGTAAAACTCAGCTCACAGTGAACCCAGTACCTTGAGTTGATTCATCAAGGCGGGTGAACCAATAGTTCATCTCTTGAGCAAGTGATTGTAATGTTGAGATGCAGGAAAACAATTACAGTAAAAACAGGACAAGCAAGTTGTTTCCCATGATGGATATGTCACTTTCTAAAGATGGCAGCTAAAAGGAAATGGTTTTTTACGCATTATTAGGTGTATACAGAGATGAAGTTTATTATATAGTTGTAGGAAGTAGAAATATCACTAAGGGTAATAAAATCTTGTTGTGAAACTCATAAATGGAATAAAGGGTATTAATTTGTTTTATGCACTTTGCAATCACTATTCATGTTCCCTAAATATTAAGCTTTTCTCCTAAGCCCTCCTTACATGAAGAAAACTTGTCCAGCGTGCTCATCATGAGAATGAAACTCTGTGTAGCACACAGCTAAAAAGTGTCCCCAATTAAACACCTCAATCGATCAACAGATGAGTAACTATGCAAGCTTCAGTGTGATCAGAAATATTCAAGGTGTAATCAGGAGCGTGACCTGGAACGGGGAGGAAGGGTGCGTGGGATTCAGTGGTCAGGGAGAGCACCCGAGAGTCCGTCTGTTTAACAGCCCCACGGCCTTGCTGAAGAGAAAGTATTATAAGGTGGCCAGTAGACAAGAGACCAGTCAGGAGGCTATTGCAGTAGACCAGAGACGACAGTGACGTAAAAACAAGTGGAAACAGTGTGCTCCCAGAGAGAAGAGGAGAGTCAGGCAGCGTCTGAAGGCAGAGCTAATAGCGCTTGCTGGGTAATTGGATAAGGGGTGGGAATGAAGGAAAGAAAGAGCCAAAATGATCATCAGGTTTTTTACTGAAGATACTGGGTAGGCGGTAAAGCCATTTCCTAGGACCGATAAAGCTAGCAGAAAAGCCGCTTTGAAAGGAAAATGAAGAATTCATTTCCAGCCCTTTGGGGTATTTTTAGGTATCCGAGTGGAAAGGTCAAATTGGGCTTTTGGTTGTAAGAATCTGGAGTACTTGGAAGAAGTCACAGGCAAATAGAGACAGTTGGGACTGAAGTGTCCATGGATGCTATTCAGAGCCATGGCCTTGAGGGCATCACCTAGAGAGGTAGTAGGAGAGAGAGGGGAAAGAAGTAGAGTCCCAAGGGCCAAGCTCTGGTTTCTCTAACATTGAGAGATCGTGCATGGAAGGAGCCAGTAAAAGTCAGCACAGTGGGAGGTAAACCAGGAGAAAGTGCTGTCATGGAATCCAAACCAGGAAACCTTTCCAAAAAAAGTGGGGGGGCGGGGGGAGGGCAGTGGTGTCGGATGTTGCTAGGATGACGAGTGAGATGAGGACTGGAAGGGATATTGCAGGTGGCAATTTGGAGTCACTGGCAGCTTTGATAGGAGATGGAGTTCAAGTAAACTGATTAAAGCTGATTTGGGGATAACGTTTCACGTTATCCCAGGAGAGATACCACTAGAGAAATTCGTGATACTACATGGGGACTTTAATAAAATCAATTTTCAAAATGGTTTGTAGAGTGAATGAACAAAGGAATGCATAATTAGAAACACTTACAAAGGGTTAGATGAGCTGAAAGTATAGGGTGAGGAAGACTAAAACCCAGAGTTGGCTGAAACTTGGAAAAATGCTAAGGAGAGCCAAAAATTCTTCTAGTGTCCTTTAGAGCAAAGCAGTGCACAAGGAAGTTAGCGGATGTGAGAGAATGTTGTTACTCAGTGTCCATTCTCCTTCTTCCTCTTTCTTCCTAATGAAAAGAAATAGTGTTCGAAACCAGGAAGGCTAAGACAACACTGAAAGTTAAAACTAAGAAAAGAAGAGAAGTTATTTTGACTGGGAGCAACTTCTTTCTTTAAATGGAAACCAGGAGTGGTGGGGGCAGTGAAGAGGGCCCCCTTTGAGGAGACGTGCCTGACCTGAGACCTGAGGGACATCTGGGACCAGTCAGGTGCACAGCTGGGAGAGAACCGTCCCCGAGGAGCAAAAGCACCTGCCAAGTGCCTGACCTGGGAAAAAGCTTGGTGCACTCAGAGAGCTGGCAGAAGAGTTCAGAGAGGGGAATGGGGGCCGGAGAGACCACGTGGGAAGCCATTGCAGGGACTGAGTGAGACCACAGCTGACCAAGCGCAGTGTCCCGGGCTGTGGCTGTTGTAGGGATGGGGCTGGTGCTGGGAAGTTGCTCAAAATGCCCTTCAAGCTGTCTTTCTAAACTGTGATCCTACAAATACAGATACACAATCTGATGTTTGATGGGTATTCTGGGTCACAAATTAAGAGATAGTAGTAAATGTGTAGTTAATACAGTTGTAAAAAAATAACAGATCAAAGTAAATTCAGTTGTAGCTTGCCACATAAACCAAATGTCTAATGTACAGAAATTCAGGAGGAAACTACTTTTCTTAGTAGGTGAAACTGTAGTCGGGAATATTAAGACTCACCCATATAATTTTGGGAATAATATCAAAGAAGGAAGATTAGATGTCATAAATTAGTGAGTTTTACCTCAAAACATTAAGAAGTCCATTGCTAGTATAATACTGTTAGTGCTGGGTAATACAGCTGTGAGCTTGGCATTTCGTCTCCATAAAGCTCGATTCTCTCCTGTGTGCAAGAAAAAAATGCTGATTATCTCGATATCCCTGTTGTCTAGCTTTAGACTTGGGTAATGTACAATTCTTCTTACATGTTAAGTTTTTTCTTCTTTTTCTTTGTATCTTTCCTCTCTTCCTTCCCTTTATGTACCAATTTACCCATTTAGGTCGGTAAGTAGATAGATATATAGATAGAGAGATATCTATGAATATTGATGTGGGTGTGCATATATACACATATATATGCACACTCACAAAGGAAAAAGAGAGATATACAAATACTATATAGACAGTAAAAGAGGAAAATTTTTATTGTAAAAGGCTTAGGGAAAAAGTATGTGATTTTAGTCTTCCTCCTGTAGCACACACATTTATTTTTATTGTCATCTTGGGGTCAACCCAGTATGCTTTCTTGTTGCCTCTCTCTTTAACTTGCTCAGAAAAATGAAACTGTGTCCTCAATCTGGCCTGAGAGAGTCACCAGAACAAAACTAATTAGAAAAACCAAAATTTGTTTTGTATTCGATTTGTCCAATCTAACTTAGGCAAGGAGCTTACAGCCTGAGCTTTGTTAAAAAAGTTGTTCAGTTCTTGAGGTCTATTATTCAAAATATGCTTTTTTCATAAACAAATGTACTGTTGATAAATGTTTTTTGACATGTCAAAATATTTAAAATATAGGGCAAGATTAGATTTTCTAGGAGGAAAAGAAAAACTAGGAATCTCTTAGTACTTAAGAAAAATGAAGACCTTTTCCAAGATCAAGAGCTTCTGAATATTGACTCGGGTGTCTGCTTGGACTGACTTGAGCCTCTGAACGTTTTCTCCCGAGTGCTGGGGAGAGCAGGAGCACTTGCTCATTGCTTAATTTCTTGGTGAACCTGTTTGCTAATTTCTGATTTCCTTGAGTACAATAAAGCTAGTTACCACAACCGACTATGTACAACCTGTTATTCCTAGCCTCTGTTCCCATCCTGCCCCAATCCCATCTTTGACTTTAATCTTTCTAAGGTCAGCAATACCTGGTATCAAGTGCTCCCTTTCGGGGTTCGGAGAAAGAGCTTCTATCAGAAACAATGCAGAAAACAAGACTGTAACAATACCTTAGAAAAGTTGTTTGAATGAAAGTACTCTAATATCTATAACTAAGGGTTAATCCATAATGAAACAGGCATAAATAAATGGCACATCATACGAGAAAGACCACTTCTTTCATCTTCAGCTGGAAACAGGTGCTGGTTGGTGAAGACCTCGTAGTAGTGATCTAATGAAATGACCAACCTGGATTTTGCTTTTCGCTCTGACTGCACTAGATTGTCATCAGGTGCTAGTGGTTTCCAAATGGACCTACAAGATCTCCCCGTATCTCCCTTGTTAGGTTCTAATCATTCACTTACCTCCCAGGAAAAGCAAGCAAACAAAGTAGAATGCATAACTCAGTAGTACTGCTCCTGGACACCTCCTTCATCGAGGTGTGCTCTGAGCTCCCCAGCAATTTCCATACTTGATGGGAATTCATTCTGTCTGAGATTACAAAGGGTATCCCTGGATAAAGGGGAGGGTCTGATGAAACATGAAGACTAAGGACCCCTGTCTGGCTTTTTTTTTCCTCTAATAGCAGAAGTGAACACCAACCTGTGGGCTTGGTATCTTCTGCAGACTCGGAGAAAGCCTGGTATGCACATGTTCTGTGTCCAGCTGTAAGGGTGTCTTTGAGTTCTAAGTTGTGGTTTTTCTCTGCAACACAACTATAGGATAATGACTAAGTTGCCATGAAGAAGAATTTTCCGTGAATTATAGTGTTCTTCTTCCTGGTGCCCCACAGTTTTTGTAATCAAGTGTGGTTTTCATGGTTCTGGCCGCCCATGGTTTTTCTGAAAGTACAATTTGAATTTTAAAGTAGCCTTCTGATAGGATCCAGACATGCGATTCCTGTCCTTTAGTTCATGGAAGGTGTTGGCTTAAGGTGAAGGTAAAGTAGCGCCTCAATGGAAGGTGTTATTTGTCTCGAGTAGTAATGGTGATTCTTAAAATCACTACAGTAAATATTTGCAAACCTACAAGCGTAAGCATCCAACTAACTCAAAAGAGAAAAGGGATGATACAAAATCATAAATGTCAACTCTACATTTGAAGAAAGATGAAGTGTTTGCATCATTGTATTTTATAACCAGAACTAGCATGTTTTATTTGTCTTTTCAGGAACCACGTTTTCTAAAATGGTGTAGAACTTGGAATAGGAGGGTTAAAGAAATAGTTCAAAACTGTCTTTCCTACCATTGGCATGTAATTCTGCATGGTCTCTTGATCCAAAAGATAAAAATATGAGATCCAAGAATTAACAATATCCTTTGGAGAGCACAGATTCTACCTGGATAGCATCGGATTTAGAGGAAATGTCGAGTTAGTTATGTGGAAGTTGACGGTGTTATTTAATTACAATAAAAGATTTTGCTCAGCATATTAAAACTCATAATAGCAATGCAGTCTCTGGTATAATTTTATATAGCTGAATTTTTACTAAGAATTCTTAAAGTACCTTTTACGTATCAGCATCATAGTTGGTACTTGGATTATATCAATGAATAAGACATAGTTCCCGATCTCAGAGGACTTAATGTCTGGGGTGGTAGAGGGAATACACGAGCAGGTGATTTTAGTGAAAACTGGTAAAATGGGTGGTTTGAGTGTAGTATTGTGAAAAAAAAGAGGAGGATAAATTTAAGGGGGTTACTACTGTGGAGACATCAGTTAGAAGTGGATAATAAAAAAGCTCTGAAATTAGGTCAAGTGATTGTAACGTTAGAGAAGAAAAGTCATATTAGAGAAATTGATGAGTGACATTGACGAGCTATTAGGAGAAAGGAGAAGTGTTTATAAAGTCTCAATTGTTAGTTTAGGAGGCAATAGATGGGTGAATAGTGGTCCCCCAAATTGAAACGAGGTATAAAAATGCTGAAGCGTGTTGAGTGGGGAAGACATATGGCATTTGGGGTCCCCATGGTCCTTCAGTTGGATTTGTGCAGAAAAACGGCTTCAGGCATCTTGACCTCCTAAGAGAGGTCAGGCTGGTGACAGTGACGGGGAGTGCTGGAGTGTGGGTAATCACTGAAATTCCTGAGAACTAGAGTCATCTCTGGGGAACCCTGGGAAGAGAGAGGAAGACAGCCGTGACATGGGCCTCACTATTTTTTCTTTTCTGTACATGCGGATCTGCTTTGGCTAGTAATGAATGACATTTCAGTTCTGGAAGGACTTAGGGGAAATGTGTGGTTATATCTAATTATTCATAGTCATCATTATTATTGTTAAACTGAGAGGATATATTAAATATGTCTGTAGCTCTTAGTTTTTGAGTATGACATCATTTACCCCTTTTTTGTGGGACATTTTAAGTAACATTTGCTTTCCCCGCAACCCCTTCCACCCGTATTCTCTCCCAGCTGAACTATGAAAAATGAGAAGTCCTATCTCAGCTAGGCGTGAGTTCTAATACTGGAGAACGGAAAACCTAATAGATGCCTAAAGTGATTGAATCTATTGATTTGGGCTCATTAATATCATGGCTTAATAACTGACACGCAGTCCACAGTAACTTAAGAACAGACTGACTCCCATTCTCTTCATTTTACTCAGCGGCTCTGTTCGAGCTCTGCTATGCCTGAATTTATGACACTCTCAACCTCAAGAGCTACTTACTAAAACGAAACAAAATGCATTGCAGTGTTCTAGAAGACTTGAAGAATGACTCCTTTGTAACAATTGTTTTTGCAATTTCCTATACGATGTTAAATATTGTTAAAAGATTGGCTTCTAAGTCTATGCCAAATGCCTAAGTTTATGGAAAGTTATTCTCTCTTCTCTCCTCGTCCTACCCCTTTGTCCCCATGATAGTAAGCCCTTCAGTTCACTGTGTGCAATACTCGATTGCCTTGGGGAACATTCCTTATACAACCACCTACTGCCTCTCAGTCCCCACCTCAGGTCATTCTGATTCTTGAGTAATGAGTATGAACATCCTGCATGCCCACTTCTCCAACCGAGCTGTTCTCTCTGTTCCTGCTGACCGATTCTAGGTGTGCCAAGTGTTCTTTGTTATAGATGCATCATTGCAGACATCTTGTTCCGAACAAATGTGTGTGTCATAAAAACTTCTTATAATAAGCCAATAGCCCAGTTATTTGTGTTTGGACTATTATAGGTAGTTATTTGTGTTTTGACTATTGTAGGTGGAGAAGCAAAATCGTAAAGAACTTTTAATGACTCATCTATGATTTAGACACATGTCTAGGAATACCCCAGTCAGGATTTCTAATTAGAATCATATTGACTTTAGTCCTTTTGTACTTTTTTCTCAAGCATTTGCATACTTGTGTCATTCACTAAGCTATCAATATTATCTAACTATGATTCTTCTAGATTACCCCCTCTGTAAATTCATTAATATTTCATATTCTCATGGAAAATATCAGTTCTTTTTTTCTTTTTTGAAGGTTGAGGATAGGAAAGCTAATATTCTGAACTCAAATCTCATCTTGTTTTGCAGAATATTTGGACTTTTGAGATGATAATAATAATAAATAATAGTAACAATAATAAAAAGGCACAAATATCATTCTCTTACACTTAAAAAGTCCTCCTATAACTTAGGATGAGCATTTGTGGATCACTGCGCATTATGGCTTTTTGACATGGTTGTTGTCAAGGCTGAAAATTGGCGTTGGTGATGATACCTTGATTAAAAACTGACAAGTGCCATCATTTTCAGCTTTAAAATACTATCACTAAAAGAATATATTTCATTGTAGGCACTAAGGTTCAGGTCTAGACCATGTGTAAGAAAATGGAAAGTTTGATCACTTTCCCTTTAGTGGGACAAGTTTCACAAATTCTGCATTTACTTATAACTGCTTCTGGTTTGGAATACTTTTTTTTTTACATGTAACTTGTAAAGATTTCAGAACATTCATACAGTGTATATGCTATGAAAAAGATGAAAAGTTAAAAACAAAAATCTCTCTCATTCTAGCCATAATCTTTATGAGTTCAGTTTCTTTTAACACAAGAACTAGCCCATGGAACAATTTCAAGGCAAAATTGAACTTCATGATCTGGGTGACAATAAAATCTTCTCCAAGCTACAGAATTTAAGGAAAAGGGTGTGTGAAGGCAGAAGTTGAAGTTTTTAGCTATTTGGGGCCTGGCTCTTGGCCTAATGTATTGCCTAACACCCCAAGACACTAAGAGCGTATATCTAACTAAGCCAGCACTAATAAGGCAATGCTGTGGAGTAGATAAGAGCTTGAACAATATCTTTTGTTTTTTAAATAGGAAATACCACTTAATTCCCGTTACTTTAAAATTACCCTGTTTAACTGGATCTAGAATGAATTGATACTTGAATTAAAGAGGAGAGGGAATATTTTTATGATATTCATTCCAGTGGTGAGTTTCCAGATTTAAATTTATATCTTGATAATGGTGTCTATAAGTACAGCCATGTAATTATTATTATTTTTAAACAAATTTTTAAAGATTTTATTTATTTATCTTTAGAGGGGAAGGGAAGGAGAGAGGGAGAGAAATATCAATGTGTGATTGCTTCTCGTGGGTCCCCTGTTGGGAACTGGCCTGCAATCCAGGCATGTGCCCTGACTGGGAATCGAACCGCCATCCTTTGGTTTGAAGGCCCAGGCTCAATGCACTGAGCTACACCAGCCAGGGCCCATGCAATTATTAAAATAGTTGCTTTTATCATGAAGCTTTATTAAGAAAAAACCAAAAGATGCTCTTTTGGAGACTTTTTAGAGAAATCATGTATCCTCCACTTCTCCTATGTAATTGGAAATATGAAGCTTCTCTATAAGGCCAAACATTTCCTGGGGCCCCTAAACTCCTGCCTGGGCAAATAATTTTATTACACATCTGTTTTATCACAGAGGTAAGATTGTCTCCTTGCATCTTCTTTGGCTTTGACATTTATTTATTGACAGCCAAGCAGACAACTTTCCTTTTAGTATAGGTCATAGGTAAAATTGATTTTTCTCAGAACTTTATCTCAGAGCTCACTTTTCTTTAAATATTTTTTTGCAGTGCTTGGTACCAATTTGTTGCTCCCAAGCTGGAAAATCAATGACTTTCTGATCAATCTTCCTGATGAATTAATTTCTGCTAACAAAAGCAGCTAATAAATTACTCTTCCCAGTAAGCATTTTGCTTTGTAACATGCAGAAAGATCCAACGGCCTGCCTAATATAAGTTCTAGACGTAAGAGTAGATTGCTAGAGAGGAACACTTTGGGGCAAAAAGAACTTTATCAGCTAAAGCTAATGTTGTGAGTGGTGGGGCTAATGCTTGGAATTTCTGGAGCAGCCACGAGGTAAAATTTCCCATTTCCAGGGCAGACTCTGGCTTAGATAAGGATTCAAATCCCTCCTCCTGAAAGTGTGGTCACGCCCATTCATCGACCTTTCTGTTGTCGCTTAAGGTCATCCTCAGAAAGGGCCTTGCACGGAGTTTGCAGCTTGATCATCAGTACTGTCCACAAATATTGACTGTCCACAACCCTCGCCTGTGTGTCCTTGATAGCTGAAGTTCTTGGTTTCCTGTGTCGTGGGGGAACAGTACAAATATATGTAAATAGACTCTGCTGATAAGCAGGCAGACACTGTGGTTAGTCCGCAGACTAAAGTCATAGTAATTGACCAAAATGCCTGAGCATCATCCCATCAGCAGTGGTGGCATTTTTCTTAGCTAACTTCAGCCAATTGCTAGTATCAGAGGTGGGCTTACACACAACTGTAGTTTCTCTAAACAGGTTTGGGTTCACTATTGCAAGCTGAATGGACAACCTCACAGATACATGGCATCAAAAGATCACTTGGTTATTTGCATCTTGGTAATTTTAGAGTTACTGTTAACAACATTACTGTCACCAACATTACTGTCCTCTGAGTTTTAACCTTTAGAAATAGACCCCAGTATACGTTGGTCCAATTTCCAGCCTGCCTGCCTAGAAAAACCTACTTATTATATAGAATAAAATGGTTCCCAGCTGAGGATTTAGACAATTCACAGGAATCACAAACTTATAACCATTTGACTTAGAGACAAAATCATATCTTATTGATTACAACAAGCAAAATGGAGCTCAGCCTTTGCTGTTTAAGTGTATGTGGACGTGTTGCCAAGTGACAAGGTAGGTCAGACGTCTAATGGCAGAAGACTGCGCTGTCAGAGAGAGCCCTGGAGGAAAAAGTCCAGCATGGGGAAATTTAGTCCTCGTTTCCTGTCTGTACTTGGCTTATTTCCAACCAATACTTCATTTCACGTCAGTGAAATTTAGAAAACTGACATGGAAGTGATTGGTACACTTGTTTGTAAGAAGGGAAAAGTAAGCAATTTCTTGTTTATTTGATCATAACTACTGAAACTTTTTAAATAATATTTTTATGGATTTTTCTTTGCAGAAGTTCTAGAACACAGTGAAATAAACTGAGGTCCTTTCTGGTCTCTCTTTGATGACCTGAGGTTTTTGAACTATTTTTTGGAATAAGATTTCTGTAAAGCTTTATGTGTGAAAGGAAATGTTGATAAATATTTTCAACTAATTTTAAGCATAGTATGGTTTATCAGGACATTGTCAAATCCTTCAAAGCTTGGATGATGATATAGAAAAAGACAAAGAATAACCATTGGGAAGATATCAATAGGATGGATAAGTAAAATTACTTTTTCTCTTGGTCAGAGCATAATTCAAAATATTGACTGTAATATCTTTTAAGATACCCATTTCATTAGGTTATATCTGTCTTGTCTTTTAAGGCCAAAATGCCTATTGAAAAATATTCTTAGTTTGGTGGTCTGCTGCAACTAACAATTTCCCTTTATATTTGCTAGCTCCGAGAAAAATATTTGTTGTATTCAATTGCATGAATATTTGAATTCATGCAATTGTGTTAATTTTTTAATGAGAAGAAACTGTAAACCTCTATGAAGGTCAATTGCTGTTTCTTCAAATTAATTGTACCATTGTCACTGGGAATTATTGTGTCAACAAGTAACATACCAGACTGAAGTTTCTGGTAAAACTTTCTTATGGTTGAGGTTTCAGAAGGCACTAAAATAAATTAGCACCCTGTACAGTGCCTATTTCCTTAAAGCTTTGTGGTAATAGCATGTCTAAACTCCTACATTTTCACTAGAATTCATTTATTGTTTTAGCATCGATAGGCCATGCTGTATCAAGAAGATGCTTCTGACTCACCATACCAAGAACTTGCACTTGAACTGGTTTTAAAAATAGGTCAGGGACACATTTGCACTTATTTCTTCTGTTTTCTTTCCTGATTCCCCAAGAACCAGAGGTGATAGTAAACATATTGAATAACATCGCACCTGCTGACCAATGAGAAGATCCAGGACATTTAAGCCACACTGGATTGTACCTGCTGCACGTTAGCTCTGCCAGAGAACCAATTCCAAACTGTTATAAAATAAATCAAAGTAAACTGGCTTATTTGGAAATTAGATACATTTTAACCTTCAACTCAATTCAGGTGATTGTAACACTTTAAGATAACAGAGAGTAACAGCAAAATTATTTCTATTCTTCTGAAATATGAATTGTGAATGACAAAGCCTTCTTTGAAATAGTTTTCCAAATTTTATAAACTTTGGCTGAACTGGAGCTATGTATTTTTCTTCCTTTTCAGATAATCAAGATTAAAATTTTTTTTAAAAACCATGCATATTAGAGCAACCATCCCTCATACACTGAAATCTCTATACCAAATGCTCATCCAAATAGTTTTAGGACCAGAATCCAAATGAAGGACAGAAAGTAGAAATGCCACAGAACTGGAGAGAAGTCATTTCGTAATCTTGAGCTGGCTTCAGCAAAGGGGGAGGAGTAGCGTGGTAGTTAGGGTGGAGTCTGAAATAACAAGGGTGTGACTTCAGGAACCAAGCCTCATTCATGATTGACACAGTATACAATTATGGTTTATCTCTATATCAATATCTTCTACAGGAAATAACTTTGTGGAAAGAGACATTGAATTAGCCATCAACTGTGACAAATAACCTTGAGTTAAAATACCTTCACAGCTCCATGCTGTTAACAACTCCCATAATTTTCACTGAAGAAAAGATCCAAGAGGGTTAATTAGTGTTGGTGATAAGCCAAGTACAGACAGAAAACCAGAGTGGATTTTCACTTTATGGGCCAATTAGTTATAATTTAGAGCTTCTTCTTACACAGCTGATCCCTAGACGACCTACTATGTGCCACATCCTAATTGAATGGCCTGATCTGCCTTAATACTAGTGCTGCAAAATTCACGTGTATCTGTTCCAACATGCTTTCTACCACTTTTTTTCCTGTGTGTGTCTGTTTTACTGTGAATATGATGGTGTGGGAGAGAGAGGGACAGCTATTTTCGTCACCGGCGTTGGAAAGAGCAGCCTCCCCCCAGAACCTGCTGTTACAACTTCTAACAATTTAGCCAGAATTGGCTCATTATGTGTTAGGCTGTTTTTCCCTCAGCTGTATTAGTATTACAATACTTGGGCGTATAGACTGGTGTATTGTTTTGTAAGTGTAGGGTAGAAATGTATTGGGAAGGAAGAGAAGTCCCCTTGAATTACGCTAGTTAAGCAATAATGGATGTCATAAAAGGGTTACCCCAGTTAGGAGAAAGTAGAATGTTGTCTCCTGTGGAGGCTCACCTGTCTCTCCTCTCTTGCTCAGGGACCGTAGTCCTTTGTGGGGCAGGTCCTGTGGGATGGGCCCCTCTTGGCTGTGTTCCCGCCTTTCCACGAGGTTGTCCAAGTGCACCCGTCTCTGGCTCCAGGCCCTCAGGGCCCACCCTTCTGCTCCATAATCTCATATTCGACTGGTTGCTAATGTGCTCACTGGCCAAAAAGTAATTGTGTTAATTTTGGGAAACCCTACAATCGGTCCTCATGATTTGGTGATTGCGTATTTGTGAATTTGCCTACTGGGTAAAAATCATTTTTAACCACCAAATCAATGCCCTGGTGCATTTGCCATCATTCACAGACATGTGTGGACGTGGGGAAACTTCTGAGTTTTCCAGCTGAGGTCAAACAAGCTGACACCCTAGTTTCTTATCTCAGCCCATACGGTAAACAAGTGTTCTTTTCACGGTTTATTTAGTGCCACATTTCTTACATTTTTGTGCTTTTAGTTGGAAGCGTATTTTCTTTTTTTTCTGTGTCAAACGGCCCCCACAGTGGCACTGAAGAGCTGTGCAGTGAGTGGTTCTGAGTACAGGAAGGCTGCGCAGGGCCTGATGGAGGAAAAAGGCGTGCGTTCCGCGAGCTCATTCAGACACGGGTTGTGTGCTGTTGGTCATGAGCTCAGTGTTTATGATTCAACAACGTACAGTAAATATGTGCCTTTAAACAGAAAACATAAAACTAGGCTTGTGTTGCTCAGGTGGTGAAAACTCTGCGAGCAGGAGCTCACAGGAACGTTGCCCTCTGTTTCCCCAGGAGCACATCGTTCCCTGATTCAGTGTTTGCAGCCACTGCAAAATAAAAGTGCTGTGGCTGACAAGAGTCAACTGTGAATAGTTTAGAAATAAAAATGTAGTCAGGTAACTAAGGGAAGAATAATAAGCAAGCAAACATGTAATCATGTTGACTAGAAGCAGACAAGGTCAAGTTCCTTAACCAGAGAACCGTGGGTGCCTATTACATTTAAGCAGACCTCTGAGTTCTGACCTTCCAGGTAGCAAAGGCAAAACCAAACAAACAAATGAGTAATGTAGCTTTTCCTATAGAATTAAAAATAGTGTATTAATATATTGGGAAAGACATTTTTTCTGTCATTCTAAGAGTAACTTTATAGCATGAAGCACATGATATAATAATGTATAATGTTCCTAATTATAGCTTTAGAAATGACGAAGAAGTGGACCTTATGTGACTGCCTTTACATTGAGAATAACAAAGCCCAAGGCACTGATAGCATCTCTGTGATGTTCTATGAGGATTTCTGCAGGGATCCAGAGTCTGTGTGTTGCTGGAACGCCAACATAGAATGCAGCGCTCTGACTCTGTGCACACATTTACATTCCCGAAGAGCTTCAGATGAAATTACTGTCATGGTGGGACTGTCTGGTCCTCTGGTACATTGGAGGGGGAGAGACGTTTGCTGTTTGGCTGCCCCTAAAATCTCTGCAGAGAGAGGACGTCTGCCTTTGCCTATGGGTTGGACGGTCCACATGGGGCCGCCCAGATGAATGAGGAAGACTGTAGCTTCCTGTGTGCACCTGACGGCTCTAATTACCTGGATGGGCCTGAAACCGCCCCCTCCAAGCCTTCACCCTTTTAAAGGCCCATGCTCATTTTAGTTACTAACTCATTCTCCCACTAGTACTAAGAATGTTCTGATGAGACTTGGAAGAAGATATAAAGTATGCATTCAAATACTGTAGTGAATATAGAAGTGTTAAAAAAAGATTCCGCAAAACTTATAAACTCCTTCACACTTTCCCATGTTATGGTTTGATTGTGAATGACCACATTCTTGAGCTTAATTTGTCCTGAATTTTTTTATTGATCCGATTTTTAATCCAGCTCTTGGAATTTATAAAAATAAGTGTGGCTGTTTTGTAAACCTGCATTATTAGCAATTGTTGTACAGATATTTTTATATTGAGTCTTGGGTCTTCATATTGCTAAAATATTAAATGGGAAAATCATGGAACTTATGAATAAATAGATGTATATATATTTCTACAGACTCTAGACTAGGAGACATTTAAGTAAGAACAGGCTGTCAACCTATGGGGCAAAAAGTGAGGTCTTGAGGAAACTGAGGGTAAATTTTTTTCTAACCATCAGAGTTTATAAAAGACATAAACAATTCAATTTCTGTAATTTTAAAAGTAAGAAGAGAAAACAAAAACATGATTCAGATAGAACATTGCTAAATGGAGATGCAATTTGATTTATTGGAAATAATAGATTTTTTTTTATGCAGATTCTGGCAGTAACTTACCAGAATGTAACACGTTCTGGAAAATATCTTTTGCATCAAGTATATATGAAAATATAAGAAAGTAGATTTTATGGCATGGTGTGGGGTGACAAGGGGTGGGGGGGTGGAGGGAGCTAAACGTAGTATAAATCCTCAATAACTCATAGCTTTTTAGACATAATCTTTGATGGTGTAGACGTAGTATTTCATACACATTCTTTAATTTTGTTCTTTAACTGAAAATGCTTCCTTCTATAGGGAATAGGGAAGAAAATAAACAGTATTTAGGTGACAGTACAAACTCCGCTATGTGAAGCTGGCAAATGGGGCCATAGCCTGGCCGACGGCATCGCTGGGGCCTGATTTTCAACCTTCACTCTTGGGTCGATTTATGACAAGTGTGAATTTGGACTTGTAGTTACTGGCTTCTTAGAGGGCTTGATGTGTAATGGGAGATTTGAATGTGGGGGTGGGTCAGGGCTTGCCTTGACCTCAGCATGCCCTGCTCTGGGTGCATGTGGGTGGGGGAGGGGGCTCCCTGCCTTCCCGCCACTCCCATGGGAACGTCCCAAGGTCTGACCGAGACCCCGCCCCCTGCGCTTCTGCTGGTCCTGTCCTACAGAGAATCAATCCCCTACCCCCTCACTCCCCTCCCCTGGCAAAATGAAGAAGGATCACGGGGAATGTATAGAATGGCTGGGCCAAAATACGTTTTGGAGAAATCTTTAAAAAACCATTCATAACAGAAAACTCAACAGCCCTCTAACATAGTCTGTCTCTGATACGCTATGAAAATAGTACTGGTTTGATCAGTTAAGTGACATTCTGCTTCTCCCTGGCAAATGTTTACTCATACTTTTTCAATAATAAATTAGCTAAAGGTGGACTCAAGCTAGAAACTTCACTAGTTCCATCCTTTGTAATTTAGCAGAGTCTTCTTCACACCTAGGCCATCATCAGTCATGTATTTTATTAAGACCCTCAACTCCAGAGGGCGATTCGCAAACTCCTGGGCTATCTCATTTTGTAGTCTGGCCAACAACTGTGGAATAGAGCTCAGCCTTATTACACCAGTATCTTCTCTTTTAAAACAGCATTCAGTGGTTTGCTTTAAAAGAAGAGTCCCAGTTTATTCTAAATACGTGTACATTTGCGTAAGTGTCATTTATGAAAACAGACCTGGAACATAAGTGCCGCGTAAGGCGAGTATATCTGGTTACTTGCTTAAAAACGAAGAAAGTGCTTCCGAGTGTGCCGTGGTCCACGGCTCCCTGACTGATGTTCGTGTGGAAAAGCGCTTCCTCACTTGCTCCCCCCACTTTTTTTTTTGCGTTGATTTCCAGGCCCAAACGCAAATTCTCTGACTTTAGACGTGCATGTTCTGAAAGACACTACAGCCGTGGCTTCTGTTTGAAAGCAGCAGGCCGGGAACTCTGACAGTCCTGGGTTCAGACTCCAAGCCTCCCACTGAGGAGCTGTGTGGCTCTGGGCCAGCTAACTCACCTTTCTGTGCTCCGGACTTTTCATCTGCAAAACCTCCAAAGCCTTGTGTGAGAATTAAATGAACTAATGTGTGTAAAGGGCTTAGCATCGCCATTTTCAACCTTTGTCATCTGGTGGCACACATAAACGAATTACTAAGATTCTGCAGCCCACCAAAAAATAAATATTTTGCCAGTCTCACAAAAATAGGTATAATTTTGATTCATTCATGCCAGATGGCTATTGTGTTGGCTGTTGTTTATTTCTTGATTTAACAGTCTAAGGGAAAAGAGGTCTGTGCCCCTGACTGAATAGTCAGATATTGCCAGCTTTAAAAATTCTGCCGCACACCGGTTGAAAAATGCTGGCTTAGCATAATAGCAATGCAACGGGAGGTTGTTAACGTCGATTCCAGTTATAATCTGGCAACTCAGCCAGTGGTTGTTGATGCTCTACTCACATCTAATTACACTAAAAAACCAGAGTGCAGTGCAGTCAAGTATTTGGGCAAATTCCTATCAGCTTTGTTTTCTAAGTGAACCATATATGTCGGTTTTGTCTCCCTATGGCGATTCTTCACTCCTCTTTGAAATGATTTATTTTTAAATTTAATATTTGAAAGTACGTAGTATGTGGTTCAAAATTCAAAAGGCACAAAAGCGTGTAGTAAAAAGTACCCTTCCTCTCCTTGCTTCCTGTCTAGCTCCCCCCACCCCCCAGAAGCCAATCTTCAAAACCTGTCTTATACATCTATAAACAGAAGATACACAGTTTCTTGTTTCTGTCCTTTTTTTGCTTTCCGCACAAAAGTTACCATACTATTTAGGGCTGTCAAATGGATGATATGACATTCAGTTAAATGCACAGTATTTGGGACTCACACTAAGAATTTAATTGATGTCGTATCTGAAATTCAAGTTTAACTGAGTATCCTGAATTTTATTTGCTAATTCTGGCATCCCTAAATTACCCTCCTACTGTTTGGCATCTTGTTTGTCTGCTTTTAGTTTTTTATTTTTTTTTGTCATATTAGAATCACCTGGGATGCTTTTAACCCCCTCTTTGTCCAAGCCCCACACCCCAAACCAGTTCCATCAGAATGTCCAGAGATTCTATCTGGGCAACAGCATTTTCCCAGTGATTTTCTTTCAGCGACTTAATGGGGGAATAATTTACACACTCAAAATCACATTATTTTAAGTGTATATAGTCCAATGCTCTTTGACAAATGCATACACCTATTTTTAATTAATGACATATTTGGCCATATTTAGACCCCTTTCATTCGATTTTTTTGGCAGCTTTTTGCCTGTGGCTTTTTTTCTGGAATCAAGTAATGCAAATATGTCTTTGTAAATTCTAGCTGAACACGTTGTTATTTCCCCTTTACTCCTCCCCAAGAAACATTTCTTAAAGTATAAACCCTTTAAAGCAAGCATTATGTTCTGTGCTACTTTTCTTCATAGGACTTGAGCCCTTTTATAATTGTTTCAGATAAATACAGGTTGAGTAGAAACAGAGTCATTTATTGCAGTCATTATTTAGGTTTAATGTACAAATTGAGAATGTTACTAATGAGTGTTTGTGGTTGCAACACTAATTAAAAAGAAATTCGGACATTGCAAAGACGTTGTTGCCAACAATGCTTTATACCCAGAGATTATCTGCAGGTGTGCATGCATTGGCTGGGTGGTAAGCCAGGTTCTTTACACATATATAGTGTATGACCTGTTTACCCAAGAAGGATCTGGGTCCAACATTAAATACATTTTTCAGACCACGTCACTGGAAATCAGAGGAGCTGGGATTCAAACCATGTTTGACCCCATGTCTTGCTAGGGTTACATCCCAGTCTGGCCTAATTTTAGGATTCCACCTTTTGCAACAAGATTCAGAAACTCTATTTTTACTTTTGAAAAAGATTCAGAACAGCTGTTTCTGTTTCTCAGTGGATGACTTTCTCAGCCAAAATGCCTTGTAGAGAGAGCCAGCAAGAGAAATCAAGCAGGTAAGAATCCTTTGGACTAAGTTTCTTTCATTTCTATGAAGCCCTTACAAGATAGATCTGGGTTTTGTATTTGTTCACCTGTCTTGGATCACCTAGCAAAAAAGGCTTATGAAGAAAGTTGAACCGACCTAATTACGAGTTTCGATTTAGGAGGAAAGGAAGCAGTGTCTTTTGCTAATTACCCTTGTCTTTTTGCTCAAGCCCTGTGTACCTCTCATACCCATGTGTGACTAAGAGGAAGAACTGAATTGGAACACTAGGGGTGGATATCTTCTTCCTGCACATGCCAAATATTTTCTTTCTCTGTGGACATGTTCTATGAAATGCATGATTTAGAGACAGACCACAAAACCATTCTAGTTTCTTCAGCAGAGCACACAATGAGTCTGTTTCAAGGTGATTTCCTGGTGACGATAGCTTCCAGTAAATTTGAGGCAGATTCACAGAGTAGAAACTGGATTCTGTTCCTGGCTTAGCTTCTTTCACCTGTCTCCATATTTATAAGACTTATAAGAATTTCCTCCATACAGTTCATCTTCAGTAAATGTTTGTGGAACTGTCTGGATGTTCTCTTTTAAAACTGAGGCTAGACTGTGTTCTGGGTAGTTTGGCGAAGTGGTGTGTCCATGGGGTGAATCTGACAGCACAGTTGTCACGAATTCAGAGGCTATAGGGCTGCAATGGGGTCTTGAATTCTTTTAACTCTGACAATGTCAATTCATCTAGAAGCATCTGTAGAGGACTGACTAACCTGAACTCCTAACTTTTAGTAAAAAGTTGACAAGAAAGAACTTTCTAAGGTCCAGTGACTTTCAGAGAGACCTTCATGCTTGGCAGTCCAAGGCATGTGAACTCACTTAAAAAAAAAAAAAGACATCCATGAAACCGTAATTTGAGTGATTCCAGTAGTTTGAGTGATTCCAGTAGTTTGATTGGGTTTTGGCCCAGAATCCAATGAATAATGCTGTGATAGCAACAAAGAAATTGTAAGTATAGTTTTCTCTAAAGACTATGAAAGAAGAAAAAGGAATGGAAACCAGGCCAACTTCTTGATGTTTTATTAATTCTCTTAATGTTTTTACTTAAGTCTGTGAATTACTCTGAAGTGTTTTGATTCTGCCTCTTTTCAAAGTATCACAGTCATGCCTGTTGGGCCATACCGTGGCTTCTCTTCAAGTGTCTTGCTATGAGCACCTTATCTTGGTTGAAGGACTAGCCTGTATAAGCTCAGAAGGATACATAGTTCTTGTCAGGAGTCTATAAAATTCCCCTTTATCCTGCCCAGGTTTTTCGTTATCTCCTAATGTTCTCACCTCATTTCATCTTTCTCTAGACCACTTTTATTTGAAATTTTTTTGGCAGCTTTTTGCCTGTGGCTTCTTTTACTTCTAGAATCAAGTGATGCAAATAGGTCTTTGTAAATTCTAGCTGAACAATTTCTTGTTTCCCCTTTACTCCTCACCAATTTACTGCATCTTGTTTCAACATGAAGCTTTAGACTTGGTGTATTAGCAAACGTGCAGATCATTATATATTCAATTAAATGCCACTGGTAAAGGGCAGAGTGGTTTGTCCAAGTTAATTATTCACGATAGCTTCTAGAATCTGAAGAGCTTGACAAGTGTGGGCCGAGACCAGCCACGATGTGGGTATTTAGAGTGTGTTATGACATCTTGGGATGGGGCTTGACTTTGGACACCCCCCCCCACTTGTCAGTGTCCCTCCCTCTGCCCATTGACCTTATTTTATGAAGTTTCTTCTCTCTCTTCCCATTCAGGAACGTCATTAATACAAATATGCCTTGTTCTAATCTTTGCCTTTTTTCATAATCCAGTCAATACCCCCCCTTTGTCTTTTTTAGTACCACCTGCTTTGCTAATGAAAACTTGCCTTGGAAACTTAGTTTTAGGTGACCGGGAGGTAATGAGTTTGTAACATCTTCCTCTAATGCAGTTGACATTTCTCCTGTTCACTAGACCCATAAGGAATGTCTGTTGCGTGGGGCTTGCATGAAGACTTCAGGCCTTGTGGCCGAGCAGATGCTGGGATCCAGAAAGTCTTTCTGCGTACTCCAACAAACACACAAACAAACATACAAACAAAACTGCCCATGCCCTGACTGGTGTGGCTCAGTAGGTTGGGCATCATCCCACAACCCAAAAAGTCGCTGGTTTGATTCCTAGTCAGGGCACATGCCTGGGTTGTGGGCCAGGTTCCCAGTTGGTGGCATTTGAGAGAGGCAACCTATTGATGTTTCTCTTGAACATTGATTTTTTCCCTCTCTTTTGCTCTCCCTCTCTCTGAAAATAAATAAAATCTTTTAGAAAACTGTCTACAGAGTCCACTTTTACAGAACAATTATGGGGAAAATACAGGGAAAAATAAAAGGTTTTTCTGGAAGTTTGCCTTTGTGTCACATAGGGGAAGATCAACTATAACTTTATTTTAAAAATGTATAGAGGTTGAAAAATAAAGCAAGTAAGTTAATAAGTTTTCCAACCCTCCATAAGATCTCTATAAAACAGGTTCTGAGAATTCACCTTAGCTGAAATTCGTCCCCAGGTGGACTTGCCTCCAGAGTCCCTGAACAATGGGACTGAACCCCGCCCTGCCATGTCTGACTGAGCAATTAATTACCCTTTGTCCAGGGGTCTGTAGCAAGCTTCGTCCTTCAATTTATGGAGAATGTGAATTTTATTTGCATCCCATGGTGATGATGCTTTCTGGAATTTTCCTAAAACACTTGCCATTTTTTATGCATTTCAAAATAGGATTCTTGGTTTTACTGGAAACACAGATTATTTGTAGTATGGATCCTCCAAAGCTGGTGTCCAAAATAATGGGTTGCCCCATTAAGAGTCTTGCACGTAGAATCATAGAAGTGAGGGTTTGAGCCAATGATTCTCTTGCGTGAGATCCTGTGATGCTGCAAGAAGACAAGTAGCAGCTGGTGAGAAGGTGATACAAAAATGAAAGTAGGGTGATGCCGTGGGAAGTGAGCCATTTTCTTTAGGTTTGGGGGCCCTACCAGATCTGCCTGATGAAGGAAGATTTAAACTCAGAACTGAGCGATAGCAAGGAGACAGCTTGTGAAAACTGGGGAGGAGGAAGGGTGATAGACAGGGTCCAGCCAGTGCAAAGGCCCCGAGACAGGATGAAACGTGGCTTCAAGGAACAGAGAGTTAGTAAAGAACTGTCAGCCAGGTCACATGCTTTGTGAGGTAGGAGCAGGATTTTGGGTTTTGTTTTTTTTTTCGGTTTGGTGAGATGCCGCTGTAAAATATAGTAAGGGGAACAGTATGTGGTCTAACCTACATCTTTAAAAGATACCTCTGCTTGTGACATGGGGAATGGATGGAGGAACACTGGAGGCACGAAGGCAAGTTAGGAGGCTCTTGGGAATTGCGGTGACCCTACAGTTTGTTCGATTCAGGACCCTTCTGAAAGTGGAAGGAGACGCTATCTGTAGAAACGGAGGGGAAAACGGGGCCTGTGGTGAGTGTACCAGGACTGCTTTAGCCATTCCAGTTGTCGGTGGGGTAGTGGAACCTTTTATGCCATTTCATTAAACCCACAATAAACCCTACGTGCCCAGTGCCTACTACACACCTGATAAGTGTTTGCTCGGTGAGTGAGTGGATGAATGAGCCCCGGGGGTGGGGGATTAGCATCCGTGCGTTCTCAATGGAGCTGTACTGCAAGTTAACTGAGACCGAACTATAACGGGAGGTCTAATTTTGACTCTAAAACTCATACCCTTGCTCAAATTTCTTACCTAATAGCTACCTCATTATCTTTGTTTTTAAATGTTTCTAAGCTTTCCCTCCTGTATTTTCATTTTCTTCCTTCATTTCCTCCTCTCTCCTGGGCTCAGTGTTCTACATGGAGAGGTTCTGTAAATGTGTTTGCCGTACTAGTTTTTATCAAAAGCAGAAACCGGAGAGGTCACTGACGGTGTAGAGTCCGCGGGCAACTTTTTGATCTTTCCTTTGAAGCTCCCTGGGCCACATGTAATGCCCAACTTCAGAAGGCCTCCGCCTGAGCGGCGTGGCGGCGTTCATCTAACAAGGCTGACGCTATGGGGTGCGCTCAATGGACCACTCGCTTCTTCCACAAAGACTTTCTTCTGTATCCTCTTCTGCCCATCCAGGAAACTAGGGCCACCTGACTCCTGGGGAAAGGGAGCTGGCATCATTTCGGAAGGACCCCACCCCACTCCTTACAGGTCAGAGTAGCTTTGGCATGTTGCAAAAATGCACCAAAGTCTCAACAGAAAAGGAGAATCTCCTTCTCCTGCTTTGAATTGGGGGCATAGGAAAATTCAAGAGTGTATATTTTATAAAATTTGTACTGTAAATCACATATATTTCTGGCTTACTCCATGAACACTCAAGTAGACTCATCTTCTGATGAGATTGGGTTAAATAAAAGACTGTCTTTAGGGAGGGAGGCACAGCCGAAAGACCTTTACATGCTTGAGGTACCTGCACAGGTGTGTGCCTGTGTGTGCGTGCACGAGTGTGTGCATGTGTACACACACAACTATGCTTGTGTGCTCACTGTGACCCACCTTGCTAATCATGTGCGATCAGTGCCTGATGTCCCCAGTCAGGGCTGTCACGCTGGAGAAAGTGTTCCAGCTTGCACCCTTGTACCCCTTTCTCCCATTTGATCCTACTTATCTGGGTTGCTTGAGAAAATGCAAGCCCATCCACCATGAGAAACAGTATGTCATTTGCTGACACTCGCCAAATTATCCAGGTATCCAACACGCACACCTCACTGTAGCTAGATTTATAGGGCTAGTTCCTGTTTTAGAGCCTTCCAGGGAGAGTCAGCTCTTCAAGATGCTGGGAGATTTTCAGGTGGAGACTATCATAGCCCCACCCTCTGCTTAATTAGGGGAAATAAAATGGATTTAATATTAGCCTCTGTTTGTCATTGTGTAAATAGGAACCAGAAGATTAACTGCGGATATTATCAGAGGAGGGGAGAGACAATTTATTCTGAAGTATAAACTCCCTGATAGTCAAAGATGTATTTACCTTAATGCGTTTAACTGGAATATATAGACAGAACAAATGTTAGGGTCTATGTTGTTTATCTGTGTCACTAGAATTTATACTCCTAAAAGTTAATGTGTGAGCATTTAGCTTTCATACATTTGCCTCTAATTGTAATAATATTTACCAAGACGGGCTCAGATTTCGGCAGGAAAACCTTCAGTTTGGCCACAAGGAAACTCCGTCTTGTATTTAGTTAAGGTCACTAGAACCTTAGGAAACAAGATGGTGAAAGATATTTAGACTTTTCTTTTTAAAAATGGATGAAGATGATATAGGAAGAGCATTCTTTGATGTCAAAGAAATAGAATGATCCCAAGAACATCTTTGAGATGCAGACCTTAATGAAGTGAAAAGTGGCAGGTGTAGCAAATGTATTCTCTGTGGCAGGTACCTTGCCATTCTTTTCCCACTAAGGTATTAGCATTTACCTCTCAGTATTTTGACTTAATGGAATAGGTTCTGAGTTCCGTCCTTTTGTTGCAAAATACCGGAAAGTAAGATGTAAATCTTTCATGGAAAACGTGATGTTTTTCCGTGGGCAGGAACAGGGTGCTGTACTTGTGGAATTGAAACACAGTATCACCAGGCTTTAACAGCAGGCCACCAACTTTCCTTTCAGTGGAGATCAACTCTGGAAAACACAGACAATGCTCATTTCATAAGAACTGTCACGTAATGAATCTTAGTTTACAAAAACTCCAAGTCTTGGCATTTATTTCTTTGCTGACATCATGATTCTTTTCCGGTGAGAACAGTCACTGTGGGTTGGAGCAGTCGAGAGAGGACGTTTCCACGTGCAATTCCCTTTTACAACTCATGGAAAAGTTGGACAAGAGCATAATGCATGATTCTGAGCCTTATTTAAGTGTGATTTCAGTGAACTAGGCACACTTTTGAACATTTCAGGGCTTTCTCAGCCCCAAATTGTTATGAACCAAACGCCGTATGCCAGCTCTACAGTTAAAGAATACTGTCGTGGGGAGAAGCACACTGCTGTTTGCTAGGATTCTGTCCATTATCGGAACCTTAGCAGGCTCCCGGTGAGGCACCAAGAAGCTGTCTTCTGCCCTGTTCTGATTAGACTTTAAAATGTACCAAACAGCAGGGAAGGGTGGGCACAGCTATAAATGTCTTTGTGCTAATGATGACTTTTCTTTCCTCACCAGTAACAGCTGGGGGTGAAAGTTGTCAAAGACAAAGTTATAAATGTTTTATATTGGAAAATGCTAGGTGAATTTAAGACACGGTCGATTTATTAGGTTACTGCCAAGGAGTAAACAGTCGACTCATTAAAGCTGTAATTAGTCATTGTTGACATATTTTATTTTTAATCAGGGGCTCCAGGAGGGGACAAAAGTGACTGAGATAATCTAGGGCTTTGTTACGAAGAATAAAACCAGCTTTTTAAAATGTAGCCATTCTTTTTCCTTTGCACTGTTAGACCACCTTTTTATTTTCTGAGAAATGTGGTGACTTCGTTTTAGGCTATGAAGTAACCTATGCTAATTGATTAATTATTTTGTGTTTTCGTTACACTAGTTCATTACAATTTTTTAAATGTTTCCCTATTTCTTGGCAAGTTAAGAGTGGAGCGGGAATCCATGGTGATAGAATGCATTGAGCCAGGTATTTCATGTACCTATGATGACAGATAAAGAGCCCCCAAATCAAGGGTTAAGTAATGTGCCCATGGCCACATGTTGGGTAAATGACTAAAGATGAATGTCTAAACCCAGGGCTGTGGACTCCAGCAGCTGCCTCTTACTATGGTACCATTGCCAACCTTGTTGCTGCAGATCCAACCTCAGTGCTAAGGCCTTCCAGAATGTGTCTCTGCTTCCATCTAAGCCAAGTTTCCCATAGCCAATGGCACTGCTCTGCTCCTCCCAGTTCCTCCTTTTCCCTTTCCCCATCAAGTTCCAGCTCTCATCTCACCTCCTCCATGAAGCCTTCCTGATTACTTCTGTTCCTACTTGCTCATCCTCTAAATGCCTTTCAGACATAAAGGTGTCTACATTTTTGATGTAGAGCTCATTTTCAATAACTGATCAGAATAACTTAACATTTGTCTATTTTCTCCCCAAACACACAAGGCTGTAGAAACATGTGTAATAGCCTTCCTTATTTTTCATTCCCCCTCAATCATACATATTACAGAAATACAATTCTAATTTAGAAATTTCCAATAACATAAGCATCTACATAATGTAGAACAAGCCCTTGTGAGACAAATAAGCACTTCCTTTGGACTGACTTCATTTTTTGGTAGAAATAATCTCTCTTATCCAGCATTTGCTAAGCTCATAAAATGCTTCGAAGGTTAGATGTCAGCTAAAACAATAACCAGCCAAGATTCTTTTCCCAAAGAGGTCTTGGATTTCTTGTCTTTCTTATTCTTGGACTTACATGAAATTATGTGTAACTGAGAACATTGTAAGAATATGATGCTCATCTTATTTTCACAGACATGTGCCTATGAATCAGTCCATAGATGCTATCTAATTTGGCTTCCTTACATCTCAGAGAGGCAGACTTCGTGGGCAGATATGTGGATCTGTATGCCCTTTCTCAGATAATGAAGCAAAGTGGTAGAAGTTGGTATGACTTCCTCAAAGCAGCAGCCAGTGGGAACGTGAACCCAATTTGCAAGATGATTAGACCAACATCTGAAAACGTAGCAAAACATCTTTTAAACCAGCATCTCTTTAACTTAAAACATTTTTTATGCGGAGACATTGTTAAAGAGTAGATGCTTCCATTTTCATATATACACTTACTATCCTTGCATGTATCACGTACACATACACTTCTTCTCTGCAGAGAGAAGCGATGGGTGGGCTGGGAAGGACCTTGTCCAGGAACTTGTGCTGGTTGGCCCATTGAGGCAGGTGACTAGGGTCAGGAAAAAAAAAAACTATCTTCCTAACCCGCCACTGCCTTAGGAGAAGCTGTCTTCGTGAATGTGGCCCATTCTTCACTCCCGTTAGTTATAGTGTGAAAATGACATTACCTTCAGCTGTTCAAATTAGGAGCCACCATTGGCAGTGAGGATTATCTGGGCTAAGAGGTAGGGCCACGCTCCTCAAACTTGGTTGCATTTTGGAGTCATCTGGAGAGTGCTGAAAACTACTAGTGCTTTTTCCTCACCATCAGAACTCAGATGTACTTGGTTGGAGGTATGGCCTGTGCATTAGGGAGTTTCAAAGTCATCCAACTTTGAGAAATACTAAGCTGGAAAACCCCATTTTCTGGTCTAACTGATTGATGTCAAGAAGGCCTTGGCCTCTTCGTAGAGACTTCCTAATCTGCTTTATTCCATCAGAAGATTTTCCAGCCTTGAAGAGATATGACTTGTATCAAAGATTCTTTCAGTATAAGGCTTTGCAGAAATTCAGAGATTCTACATTTCTTTTTCTTGTTCCCTAGCTGAAGTTCTGGCTAAAAGAACCTAGGAAAACATTTTTTAAAAATAAAAAGTAAGTCATGCAGCCCCCTTATAAAAACAAGCAGGAAAGCTTTTCAGGTCAAATACTAAATGTTTTGAAAAATTCTTGAGGCTTAATTTATCAAATCCATCCATTCATGAAACATCTTTCTTTGTGCATGTGTTTAGAGTAAAACAACATTTTGGGGAGCTACTAATTGTCAGGGGAACAACATTTATGATATGTGAGGGGACAAAAGTTCTGTGTAGCTGGGAAGGCACATTAAGCACATTGTCCTGACAGGTTTCAGCAGAAGAAACCCACAAGCTGTGTGCCAAACTTGGCTGGTGGCAATGAGCGAGAGGAAGCTGTTCTGAACCCGTGATTTTCTACCTTTTCCATCTCCTGGCACACATAAACTGTGACTAAAACTCTGCAGTACACCAGAAAATATGTGTGTTGCCAATCTGACACACAGAAAAAAATAGGTAGAACTGATTCATTCACACCGGCTGCCTGTTGTTGGGTTGGCTGCTGTCCTGTTTCATTTGACAGTTTAGGGGAAAAGAGGTCAGTGCCCCTGGTGAATGAGTCAGGTGTTTCAGGTTTCAACAATTCTTGCAGTGCAGTGCAGTGCACTGTTCTGAACCATAACAGCATCAAATAAGATAAACTACCACCTTTCTTGACCTGTGGGTCTTTGTGCCCTAGAATGAGTTGGGTTGCTGGAGGCAGGTACAAGTCTCAACCTTCTGGGAGGCGTGCCACAAGATAGAGAATGACAATGGGGTCAGGAGTTCACAGCCCTGGTTGCTCTTCTCTCGTCACTTAGAGGAATATTTAAACACTTAGTTCCAGCGTCAGCCCGTAGAGATTCTTCTGTAGGCTCCTCTGGAGAGGCCTTAGAATTCGTATTGGTAACCGCTCAACAGGGAACACTGATGGTCAGCCGGGATTGGGTCCCCAGGGATAATGTGTGTGGTCAAGTTTCATTCCAGTGTCATTTCACAGAGTCCTGGTTACCAATCTGCCCTGCTGCTTCTCAGAGATTTTTCAATTACTCCGTCCTGATGTGTGAGCACGTTAGCTCAGTACGCTGGCTCGCAGGACCGTGTTAAATAACGAATATTTTCACAAATAATAAATTACTTTATTTGTGGTGGTGGGGCTCAGAGTGTATTCTGCATGTTTTCCAGGTGGTTTCAGGTGGGTGTTATTTGCATACCTCGGGCAACACTGAGAAGAGACTTCGTTGTGAACAAGTGTGAATCAGCCCCTCCCTGGGACAAGTCGATTACTTTTAAAATAAAATATGGTGTTCTTACACTGTTGAGCTTTAAAAGTAATAGCTTTATTGAGTTTTAATTCATGTACCATGAAATCCACCATTGTAAAGTATCTATAACTCAGTGGTTTTTAGTATATTTACAAAAAGAAGCTACCATTACTGTCTGAATCCAGACCATTTTCATCATCCTGCTAAAACCCCCCCCCCCCAAATTTCATATGCATTAATAGTCACTTCCCCCTCCACTCCTTCACGTCCCCTGGAAAGCACTAATTCGCATTCTTTCTCTCTGAGTTTGTCTATTCTGGACCTTTCCTGTAAATAGGAAAATAAAATATGTAGCCTGTTGCTTCTGGCTTCTTTCACTTAGTACAGTGTTTCCAGGGATTATCCACGTTATAGCATGTGTCGGTACATGATTGTGTTGTGTGGATATGCTACGTGTCAGTGAATGAAGACGTATTTGTTTACATATTCATCCACCAACATTTGGATGATTTCCGTAGTGGGGCTGTTATAAGCATTTGTGGACATATGGTTTCATTTCTTTTGGATATAGAGAAAGTAGATTTGCTGGGTCCTAAGGTCACTCTGTGTTTAACTTTTTGAGAAAGTTCCATGCCGTTTTCCAAAAGGCTGCACCGTTTTCCATCCCATCAGTGACACAGGACGGTGCCGGCTGTCCACACCTCTGCCAACACTTGCTTTGTTCACACTTTTATCACAGCCACCCCACTGGGTGTGAAGTGGTATTGCACAGTGGTTTTGATTTGTACTCTGCTGATGACTCGTGCTGTCTTCGAATCTTTTCCCGTGCTCATTGGCTATTTGTATATCGTCTTTGGAGAAATATATTCAAACTATTGTCCATTTTTCAGTTTGGCTATTTGTTGTCTTATTTTTGAGTTGTAAGAATTCTTGACATAATCTGTACTCAAGTGCTTTATCATATATATATATGATTCAGAAATATTTTTGCCGAGTCTGGGGGTATATTTTCACTTACTGTATTTTGCTGTGTATAATGTGCACCCATGTTATTGGCCCAAACTTTCAGGAAAAGAATCTTTTGTTTTAAAATTTTAACTCAGTTTTAAACTTATTTATATTGGAAACAATTTTACAAGTATCATATTCCAAGGTGCTATTTTGCATACAGATACCATTATTGCTTTCTAGAGTTACACTTTTAATGCATATACATAAATAAAAGAATTAAAAATATTTATATAGCTATGGAATTAGTACTGCCAATGTATAATGCACATCCTTATTTTTCCTTCAAAAATTTGGGCAAAAAAGTGCACATTGTACATGGCAAAACATTGTATTGGACATGTCTTTTTAAACACAAAACTTTTCCATTGGGATGAAATGTATTTATCTATTTTTTCTTCTGTCACTGGCTTGTTGGGTTTTATGTTTAAGAAACCATCCCAACATCGAAGGTCATGGATATTTATTATCTTTCTAAGAGTTTCATATTTTAAGGTCTTCCATTTATATCTACAAGGCATGTTTCATTAATTTTTGTATTTGGTGTAAGGCAGCAGTTTAAAGTTATTTTTTTAATGTGGCTATCCAGTTGCCACAAAAACATTTATTGAAAAGACTATTCATACCCATTGAATTATCTTGGCATGCTTGTCATAATTGACCATCAGTGTTAGAATTACTTTCTAGACTCTCAGTTTGATTCCATTGAATTGTATGGTTACTGTTAGGCCAGCGATGTGCTGTATTAGTCACTGTGATTTCACACCTTGTAGTAAGTTTTGAAATTGAGGCGTATGGGTGCTCCAACTTTTTTCTTTTTTGGTCAAGGTTATTTTGGCTCTTGTGTGTTCCTTGCATTTACATAAGAATTTCAGGGTCAGCTTATAACTTCTGCCCAAGGGCAGCTAGATTTTGATAGAGACTGAGTTGAACCCAAGTTTTGCTGGGCTTTTTTAAAGATTAAATGCAGTAGTCATTAGCACTGAGTGCTTAGAACAGCTACTGATGTATAATAAGGCAATGTAAGTGCTGCTAGCGATCCTTCTGTTCTTTGAATTGTCTCAAATATCCCTTCCTAATAATTCGATTCTTTTGTCATTTTTAACTGAGTTATCTTGTATGTGACATGTTTCCTTTCATAATCACAGATTTTTTCCTTTGGTAAAGGTTGTTATATTTATAGGAATAGTCTGTTAATTGCTACCTTCTATTAGAAGTGCCTGAATGTAATTCTTACCTCTCTGAAGAAGTAGTCATAAAATCCTAGATTGTAACATTGTATAGAAGCATCTGTGAAGTTTCCAGTTACTATTTCTGAATTTTATGAGTACTCTCTAGAGATGTCCTTATTCCAAGCCATAAAAAAATTATTCTCCTGTTGGCTTCATGCACTGTAAATTGGGCTAAAAGCCACCTTTTCCCCTTTAAGCCACCCAGGTGAGCTGAAGGCTGATGGAGCTGATGGCTGATTGAAAGGGGAAGTTGTTTGATATACTTGCTCATTGGTTACTTGCAAACCGTTTTTGCAGTGGACACAGAAATACTGCAATGGAACCTACACAGACACTCCAGCGGTAGGCCGGTTCACCGTGAGATCCTCTTAGCTGGCTCTCAGGGTATCTGAGCAGTCCTCCATGTGTGTATTGTGCGGGTCTCTTTCAAAACTGGAATTTAGAGTTGACTTACGTTATATAGGAAATCTGCTATGAAATAAGTCTATTTTTCATGGCACTCTCTTAGCTATAACCATGTCTGTTATTTAATTTTCTAAACATTAAGAAATAAAGGCATACCCTGAAGTGGGATTCTAAACATTCTAGCATTTTGCATCAGTGAAGTTTTTAATAAAAACAAAATAAAATGAGAATCCCTTTGTGTTACAGAACATGAGGTGTACAGGGGTAAAGAAAAAGTAGGTATGGAAAATAACACAATAATTAATAAATGCTACTACAAGGATAAACTTTGTGTTTTATGTGCTCATAACTGGAGACCGGGGGTGTCAAACTCATTTCCACTGGGGGCCATGTCAGCCTCGCAGTTGCCTTCAAAGGGCCAAATGTAATTTTAGGACTATGTAAATGTAACTACTCCTGAACAGTTAAGTGAGAGCTTGGCGTCCCTGCCAGGTCGAAGCAAGGTGCCAGGCCGGATAAAACAAGGTGGAGGGCCGAGTTCGGCCTGTGGGCCTTGTGTCTGCCACCTGTGCTGTACACCTACTTTTACCCACCCCGGTGTTAGTCAGATAGAATTCCATGCCGTTGTGGGAGCTAGGCAGTTTGTCCAAGCCTATTTCGTGTTGTACCTGAGTCAGCAGAACCAGGGTTGGGAAGGAGAGATGGGCATGAAGTGGGGGAGAGCAAGGTCCCACGGGAGTCCACATGGACAAGCTGAGACCCAGGAGGACCTCTGGGCCCTTGGAACTTGCCTAGGTCTCTCACCACCTCTGCCCCCCGTAGAACAAATGACCTGTGGAAGAGGCTGTGCCTTTCCCATGCAGCTGCACGCACAGAGAAGCTAAACTGGGAGGTCTTGTGGGAGCCAGAGAAACGGCACCTCCATTGTTTCTTCCTGTGCCAACAAGGCGAGCTGATAGATCGGTAACAGTGTGAGCTCTGAGGCCTGCACCTACAGCATGACCCTCCTGGGTATACTTTGCAATTGGACCCATTTAAGTTTCCAAGAAGGCTGTGAAATGCATTTAATTAGGTATTTCAGTTTATAAGGATTTAGGAATATTCCTCAATTACCTTTAACCTATAAGCTCAGGCCTTCGGGGAGGTTTCTCTGAATCTGAAACAGTTGCTTAATTTGTTCCTACTGATCACTTCACCCATCTGAAGCCAAATGCCTGCATTTTGTTCACTAGCCCTGAGACTTTGGGCATGTCTGCTAAACATTGTGTTTAAGCACATATTGGTTAGGGGCTTGCTTTCTGTCCCAGGGTTCACCCAAGCTTCAGGGATAACGCTAGGCCATTGCTCTCATGTTCTTCTCAGCAAGATTCCATTTAAAGCACCTGTCAATATTGTTACAACTGGAGACAAATAGTTTTGTGCTTCGCTGGCTGCTGCTGAGTTGCAATAATCCAATAGTCAGGAAACGCACGAATGGATCGATGTTAGTAAGCAGAGTAATTTAAAAGGTCTTCCACCTCAGGTAAAAATGTCTTCGATCCTAGAGTAGCTCTATCTTGACCCTAATTATGAGGATTATTGGTGAGCTACAGGGCTCTCAGTGAGAATACTACATGGGTAAATTTGGGTTGTAGCAATTTCAAGTTCAGAATCCCAAGGTCTACTGATACTTGATTCTATAGCACCCTGTCGCTTATGGGTATATTGAAACTGGAGTAAAATTGGTGAAGAATTCGTGAATAAGAAAGTTGTGGATCTGATAGAATTTAGAAGACAAAGAGTAGGGGTAGAGAACATTCCAAGGAGAAAATTAATTATAGTAGAAAACAGTATTACTGGCTTGTGGGCTACAGTGTGTAAATTAAAATAAACTCTTGAAGTAATAAGACTAGTAATTTCCCTGGTTTTTCTAAAATCTTCTACAAATAAGTATAAATACATAGCATTAAAATATCAAGTAGAAAAGTAAATATCAAAACAGAAGAAATCTAAACATTTCTATAAAAAGAGATTATACAACTCCACAAGGTACATTTGGATTTCTAGATGAGATGATTAATGTGCCACAAAATTACAGGCTTGCAAAATTGATCCTAATGAGGACAAGATTCAATAAACCAACTACCAATGAAAAAACAGAGAACATGATTTAAAAACATCCGCCCCCCCAAAATCACCAGGACAAAGGTTTCACACGGAATTTTTTTTAAACTTTTAAACATAAGTAATCTTAATAATACTTAAACTACTCTAGAGAACAGAAAAATAAGAAAACTCTTATATTCTTCCAATGAAATGAATATAATGTAAAGCTCAAAACCAAAGATTGTTTCAACAACACAAATCTTATTCAACTGATAAAAAATTAACTGTATTTTGGCATATATAATGCATACTTTTTTGCCCAAATTTTTGAGAGGAAAATAAGGATGCACATTATATGTGGGTATAATGATTATGTGCCATGAGTATAATAATGCTTATAATAATCCCATGTATAATGAACAAGAAAACCATGGGTGCTCATTATACATGGCAAATGCAGTGAATAAAATATATGAAACAGAAGCACATTAAAAGATAATGCATTATCAACAAGTGAATTTTATTTTATAAATGTGAAGAGGCTGCTACATAAGGAAATCTATTAATAAAAAGTCAAGCTAAGGAGCGAAATCAGAAGATTATCTCAATAGAAGAAGACAGGGTAATTGGCAAATGCAGTATTCACGAATATTAAAGGCAGCCAGCATCTTGCTTAGTGGGAAAACGGTAGAGGATTTCCAACTAAAATCAGAAACAAGGATACTCACTCTCTCTATGGCTCCTTAGTTGTATGGTGGAGTATTAGATATTGAAAGTAGATAAGAGAAGAGGAATAGAAGAATGAAAATTTGAAAGGAAGAATTAATGCCATGCCTCTTAATAAACAGTATGATTGTACATTCAAAACATTTAAAATAATGAATTGGTAAACCACTATAATAAGAAAATCTAACAGTGTTGGGCAATAAAACCATTACCCCAAAGTAAATAACCATCATGCAAACAATAAAATAATGGCAAACCGTAGGTGACAGATGAGTCCCAAGTAACCAAAGCAAATAAAGAAAAATGAAAAAAAGCTTAGATGTAATCATACTACAAATATCTAAAACCTGTATGAGAAAAACATAACTTGTCTTTCAAGTTATCCTGAAAGACACAAGAGATGACTTGACCACATGGAAGGCATGCGTTTTTGGACAGCAAAGTCAGTGTCACAGAAATGTCAAGAATGGGCCCTGGCTGGTGTAGCTCAGTGGATTGAGCACGGGCCTGCGAACCAGAGGATCACGGTTCGATTCCCAGTCAGGGCACATGCCTGGGTTGCAGGCTGGTTCCCTGCAGGCCAACTCCCAGCAGGGGATGCACGAAAGGCAACCATACATTGATGTTTCTCTCCCTCTCCTTCCCCTCTAAAGATAAATAAATAAATAAAATTTTTAAAAAAAGTTCAATTTTAAAATATAAAAAAAAAAGAATGGGAGAATAATGAGGAGGTGATAACCCTTTCAGATGTTAAATATTTTATGTATAATTATATTTAAAATGGTGCTGCATAAAAAGACAGCTCAGTGGAATAGAGAAAATTCCAGAAATAGGTCCAATTGTATATGGAATTTTACTGTATGATAAAGGTGACTTCTCAAATCAGTGATGAAAAAGATGAATTTACATGTAAGTTGTAGTGGAATAGTTTTAAAAAGATAATTTGAATCCATAATCCATAACATGCACTATGATAAGTTCCAGTTGAGTGAAATATTTAAGTGTGAAGCTGAAACCGTGTAGGTACCAGAAGAACACATGAATGAATTCTGCTCTAACCTGGGGTAGGAAAACCTTCCAAACTGTGACTCAAGATCTGATTTTTCCTTCCCCAACACAATGTCAAGAACAACCATAAGTCTTCTGGGTGGTATAAACACCACAAGCTAAGTAAATAGGCAAATGAGAAAACAGATTTGCAACTTACATAACCAAGTTTTAATATTTCTAATACACAAATCGCTCCTAAAAATAGAACAGATAAACTACTTTTTAATGCACAAGAGAGATGAGCCTTTCATTTGCAGAAAAAGAAATGCAAATTACCCTTAAACATAGGAAAATATGCTTGATTTTAATCAGTGTAAGAGAAATAGAGGCTGGAACATTATTAACCTATGATTTCTGACCTATCAAATACCCGAACAGCGAAATGTTTTGACCACCTTCTCTATCGGAAGACACAATGTCAATAAAGCTAAATTGAACAATCTTTAAAGACATGTATTGAATTTTCTATGAAAAACAAGTTTGCTTCAAAATAATCTGGTAGAGGGAGAGTTTTAGTTACTTGAAATAAGATCGGCTATACATTAGTAATTTAGAAGCTGGGTGAGCAGTACGTGAGGGCACACTACTATTCCCTCAAGTATTGTATATGTTTGAAATTCTTGCAATAAATGGTAAAGGAAAAAAAAGAAAGAAATTTTAATTAGTTTCCAAATGTACCACATAATTAAGCCAAAGGAAAATTATTAGTTTTGATATTTTTTTCAAGAAATAAGCATATTTATTGGCTTAGAATTTCACATGTGAGTATGTTATATCAGTGGAGATAAATCAGTTAAAAACCGACCTGTGTTAGATTTTTTATCCTTTATTTTCAGGGTGAGCAAGCTGAAATTTAGCTTGATAAATTCTTGGTTTGTCTGTATGTTATTAGATTCCTTCATCACAGAATGAAACAAAATGGACACTTTTTTAAAATATATTTGATTGCCTTAGTAGATACATTAAGCATTGTCAAAGCTTAAATAAAAGTTGTTTGATTAACTTGATGTTGACTTATATGTGCAATTGAGATTAAATCTTCCATATAGGCCCAGATCCATTAGTCTTAAATAGCATTTAAGAAGAATCAAAATAAAAAATTATCTTCAATAAACCTTTCTAACAGAACCAAATGGTAAAGAATACACTAAAATATTCTTTTAAAAAATGATCCCCTTCCTCCAGAAAATGCCTTTTATTCTACTGACACACAGCCTGCAAGCCCCTAGGGGACTTCAGCCATTTATAATTTAACTCCAACCTCCAGAACATGAATGTGGTTTTGGAAGCAGTGTTTGAATGTCAGGAAATGAGAACCATGCTTAGGCTGTCGTTCAGGCAATTGAAGTGCTTGCTTCGAGAATCCCAGACTTCAAAATGTGTTTACTGGAGCCCAACACAAACCAATCAAAGATAAGTGAGGGCATACTAAACTTCTGCCCATTTTATACCTTTCAGCTCTTAGGTTACTGAAACCACTTATAGTGAATACAAAATAATATTACTGATATTTTGTTTGTCTAGTATTTTTAAAAATATTTTTTATTTATTTATTTTTAGGGAGAGGGGGAGGGAAGGAGAAAGAGTGGGGGAGAAACATCAATGTTGTGGTTGCCTCTCATGTGTCCCCTACTGGGGACCTGGCCTGCAACCCAGGCATGTGCCCTGACTGGGAATCGAGCCAGCAACTCTTTGCTTCACAGGCCCGTGCTCAACCCACTGAGCTATACCAGCCAGGGTGTTTGTCTACTATTTTAAACTTGCCAGAGTGCCTTAAGAATATTAACTTGGCTTTTAATAATTTAGTAAGTTCATGTCACCAGGTCATAGCAGGTCATGGTGTTCTTAAGATTGTTACCTGGAGACTTGCAGAGAGCACTGGTTTGGTGGGCTAGTCCATCTGTGTAATAGGCATCCGTACATATCTGTAGCATTTGTTAAGCTTCCTACCAGAGAAAGCAGAGTGTATGCTCAGAACTGTGCAAATGTGGTGCAAAATAAGAGGTGCCCACGAGTGGGCGTTGGATGGGTGAGTGGAAGCTTCCATGGATCACCTCCGTTTTCTGAGCTCTGACCTGCTCAACTACAAGTTCATTGATTCTGTCAGCACGAATCTCACTTTCAAAAACTATAGTTCCCCGTACTTTATCTTTTCTCAGTTTATTTGGAATAGCTCCTCTGAAGACATAAATAAATATTCTATTTGACAGGCTGCTCTGTACTCTTGTGCAACCAAACATTGAAAAATGGGCTCAGGAAGCCTGGAAAGTACCAAGTAATCACTTAATCTAAACATTCACTTCAAAGATGAGGAAGGAAGAAGAATACAAGTCCGGAACGTGGAGGGACACCCCTCCCACCAGCTGCTCTGAGGTGAATTGATTAATCATGACATTTGCACAGCTCTGAGGAGCTTAAGTACATTTGTACACTCAACACATACATATTAAGTTCTGATTATACACCAGTCACTGTCCTGGGCTCTGTAGATTCAGCAGTGGACAGAGGATATTAGGTTCCTGAGCTAATGGAATTTACAGTGAACAAGAATGGAGCATAGCTGGGAGGAAAATGGAAAGAAACTGTTAACAACCCTGAGACATTCTAACAATGAGAATCATGTTCCCGTTATTACCCAGGGGAGAGTTCCTTTCTCCCATAGAATAAAATATTTCTAGTTCCAACCTATCTAACCCACTTTTCATTGCCACTTGTAATGACCAATAGTCTTGGGTTCCCCTTTGTTAGAAACTGTCACGCCACAGATCACATGCCTTATCTGCCAACGGAAGGTTAGGCCACGTGATTTACTCAGATTTCCCTGGGCACCTAAGACTCTTCATTCAACAGAGCCTTGTGGTGTTTGCGTATTTTCCCTCCTCTTTCCAGCCCTATAACCACCAGCTGCCTTCCCAGGAAGGGCTCTGGGGATGATGCTTCAGTGTCTGTATCTAAAAGACCTCCTGGCTTGTGTGGTACAGCCTGTGACACAGTGATAGTGGGGGAGAATCCTGCACACTTCCTGAAACACAGTGGTCTTCTGGCCCCTCCTTCCCCTTTAGATCGTAGAACCAAGAGCTGTCAAGAGCAGGAGTAAGCAATGCTGCTGAACGCGTCGGCTTTCTGATCCTTCCCAGATCGGTTTTTTTTTTTTAGCTCAGTTCTTGGAGGAGGGAGTCTTGCCAAGACTTTATTTTTCTTTGCGGTGTTGTATTTGCTGTGCTCGGAATAGAATGTTGCGATCATATGAATTTAGGACTCAGAGAACCACAGGGTAATAAAAGAGGAACCAAAATGAATTCAAAAAAATATAGATAGATAGATATAGATACGAGTTGTCATAAAAAATGAAAACTAAAATTTGCTTCGAAAGAAACTTAGAAACGAATTATCTAATAGGCCGATTTCTTTAGTCCATTGGAGACACTAAATAAAGGTTTTCCGCAGTGCCACGCATTACATTAATTTCAGGGGGAATTTGTGTGAAGGGTTGTGTCCACAACCCTCTACTTGCAGGCAAGAGCTATTGTGGGCCACGGTGGAATTGATCCCCATGAGCCAGGATTAGTCCCTCTGTGCTGAAGCCTGGCTGGGAGGCAACCCCAGTATTGCCCAGGCAGGTTTATGTACAAACAACAGGGAACAAATGGACTCAGATCAGGAATACATGTGGTTGGCAGGTCTTGCAGTTGGCAAACAATGATAGTTTCATTCTACATGTGGGAGGTAATGTCTCCTGCCATGGTCCTGTGTCTCCACCCCTCGTTCGTAATCTCTCCCCGTGCTGTGATGCTCTGGGGGCCTCTACAAAACCTTCTCCGACCTCTGAAGTCCACGAAGGCTACCTTTCTGTTTACAGTAAAAACACATTTACCAATTAATCCTGTTCCATCTTGTAAAGTTACGTTGCTTTGTCTTGCATCCTTATTTAAGTTTTAATTATATGCATGCCTTGTCTGGAACTAGATTATGAACTACACTTTTTGAATTTTCCTCTTTGAACCTGATACTATATATGGAAGATATTTAACCAGATTTGCTCAAGATTTAGCCGTCCCTGATACAGTCACAAAAATATTGCAAAAATACATAGTTAACTTGAAGCCACGTTTTAAAGTATGCCGACATACCTTCTTGATGACATTATTTTCACTTTTCCAGGAAGTCACAGTATCCTCCAACTGAAGCCTGTATTTAGGCAGCCAGGGACTTTCATTTCTTCCTCAGATTATTAATGTTTGTGTCCAGGGAAAAATTGGCTATAGTCACTTATATCTTAATTTCTATCTTCCCATGAGGATTAGCAGTTTCATCCTATTCCACCAGTGCAGTGACAGACTGTCACTCTCTGAAGGAGCATTCCATGAGTGAGTCTTGGGGCCGGGGCAGACCGTAGCATGGTAGGTGGTGATAGACCTCAAACGGGGGGAATCACGACTGTAGTAGCAACCTCCTCTACCACCCATTTGACACAAGACTGGAAGCAGCAGCATCTTTGACTAAAGCCCTGGTAAGATATTTAGAACCACCTAAGCTCAGAACCACTCGCTGCCAGGCAGTCAGCCAGTGCAGTTGTTTTCAAAGAAGAATTTCATCTCAGTAGGTGAGATACCAGTTTTCTCTTATTAAGGAAGGCTGGTTGTTCATGGCCTCTCCTCATGAACAATGATTATATTTTGTATAGGTAGTAGAAAAGAAAAAGTAAGCATTCATGGTTAGTAAACAGCCACCCTGAGAGTCCTAACTCAGTGAAGAAGGCGCATTATAGGGAAGGTACTCTTTAGTGCAAAGCGGTGTATTGGCAACTCATAAAACACCATTGCTCAAAAAACATGCATTGATTATGTAATCCATAGGGACTAAATCCACACCCTTATGGATAAAAACATAAATTCATATTGAATGTAATATTGTTTAGCAGCATTATAGTCCAAATTTTAGAAACTCTGATGTAAATATTGCAAATCTTTCAAATGATGTAATGATACTGATTTGCTGAGTACCCGATTATCATCTTTACTATTATTTATCCAATGACAAAAAATCTTTCAGTTTTGACTACTAACCCAAATGACAATGTAAAAAAATTTGTTTGCATTGATGAACATGTGTGTCATTCTCTTACATATAGAACACTTTTAGGATTATCTAACTATTTTTAGAATGGCCATAGAGAATAACTTGTAGTTGAAATTTAATGAATTCTATTTTAACCACTTGAGAACCCCTGAAGAATGCAATGACTTTGGGATTACAGAGGTGGGAAAATATTCCTTCTTCTCACATAGTGAAGGAAGAGACACTCCCATGCTAGCGAAGTCCTTCTGGCCTTCCTCTATAAAAGCTCATGGCAAAACCACCGAATAGCATAACCCATAACCCATCTGTAACCCATCAGTCAAAAAGTTGTACCAAATAGCAAAGCATTGTCTCAAACTGAAGATTGGAAACTTCACCAAGAGTTCAGTAAGTGATGGCGACATCCAGATGCATGTGGCAGTATTCTCAGTGTTACCAGAGTAGCTGCACTTGGCTTTGGCCCTTGGCTCTTAGTCGCTGTAACAACAACCAAAAATATATGAGATTGAGGCAGGAGGGGCCAGAGCTCTGAAAGAAATGGTAAGTGACATTTTTCCTTCCTTCAGGAAAAGCATTGGCAGAATTACCATAATTATGCGTCTTAATATCTCTTCCTCCTTTTTAAGACCTGGAAAATAGTTAGCTGATTTGCCCAATATAGCAATTTTTTCTGTTAGAGAACAGAGAGGCTTTGGTATTCCAAAACAGAAGATTTTTAAACACAGCTTTTAGAATGACTCCATCGGTGTTTTTAAAGGTCGTCATACCAGTTGTTAATTTTTTAAGATTAGAAAGGAATATTTTGTTTGCCCATGATAGAGAACTCATTTTGTGTGATTAGATGCAGAACAGCCCTGCAGGCTTCTCCCTGCCACCGTGCAGGCACAAACCCAGTCTCTCTCTAGCACAACTACCTGCACTGTCTCGGTTGGGTTTCTCTGTTTCCTCTGTGACCCTTTCCTCTTCCCAGCACCATCCTCCTGATCGCAAAGGGCACTGGCTTTAAAGCAAAAAGTTACGACTTTCTTAGGCTGTACTGTTGCTGGGGCCGTGGCTAGTGTGGCTACCGTACAGCTTTTGCTCCATATTGATGGGTCTGCTGTAAAAAGATTTGTGCTGAGTGAAATAATAGATGTGTCCTTACCCCTGACACTGCTTGAACAAGTGAATTCAGAATTTGGTGGCAGAATGAGCCCGTTCAATTTTTTTTAACCTTGACACCTAAATTTATGTTGTGTTTTGAAGGAATACAAAGGAAACCCAGCTGTCATCATAACAACTCTTCCTTCTCTTCTCCACAGGCCCAACCAGACCATCACTATGACCGATGGGGACTATGATTATCTGATCAAACTCCTGGCCCTTGGAGACTCAGGGGTGGGGAAGACGACGTTTCTTTATCGATACACAGACAATAAATTCAATCCCAAGTTCATCACGACAGTAGGAATAGACTTTCGGGAAAAACGTGTGGTGAGTTCTTTCCCATACTGTTTAATTTATAGCTGATCCCAGCCCCCACCCCCAGATAAAGTAAGAATTAAGAAGCTATGTTTATTGCATTCAAGTCATCTGTCTTTTATCACACAAAATTTATAACCTGTCATATTACTTTTTACTTGCTCAACTGTAAATAACATTTTGCATAGGAAAATGTTGAGTGACACGATTGCTTGTCTCCAAAAGCATACAGGGCAACTAAGATAAATAATTTATGGGTTTATACAGTGTGTTTTCTATGAATTCTTAAGGAATCTTTGAGAACTTGAATTATTCAGGATCTGAAAACATTAACTCTTAATCAGAGTTAAGTTTCTCAGTAAGAACAAGTGTACATTTCCTATTCCTAGGAAAGATGTTGAAAGAGTGATTGGCAAATCACTGGAACATGAGCTTTGTAAGTTCTTGCTGCATTTTTATTTATGTGTAGACTCAGCCATCAATCACTCCCTGATTATGAGCAGAATGTGAGACCAATCCGTGCTATTTTCCAAGATAAGGGAGTTTAAGTGAGAATCGCAACCACTTCCTCCTCCTATGCTAGACGCTAATGACAGGAAGGGAGATATTGTGACATGTGAGACGGGGAGCATAGGCACATAAGCTTCACCAGATTGACTGCCACGCACCCAGGTGTTCTTGATTGTTAACACGGCTGTGGCTCCCAGTTGATGTCACAGATCTATTCATTGCTTGGGAATTGAGAGGAAAACAACAAAGAAAATGAGCATTGAGAAATTAAACCGCGGTTAACATTCTGTCCTGTCCCTTACCTGGAAGTCGATAAACTGCAATGCGGCCTTAGCAGACTCGCTTCCGGCCTGTACCGGATTTTTTTGCACAGCCTTCCCTCCCCAGAACCCCTACTGATCTGTGTATAGGTTCTTTGCCATGTTCCTTTTAAAACACTTCACTGAGCCATGCTTAAGGGAGCTGATGAAATATGAAAATCGTTATGCTTTGCTTAATAAGCAGTCAAAAGACTACAATTTAAAAAAATTAAACTTTTCCTAAAAACCCTTGGAAGAAATAACTAATAAAGAAAAACTTAAAATATCCTGTGTAAATTTACTGAAATTCTTTGTGCATATTTTATAGCTAAGTCATCTTGAAAGTCCAGAGCACAGTAAAATATATTCAGGTATTTGTAAATCACTTTACTGTTGTAAAAATTCCTTGACACTTGCTATTTCATTTAAGTTTATAATGATTCTGTAAAGCAGGGAGAGAGGGTGGGTCTCAATTTGCAGGTAGGAAAACAGGGTTCAGAGAGGTTAAATGAAGAGCTGATATTTGAACCTAGAACTGGGGTCCTAAATCTAGTGTTTGCTGCCTCTCCGAGGAAGTGACAGAAGGTGTCTAATTTAAGTTTGCAGTATGCCTAAATTGTGTTGAAAATCATACTTGTACTTGACATTTAAAAGTGAGAGTCTATGTGATACTGCTGGGAAAAAACCAGAGCAAATATTTATCCTGCACTATGAACTTTGATTATAGTAATTGAGAAAAAAACATGTTGAGTGAACCCAGAGAATGTGAATGTTGACAAAATCCAAAGCACTATAAACCAATGAACGCCATCTCTTTCAGGCTTACAGCACGCAGGGGCCCAATGAATCATCAGGAAAAACATTTAAGGTGCACCTCCAGCTGTGGGACACCGCGGGACAGGAGCGGTAACGTGCATTTCTTTGTTTCTAGTTACAAATGGCTCAGAAGCACTGGTTTTATTTTTTATTTTTCTGTATTTCATTGTGGTTTGCTTTCATTATTTCATATTGGTTTCAGGTAAATGGGGAAGAACTGACCCACGCTATATGGGACTCTTCCTCTGGTTTCAAAACAGACATTTGTGTCTAGAAGTGACAATAAATTGTTTGTAGTTAATCAACCATAATTGGCAGGTTGGGTTTTGTCTAGATTTCAAAAATCAGATTTTCAGAAATCTCTGTGCAGATTCTTGTTTATGTGGTCATTGTACTTCATGAGAAGGGGGTAAAAAACCTTCCCTAGAACTGAATTGAATTGAACTAAGGTGAGAAACAGTACAGCTGCAGGTGTTCCCCAAAGAAAGACTTGAAGGAAGTGGTGTGTCGATCCTTCTCGTGGCTTCCCGTCCTTCCTCACAGCCTCTCTGTCCTGTGCCACTTGACTGACTTTGTCCCCTCAGACCTTGGACACAGCATGGCCCTCCAGCGGGGCTGTCTCACCGCGGTCCCGCCTCCCTGACCCTCTCCTTTATCAGGCCTGGCTCGTATTCCACCTCCACGGGGCTCCACCCCGACATGAACAAGCCGCCTCTTCCTTCTGGCATCCTACAACCCCTCCCTCCTCTACCATCTCTTAAATAATTTTTACCACCTCTAATAAAGCAGATCTTTTATTTTTGTCTCTATCTGCCGTTCTTTGATTCACTCATGGCCCTGTCACCCCAGCAAAACTGTCAGATTAGTACGAGCTGAGACTGTGGTCCGTCTCGAGTCATAACTGGTTGAGCGCACAAGGTAAGAGATGCTCCATAGACGGCGGTGCTGCTTGCTGAGAGCTGGGGGTGCTGTTTTATTTGATGGAAATGTTATTTCTTTGAGATGCAAGATTTCACAGTGCTGAAGACCCCGAGCTAATGAAGCTCTTCAATATTAGATTAAGTGAAAATTGGCAATAGATTGACAAGATGAGATATTTAGAAGGCGCATACCTCCAAGTCCTACATTGCATGTCTTTGAATGTTTATGCTTGTAAACACTGCGGTTTTTGAAATGCATCCAAAGTGTTCTCGCTTTCAGTGAGTGGGAACGCCGGGAGAGGTGCCGGGCCGTCTCCGTTAGCTTTTTTGACTGTGAATCCCATTTACACACATCCTTCAACACTGCTTGCTGGTGCTGCCACAGTCGTTCCTCACAAGAATCTCTGCTCATGTGTCAGTTTGGTTGTCACAAAGATGTATGTTTTATAGACCAGTTTGATTCGTATTTGAAGAAGTATCATGAGAAAATGTGGTTCCCATATGTCTTCGCACGTGATATGTCAGCCTGGCGTGATGGCAGGCTTCTCTCGTCTGTCCTTTTCCGACAGCTGCTCTCTGAGAGAAGCGGGGAAAGCGAGGGACAGTCTTGGTAACAATGGGGTTATTCATCCCTTGAGAATTTTTCAAAGGGAAGGTGTAGCTAAGCCACAAGTAAATAACCCCTCATACCTCCGCCCTGTGCGAGGACACCGGGCGGCATAACCCGTACAAGATAATGGTTGCTGATAAGAGTGATGGGATGGGAAAGAGGTGAAAGCAACACCCTGTATGTCAGCCTAAAAGGTACAGGGCACAGCCTTAGTTCCCAGTGAGGGAGAACAAGGCATAATGTGCTCATAATGGGATCTGTTGGTGTGTAGGGAGGGGGTCTCCGCTCTCTGTCCTGTGGACAGAATGAGGCTGATGGATGAAGCTGGAAATCAGTTGCCTTCCCTCTGGAATAAGTCCTGGAAAGAATGGAGAAAAGCAAGGGTCCTGGGGGTTGAGGGGAAGAGCCAGCCATAGACTAAGAGTGTACTCTCCCCACTGGTGTGAATGCAGAAGGACTTGCCCCAATCAGCTCCTTACAACAAGCACGTTTTTAAGTAACTTTGTCATGTGCTGTGGGCCATGAGAGGGCAATGCAGCACACTCTTATTTTCTAGTAAAACACACACATACACACACCCAGAAAGAGAGCAGACTGTTGTGGTTGACTTAGCCATTCTATTATGGTTGAGTAGGAGACAATTTTGTGAGGACAGCTTGTCCCTAAAGAGAGGGGATTCATTCAATGAAAGCACTGTAATCTCTGTGAGCTTTCTTCCAGTGACTGGGAGGAATAAACCCACAAGAAAAAAAATGAGGACAATTTTTGTTATTTCATAATTATCATGATTATGTTGATTATAATCATCAAAAGTATACTCATTTGGAAATACATAGTCATTTAACTATCTCTTCTCCTTGCTTTAGTATTAAACATTTTATTCTTTATTGAAGTCATGTAAGTCTTTGCTAGTTTTATATCCTTGGCTATGCTCTTTATTTCTTTCTCTGAATTCGACATACATTTAGTAAGGAATCACTGTGTTCAGGGCCATGAAAACCTAATGCACAGCAAGTGAGAAACACCGCTCCTTCGCTCTTGGAGATTTAGGACAGTAACAGGAAAACAAAGGGTGATGGGCAGGTGCACGGCAAGGAGCCCATAATCCAGATGGGGCTGTTGGCAAGACCGGTGGGGGAGGTGGTGTTCCCTCTGATGTCATTTTATATATGTAAATACACACTCATACGCAATGTATGAGTGAGTCTTTTTCCGGCTAGAGGATTGGCGGTGAAGGAAGCAGTGAGGCGAGGTTACCCACAGAAAGAGCAGCATGTGTGAAAGCCCACAGGAGAGAGTGAACTTTGTAAGAACTAGAAGGAGATCAGCATGCCTGTGGGTCGTCCAGAGATGAATCCTGCTGGATGAGCAAGAGTTGGTTCATGCAGCGTCTTGACAGCTCATTAAAGAGTTCAGTCATTATCTTAAGAGCAGTGCATCATCACCAATGCATCTTTAGAGGAGGATTTTTATAATCAGTGGGAAGAAACCAGGGAAGGGGAGTGTCCCAGACGAAACTAGAGACAGGAAACCGATTGAGAAGGTGGTTGCCGTTATCCAGGTAAAAGGTGATGGATACGACACTGGAGTAGTGGCAGGGTAGAGGGACTCAAATGCCAAGGTCAGGAGGCGGTTGCTGACTGTGTACAACCAGTGAAGGAGAAAGAGGGATGGCAACCACCAGGAGCTGGCGAAACCACTGTCAGAAAAAAGAAGACCAGGGGAGAGAGAGGCCAGTCTGGTCTTAGACAAGCGCACTGGCATGTATATTTGTTTCCTCCAGGTGGAAATATCCAGCAAGTGATTGGGTGCACAGTGTGAGGCAGGAGAGATCTGTGTTTATAAACTCGAGGTTCCACACACTGGTGACAATGGAGCAAAGGAGTGGATGAGATTACCCAGCGGACCTACGTAGAGTGAGATGGGGTTGAGACTAGAACCCAGGGGAAACCAAAGGATCTACAAATAGGCTAAAACAGGGGGCCAGAAATTAGGGCATTTAGGAAAGGAAGGGATATTCTTCTTAATTTCAAAGTTATGTGCCTTTCTCCAAATCCATTGCCAATGGCTCTTCTGTGTTGGTATAACCCAACGTTCTGTGTTCCGTAAGTGTGGTCTCTGGTGTTGCCCACTCCTGACATTGAAGTGGGTCTAACCATATCTTCCAAGCCACTGAGGGCGTTGAGGTGGAGGGGGTAGGAGCAGGGGAAGGAGCAGGGGAAGCACATACTGCCCGTGACAGAGCACATTCTTCCAACCCCCCAATAGATGAGGGGTCTGGCTTTCTCTCTCCAATGGTGGAGTCTCTCTCCCCTTCTCCCAGTTCCCGTAGTCCTTTTCCTCTCCCTCCCTTCCTCACTGTCCTCCTTCTTCCTCAGAACACATGAATGCTACTCTTCCACTCCAGAGAGTGCTTCCCAGAGAGTGCTCTCACCCACTTTCTTTCTCCCTACCAGAGAACGCTTGTTCCAGCTGCCGACAAAGTTGCGGTTTTCGGCATGTGACCCTGAGTACTCATTTTTCCAGCTACCATGTGCCAAACTTTCTTCTGGGCACAGATGAAAATGTTTGAAAAGTACAAGCTAAAGTTCCAGTATTCTACAGTGGCTTACATTTTAATTGCGGACCACCGGAGGCCCGTGAGCCAACGTGCCCGAGGGGCGATGTGAGCAAGCCTGTGACTGGATGTGTGTAAGGGCTACGGAGCAAAAAGCCAGGCTGTGGTCTTAAGTTGAATCTGCCAGCAGATGTCCCCCCATGGCCCTGCAGCCGTCATGCTGAGTAGTCTCTGGTCTGTAGGGTAAACCCTGAGGAATGCCCTGGGGCTTTCATATCTGAGAGGGAAATCCTACAGTGTTGTTCGTATTGTCACTGTGATGTGTCTGCGAACTAACTTTCCCATCTCTCCACTGTGCTTACTTGGCAGGTTCCGGAGCCTCACGACTGCATTTTTCAGAGACGCCATGGGTTTCTTATTAATGTTTGACCTCACCAGCCAGCAGAGCTTCTTAAATGTCAGAAACTGGATGAGTAAGTGGGACCGAGTAATCTGTGTTGACCGCTTTGGGGCCCGACAGCCCTGTTTGTGCATTTGCTGCATGAGAGGGAACCAGATTGGGCACTGCAGACGGACCTTGGGAAGTTGAGGGTTCAGTGTTTCCTGTGATGGCCATTCTGTGTGTCACCCAAGGTGGCTGGGAACTGTATCTGCCTTCGACACTCTTAGGAGAAGCCTGTAATGCTTCTTATCCACCTATATTTAAGGTCTCTATTTTTGTAATCGTAAGGTCATTGATTCCACTTGTCCAGTTCATCTTGAAGGACTTAGAATAGTGTGAGCTTCTACAACTCCTAAAAAAAACCACAGAGGGGGCCCAGAGAAAAAGGGCTGCATTTTCTGAGACGGTACACTGGCTCCTAAAATGTGTTCCTGTGAACTTGGGTTAACTAATGGGTTAATTAACTAACTGGTGAATTAGGTGAGAAATGGCTCCAGAGTAGACCAGCCACCACATGAAGGTCAGGTGCAGTGTGTCAGTCAGCTCACAGTGAAATTTTACTTCTTTTTTTTTACAAAAAAAATATTCAAATGTGAGGAAGCCTTGCATAGAACAATCTATACAATTTAGATATAGCATGAAGTTAAAAGTCACCTATTCAGTCATTAAAGCCTGAATAATATACATCAGCACAAAAGAGTAGTATCTGATTTTCAAATTTTTAAATTGATACAGCAGTAAAGAGAATATTTTATTTGCATCTTTATTACAAATGTAAACTTTGATTCTTATGGGATATACATGGAATCTTATGGCGCTGGTGACAGTCTTGTCATTTCTAGATTTGTCAGGCTGTCTGTGGCTGGAGTAATATTTTTTTGTTGAGAAATGGGTCATGTTATTCCCCTGCTCAAAGTCCTTCTTTCTGAGACTTCCCATTTCACTTGGAATAAACCCCAGAATTCTTCACCCACCCACAAGGCCCTGGTGACCAGACCTTAAATTCTTCTCGAATTCTCTCTTGCTCTGTCCCCCCCTCCCTCCCCGTTCACAGGCCTCCAGCCAAACAACTCGCTGCTGTTTGGAGGAGGGGACAGAAGGCCCCTCCTGCCTGGGAGCCTTTGCACTTTCTGTTCCCTGGGTCTGGACTTCTTCCCCTTCCTTGCCACAGTGTGCAAGTTCTTTTGTCTCCGTCAAGGTTTCATTCAACCCCTGTTTATCTGCTGGGAGAAGCCTTTCCTGACCACCTCACCTAAAATACTACTTCATGTTACTTTTTATCCCCGTTCTCANCCCCCCCCCCCCCCCCCCCCCCCCGCCGTCTACTTTATGTTGCCTTCCCTCACCACCTCCACCTGACATGATATTATGTTAGATTATGTATTTCTTTGTTTACTGTGGTGCTGATGCTCCACCACTAACAGTGAGCTCTGGAAAAGTTCAGACTCTGCTTATCGCATTCCTCTGCAATGGCCCAAAGCCTGGGCGAGTGTCTGGCACAGAGGAGATGTTCTCTCTGTGTTCTTATATATTCCTGTTATTCTCTATATAGTTACTATTATTGATTGTTTATAGCTACTTATATAACTGCTTTAAATGTGAGTTCAGTGACATAGTTGCTACCACCGAGAAAAATATTGCTTCTGCAAATGAGTGTTTATCTTAGGAACTATCTGTTTTATTTTATTATGATATTTCCATATTTTAAATTAGATTCTGAGGAGATTCTAAAGAGATAAGATTATTAGATACTTTCAGAGAATTATTTCTTCATCCTTTATGAAGGCACACGAGGCTCTCCCTTGTTTTATAAAAAAAATCAGAGGGATACTATTGGGATTTAGGATAATTATTATATCTAATTATACTTTAATTTCTCAATCCTAAATAATTTGTGTTATAGGGTGAGCCTTTGTCCTCTTCCTTGACAAAATTGCATGCAGTATGCCTTGAGGTTACATTAAAGTAATCCCTATGACCTCCAAAACACAGGTTGACAGATTTCTTATACCTACCTACCTTCCTCCCTCCCTCCCTCCCTTCCTTCCTTCCCTCCCTCCCTTCCTTTTCTCTCCCTTCCTTCTTTCCCTCCTTTCCTCCTCTTCCTCTTCCTCCTCCTCCTCTCTCTCTCTCCCCCTCCCTCCTTCCTTCTCCCTCCCTCTCTCAGTATTTCCTGCAGAAAAGAGAAAACCAAGTGTCCTGTCTTAAAATTGTTTGTGCATGAATTTGTGGTTGAAAAGTGCTCTGTTCTCATAGATCATCACCTTGGACTCCCAGGGGATGGAGCTGTGGGGGTCTCCTAAAGGAAGGAGCAGACTTCTGTGCTTCACAGTCACTTCCCTGACCTCCACGTAGTTCTGAGAAACCAGTGGTATGAAGCAGTGTGTCCATCAGGAGGGCACTTCCCCAGGGGGAGACGAGCACCAGTATTATTCATACAGGCGCTGCATGTAAACTGCCATTAATCCTGAGAACATGCAATTTGTGAGGCATTATCTCCATTTTACAGATGAGGAAACCACAGCTGAGAAGAATTCGGTAACCTGGCTAATATGTATAAAAAGCTGGAGATGGACAACTAGATTAGGAATCTGTTACGAGCAGTCATTTGACATCACTTGTTTGCAACTAACTTGCTGGTTCTATCTGCTTTCTTTCTAAGGTCAGCTGCAAGCGAACGCCTATTGTGAAAATCCAGATATAGTGTTAATTGGCAACAAGGCAGACCTGCCAGACCAAAGGGAAGTCAGCGAACGGCAAGCCCGGGAAATGGCTGACAAATACGGGTAAGTCGGTGACATGGTGATGTGGTCTGACCTTTTACGCTGCTGCTTAGTGATGGGGCAGGGACTCGAGGCTGACACTAGGAGGAATCTCCCTGACTGAAGAATGGCACATGGATGGAAGAGATCTCCCAGAGGCATGGGTGCAATATTTTAAGTCAGCGATAATAGCATCTGACATTTACAGAGTACTTATTATGGGCTAGCAACTGTCCCTAGACTTTAACTCACTTAATCCCTCATAACCGTAGAGTTATCCCATTTCATATGTGAAGAACAGAGGCCTAGAGAGAGTAAAAGCTGATGGGACGCCCTAAAGCTGGTAAGTGGCAGGGCTTGAATTCAACCCGGGCAGTCTGAGGTCAGAACCCGTGTTCTCCCACCCGACACTCTGCTGCCTCTCCGTGACAAGCTGCAAGCTTCTGCAGGGGCGTCAAACTCACTCTCACTGGGGGCACATCAACACTGGAGTTGCCTTCAAAGGGCTGAAATAATTTCAGGACTGTGTAAATGTAACTACTCCTTCACTGTTAAGGAGTTGAAATTACATTCGGCCCTTCGAAGGCAACCATGAGGCTGATGTGGCCCCCAGTGAAAATGAGTTTGACACCCCACTGTGTCCTGATATGGACACAGTGTTGCAGTCTTTAGCCTAGGTGAGTTTAAGTGGCCAGTTACAAATTTAAAAACACTTTGGACAATGATAAATTGATTTCCAAAGTACCACATCGCCAATTTTCTGGACTCTCCTTGAGAGAGCATTAAAAATATACATGTATTCTTGAAACTTTTGATCCCAAATAGGTATAGATAGGAATACCTAATTTCTAAATCAGATTTCCAAAAACTTGATTGAGAGGGAAATCATATGGATCACCTGTTTAGGCATTTTTACCCACTTAAAATTTTAAAAGTAGTTACAGTGCTTTGACTTTGAATTTATGAGTGCCGCCTGCGTTGCCCGTGGTATTGGTTATAGTCACACTGATGAGAAGCCACCAGTTTTTACTCACTGAGAAAAAACAAGCGTGCTTTCCAATGCATCCAGCAAAACCATGGTTATTGTACGGGCTCTGTCAGCCACGTCTCTGCGTGTGCGATTCCTTTGTACGTCTTGTATCTTTTCCGGTCTCTTCCCCTCAAAAATACTTGTCTTCTCTTCCATGCTAGCATTCCATATTTTGAAACCAGTGCAGCGACTGGCCAGAACGTTGAGAAAGCCGTGGAAACACTTCTGGACTTAATCATGAAGCGGATGGAACAGTGTGTGGAGAAGGCACAAGTCCCCGACACCGTCAATGGTGGAAATTCTGGGAAGCTGGACGGGGAGAAGGCAGCCGAGAAGAGATGTGCCTGCTAGACTTTGCACAGGACCTCATCGCCAAGAGCCCCAACCTGACATCACCGCCCGGTCAGCGACGAACCGCGACATTGTTGCCATGCGTAGTGGCGTGTCTGTCTTTTCCTGCAAGAAAATCTATTTTAGGAAACCAAAATAGTCCACAGTATTCAAAAGAATTGACCAGTTGTTTCTGAGGCCCCTTCAAACAAGATCAAAGATTTTGTAGTGTGCCCTCACCAACATGGGTGCCCAGTTCATTTTTTCTTAGAAAGAAGACAAGTGTACAGGAGAGTACACAAGATGAAATAAGAGTGAAATTTAAATCAGAGCCAGACTTACCCTGTTGCATTGGAGAGAGGGATAGACTACCAAAGGGAGAACATAGAAAGATTATTTTTTTTAAAAGACTGAGTTTACTTCTTACGTAGAATATGATTATTACTTTTAGGTTTGCATTGGGGAAACATATTAGTTAAAATGGATACACAATAAAGAATTTTAAATGGATCATTAAGAATGATATTCCCCAATAAGCTGTACTAGAAAGACTAATTTAGTGATGAGGCTGTGGGGAGAACGAATGTCAGACTTCTGCTAAAATGTGGGCAAATGTGTAATAATGCCATTTTTATATTCTTAATAAATGTCAGACAGACAAGAACAAGATTGTGAGTGACAGAGTACAAGGGAAATGCCCTGGGAAAAAAACAGAGGTCGGGGAGCACGGCATTTGGACAAATGAAATGGAAGGTATCTGTCACAGACGTCTGGAAGGGTTATCAGGCAGCTTTCACTCTGGGCAAGTAGAAGTTGACATGGTCAGTGGGGATTAAGGGAAGATCCAGAAGTTCCCATTTCAAACAACATTTTAGAAATAGGTTCAGGGTTCAGCTTCACATTTCATTTTTTTTCCTAAGTAAATGGTGATAGTCACAAAGATAGATTAAAGATTGCTGCTTATTAAGTGTCTTTCTTTAAAGACAGTAAAAAAACAAAAAACCCTATTTCACCTTCATTTCTTTTAGGTGAATATGCTGGTGATGTGAAACAAAAGGTGACTATTAATTGTGGATTTCTTTTCCATTTACAAAAGCACTGGCAACTCTAAATAACGTTTTTCCCTTCTAACCCACACCTACCCCTGGCTTTGAATCAATTGTAAAAATACAGGTGTGTCATTTCGTAGACCAACTGGAGAATAATGATGGATCAATTTTAATGGTAACTCTGAATTTTCATGTCATTAATCACATAAAAATTGATGATAACTCATGCCATATTATAATATATTTAGCATTTGTTTTTATTTTGCCTAAAGCAAAAGGCTCATAGTTGACCTATATTTGGGGATTGGGCAGGAATGGAACCATATTTTATCTCACCAAAAGTTGGTAAATCACTTTATTTATTTTTTCACAAGAAGCTGCCTTTTCTTTTAAAAAATGATCCCCCAAATATTTTTCATTGGCCTATTCCTATCATTGTGTCTAAATTAACAATCAACTTCTATTAAACTATTATTTAAACATTCCAGTGAATTTTATCAATAGCAAAGGCATTACACTTTAAGTTTTTTCTTTTTATTAGGAGTTATGTAATTTTTTCAATGGAATAGTTCCTCTTACTATAACACTTTATCAGTTAAACTTCCTTTTTTCCAACTCCGTGCCTATTTTGTTAAGTTACAGATGCTGCAAACCCTAAACTCAGCTCCTCACCCCCCACCTCTGCCTACCAGCCTCTATCTAGTATTGAGTCATTTTTAGATCCAAGGGAATGTCTATAGACATAATGATCTTAGCGTGGACTGGGCTCAGAAATGCACCGTGAATGAAAGCAACCCGGAAGCTCTGATGAGTTCACCCTCCGTGAAGTTCCTGGCATTTACTGCCCACCTCCTCTGATTTCTGCCACACGGTGCCAGCTTCTAAGGTGGATCACAGGCAGGTGTTGCCTGCAAAGGTGTTTTCCTTCAGGATGCTCCTCGTGACCTCAGGGCCTGTGCCCTGAAGATGGAAAGCTATTCGCTAACATGAAAGATGTTTCTTTTGGAAAAGGGAACAGAAACAATGTGACTATTGCTGTAAGCAAAATTTGGTGAACTTTTTGAGGTCATTATATCACTTTCTTATTTGGATCCAAATTGTGATTTCCGCTGCATTTCCACAATATGGAATGTTTACCTTTTATGAAATTGTAAAGGTATTCTATTTGGGGTATGTCTCTCTATTTCTTTTAATTTTCCAGTTATATGATTGATTTAGTTATGCCAAGATTCTGTCATTGTCAGTTTATTTAACAAGCATTTGTTCAGGGTCTATTTTAGGATTGTCACTTGATAGTTGCAGCGTGAAGCAGAGGGTGATGATGTCCATAATTATAGAACTACGCCTGTGAAAAGAACAATTATTGGGTAATAATCTCAAGGACAACAAAACTTAAAGCAGACATGAAAAGTAATTTATAATTGTATTCTACTTATAAAAACTTGATCTAAAAAATATTCCTCTCTGTGAAGTTTGAAACCTGACCCCCAATTCTATGTAAACATGAACACAAATTCCTCCTCTCATTATCACATAATTAATATTCTGTATTATTTATTTTACCAATTTTGGGCCCCAAAGTATGCAGACTGCCTTGGAGAATTGCATAGTCCCTCTAACCCACAGTAACATGTATTTTTAGCCAAGATGCATCTTATTACTAATTATCTCCCAAAGGCTCTAGTAAACCAAGTTGCATTTTGGAAAACTATTTAAAGGGTGCATAAAATTCCTTTCTGATAGAGAAACCGTTTCTGGGGCGTGCACTCTGCTTTGATGTTTGCATTGCTCTAACCCAGTGCCTCGGGTACCTCTGTGACCAAATCTGCCTCTAACCACATAGCCTGCCCTGTAATCCATTATAGGGAGGCCTCCCAGAGACACAAATGCAGCCAAAGGTCTTTGATGTCTTCAGCAAAGGGTTCAAGGACGTCATCAGAATCTGGAGGTCATCACCACCATCTCCTGGTCTCCTAGCTCACTTCTCATGGAGTGCGCATTCCTTGAGACTCGTAACTGATTAGGTACAAAGTTATTGTTAAATGTAAAGAAAGAAAATCCTTTGAAAAGCGCATCAAAACATAGTTGAGAGAACACAGTGTCTGTCTTGGTATGGTGAGGGCGACAGGCCACGGATCAGCAGAGAAAGTATTAAATTCTGGGAGTTGAGCTGGTGGGTCTCTGCATAAGAGTTTTTAAATTCTTTCAAGTCACACTCTAGCCAGTTTGCTACCATTTGCATATTACCAGCTACCACACTTCAAAAAATTCAAAGCCAGCATTTTCTAAAGTAAATATTTTGTCTTGTTTTTAATCAGATGGGCCACGCTATGTGTGGGGGAAAGGGAATGTCTTTCTTTGGCTTCTAGTGTAAGGTGTTCTGTACCAATCAGTACAGGTCGGATGAACTGGGCAAGAGTTTTATGAGAGGGAGAGAAGCTTGACCATAGGGAAGGACATGACTATACTTACAAAATAATAGTAGTCAAATATTCTTTAAACTAAATTGAGTCTGCTGGAAATCACTAAATTTAATGAAGCTCATTTTCACCTGTAGAGTGAGTGCAGGATCTAGAGAAATAATAGGTGCAATAGAGAAAGTGTACGGCTAGGTACAGTATATACCCTGGAACCTTGTGTCTGTGGGACAGATTGCGGACTGCTCTATATCCCTGTTCACACGGATAGAAAGATGGGGAGCGCAGATGCAGTCTTCATTGTGTATCACACTAAAAATCTGGGGAAAACCCTCGTCTATAAAGAATTTTGGAGTTTAAAACTCAAGCTTTAAAGAAATAATATTGAAGTTTCTATTTCCTAAGACACAGAATGACCCTTTAAAAAGGAAGTTCTGAGAACTGATGTTAACCAAAGTGATTTTTGAAAGTTCCCTTCCACCCTCTACTACCTAGCTTTAAAGCATGAAGAGAAGTCTAGGATATTTAAGTATGTTAGGGAAAGCTTTATTATTTTTTCAAGATGCTGTCTATATTTGAAAAGGTTGTCTAAAAATCTATCAAGAATTATATTTTTTTTTCTTAATTTTTGGCCTAGATGATCTGAACTTATGCCTGGGCAGAGTGGTGAATTCTTAACATGGGAAGTAGATAGAGAATATTATCTGAGATGAGTGTTGTCTCGATGCTTTATAAACCCATGAAAATACTTGTCTCATAAAGTAGAACTTATAAAAAATGATTGCTAGATACAGCGGGAATTTTATAAACTTGTTGCCTTAGAATTCTTGGGTGGAGATCAACTACAATGACATTGTGAGCAAGAGCTACAAGGAGAGCTAAGATTTCGAAGTTTCTAAATAGAGCCCTTAAGTATCGCAGAACATGGAGGCGTTCATCCCCAAAAGGTGGATTTTTAGGTAGGAAAAAGAAGATTACCAGAAAGAGTTTTTGTAACTAGACCCATGTTTTTGTCTACCCAGTAGAAAATTATAGCCTTCAAACTAAGCTAATAAAATATTTAAGCTAAAATATTTCATTATTAGCATCAAAAATTTGGAAACAAATGGTGTTATCCAAAACTCTTTTTCTGATAAATTGGGGTAGCTTCACAGGCGCTTTTCTGCAGAGCTGACCCAGCAGCCGATGGTTGCTGGGAGACTCTCGAACTTCACAAACAGAGAGAGCAAACACCTGTGCCCAAAGGGTGGGTTATTTTAAAGGGAGTCATTTTTTGAAAAAAATATACAAATGAACCACCTTGGGAGTGAGTCATTTAAATGTTGTTCTCTTTCTCACAGACCATGGAAGTCACGGCTAATATCCCTCAGCTGACTTAGTCTTTAAGGCTCTTTAACAAACTGTGTAGGAACTGGTTTGTCTGTCCTTCATAACCTAGTGGGCCCCTTATTTAACCAGTGGCAGTTGTCCATGTGGCTGTTGACCCCTGAAAATGGGGTCCCTAGTGATGTGGAGTAACATACAGTACTTATTCTGAATCTTCTATTCTCCAGGTTATTGTTTCAAAGGCTCCTTGAGAGGAAGCCTAGAAATAGAAAGTGTCCAGAAAGAACCAGCTGGGGACCGTGTGTCTGTTATTAACTCTCATAGTGGCTTCCCCTCGTGTGGGACTCACCAACCCCACGTGCCTCCCAAGGTTCCCGTCAGGCTCAGTGGTGAACATATATAAGAAATCGGCTTGTAAGTTATGTTCCACTTCATACACAGATGCTATTAGCACAAACTAAGAACTGGTCAAGAGTCAGAGTTGTCCTCAGAATCACTTGTGCATAGAAGTACCATAGCAGGGACACAGGTCATTTTAGTAGGTGTCTTGGAAGCCATCCACGGGTACTCGACTTGAGGTTATTGTATTTGATTGAAATGTTTAATATATCTCAAATTCCTGAAAAAAAATATGACTTCTGTTTCATTTTGTATGTCACCTTGTATTTCCTTCAAGGAGTCCAGTTATATTCTAGATTGTGTATTACAACTTGGTCAAAATACTCCTTGTACCAATAGGGCTTTCGTGTCCATGGCCTTGTAAAAGATACTTGTATCTGCAGTTATTGAATAAAAGTTAGTTATCCTGCTTAACGTGTCAAAGGCAGATAATGTTCTGACGTAACACTGATGTGCTTCACCATATCCCAGTGGTCTGTCTTCAAGTGATATCGTTGTTGCTAGGCTAAGCATGTTCGACTTTGTCGGCTACACAGATTTCTGTTTCGTCTAGTGCTCTGGCTGTAAGTTAAAACTTTAAACTATGCCCCTGGATAGACTGCAGTGCCTGACAGATGCTGTTAGGTCATTATCCTGTTGTACCAAAGTTCCAGTGACTTCAGAAATCATAGCATCCAATGATTTTGTGGTGTCTGGGTTTGAATACTACGATTGAGAACAACTGTATACAGTGATTGTTACTGCACACTTTTCAAATAAAAACGCATTTTTACCGATTATTTTGTGCAATCAGAGCAACCTCATTTCGGTGCTGAAGTTCAACAGGTGATGGGCTGGGAACAGTAAATGGGTTTAAATGTGAAACGTGCATCATATTAAAGACGGTATCCACCTGAAACTAATATAATGTTATGTCAATTATACCTCAGTTTAAAAAGCTAAGCTATGCATTAGGGGCAGTCAAGTGATTTTATCCACTTCTCTAAACTTTTTCATTTATTATTTATTTGAAGACTGACTTTAGCCCCGGCTGGTGTGGCTCAGTGAATTGAGCACAGTCCCGCAAACCAAGGGGCCCATGGTTCGATTCCCAGTCAGGGCACATGCCTGGGTTGCAAACCAGTGCCCAGTAGCGGGGAATGTGAGAGACAACCACATATTGATGTTTCTCTGACTCTCTTTCTCTCTCCCTTAGCCTCTCTCTAAAAATAAACAAATAAAATCTTTTTTTTTAAAGAAAGACTGAGTTTTGCAAGGGAAGTTCTCTCATAACTTCAGAGGATGTATTGATAAAATTAGCACTTAACATGTTGAAGTATTCTACAGCATACAGTATTTTCACATTATAATCTCTTTCTTCCCCATAACAAAATGCTGAGACGTGGTGGTGTCTCCCTCAGTCACGGGCTGGTGAACAGACCGTTATTGTTCAAGGCAAATTCAAGACCACAACTACACAGCTTCCACTTAAATGTTCATTTACAAAGGCTGCCTTGTTCCCAGAGTTGTTCTCCCTCCATATGTTACTTAAATAGGTGTTGTTAAGATAGTGATGTATTTTTAATTTGAGGATGAAAACAACTCTCCCACTGTAAGCAACTGAATGCTCGGCACCATGTTCTCGACTTTCCTGCCCGGTAGCGGTAGTGCAGTTTCACATGGCCAGGGTCTTTGTCTCTGGCTTCATCTTAAATAATTTGAGATAAATCATCAGTGACTTGCTTTTGCTAATGCTTTATAAGTTTTTTTTAAGATTTTATATATTTTAATTTTAGAGAGGGGAAGGGAGGGAGAAAGAGAGGGGGATAAACATCAGTGTGTGGTTGCCTCTCGCACTCCCCACACTGGGGACCTGGCCCGAAACCCCGGGCATGTGCCCTGACTAGGAATCAAACCATTGACCCTTTGGTTCCCAGGCTGGCGCTCAATCCACTGAGCCACAGCAGCCAGGGCATATTTGTACATAACCATAATGTGCCTGGTATTGAGAAAAAATAGACCTTTTAAACATTCACTGTCTGGACTGATAGGATTTCTTGTTTTAAAACTGTGTATGATATTATTATTCACTGTTCTCATTACCAAGGAATTTTCTTTCTTTCTAATCTGGACTGAGTGTGAGCATTGCTGTTCTGTTAGAAACTCATTTAGATGACTTGCATTATGAATCAGGAAACCAACACACTAGTTATAATTTGACTAAGGCTATACTATAGGTAGTAGAAACATTTTGTGATAGTAACCAGATCTTTGAAATGATCATAGCTTTGGACCATTTTCATGAGTCTCTGAGAGAAAGACTCGTCTGTACGAAAAGGGTGAAAAAAAGAAAAAGACGCAGAACAGCAAGATTAACAACAGAAGATTTCAATCTGTTTGATTGCTTCCCCAGAGAGACGGACATCAGGAGCTCATTCACGCTCATGGAAAACGTGAAACAGAGGAGAGACTTGAGTAGTGCTGGTTAATGTATTAAATACGAACACACAGTACTTGCTCTCGAATGCCAAAAGCAGTTTCTTATGAGCGGGTCCTCTAGGCAAAGAGGGTGGGTCAAAACGAAACCATGCAACTGAACCTTTAAGAGCACTTTGCTCTTCACTGGCCCTTCCAGAGAACATGGGCTTTCTCAATAAATTAGAAAAACACAGACCAAGGAGGGGATTGGGATAGGGATTTCTAAAAGTCAATTGGTTCCCACTGCTCAGACTTCAAAGAACTGGAGGAAAAACTTACTGACTGAATAAAGGAATGATTTGTTTTAAAAACTGGCCCTGCCCGGTGTGGCTCAGTGGTTGAGTGATGGCCTGTGAACCAAAGGGTCGCTGGTTCGATTCTTAGTCAGGGCACCTGCCTGGGTTGTTTGGCCAGGTCCCCAATATGGGTGCTTGAGAGACAACCACACATTGATGTTTCTCTCCCTCTTTGTCTCTCCCTCCCCCCTCTAAAAATAATTTTTTTAAAAAATATGAAAGAATATGCTGCCCTGGCTGGTGTAGCTGAGTGGATTGAATGTGGGCTGCAAACCAAACAGTCACTCGTTGGATTCCCAGTCAGGGCACATGCCTGGGTTGCAGACCAGGTCCCCAGTAGAGGGCAAGCAAGAGGCAACCAGACATTGATGTTTCTCTTCCTATCTCTCCCCCCTCCTCCCTCTCTAAAAATAAAGCAAATTAAAAAAATACATAAAAGAATATGCTGCATGGAAAATGATTTACAAAATATTGACTTATTCTTTACCTCCCAGTCTACCTTACATCCTGGCTAGTGCACACACACCTGGTCTATCCACCCCGCCAAGAACGTGAACCTGCACTTGCTTCCGCCCGGACCTCTTCCACCAAATGCCAGCTCCTTCCACCCACTTCCCTTTCTTTTCGTCTTTGCTTAAAAGTTATCTTTAAAGAGAGAGTTCTTTATTTTTTTAATGCACCAGAAGCTTTGTAACATTCTAGTTCTTTCGCTCTTTTATTTTTTAATTAGTTTACTTTCAATATGATTCTGTATTGGTTTCAGGTATACAGCATAGTAAGCGAATTCTTACTTAAAATGACCATCCTATTTGAACGACCAGTCTACAGTTACCGTAGTTCCTATTATCTCCTGATTCAAAACTGCAGCCGGAACCTTTCATCCCTGGTAACTCTGGATCCCTGAGTCCACTTTATTTTTTCTCACAGTCAATGAATATCTCTAACTTTATTATTTGTTCCTCATCGCTGGGTACATTCATATGAAGGTGGAGGTTTTTTCTTTTTAAAAAAATTCCTGTCCACAAGCACGCCTTCCCTCCCTCCTCACTGCTATAACCCTGACTTCTGGATAAGGGCCTGGCAAATAGGGGACACTGAATAAATATTTGTTGCCAAAAAAAATTAACAAATCCTGTACAACAAATTGATTGGGTGGACTGCAAAATAACAGTGCTAACTCAAATTTCTACTAACTTATTGAAGCAAATATTCAAATATTTAAATTATATCACTTATTGATTTTTGCGAAGACACATGCCCATGAAAACATTACCATTATCAACACATTGAACATGACTAAGTCAACCTTGCATGCCTAGGACAAACCCTAATTTTCACTATTTCTACAACAATTTTATTTTTTAAAAGATTCTATTTATTTATTTTCAGAGAGAGGAGAAGGGAGGGAGAAACAGAAAATAAGAAACATTGATTGGTTGCCTCTTGCTTACCCCTAACGGGGTACCTGGCCAGCAGCCTGGGCATATACCCTGACAAGGAATTGAACCTGTGAACTTTCAGTTTGGAGGCCGGTGCTCAATCCACTGAGCCACACCAGCCAGGGCTCTACTACAATTTTAAACACATAAGCATATACCTTAATGACAAAGCAATTAAATTTAATAATTTAAATCTTCATTGCATCCTTAATATTTTTAGTCAAAAAATAAGAGAAGGAAAGAAAAAAAAGGAAGAGAATTATAATGACAATGATTTTACTTGAGGGAATGAATTATCAATTTTTGGTGGACTGGATCCCTACTTTGATATTAAAGGATGCTATAATAATTTGCCGGTCAGAGGAGTTAAGGATTTTCAAAGTGAAGAGATATGAAAGAATTTTAGAAGTTTGTTCTTACTTTCATGACGCTACTTTTTTTTTCAAATTTAGAATAAAAACATAATAGGTTACTTTTGCCATTGATTTGGATCCAGGGAATATTAGCAGAAAATTCAGGGAGCTATCTAAATATTTTTTACTGACAAAAAAATCAGTTTATTATCGATATTACCACAAATGGTCAAATAAAAAGTAGTCAATTCATTTATGCATAGTAATTTTAATGTTAAAAGAAATAAAAACAAAAATTGTATAAAGTATAAGTTTATTATAAGGCATAATCAATGATTGAAAAGATGTATCAATTGTTTAAACATTTCTTAATAATAAATTATAACACTACATGTAATCAAAGTGGAACTAAATTTCTTTCCATGTATTCACTTCAAGGCTCACCTTGGACCTTCTAATTGAACATTAGTTACTATAAGTACAATAATTTTGACTCAATGAACTAGTGTTTCTTTCTATGTATTTCCTGTGTGCTACTAATTTTAGACTAAGAAATTTTTTCACTGTAATCATTTGTTTTATGACTCAGAAATGTTTATTTAAAAGTATTTCGAGTGATAAAAGTTGAAATAATAAGGTTCCAGAAAGTAATCCACATATGATAAACAAATAATCCTGATGCTACTAAAATAATACTCTTGTGTTTTAAAAGTTCAGATCTTTTTGAGAACCTGAACCTGCTTATTTGCATACTCAGAAGATCCAATTACCATTTCTTCCAAAGTGAACCTGGATACCTCGTGAGAAGGTTCTATCCGTATTCCATCCAACTGTCCTTCTGTATCAAAAATGAATACAGGTAAACCAAAATAAAATCTAACAGTGTCTTTCCATTTTTGACTTTAAAATGCATGTTTCTAATGGAAACCATCCAGGCCATTAACTCAGTCAGATGGGTTCATTCACAAATCTCCTATTTACTATAATCCAGCATAATGACTGAGGGGTCAGAGAAACCCACACAATCTCTGAGTGACAGGTATATTTCTCTAGTGCACAGCTATGTAACATTTCAAGGGTACCATCCTTTGATAAATTTATAAATCCACTACTTCACCTCATGTGTGCATACCTTTAAATATTTCGTAGATGATACTGGTACTTCACATTCCACACTGAAAGGCTTTAAGCATCTTTCCTGAGAAAATGTATGCAGTTATACCCCAGAGAAGATGATCAAAAGGCTTAGAGTAATTCAGCCTGTAGGGTGGCTAAGGTCTCCCTTTACTCCTTTAGTCAACGAGCATTCTGCCTTCCTGAGGGTCACTCTTTGCAGTTCTCCAAACTCGAGTCAGAGTTCGGCTCGATAGCAATCATAAACTCCACCTGTAATGAAAGCACCTGTCCAAATTCAAGCACACATGATTTTAATTCATGAAGCCCAAGTCTTCCTGGCTGCAGACAGCCGCCACTGCTCTTTGAACTCCTGATACGTGTATGTTTATGTAGGTATGAGCTAACAACAGTACTTAGGTAATATAATGACTATGGAAAAGAAAATGAGTCACAAAGTGCTTTCCTTTGTACTTCTATGTGTGTGGGGCGGAGGGGGGGTGCCTTTAGCAACCAACTTGCAATCCCAGCTCCTCAGGTGTGGGGAGCTCGCCCTGATCCTCAATTTGGGAGGGTTGTGTGTGTTGGAGAATTAGCTAAAAAGAAACTTTCCCAGCTCGTACTTCAATAGAAAAATAACTGTTCCTCTAACAATGGTCAGAAGATGAACGTAAATCATGGTAAAGTATTTTTATTATTCAAAGGTCAACTTTAAAATACAACATCCACTCATACAAATAAAAACTCTTTCTTCTACTTAAATAAATGAAAAACACTCTCAAAAGGTCAAAGTTGACAACCTGAAACCATTCCTTTCAACAAAAAATTGCAAAAAAAGATTCAGATTTTTAAAACTTAAAAATAGAATTTATCTTTCATCATGAAAAGGTACCTGGTTTCTTCACCCATTTATTAAGTTTTGAAGAAAGATTTCCTTCTTTCGAATATATATTTGTTTGATTTTCTGGAATGTCATCTTCCTCTAAAGCTATTGATGTATAATGAATTCCATGAAATACTGGCATTGAGCCATTTTTAACATGCAAGTTTCCACTATGTTTCAAGGAATAAATAAGATCCACGTAGTGTTCTTTCTCATTCAATCTTCAGCCAGCCAGCTCACTTCCGTAGCCTAACCAACATGAAGTAGGGGGTGTCACCTTCAGTCTTCAGTTCGCTGTGGAAAAGACCACACAGTCATCAAGCTCAAGTGCACTGACCCGTAGTGATGGAACTGCTGTACCACCACCATTACCATCCCCCATCACCCTGTACAGCCCCATCAGAACTGACTGCTTTCATCTAAGAGGTGGTGGTTAATCAATGAATTGTAATTCCCCATGAAACAAAGAGAATCCCATGGTGGAAGCCTTAAACTTCAATCACTGAGTTGTACGAGGACAAGAGTGAGGAAGTGATAGGGGACGTGAGAGTGAGAGCCTGTGTCTAGCTCCATTCAATGAAGACACGCCCCATAGTGACTTGGACATGGGAAACACATCAGTGTTCCCTCGGGATGTTGTAATTCTGCGGGTTTTGCACAGCCTGATCTCTTTTCCCCGTGCACATGTGCATGCACACATCTGTGTACATGTGTGTGTGTTGTTGTTGCTGTCATTGTCATTGTCTAACATGACCCCTGATTTCCAGCAAGCCACTCCTTCTGGTGTTCAACCCAAGAAACATCTATATGTTCTAATGTTTTAGGAAAAGAAAAAAAAAAGCTTGTTTTATTGGTACTTACCGTGACAGGTAGCATAGAAATAGATTCTATGGGTGATATGAGATTTGCCTAGATTAATTTTTAAATGTATATCTTTTTGCCTTTTAAACTCCAGTCTCTCCCTAGAGTTACAATTCCATTGTATGTTGGTGAATCCAAACTTACCAAACCACACTACCACTTACATTCCGAAAGCAGCCAATTAATCATATTTCACCGTGCCAACAGGAGACCTCCCATCAAGATAAGGCATGTGGTGAAATGGCTGTAACAATAAGGGCTGCAAGGACTACCACAGAGATGGAAAGACCAACCCCAGAGGATTTACGGCCGAGCACCTGCAGACCACTAGCTGAATCCCACCGGATGAGTAATCTCACCTGGAGTAACCCCTCGCCTCATTATACGCTCATCGGAACGCCTAAGCGAGCTAAATGACACACTCCCGACGGCCACACTCAGAAACAAAATGCCAGTGTCAAAACACAACATGGCCAATGGTGGGCAGCTCTTCTGAGAAGTCTCCACCCAGGGAAAATCCTGGATCCTCTCCCTGATTGAATGCTCTACCCCTCGATTAAATGAGCCCCCATAAAAGAAGTAAATCCCACTAGAGAGGGGCTGCCCTGCTTGCGGAGTAGCCTGCTCCCATCCTGCTTCACTAACAAACTCTCTTCCACATACACTCTAGGCTTCGCTAATAACCTTTCACTTTAAACTCCATGCTGACTTGAATTTGAATTATTTCCTGTGTGAAGCTAAAAACACACAGTGGGTTATGCACCCTCGTGCCCCCCACCCCCCAGAATACCCTCATTACCATCATACCATTAACACTGCAACTTCTATCAAAAATCATAAAACAAAGGGCATACTTAGTCCAGTTTCCCTACTTCAACTAGAAAATGTTTCCACATGATCTTTCCCAAGTCATAGGAAGAACATAAATCTTTAAAACTAAAAGACCTTTAACTACTAATTAACTGAAGCTGCTAATTAATTAACTTTCGTCTAGCTCCATTCCCTCCAGGGTCAGAACAGCGGATGCTGGCCACACCACCCCAAGAGGAATGGTGTCTGGTGTGGACAGAAAAGGGGCCACATAGAAGCCTGAGACACTCAGAGGAGGCCTGCATGGTGGCCTTACAAGCTCAGAGGCCGAAAGTAACCCCATAGGATGATTCGAGTTGTGCAAAGCTAAAACTATTATAACTAAAAGTGAGTCATGGCGTGTAGTCATGTCCTAGAGCAGTGACTTCCTTGACAAAGGTCAATCCTTACCCTCACTCGGCCGGTCTATTTTCTTTTTGAATCTACAGTAACATACATACCTTTGAAATGTCAGGGTTGGTTCCTTTTTCCAGACCCCCCAGGGCACAAACTCCAATCAGAGCTGGGTGTGGACTCCCTTACTGTTTTCTTGTTTTACTGCATACTGGCTTTTTTTGCTCTGAACATTAATTTTAACTATCCTGTACCCACCAATGTAAAAGAGAATTCATCTCTCTGTCTTATTCTTTATTAAATGTCGGAGATTTCTGGCTTTGCTTCTGCCCCACCTCCCTAATCTACCACCAATGAATCTCATGTAACCCGTGCCCCCCTGATTAAGTCTCCTCCTTTCATTCCACTGTGTTCAAGGAGCTGCAAACCTGCCGTTCTCTGGAGCCGTTTCTCAATCCGTCGAGATTTTGCTCCCCAGTCATTGTGGTCGGTTTGGCTCAAATAAACTCAAAAATTTTCTATAGGTTTGGAATTTTCTTAAGTCGACCCTGGCAAGGGAGCAGAAAATTGGCCCTCCTCCCTTCCCTCAGAAAGTTCTGTTTGCCTTTCTCTCCCAAACTCTTCACCCTCCCTCCTTTCCCACCCCCTGAAGTGACTCCTTCTCTCTGAGAGCATTTCACTGCCTCCTTTAATACTTTCTTTTAAGGGAGAGTATTAAAGAGTGGGCACACTTTCTTTTCTTTATTAGAAGTTGCAGGACTAGTGGCCAAAACGTTGAGAATGCAGCCTGGAGCCCAAGGATTTTGGAAGACTTGTTCGCATTGGTTTCCTCCCTAGCCCGTGATTACAGATATCACCAGCAAAGGGAAGCCGGCTTGCAGCAGGGAGTTCTGAAGACAGAGGCGCACCGGCCTGAACTCCCAGCCTGACACTACTAATCACAGTGGTGGGTGCTCCAGCACAGGCGTGTGCCGAAGAGTTTCGGACGGCGGGGCTTCTGCCCTAGGGCGACTGGACTGGGAAACTCAAAAGCTGCTAGAACAGAACGTTTTTCATCATGTTTTAAATGATTCATGTAATTACAGGCAGTGAAATTTTTAAGTAATAATTTCATAGAGTGTTATGGAAGGCAGATTTGAGACCAGAAGTCTTTTCTTCTTTCTGTGACTTGTCACTCTGGATTCTGTGAACCTAGAAAGTGAGCTTGATGGTGCCAACTATCCTTTCCATTGCTTTAGGGGGTCGTTATCAGGGATGGCGTATTCACTCATTATTAGGTACTTATTGAAGGCACTTGTCCTTAGCAATGCAGCAAATAAAGGGAAATGCAAGAAACTATTCCTGCCCTCTCCACATTTACAATCCCTTTGATATGTGGCACAGAGATGACTTTTTAAAGAAGATTTTACTTATTTATCTTTAGAGGGGAAGGGAAGGAGAGAGAGCGAGAAATATCAATGTATGGTTGCCTCTCGTGAGTCCCCTGCTGGGAACTGGGCTGCAACCCAGGCATGTGCCCTGACTGGGAATCGAACTGTGATCCTCTGGTTCACAGGCTCGCGCTCAATCCACTGAGCTACACCAGCCAGGGCTCAGACATGACATTTAAATAAATATATACAATGGCACAGGACATATGAGCAGTGCAAGAACAAGGACAAGAGAGGAGATGACCTGTTTTGTCTGGAGAAAGTGCTGAAGCCCAGATTGGACTTGTTTCACCGCCAAGGATTGAGCAAAGATATCTGAATTTATTACTTCATTTACTCAGTAAAAATTTATATGTTAGGTTTGAGTATTCAGTGGTGAACAAGATTAACACAGTTCCTAGTCACAAAAAACTGAGAAACAGACGGTAAACAAACGACTACATAAAAGCAGAAACACACTGGAATCTTCCTCCAGTGGGATTCATGAGGGTGTAAAGGTACACGGGGATAGAAAACAGACTTTACCTTGTAGCCACGGCCTTAGACACCATTGTCCTAGGAGTTTCAGACCAAAGTGCCACTTTGCTTTTTAGGTCTTTATTCTAAAGTTGAAAAGAAAAATGTGCAGAGGTCACACAGCTAGCACCTGCATCAGCCACACACGCTTAATGCTCTGGGCATCCCTACATCAGTCCTCAGCAGCAAGCTTGCTGTCCTCGTCCTTCTATCGGAACACAGAATGTGGCCAGTCGAGAGTCACTAACACCTGGGAAGTTACCCGCTCCCGAGCTGTGTGACCTCATTCAGTTGCTTAACCTCCCTGAGCCTTATTTCTTCATCTGTGTAACAGATACAATCATAATCTCTTCTTTACAGGTTCTAAAATGAAATAAAAATATGTACGGAACTCAGCTCAGTGTCTGGCTGATTTTTAAGACTTAAAGGCAGTTGGTTATGGAATGTGCCGAGTGATTGCCCACTGATGGTATGTTTGCATGATTTTCTTATTCTACCTGCTTATCTATACTTCCTAACTTGTATAGAATGAATGAGCATGTTAGCTATGCAAAAAGAATACAATGAAATATGTTATCAACCGGTATTTGTCAAAAGGCCAGTAAGTAAGAAAGGCTGTGAGAAAATGCCTTTCAAGGCATTTCTTAGAAGAAAGAGGCCCTATGGTGACATGGGTCACATCATCTGAGGCCTCCAAAGTGCACTGGGCAGCCCTTACTGGGCACCAGAGTGGACACTAGCTCGGAGCCAACTATGCCACAATCACTGCTTTTTCAGCTGGACAGAGCTGTGAGTGTTGCGTTTTTCGAGCGAACAGGCCCACGCAACCCACCGAAGGTGAGAATCTAAGGAAAGCCGGAGGCTGGAAGAGTTCGCCCTCCAGAGTAAAGGGCACAGTGTCCTCTGGGAAGGTAGAAGGGGCAGAACAGGGCAATGGCCACAAAAAACAAGATGTAAAACTATTTACAACATTTCTCTGTTCTTACAAATTTTTTTCTTCTGATGGGGGAAGCAGAAAGAACACGGTGGCGGAAGGAATGGGTGGGGGGTGAGCTGGCAGCATGTTCATGGAGCCCCTCTGAGGCCCGTCCCGGGAGCAGCAGGGCCCCCAGAGAAGGGGAGGTATGCAGTGGACATCTGAGCCCCACAGTGCCAGACAGTGTGGAGGCGACAGCACGCAGGAAGTCAAAATACTGAGGGCTGACGTAGAAAAGGTGACCAGGTCCAGGCAGTCAGTGACCAGCCACTGGACAAAGACAGGAGGGGTGGCGCTGAGCGGGAGGGGGGAGCTGAGGCTTCTGTGGGGTCTGTAGGTGCCCCAACCTCAGTGGGGGCTTTGCTGCACTTCCTGTGAGGCAGGGGCACTGCCAGGCCCCGGCAGCAGCTGAAAAACTAAAAAGGGCTTCCTCCGTTAAGGGGGAATAGTGGGCAGATAGAAAAATATGTCTCATCCCAGTACATTACAAAGTCTTATGCTAAGTTTTAAAACACTGAAAAATAAGAAAACAACAGAGGCTTCTTGAAGTGAGTGAGCCTTGAGGCAAAGCTTGGAGGAAGAGAGAGGACACCTCGGCGAGGGAAAAAAACAGACTGGGGACAGCAAACGGGCCACCTGACCAGGTCTAAATTCACCCAGTGTGGCTTTGACCTGGCTTCTAATTCTAGTCCATGTCCTCTAGCTCCCCAAGTCAGAAAGTGTTCTGGAAAATTAGGATGGACTTCTAACAATTATTTATTAATATTTAATATTTGTAATTTGATGACATTATAAAATGTTTGATACTTGACACTTTAATAACAACTCAGAAAGAGCACCTGTCCCCAAACTGTAGTTTCTTATGTATACAAGAGGCACAAACACACTCACAGAAAGCATTCATATATAAACACAGATGTGCACACACACTCACAGATAAACACCCGGGCATGGTCACACACACTCATGCACAGACACACTCACAGGCCATGCACACACAAACACACTCAGACAGTGTCACCATGGTGGACCACCACACACAAGCACACACACAGACATTCATACACAGGCTCACAGTTACACTGACACACTCACACAGTCACATTCACACTGAAATACAAAACTGATTCTCTGCTTACCTGGGCTTCCAATGTGTTAACTTTTTCTTTCAGATTTTCAATTCTTTTATCTTGCTCTTTTAAATTATTTTTCAGTCCTTCCATCTAAGAATTAGAAAACACAGTTGGAGAAATCTTGTCAGACCAAAGGGAATGGCTACTTAAATCAGAAATTGTGCAGGTTTCTGTGGTCCAATCATGTTGATCCAACAGAAAAAAGTTAAATCCCAAAGCGTCAGGGGACCCAGCAGGCCAAGCAGAAGAGCAGACCAGACTGGCGCCTGGGGATGAGCGCGTGCAGACAGTGCTGTGACACATTTTAATCTCCGGGAAGCCTATTTAGACCTAATGAGCAGGACTGCCTCTGCAGAAAGCAGGATTGCTCATCCTTTTATGTGTCAGCCACATAATATTTTCATCCTGCAGATACAGAGGCCAATGGACAAGATGCGAGGCCACAGCCAGCATGGGGAAGCAACCTAGGCAGAGAGCTGGTCAACCGGCGGCATGATATGGTGAGCCCGCCTTGCTTGGGAGGAAAAGCATCAGCCAAGAGGCCACGTGGAGCTGGGGAGGCGGATACAGTTCAGAATGGTGCAGGAAGAGAGGAAACATGTAGGTGCTACGGCCAACGCTGCCACCACGGGCTCTGTCATTTCACTACTGTGGGCCTCAGTTTTCTCATCTGTCAGATGAGGACACAGGATGCCCCTAAGTCCTCTCCATGAGTCAGTTGTCGTGGTGAGGTCTTAGCCTAGCAAGCACAAACGCTATGCCAGGAAGGTGTCTGAGTTATTTAGGAAGATCCCTTTTGGGAACAACTATTAGGCGGTTAAAAAAAGGAGGGGGGGGGAGAATGACAGTCGGATTTTAAGTCTAAAGCAGACCCCCAAACCAGATTGACACATATCTTGGTGTAAATGATTTGAGTATACAATCCACCAATTATCTGGCTCTCAATACAATGATGTCTTCTCTCGTACTTGTCAGGATGCTTCCAGAGAAGAAGGGCCAGAGGGCACCCCTGTCTTAACATTCCTCCTCAGTAAATTTACATGAAACTGATGAAGAAACTTAAGAAAAGGCTGAGTCTCCAAATCGACAAAATCCTCTAAAGAATAGTGCCCATTGTCTGGCTAAGGACACTCTTTAAAAGTCACTGAGACATCTGAGGAGCAGTTAGACACAATTTTCCCAGCTCCCGCCCTGAGCACTCTCCAGGTGTTGACAGACACTAGAGGGCTCTGGGGAGACAGCCCTGTTGGACGGGAATTCAAAGGAGCTGTCTGTGGGGAGGAGAATCTCGCTGTTTGCTGCTTGCAAGCCCAGGCCAGCCGCCTGCACACGGTCTTCTCCCTGCGCACCGACCAGCTACCAGAGAGACGTGCTCGGGTAACCTGACCTCCTGGATGACTCTGCGCAGGTTCTGGTGCTGGGAGTGAATCACGAACTGCAGATGCAAGAGCTGCTCCTGGAGAACGGAGATCTCCTTCTGAAGATCCTGGCAGCTGGAAAGGCAAAGGCAACACCAGAGTAAAAGATTCACCGATGCATCACATGCTGTTATGTTTGTTTGTTTGTTTTGCTTTGTTTTTACAGTTGTGCCGCCAGGTTCTCTTCACTCACTACCCCGCTACTGGGCATCCTATAAGATGCCCAAGGCCCCACATGCCGCACAAGACACACTGAAGATAAACAGCCACGAGGCAGCCTCTGATTAGCTCTGATATAAACTTGAATAAGAATGTCACTTCATGTCAAAGGCTCCTTTCTGGCTGCTGGTGGCTCTCCTCCCACCAGCAGGTAGTTGAGCCAAGTTGCACTGAGCCAGGCCCAGCACCCACAGACCTAGCACCCATCAGGATGCACAGAATTTAGGGGGGAAGAGCAGGGTCAGAACACGGGGATGGGAATGAAAACTTTATATATATATATATATATATATATATATATATATATATATCAGAAACTGATTTCCAATGATAGAGTTGGTATACGTTATGAATCGCCTGTGTCTTTTTATTTTTTTGACTTCCTACTTTTGGTAATTCTGCTACCTATAAGTAGGGCAAAAGGAAAAAGAGAGAGGAGATTAAGTTTCAGATAATATTTTGAATGTACAGCAACCATTGTGAAAAAAGATGCCTGATGTTTGGATGTAGGTTATTCCTACTTTCCTAAAGCCCTATTTAGGTAACTAAAATTGATTGTACAGCCTTTGAATATTTCTCTTCCTATCAATATTATTTGAGTTATGAGGCAACATGCATGGTGACAAGACCACCGAACCTGGGAGCAATGAGACTTGGAAGTCATACACTTTTCTAAACCTCAGTATAATAGATGTAATAATTCCTACCTCTTCTACTTTACAAAATTGTACCATGTAGACGTAAAAGATAATGTGAATGTACTTTCAGAAAATGAGCTCTTTACAAAGTAATATATTAATATTGTTTTCACTTATTAAGGTTTTACAATTGCCAACATCCAATACAATCACGATTCTGATTTTCACAGCCTCCCAAACATTCCAAAGGTCATGGAAATCCACGTGACTCTACAGAGCATGTTCTCATTAGAAAAAAAATAAAGTCCCCATTCGTCTCACATCGTGCACTGAAAATTGCTTCTCAGGCTTAATATGCATCAAGGATCATGTTAAAATGCATATTCCGACCCAGAAGGCAGGGGGTAGGGCTGGAGGCTCTGCATTCCCAGCATGCTCCGCGTGCTGCCAACGATTTTGCTGGTCTGCAGACCACGCCCCGATGCTCTGAGTGGCGCAGCACTAAACCCAATAGTTGTCTCAATAGCTTTAGTAATGAACGTGGCCAACTTGCAATATCGAAGATAGTCTTTTAATTCTTTTCCTCCTTTGGTTTTGCATGAAAAGCCTTCAAAAAGAGTTCGTGGCCCTGGCTGGTATATCTCAGTGGATTGAGTGCGAGCCTATGAACCAAAGGATCGTGGTTCGATTCCCAGTCAGGGCACATGCCTGGGTTGCAGGCCAGTTCCCAGCATGGGATGCACGAGAGGCAACCATACATTGATATTTCTCTCCTTCTCTCCTTCCCTTCCCCTCTAAAGACAAAGAAATAAAATCTTTAAAAAAAGAGTTTGTTTTACTGTAGAAAAACATTAATTTCTATAAAAAATCCTTGCATAAGTACAAATGATATATGGTAGCCATTACTATTTATCCTATGAAATTAAATAATTTATACTATAAAAACACTGTATGATTACATAATATGTCACAAAATACATGTAAAGTATAGTTTATTATTGATCACAGCATAAAAAGGTAAAACAATCTAATGATCATCAGTAGAAAACTGATTAAGCAAATTATGCTAAGCCTTTGCCATTTTCATTTTACATATACCTATATATCACAGAGATAGGCCGATAGACTTGATTTATATCAAAGATGATTTTGCAGAATGTTATAAAGAGAATGGTCTTTTCACAAATGCTACTGAAACAACTGGATATTCATATAAAAAAGGGGAAAAATCGATCTTTTCCTCACCACATAGTACAGAAAAATCCCATGTAGGTTGTGAATACAATTGGGGACGCAAAGACTTTCAGAAGACAATGTAGAAGAGCATCTTGGTGAATTTGGAATAAAGAGTTATTTTTTAAAGGCAGAACTAAAGTGGTATTAACCACAAACGCAAATAATAGTATCTTTGACCAGACAAAATTAAAAACTTCTAATGAAGTCAAATGAGTGTGACTGGGAGAGCCTCAGAATATTGGTAAAACAAATGACTAATAAAGACACAGTCCCCATACTATCTACAGAACATCTATAAACCAGTAAAACAGGCATCCCAGTAGAAAAACTAGAAATTGATGGGAAGAAACACTTCACAAAAAAGATGAACTGAAGACCTGAGGATCAAAGCGGCACAGAAAGCCCACAGAAATGTGACCCACTGCTGGTGCCGAGGCTAATCCCTGCTCCTGGGAGGAGGGGAAAGGAAGAAAGGAGTGTCAGACTCAGAGCTTCACTGCGGAATGATGAGAAAGAACTCAGGGTGCTTTGCTGCGGCAGGCCCGTTTGGAAAATGCACAAAATGTTCTTAAACTCATACATTGATGAAAAATAAAAATTTCACAAAGATATTGAAGGCAGGTAGACAAAGTGATCTCACCGTGTCCTGTGAGGACCTAGCACTCGAGAACCAAAGGGACATATGTGGTTTTAGGATAGTGGGGCGGGGAAAGGGGTAGATATTATGCTCCCCAAATAGAAAGCTCAGGAAATTTCCCTGTGTATTCCGTGAGAGTATTACCATAAAAGTCACCGTAAATAAATAAAAACCTGAAATAGGTCTCAAGATGGAAGAGACGTGTTTGTAGAAGCACTCTTGAAAACATGGGCTCCCTGCCTTAGCTGCGTCGGTATACCAGACAGTGATTAGAGGAAGCGGCAGGAAATCTCTCTTAGGATTGAGGAATAAATATGAAACCTCATCATCCATTTATGGGCTCCGAATAGAGACCTTATCCACTGTACCTCAATAAGCTGCCGTTAGAGCTCTCTTTAATCTTCGTTATTTATCTTTCAGTGAAAGCACTCGGTCTTAACAAAGAAGCACCAAAGAAAACAGCTGGCAGAAAAGGTAACCGAGGCCAGGCCTGGCAGAGAACAAGCTCTTCTAACAAAGGTCTTTATCTGGGATTCATGCTTTGTCTCCCAGTAGACACATAAAGTAAATGTTGAAATTCAAGTAGAATTGAGTGACTTCTTCCGGGAAGATGTAGAAGATGTATTTCTCCCCGTGGTTCCCATTAACGTGGAGATTATATCTAAACAAGCTAGAGGAGACTCTGGAAAGTGGGGAGGAGAAGGGAGACCAGCTCGGGACCTTGGGATCCAAGAACAGCACAATGGTGACTTCCCCGAGTTTTCTTTTTGCCTCGCAGTTCCCAGGCTTGGAGCTGAAAAAGTCCAAATCCTGGGAATACCAAGAGGGCGTACAAAAGAAATCTGCCCCCTGCCCACCAAGAGAAAAACTTGGCCCTGTGAAGAAAGGGATGAGGGTCCTGTCTTCCTTCCTTCTGTCCTCAGGGAGAGTGAACAGGGCACCATTTCTGGAATTCTTCCTGTTAGATTCCTTAGCGTTCAAGAAAGAAGCCAACCCTATCTCTGCCTGCAGACGTGTGCAAATGAGTGGCTCCCTTCGACTGGTAACATGGGATGATCATGGAGCCTGCACTGGGCCAAAGGCACACCCGCAATCCCTCTGTTGGCCAATGGCAGCACAGACTTGATCAAAGGAGACTGCGTTCCCAGAGAAACGCTTTGGGCTGAGCGACACCATCAGAGAGTAGCATTATCCAGCCTGGCCACGCTGCCCGCTGCTCCCCAGTTAGAATGACTTTGATTGGCATCATGCGATCCTTTTTAAAGGGTTTTCTGAGGTACAGCTTCTGTGTGGATCAGAAGGATTCAGTGGAAGACATTCTTCAGGGCTCTTGTTATGAGCACAACCTGGAAAATTTTTTCTCTGGCCTTATAGATATATTAACAAGAACTGGGCTTCTCCCAAAGAACTGACTGGCTTTAGTCAAATGGACACCATAAACCACGAAACTGGTCATAATTTCCTCTTTGGATTGGCGGCCAGTAAATTGAAAATGGAGTGCTTGACTTAGCAGGTACATAGCACCTCATGGTACGGTTTTGTGGGCCAGCCTTGTTATATGCCTGTTCTTCTCTCTTCCTGACTTCGCTGTCTAACGTACTCCCCATTGAATGAATCATGTCATACTTTATGGAGTTTTAATAAACAACCTTACATTTTCTGAGCACTCCGAGGACATAAATACAGAATTATAAAGGGGATAGATAGTATGAGGATGGCCAGACTCACAAAATCCTGGAATACAACCCTCCCCAGTGTTCACGGAGTGCATTTGTTACCAGAGATTTTTGCATTATGATGTTTACAGGAATGAAAATTCCAGAAGAAATGAAAAGGGCTAGGTACTGAGATACAAGAACACCATAAAAGCAGCAGCAGAATTGTGTGGTTGTCCTAAGATGCTACTGCTTCTGCTCACATCATACCTCGCCCCAGCATCAGAAATATGACTGACGCTGTATGGAATCCCCACCTGAGAGAGAAGATAGTGAGGTTGGCCACATCCTAGTGCATCTGTGAAGCTGTAAAGAATCTTCTAGAGTCTACAGTGACTCCAATGGCCTGCTCTTTAAAATCTAATGTTTATTGGTGTGTTATGGTGGCTGTCACTGACTGTGAGTGCCCCTTGGAAGAGGGGGAACCTGAGGATCACAGCCACAAGATCGAGGTGGAAGAAGAAGCTAAGACATAGGTGTAGTTGTGTTTACATTCCAACAAAGCTCAGGAATATGTATTCTTATCGCCTGTCAGAATCTTCTCCATTGTTATTTTCAGTAATAAGAATGGAGCCTAAATGGAAGGCTTGAGAGAGCCGACCAAGCTGTCACAGGTAAACATACAATTTAAGTAGTAACCATGCACTTTGACATGCAGCTTCAGCTTCAAGACACCCTTTTCTCTTCTCTAAGGAGTTTGCCATCCTTAAAAATATATATGGAGAAGCCAACACACTACTTATGTTTACAAACATCAAATGTGTTTCCCCAGAGGATAACCATACGGGGGGGCCTGTGTGTTTGTCACAGAGCAGAGAGACAAGTGGAAGACTGCCTTCTGCGGGCAGTCACACAGGGGACTGAGGAAACCAGTCTGAGAAAGGTCTCCAGCGGCCTCCAGAAATGAGGTAAAGAAGGTCGAGTCTTTTCGGTAGCAGAACAAGCCCAGGCTCTGTGATGAGGACCAGAGAGCCGGAACCCTCAGCAATCCGGCTGGGCTCTGAGAGGCTGAGCAACCTTCACAAGTCACTTCACCGAAGTGAGCCTCTGTCCCCTTCCTGAAGGGTCGATGGAAGGATTAAATGAAACAAGGAACCCAGAGTCATGCTACAAACTGAAAAGCACTCTACGCGTGCCAGTTAGTGGTGGAGGTAACTGCGAGGATTAGCATAATTCATTACGACAAAGACATATCCACATGCAAGAAAGAAACCTGTCATTTTCTTCTGAATTATAAAAGTTGAGTTATATCATTCCCCAGAGGTGTTTTTTACCATTAGAAATGTCAAGTTAGAACCTACTGAATCTTTCCATCAAAATGGCAGAATGAAGCAAACGCCATTCGAGAAAGTCATGACTCCTGCTAACCCCCCCCCCCCGCCTCCGCCCAAGGAGACTAAAGCGCCCGCTGCCCTGCTGGGGACGCAGGAGAAGATGCCCACAGGACTGGGCGTGGGTCCCTGCCCGAGCTTATTGGTTGTTCAGCATGACCGACCCGCCCAGTACAGGAAGGAGTAAGAGGCCCGTCTCTTTCTGTGGAATCTGAAAGGAAAATACAGAGACTATAAAGCAGCTGGTGGAAATGGGGGGGGAGTTAATAAATCATATAAAAAGAGCGAGAGAAAGCGAAACTGCACATGCCCATGACTTGGACTGGAGCAACAAAATACTCTGGCTTCTAAATACCAAATTAGGGGCCGAAGGGCAGCCCCCGTGTTCCCGGAGGCACAGCTCTTTATGGCCACCTCTCTCCAGGCTTAACCCGCAGAGTCACCTTCATTTGTGGTGGCTTCACCAAGTCCCTACTGCTTGGACCAGAAGAGGCTGATTCGCACTGATTTCATGGTCTTGTTGCTCAGAGAAGTGAATACCAGCTCAGAAAGAGCAGTAAGATGAATACCTGCGATTCTTACAAATCTGTGAAAGTTGCCTGAGCCTGGATGTTCACATGCTGTTTTGTAAACACAAAACATCCATCTCCCTCAAGATATTTCTCAATGAAGAATTTTTTAAGAACTTCCGGAGAATTCTTTATAACCATTGCTCCTACATGACAGAGCAGGAAGAATAGATCAGTTTGGTTTTCAAAGTGACTACAGTTTTTCAGCTCAAAGACTAACAAAAAACCTTATTATCAATAAAAAATCATGTTTTTAAAGAAAGAATCAGACTCAGACTGTCTGGACTCTTAATGGAAGGCTCACTATACCAGCCTGGAGTTTTCTAGAAGAAAAGAAATAACATAAGTGGAAGATTTATTTAGAATTAAATTATATCTAAGTAATTCTAAAGACCTATGATGTCTTCCCCAGCATTTCCTTCGTTCCCTCCAGAAATGTGCAGTGCTATGAAATTCTCTTAGAAGTTCACCTTCTGGGGCACCCCCTCAACCTTCAGAAGGATTGACCTGCCCACCAGTTCCCCTGAGCCCCGTGAACCCCTCCCCTCCCCCCATTCCTCAGTGGGTGGGGGAGGGGAGGCGTACAGCTGCTAATGCTAAGAGTTCTCCGCATTCCTATACTTACAGGCCTGCTGTGCCCCTGGAGAGAAAAGATACCAGGAACTGCCATTGCTTAGGGGGCACATTCACAAACCTTTTATCACGCCTCGTGCTGGATTTGAGTTGCAGGAGCTTGTTCTCCAAAGACAGTTTTCTCTCTAGCAGTGTGCTCTTTTCCTAGGGGAAAATAAGATACAAATTTTGCTTATACCTACTTCTCTCTCCTCTCCTCTTCCCTTCCCTCTCCTCCCCTCCCCTTCTCTGCCCTCCCCTCCCCTCCCCTCCTCTCCTCTCCTTTCTCCTTCTCCCCCTCTCTCAATATGTGTGTATGTGGTAAGACACTCTTGCAAACTGTTCACAAAAGATGCTTCTTGCAATCACAGAACTATATCTTCAGCTACAGAGGTAACTTTATGAGGGGCTGTTACAACCAGCCCCAGTGAAGCCTCCCCTGTGTAGTTTCCAGGGAGCTCAACATCACGTTGTCTCCTCCGGCCATCTTCACCCTCCTCACCTGCCTGGAGTGTCCAAATGCACCGCCCCCCGCAGCCCCCCACCAGTGCCAAGGGAGCCCCTGCATCTCTCCGCACCAGCTCTCCCGCCATTGCAGGGGCTTCTCCTTAGACTGAGTTGGCAGGATCCAAGGACACCACTGCCCTCAACGTGACACCCACCTGCTCGAACAGTAGAAAAGTAGTAGCTACATGTTTAGTGAAGGGTCAGGGTCACAAACGATAAAGCCTCTTCCTAGTTAGCATGTAAGAGAAATGAAACTGAGAAAGAATAAGCCTTAATGCCATTATTAAGACGAACTCTTTCCATCCCAAAGGAAAAGAGACAAGTCCATGAGATACCAAACTGGGATGACTGTGTTCTTGTTTATATTTAAAAGTCAGAAAATTTTTTTTTACATTGCTGTTTAAATTCCTTCCTGCTACAGTATTTCTGTGGGTGAAATACAAGGCGAGGCTACACAGCCAAAACACTGGAACAACTCTGGACAAGCACTGAGCTGGTCTGGAAACTTCGCGGCTGTATACTTTTTACCAAAAACTTTCAACACTCTGGGCCTTCTCGCTGCTGATGAAAAACAACCCAAACTTAGAAATCAAAGTAAAACACACAGCATGTGGTTTGCATGTCATATTGGGTCACTGTTTAACAATCTAACCCAGGATTATTTAATGCTCTTGGACAATTTCCCTGCGTTTGATTTTTATTATTTATTATTTGATTAGAGCTGAGGCCCTGAAGTTGAGTGTTAATTTATAGATGCCTGCCATTTTGGAAAGATAATCCCAAAGGTTATGGATTAATTGCATTAAAGTATATTAACCAGCAAGGGATCTAACCTAGTGATCCTATCCCATGTTGCTTTTTTCAAAGCGACACACAGGCCGCTCAGTAAAACGTCTCCTGCCTCCCTCCACCCCTCTCCAAACTCAAGACCCCTGGTCATCTCTCCCTAGGCACTGTTCCTCAAAACAACTTATTTACATCAGTTTTACCATTTTACTGGTTCCCTCATTCATTCATGATTTGAGCATCTGACATGTATTTACTCTATATTTGCACGAGTCATGTTTTCAGCTCTTGGGACATTAGTAAGATGGGAATGAAACCGCTATACTGAAAGCCGGAACGATTGAAGATAGTACGTGTGAAAGGCCTTCAGACTTATCTAGAACTTACTAGGATTTCAATACATACAAATCTGAAGGTGCCATGCATGTCATATCTCATGTGCGGTTACTTTTAAGATTTATACTTTTCAAAAAATTTTCTGTAGCATAATTGTGACATAAAAGGAGTTCTTCCAGTATAGCCCTAGTTGTGGTCAAATTATTTCTGAGGGATCACAGATATGCCTTGTAAGTTTATTAGGAAACATATCACCGATAATATATTTGGAATTGGTAAGGAGGAAAATGGTGTTTAACAAGCATCCTTCTTAATGGACTTATTCTTGAATAGTGGATCTTTATTACCACAGTGCAAGAAGACCAGAAAGTTGGACATGTCCGTGTCCTGCCTTGGTGAGGGGTCCTAACGCTTTTCTCTTCTGCAACACAGAAAATCGCACGAAACCAGCATCTCAGGGACAGAGCCTTCCAGGAAGGTAAAGGAGTTCACAGCGCCACCCAGTGGACAATGCATTCTTCACAAACCACACCTCTGGGTGTGGAAGCACCCACACCAGGGGAAGCATCCCTGGCCCTACTGATCAGACTAGAGTGAACCCCAATTTAAATCATGGCCGAATGTTAACATCTCAGCGACTTAGGAACCAAGGACGCCATTTTTGTCCAGCACCAAAGAAAATAGGGGAATAATGGAAAGGATTGTAAACTGGCAACTGGACGACGGTGGAGCAGGTCATTGTTCGCACTGTCCTCATTTATAAAAATGATGATGGGGAATGAGGCAATCTCAAAAGCGCCATTGAGCTCCAAAATTCTAATAGGGCTAAATCAATGACACTAGAAAACAAATACGATGCAACTGAATTGCACTGCTTGCAAAAGGAACATATGCCGTATTAAAAGGCTCTTACTGGGCGTTTTTGCTGGCTTATCGCTGTGTTTATGGAATTCATTCTCGCCGCATTCCTGATTGAAGTGGGACAGATGGTGAAGGTTTAAGTAATGTGTTCATTACCAGACCTCATGCCACTAATGGCTATTTACTGGAGAGTAGAAAATGAATCCTTCTCCAGAGGGACACCCGCTACCAGGGCCATATTTATCAACCTTTGTTGTGTGTGTTCATTTTTAATTTTCATTTCCTTGTTGAACTCTTGTCTTTTTCCTAGCAGCACAAAAGTCTCAGCACCCCCTTCCCTCAGTCTGACACTTGCTCTGCACCAGAGAAAACCTTCATCACAGACTATAGTCTCGGAATCTCCTTAAACTGAGAGGCTGTTGCCCCGCTTTGCACCTTAAAGTTTCGTTTATTTGCATCTTTGTTTTACAAACATAAAGTACCTTTGAACTAAATACCTTTAAAAAAATTCCAATACATTGCCCTTCCACTCCCTCCCCACCTATCCCTGCCTCCCAGACATCTCAATAGACTGCACTCTAAGAAGTCAGTGAACCAGGATTCCGGAAGGGGATTTCAAGGCCTTGCTGAACCGCGGAGCGCCTTGTCTGCTCACTTTGTCACAGCACGCCTAGACACGGCCCACCACAATGGGTCAATGGCAAGACAAATGCTTGCTCACCACTTGTCTAAAAAATCTGCCAATACCCAAGCCACTTCCTCTTTCACTGGGGTACATCCTCTATCTTCAGGAGAGGGGGAGTGCCCCTAAGCAGCCTAGGGTATCCCGGCTTTCTGACATCAACCCACATTAAGTACAGATTCCCTGGGGTTTCTAGGAAATAAAAAGTGTATTCCACTGTTCTTTTGTTAATATTCGGGGACTGCCAGCTGGCTGCTAAACCAGACCCAGTGTTATTGGATTTGAGGTGACTGCAAGTCTCCATTTAAATGTCACACTGGCTAATGAGGCTGTTTGGTTAAACAACTCTATTTGCATTCCAGAATTGTCTTTCTTTCCGAAGGCAAGCATTCTTGGTGCATCTTAGGTGGTTCAACTATTTATGACATGGTAAATATTTTAACACTAGAGAATATTCATCCAAATACTGCAACTTCTCCAAAACATCATAATTGTACACGGTCACACTTGAGCACATTCTAGCCCAGTGACTCTAAAGTCTATCACTCAGTGACCCACTGTACAACACAGATGCGGCTGTATGTTTTGTTATTAGATTCAGTTAAGGTTGGGCTTATTGGATTTTCATGATTTACTCATAAGACATTCACTAAGATTACAAATTCAGCCAGACACACCGTGTTCTAAATTAAATTCTTGAGACATGTTTAAAAATTAATTGAGAAATGTGAACACTGAATTGGGATGTTTTGGAAGTGACTTTTCTGAAATGGCACTGACTCAGGAAGACTCATAAAATAAAACAAGACAGAGAACAGAGGCAAATCAAGGGATTAATATAATAAGTATTACAAATTTATTAGAAAATATGTACTAGAAGCCAGTGCCTATGTTCTTATCTACCCTCAAGCCAGATTCAGAGATGCCAATTTTCTACGAGTCTGTATTGCTACTAGTAAAAACAAACAAACAGTATATCTTGATTTGTCTGAATTCTAACTTTTAAGGCAAGTATTATTAAGCTTCTGTGCTCCCATTTCATATATATTTGGAGAGCTACTTAAATTTAGGAACACTGCAATAACTTTTAATAATATGTCTTTCCCATTATTATCGAATACGTTCTCTAAATCCTGTTTTGAAAGTTCCAATTTTATAAAACGTCGTTTCTGAATGTGAACTCTCACTGTCCTGGTTAAGCCACCGGCTTTTACAAACCTGAAGGGGGCCTGGGTGGCCCGAGGTGGGTACCTGGTGGACCTTCACACATAAAAATGCTGTGGCTACAGGGATCCATCGACTAGATCATGACTAGTAACAGCCAGACTTTGCGATCGTTTCCACCGTTTCCATTCACGGCCTCTCCTGGTTCCCCTTCTCGATCACACATGTACTAAAAGGGGAATGTGACAGATAGTGCTGACGTCTATATCTGTATTTGCAAAGGTCAATTCCTATCAGTATAGAACAGATTACATGTGTCAGGAAGGAAGTTAACGTCACTGAGTACTTCCTAAAGTTTTAAAAGCTGAAAAAAGAATTTCTCCTTCATGTTTATTTATTTCAGTGTTTCTGTTTTTTAAATTGCAGGACGAAATCCCTCCTGTCCTCCCAGCCTGACCTTTTCCATTCTCTGAACAAGGCTCTCCAACGCTGCGATTTGATTATGTTTTTCCTCAAGTTTTTCTGCAGCTTGGTTCAGATTTTCAAGCTGTTGTTTCAGCTCCTGTTCTTTTTCCAGTTTGTTGACCTGTGGTCAGAAAAACAGTTGTCAGGCTGTGAATTTATGAAACCTGTACCTGAAGATATCATCTTCTTCTACAATTTTCTGATTAACCCTCAAAATTAATAATTCACACTTGTAGAATTCCTTTCTGAATTCAGTGTTGACTTCCACATAAACCTGGTGGACTGGTTTTATGGAGAATTAATAATATATATATGGATTATGTATGGAGACTTAATAATATGCAAATTTTATGCCTGGAACATTTACATTTGCTGCCGTAAAGCACACTAGCTGGCCTAGTATGAGAAAGAGAGACATGGATTTAAGAAAAGCAACATTTTTGACCTTTTCTTCACAAAACTTGTCTAGAACAAAAAGAAAATCTTGTATGTTTAAGAAAAAAAATGTTTTGCTTTTAACCCAAAGGGTCATAAAAGCAGAATAGTTATCTCCGCTGTATATAGGCGGGTAGCAGCTGTGCCGAAGGCCATCTTCACTGGCTGCCGACAGGCCACACCTGGGCGTGTTTCAGCCGACTTCTAACTGACACGCGCACACTCACGTCTGTGTGTGTACTTGAGAATTTGAGAGTGTGCAGTTTAAAACCAGTGTCTGGCTTCCCTTGAAACAGCTGGTGGGCATCCCTGCCAGGCAACCCCAGCCTGGGGCTGAGTCCTCTGGGCAGGGGACATGAGCACCCCCATTTCCAGGCTCCCCGCTCACACAGCCCCGGGCTCCACACCAGCCTGCTCACTTCCCTCAGGTGCCTTATGGCACCCTGCCTTCCCAGGAGTTTGTGACCGGAGGTCCCACAGATGAAGCAGGAAGGCGTGTTCCCCACAGAAGGATTTCCCACTGTGCTCCCCACTGCGCTTTTTTAGGGCCTGAGCTGGCGGAGACCCAGGCACCCAGCCCAGCATGGACGGGGTTCCCAACTTGGTGCACACACACACACAGTTTTTTCTTTTCCAGTTCGAGAACACATTCTTTGGATACACGTTTATGGGCCCTAGGAAATATACTTTGAATTTAAAGAGAAACAAAATATATGTGTGTGTCTATATATTGTAAACACACACATATATACCTGCATGTCCACGCTTATGTTTTTATAGTTTAATTTATATGTTAAAATAGGAAATGTATCATTTTAATATATGTTAAAATAGGTATGGTACATATACACGTTTTTTGTTTGTTTAATCTGAGAGATGTATTATAGAGTAAAAAATACGTTGAAACCGTATTTATCTGGCCCAACTCTTTCATTTAGACATAAGGAAATCCAAGTCCAGCAAGGTGGAACAATGCAACCTCGGTCAGCTAGTCGGTCAAAGGCAGAACCAGAAGAGAAGGCACTGGCCAGAGACCCCTGGGCCAGCTCTGACTTCTAGGCAGGGTGGCATGGCCCACTTGCCCCCTGTGCTCGGCAGGGCTCTGGGCGAGGGTGCTAACCCAGTAGCGTGGCCACACCTGGGTGCTGGCTAAGTAGAGGCTGGGGGCAGACGGACACTGAGCAGGTTCCTGCCCTTCCCAGGGCTCGTCAAGTCATGTGGCCATCGCTCATTTCACCTCTAGCTCCTCAAAAAGAGGGCCATGACTGGCTGGGGGCAGTTTTCCAGGAGACAAGTTGCTAGCTCGGTACCTGGAGAGAGTGTTTACTGTCCTCATGCTTCTTTTTAACTTCTTCAGACTGCGTTTCATAGATCTGAAACAGTCTCTGGGCCACGTTTCTCAGAACTGCCGCCCCTGCTTCTCTGGAGGCTTCCAACTGGGGAGGAAACAAAAAGTCACTGTGCCTGTTTTGACAGTTACAGTGAAAAGGGTTTAAGGCAGAACAGGTTGATGGGCAATTAAAAACGCAGAGGCTGTAACTGTTTCATTTGCACCCTCATGGATGTGGACAATGGGTAGCAGAAAAGACACTGTTAAGTAGGAAGAGGAAAGTGTCGACCAAGAGGCCTCTCTCCAGTAGGGCTGTTGTGTGAGGCCAAACCAGAGCTCCATGTACATTGTGTGAGGCCAAACCAGAGCTCCAAGACCTCACCCTTCAAAGAGTTCTATGGTGCCTGTTAGGCAGAGTAGATAGTGAACCAAGACAGGGAGGAGGAGGGAGACAGGTCTCACCCATTAATTCAGCTGTCCTGAGCCTGGCCAGATAAGATCGCCAGGTGGTCCAAAAATCACAAGAAAAACCATGATAGCGCAGGAAGAGGGGAGACTTTGAAATTCTGTGTGTATCATTTCCACTGCCTGGGAAAGAAATCCTTTGAAACTGCATGTTAATCCCAAGGTCTGGAGAAGGGAAGGCAAGGGGGAACCTAGAGGCTGGCTACAACATCAAACCCATACATTCCCAACGGTCAGGGCACCCGGACTAACTGGGTACCCACTTGCAGCTTCATGCTCAAGTGCATTTCATAAACAAACTTCCTATCGTCTCTCCCATGAATTCATCTCTTGTCAGCGCGACAAGAACTGGGGAGGGCTTGTAATGCAGGGCTCCCAGGTAACAGTGCCATCAGTTTAAACAGTTATTTGCAAACATTTATCATCAATGTTCATGACACTACTATAAGGTATATTTTCCTGAAATAGCAGAGCTTGAAATAGACAAGACTGGAGTATTAAGGGCAATAAATCTAAAGCGTCCTAAATCGTATAAGAATTTAACCTAAAGAAATAATCACAGATGGCTGCAAAGATTTACTCACCAAGACAGTCTTGCAGGACTGTGCATATACAATACATTGTGTAAATATAATGTATGCTATACATAATATATAGTATATGACTATATAATATATAGGATGTGTCTATATAATATAATGTGTATATAATATATCATATATAATCAAAAGGAAAATATAAAGCATCAACAACATATTAAACAAAATAATAAGACATATGACTATGAATGGTCTAATTAATATTTATTAAATATGTGAAGATTTTTAGAAAATTTATTGTAGTAAAAACTCTTCACATGAGACCAACCCTCTTAACAAATTTTCAAGCGTCCCATATAGTACTAAGTAGAGGCGCTATGCCGTACAGCGTATCTCTAGAAATTATTCAACTGGCACAACGTAAACTTGGTCATTGTTGAACTTTTGTAAGATCTTTTTAACAGTGAAAGTAGGCTCCCAAATAAAACAGCGAGAGTTACTTTAGGAAGCACTTCTCGGTGTCATGCGAGCATAGGTGTGGATCTATGGATGTCTGGGTGTCGGCTTTCACGGACCCACGAATCTCCTCTCCTGGGTCAAAGGCTCAAAATACAAAATTAGAGATGGCTCCTTAGGGTCATACCTTGATTTTCAATACTTCGTTCTCTTTGTTCATTTCTAAGAGCTGTAGGTCTTGGCCTCTCATTCTTTCCGCGAGCAGATGCAGACCGCCACACCAGGGGTCCACGGCAGAGCCAGAGCCGTTTGGACAGCACTGAAATGAACAAGCACGAAAACCATAGACTGGACTTTCCTGTCCTTCACAAGTGCTGGCAACAGTAACGATCGGTCCGCACCACTTGTACCCTGGGGGATCCCCGTCAGCACAAATGAATCTCCTGAATCTCAAATATCAGTAGGGATGTCTAGATGAAGCAGTTGGCCTTTACCTTTGCTTAAACTTGAATAGATTCTTATATTTAGAATGGGCAGAAGTACATCTTTTACGCCTTTTATATTCCATATAGTTTTAAATAAATTCTATCATTAAGTCCTTTCTAGGAAATAAATAATGTCTATAAGGCCAGTTTTTGTTTAAAACAATCTAAGTTATACCCATAAATGAATTCTGGTTACATTGTATTACCAACTAATATAATCAGACACAGTAGTTACAATATTCAGTGTTTAACGATGCTTCGTTGTAATCACCCTTTTGAATTCCCAATCAGAGATGTCAGAATTGAATGTTCCTACCAGTATAATTCTATGTAAACTCTAGCTCACTGAAAATGTAACTGGGGCACAAAATAAATCTCACTTGGAATCAAGGGCATGTGGAAGTAGAAAGGAAACTTGAAACCATCTAAGTTGACCACATCCGCTTTTCAGATAGGACAACTGAAGGGCGGAGCCCAAGTTCACGTACCAAGTAAGTGGGAAAGCTCAGGATACAGCCTCCTGGTCGTCCACCCTGGGCTCTCCCTGCTCCTCCAAGTCATTTCAAGACAGACTAAGGAATTATTAATCAATTGCTTATATATATATATAACTGCCTAATATATAGGGGATATATATCCCCTATAATTATAATAACTTTTCTTAACTAAGCATCTATCATGTGTGAGATAATCTTTTAGCTGTTTTATATACACTCCTTTGTCTGAATACCCAGAACAGTAGAAGGTATTATGTCCATTATACAGATGAGAAGATTGAAAATTAGAGAGTTTAACTAACAAGACCAAGGTTGTACCCAAAATAATTGCCAGGACCAGGATTTGAATCCCAGTTTGTTTAAGAGTAAAGCCTATACCTTTTCTAGTACAACAAACACACTATACTTACAGGAATAAAAGATTAAAATAATTTAGTGCATATAAGGAGTTACAGCGACTCTATCATGGTTTTGTTTTTCCTACTTCAGACCCTAGGGCACAGGTGGCAAACACAAGGCTCGCGGGTCAAATCCGGCCCTCCGCCTTATTTTATCCAGCCAGGCATCTTGCATCTCGTTTCTATCCAGCGGCAGCTCCAAGCTCCTTGCCCCTAGCTAAGGAGCAGTTACATTTATACAGTCCTAAAGTTACATTCAGCCCTTCGAAGGCAGCTGCAAGGCTGACGTGGCCCCTGGTGAAAATGAGTTTGAACCCTGCCACATTCTCACTCTCCATATACAGAGTAGCCATACCTTTCTTTTTAAAATTTATTAAAGAATATTTGATGGAAGAACTTTCGTCTTCCAATTTCCCTTCTTTTGACCTAAAAGAAGCCTGAACTCAGTACATTCGGAAAACAGATTGCAGATGCCTCAGGCCTTCTGCCTTCTTGGTTTTTGCCTTCTCGGTCAATCAACTCCTCCTCACTCCAAACTCAGATGATTGTTTTGGCACTTTAAGGCTCTGGGCATACAGACCTTTGTTCTGTGACAGCAGAGCCCGAGGTCATTACAGTTAAATCTCGCTGCGACATCACCCAGGTCCGGATGGGGAAGGGGCTGGTGCTTTGATGCTTGGTTTGTCCGCCAACCTCTCGTGATTTGAGACGGCCAACTGGAGACACTGGCAACACACTTCATCTGCCTTCCCAAGAAGCTCTTTCTGTCGGGGTCCCCCAAACCTCCCCATTCGTTTAAGCAGTGGTCAGTGTTCAGTCCTCAGTTTACTTCACCCAGGGACACCGTTTGAGGCCCCATACCATTTTCTGAAAACCTTTTCTTGTTTGCCGTGACTCTGTTCTGTCCTGTTTGCCCCGCTAACCCACCAGACTCTCTTCTCAGTCTCCTGTGATGATTCCCTTCTTCCCAGCGTCTCGATGTTGGAAATCTCAGGACTCAGAACTTAGATTGTCCCTCATTTCTGTCCATACTCACATGTGTGGCAATCTCGTTTCAGGAGTGTAATTACCACTGTTACTCACAAAATCCCTACCCTGTAGCCTGGACCTTCTAACCCAGACCTCTGCCCTCAACTCCAGAACCGGAAAGCCAGCGCACCCACTAGAAACCTCCACTTGAAGGTCCAACAACTCAACATAACCAAAACTGAATTTTTGATCTTTCCCATCATTCACAAACATTAACCTCTTTTTTATTTTATTTTATTTTTGCAGTTTCAGAACACTTAATTTAAAGAAAAAAAATGAAGCTAGTGGTGTTCATTTGCGGGGGCTGAAAATAATAAAGGAGAGTATGTTTATGCATCATACCTTATCTTTGGTGTTCTCCGTGACCATCCTACAGGGTGGATTACACCGATATTGACAATATGCACTTGGCTCAGGTGAAGTTGAACTTGACCCAATCCAGGCAAGGCTGAGTGCAGATGGCTCGACCTTAAGAATATAAGGCTAGCCATGGAGGGGCGGGGTTCCTCTAAACTGAGCAGTCGTCTCATCACTCAGGGTAATGGCTTTAACTGCATGCCATATTGTGGCTCCGGCAAGCGTAAAAGCCTGGACCTCCGTCTGTCATTGGGAAATGCTGCCACTACGTATCTTGGCTGGGCTGACATCTTCCCATACACTTTAGATAAGTAAGCCCAGTTTCAAATATTCAGGTAAGGTATGGTTTGGGGTTAAATATTTCATACATAAATATTTCATGCATTAACATCTTTAAGTACTTAGGTCTTTAAATATAAATATTTAAATACTTTAAATATGTATAAAATATTTAACAGTCATCATTCAAAGCTTTAAAGAGAATAATTTCTATATGGCTTTATGTTTATTTACTGAAGGAATAAAACTGGTACCTGTTGACAAATTCATTACCTTTGCGTCCAGTTTGTGCTTTGTACTGTTATGCCCCGCCTCATCTTTAAACATTTGATTTCGGATCTTTTCCAGAGTAGTTCGAATCTAGAAGAAAAGAATTTTTTTCCAACTGTCAAATGACTTTTGTTTTCTATCCCAGCAGAAGTGTACTTGATTTATCCAGGAAGTAATCAATATATACCCATCTCAGATTTAAATACCTACCATCAATCTAACTTGCATTAAGGCTAAATTGTTTAGAGTGTAGGAAATGAGCACTTGGTCTTTATAACTCTCAGTCACACAAAATATAATCTGAATGAATACCATACCACAAAATAATTACTACTTAGCAATTAGTCTTCAATTCTATTTAGTTGTTCTTCTATATAGTAATTTAGTACTAATTTACTATTTAGTAATTACTATAAAACAATTACTATTTAGTAATCACCACAAAATAATTACTACCTAGTAATTACTATTTAGTAATTACTAGAGAATAATTACTAAGTGGAGACCATACAAATTTATGCATGAAATAATAAACCTTATGTCTTAGTGACCTATGGAATTGTAAGACACTCAGAGATGAATTAATAGAAATGAATGTTACAAACATCAATGTCAAAATTTTTTACCTGTTCTAAGAAATAGTTCATAAGAATATATGTTTTGTTACCCACTATCACTGGATTCTTAGAAGATTTCACATTTTTAATGATGGAACATGCCAACATCTAGCCGTTGGCAGATACCAACCCTGAACTAGGAGAAGAAATGAGGTCAGAAGAGACAGAAACTCGGCAGGAAATGCAAACTTCTACCAGGGAACATGGTAGCAACACCCATGAAACAACCAAAAACCAATGTCAAACACAGGGAGTGCCAAGGGGACCAGTGTGGGACCAACTCAGTGCTGTTAGGAGCTCCTAACCCCCTGAACACCCCAAATGCTAAGGTGGAGAGAATGCCAAATGTGTTTCAACCTCTCTTATCAAGACTGTCCTTTGCCACAGCTGGTCTGTTCTTCCTCACACGTTCTCTGGAGGGAGAAACAAAGCCCGGTGATCTGTACCAGACTTTACTGTAAACCGTCACATCACGCTAACGAGAGGTCTGGCACTCACATACCATTTTCACATATTCGGTTTCTTCGATAACGTGAGCCGATGTGGACTCATACGGGGAAGAATTATCTTCTGTCTCACCCCTCGAGGGGGTCTCTGTGGTGATGGCTACTGTCATCATCGTGAATTCTGGCTTTAGGAAAACAGAAATCGGTTACCCAAACTGACTCTTTTGATAATGGGATTGTATGGTGTGTAGACTGTACTGGCCCTGCAGTCACATGCTGTACAGTAGAAAATGTTTTAAACTTGTAATCTTGCACTTGTAATCCATTATCATTCTAAAGATTCACTGGTAATGTGGTACAGTATGAATGAGAGGAAAATTATACATATTCTGATCATTGACACCTGTGTATCAATAAATCCAGGCATGAATTTAATATGAAAACAATACCTGCTAAAACAGTCATTGATTAGAAGCTTCAAGATAATCTGAGAAGGAAATACGTAATTTTTTTCTTTTTACTCAACGTTATATTAGAGTATAAAACCTTGTGTGGAGACCACATCTTCTTCATCTTTCTATTGTAGCACATAGTAAAGGCTTAATAAATATCTTTGGAACTAAAACAATATAACAAAATGATACATATACATGCATATATCATTTATATGCATATATATATACACATGTATATCACACTTTGTACTTAACACAGAGCTTTTATACACTACATTTTATTTAACTCTCATTAGCCTAGAAAGGCCAGTTACTGAACATTATTTGTAATAGTAAAAGATTAAGAAAACCTCAAATGCCCACAAAAAGAGGACTGGCTGAATAAACTGCCCACTGCTACGAACCCTTCTCTAGGGCATATTACTCAACGAAACAGCACGGTGCAGAACAGAATACATGGCATCATAATTCCTATAAGAAGGAAGGATGGATAGAAGGGGACAATCTGTGATTTATAGTTTTAACATTGAAGAATGCAATTATTTTACCTATTTTTAAAATAAAATAAAATGAACGTGAAAAAATCCTTCAAAATAAGAAATATCTGTATATTGAATTGATGGCATATCCACACCTATTATTTGAAGTGACTTTAAAACACACACCAGGGACTATTTGTCCCAGGTGTGTAATGTTCTAAGAATAAAAAGAATAGCAAAAAGGTCTGAAACTACACTTACTAATAATATTGTGAGTGGAAATATTGATACTGTTATTTTGAAACGAGTACATGTGTGTGCAGACGTGCGCCTGCACTCACCCACATGAATGCGTAGTAAAGCCGAGAAGTCACTGCCTTAACATCACTATGAAAGAAGGCTTTTAGAGTAAGTGGGAAAAATACACAAATTAGAATTAAAAATGTTACATAAGAGCCTTATAACCTGAACTGAAATTATGAATACAAAATAATGATTTCTTTTCCTTTAAAAATGTGTATTCTAGATCTAACCACTGAAAAACGGCCGTTAACACTCCTAGTGCCCAGACTGCGGCCTCAGCATACGGTTTCCTACTAAAAAGAAACCAGGCCTTCTTGAGTGATTCAGATCTGGGGCAAGAAATAGATAAGGCGAGCCCGAGACACCTCATCATACCAGAAAGCAACAAAAGTAATCAAATCCTACTTGAATGAAACACCGAAAATACCAACCTAAAAAGGAATGACTGTGAGGAACTGAAACATAGCAAAATTTTTTTATTTTTAATTTATAGTTTTGTATCTTGCAACTTTATTGCATGTGCTTACTAGTTCTAACAGTTTGGTGGGTTTTTTTTACTTTTTTATGCATCTTTATATATCTTTTTTATATTAGTAAGATTCATAGTATGTCTACAATTTTTTAAATGTTTTTTTATTATTGTTCAAGTCCAGTTGTCTCAATTTTTTTTAAATTCTTGAAATCATAAGGACAAGAGAGAAACCAGCACCACCACCGCCATCACCACCACCGGTCCTCACCATCCAGCTCAGTGGACCAACCATTACACTAACAATTAGCCCCCAAAAGGGGTGGGGGGGGTCACCAACAAACATTCATCTTGCCTTTACTGTGTGGACCGTAATTCCTGCTACTGTATTTGAGGAATTGATAGAACAAGAAAACCTTCCTTTTGAACCTCCTATGAAATAAGCAACAGTTATCAACCAGCACTAAAAACAACAGGTGAGAGGCGGATGAAGGATGCGTTAACCTGAGGGACCCCACTAGTCCGTCTCCACGTAAGTAAAAAAGACACAGCCAGACACTCTGTCCTCTACATGCGGTGCATTCACCAACAGAAAGCATCACCTCTGAAATACGATATTTTTAAAAGCGAGCTTGAATCTAATCAGGCCTCTGTATCGAACAGCAGTAATTATCTGAACAAGAGGAAAATGTTTCATGAATCTGCAAGGGTAAAGGTTGCAATCAGCCAAATCTGGGTGATATGAAATATTTTAGGACAAATAACTGCTTCCTCCCACAAATTAATTATATAAAGTAAGATGAGGTGAAGAGAAATGGCTATGAATCAAGAGTCCTAAGAGACACATGACCAAATATAAATATATAAATCTTCTTTGGCTCATGATTCAAGTAAACCAACTATATAAAGACATTTTTGAGAAAACTGGGCAAGTTTTAACACTGGCTGGATAATGGAAGATATTAAAGAATCACTGTAATTTTACCAGGTGAGATAATGAATTTATGACATTCTTTAAATAAAAATCTTTTCTGTTAGTCACATACTCATACATTCTGAAGTATTTGCAAGTGAAATAATATTACGTTTAAAGTTGCTTTAAATACTCTAATACAGAGGAAAAATGGGTGGAGTAAGATAAAAGAAGTTTGGGCGAAACGGCAGCAATTGTTAAAAGGGCAGCTGGGCTTCCTCCTACTCTTCCACCTATTTTGTTTCTGTGGGAATTTTCCATAATAAAGAGTAAAGAACTAAAAAATAAAATAACGCAAAAAGTCCTGTGAGGTAGGATTATTAATCTCATTTTACTGATAAACCAAGACTCCCAAAGGTGATGTTAACTTACCGAAGATCACAGTAAAACTAACAGGGCTGAAACTCAAACCTTTATCCTTCAGATGTCAAGTTCAAGGGTGTCTCCATCACAACAAAGCAGGCTTCCCTAGTGCGAAAGGAGTAACACACAAAAATATGTAAAATTTAGCAATAGCCTCTGCTGTTAAAACACACAAAGCATTTTCATATTTACTAGCATTTTACAACTAGATAGTTTCTGGGGATAAGTCAGAGTTTTGCATTGATCCTTTAATCTTCAATGAAATTGACAGACGATGCCAAGAATTTTCCATTTGATTCTAAATCCTCTTCTTAGACAGCCGTGATGGCTTCTATTTGTTTGGGCTGAAGCTAATTTGGCAGCTGCACCTCTGCTGGGCAGAATGTGAGTGGAAGTACGTCTGTTACTGGGTCCTCTCAAGTGTCTTCTGGGATGAGGTTCTTGGTCCAAAACATTTAAATGCTCAAAGGACAAAATAAGCTCACAAACAAAATAGAAACAGATTTGTAGGTACAGAGACAGACTGACAGCTCTCAGAGAGGAGGGGGTTAGGGGCTGAGTAGAAAGAGTGGAGGGACTAAGCAAAAAAAAAAAAAAGGAACCCTCATAGACACAGATAAAGGTATGGTAATAACCAGAGCAAAAGGGGGATAAATGGTGATGGAAGGAGACTTGACCTGGGGTGGTGAACGCGCAGTACAATATACAGATGAATTATAAAACTGTATGCCTGAAACCTATGTAACTTTATTAGCCAGTGTGCCCTCAATGACGCTAATACAAATTAAAAAAAAAAAACCACAAAAAACAGAAATGCCCCATACAGACATTCAGAAAAGTGTTTGGAACCAGTGGTGGAGCAGTCAGTACATCCAGGTCCAGGAGCCCGAGCTGGCTCCCTGTCTTTTTTTAGACGGCCTATGAAATAAGAATGGCTCTTAAATTTCCACCACTCAGAAAAAAATCCAAAGAATAATATTGCACAACAAATGAAAATTATATGAAGTCCCAATTTAGTGTCCACACATAAAGTATATAGTACTCTCACCCTGGCCATTCATTCACATACTGTCCATGTTGCTGTAACACTACCAAGGGCAGAGTTGAGTAGCTGTGTCGCACAATACCTGTGACAAGCGATGTTTCATCCATGTACCATTATCTGGCCCTTCCCCAAAATCTCCTAGGTCAGGGTGCAGCAGGGGATGGGGGCGAAACCAGTGGGAAAACAGAGGCAAGCACAACACCAGTTTGGTCTGAGTTGCTTTTTGTTCTCCAGTTCAGTCCCCCTTGATCTGTAGTCCCATTGGACGGATTTACCTCGGTTGTTTCTTTTTACTCTGCTATATAATGTGTATATAACAAATGATGAGAGGCATTTCGTCATAGCAGGTAATGCTCTTAAGAACAGGCCCCACTGATTTCTCTCAGTCTTTAATAACCTAGAAATTACAATGGGTCTCATGTCACATAACCAAAAAATATTTTCTTGTGTGTCTTTTATTCTTAATATCCAGGACTGTGGCTCCTTATTCACTACTGTTTCTGCTCATTGTTGAGCCATTTCGAACAAGTTCCATAAAATCCTGGCCTCAACTACATATCTGTAATGTAGGGGTGGGAACGCCTAGGGTCGTAAACATGAGGGGTTTTCCACCCCTGTTTGTAGAAGGCAGTCAGTGGACAGTAATATTGATATTGCTACTCCTATTATTTTATATTCTTGATGACTACAGAAGATAAGCCACCCATAACGGAGGGGGTGTAGTTCATGCCTAGCAGGACGCAAAGTTTATAACCCCGCNATTGTTGGGCCATTTCGAACAAGTTCCATAAAATCCTGGCCTCAACTACATATCTGTAACATAGGGGTGGGAACGCCTAGGGTCGTAAACATGAGGGGTTTTCCACCCCTGTTTGTAGAAGGCAGTCAGTGGACAGTAATATTGATATTGCTACTCCTATTATTTTATATTCTTGATGACTACAGAAGATAAGCCACCCATAACGGAGGGGGTGTAGTGCATGCCTAGCAGGATGCAAAGTTTATAACCCCGCCTATTCATATAAAATCAAATCCCCTGTCTCTCTTTGGTTCAGAAAACTTGTGCAACCACAGTCCTCGATTTATACAAAGAAACCCAAGGGGAACCGAAGCCCACAAAGTCCAAATTGCCATATGGCATTACCATGCTGGGGAAAATCCATCTTAGCATTTTATTTCTGCCAGAAGTAGATTAGGCAGATAAAACTTTCAAAATAAAGCTCAATCAGTTAATTAAAGTGAGAAATGAATTTTATTTGCTTTATGCTAGAGTGGATTGAAGACAGCTTACAAGTGGCCTCCCTCCAAGAGGTGTTATTTCCTAGACCAGGGCTTTGCAAACAGGGCTCTGGGCGGGGCGGGGGTGGGGGCTGAGCCCACAGAGCTTTGCTGGCTCCTCTCGAACCAAAGCAGCTCGGCTTTGTTCAGTCACACAGTGAATTTTTCCATGAGACCCTGTGAAGAAAGCGCTTTCTACCAAGAACAGGTTGGGAGCTGGACTATCCAGTTTCCTGGCCAGACCCTGCCGCTCAGTGGATGTGTGACACTGAGCCAGGCCCTTCATCTCTCAGGGCCTCTGCTTCCATAGCAGTCAATTCCAGATACTATCAATAACATTAATAATGAATAACGTAAACAATAAACGGCATGGAATTGTCTGAGGTAACATCTGTCAAGCACTTACAAGAATGCCTAACACGTAATAAATGATTTGTCTGTGTTTGTCAATTGAGTGAATAGACTGTGAAACCAGAGAAGTACCAGGTACTATTTTTGAATGGTGTGCAGATCAAGGTGGGCTATAAAAGAAAATCTGTCTGGGGGAATTTAGACTAGCAAACCCACGGTATTGGTTCTTTCTTGAGAAGAGATCAATCATCCATCAACATCCCAAACTGGTTATCCTATTATCTAAGACTTTACAATTTACAAAGCAATGCACACACGTTTTGTGGATTGTGATAAAGCAACACATCACTGGTCACCCAGAATAATGTAACTAAACCTACTTGTCTGTTTAATGACAGAAGAATGGCTTACCCGTTACACCATAAACCCGTCCAGGGCATTGTTCCATAACAATGACTTGTGTTCCCTCTCCATTGATGTATTGAAGCCCTAACCCTCAGTACCTCAGGATGTGGCCTTATTTGAAAATAGGGTCACCACAGAGGTAATTAGTTCAGATGAGGTCGTCCTGCGGTTAGGGTGGACCCCTTATCCCATATGACAGGTGTCTTCGTAACAAGGGGAAGTGTGGACAGAGACTTGGGGAGGACACCTGGTGAAGCGGAAGGCCACGATCAAGGTGATGCTTCTCCAAGCCCTAGAACACCAGTGAGTGCCAGAAAACCACGAGAAGCTGGACCGTGGGAAGCCTGGAGCAGATGCTCCCTCACAGCCCTCGGAAGGAACCACCCTGCCAACGCTCGTCTCAGACTTCCGGCCCCCAAAACTGTGCGACAAGCAATGGCTCTGTTAAGGGCACTCTGTGGCCTTTGTCACAGCAGCCCTAGGACACTAATGCAGGCACTGTTTGTATCCTAGGGATTCCAACCAAAGTGTTCCTTTCCTTTATTTAACCCTTAATTCCGTCGTTCATGTAGTAAATGTTCACAGAATACAGCTGTGTTAAGGGCTGTGGCTTCGGAGGTGAGCCAGAGACCCTGCCTTCATGTACAGGGACTTTGAGTACAGGCTGGGAGTCAGATACTAAACAGAACAAAAATACAGGACACAGGGAGCATAATGAGAGGTGATGACAAGTGTCACCAGGGAAAGCAGAGCAGGGGAGCAGAACAAAAGGAAATGCTAAATAAGGGAAGGCTGATCTGAAGAGGTGGCATTTAAACAAAAGGCTTGAATAAAGAGAGGCAAAACCATGTGGCCACATGGGAGAAGAGGATTCCAGGCAAAGGGGGAAGGAGCAAGAGCAGAGGCTAGAATTTGCTTCAAGTGGTGTTCTAAGATCCAGGAGCACAGCGTAGCCTACCATTTTTTTCTTTTAATGTAGCGGGGATTTTTTAAAAAAATAGCTTGAAATGTAAGACTTCCAATTTGCCTGAGGAGCTGTCTCCACAGCCATTTAAAACAGCTCTCACTCTGGCTGGTAATGGAGGCCTCTGGGCTGAAGGGAAGGCTGGGCTCAGCAAGTCAAGGCAAGAGCAACAGACCCCAGGCCAGCCCAGGGAAGGGGCCACGAAGTCCCGCTGACCGCACAGTAGCCTTCTCAACTCACTTCCGTGGGTGCTGATTGAGAAGCGCCTTGGTGGATGCTTTTCACTGTTCAGCACCTGCATCTCCTCCCCAGAGACACGGAATCCCCATCTGTAGGGGTCTCTGCAGGAAAGGCCCCTTACCTGTCCTTCCTCCCTCCCTGGAAGCACAAGTACAACCCCCAGACCCAGCCAACTGAGTACTCTCACCTGGAAAGGCCAGTAAGGGATCAGCCATTGGGCTTGTGGAAGCTAGAGGCAGTGAAAGCCCTGTGATTATTCTGCGGAGGGCGGGAGGCTGGCCCAGGGTGGTACTTCGTGCCCAGTGGCAGGAACACCGGCTCTTCCTGCAGCCTGAGCTCTGCTGAGGGACCAGCACACCGGACCCTCCCACCAATTCTGGGTGCTGCTCCGTATCCTTCTGGTAAATTCCTTCTGCTTACGTTAGCCAGAATCAATCACTCAGCTTTGCAGCCGAGAGCCCTGACTGATTTGCACACCCTTCCTGAGTTTCCAGCTTCTCAGTTCAGAGCAAACAATATCGAATATTGTTTCATCATTCTTGATCATGACCATATAGAGCTTAGAGATCAGAAACTGAAAAGGTTTACCACGAAAGCTCTACAAGGGTAATTAGGTTATGAAGGGGGACAAAGCTAACATATCTCCAAACCTGTGAAGAGACTGTCTCTTGAACAGTAAAGAGCATACCTGTTCCTCATTTCACAGCACAATGGTGACATCCAGTGTCAGCTAGCTAAATCTCAGGTGACTGTGCACTTTACCTGAAAAGTGATGCAGAGATGTCAGAAGACATGCGTGGTAATGCTGAGCCCAAGTAATAACGGTTTTCAAGTAATAATCTAAATCTTTAAAGTGGAATTAATTTTGTTCATTTGCAAATACTACTCATTTGTATATACACACATATTTATATCATACCAGTGCTATGGAAAGTCCTTAGATACAAAATAAAAGTAATTTAGTTTGGAGGGAAAAGTATTGAAATATGGGTACAAACAGAATATACAAATGTAGACTTCTGACAAAGCACTGTGTCATTTACCAAGAAATCACTTTCCAGACACTTTCAAAATCAGTCATTATAATACACTGTCTATAGTTATTATCTCTATATCTCCATGTCCATCCCTATTCACATGTGTATAATGCACCCAAGTCACAGACCAGTGGTTCATTCAATTTTTCTAAGGTCATAAATTGACTTCATCACTTGAACCCAGATGAACTGATCCCAAATCCAGGTATCTTTGTAATAAAATGATCTATCTGCACAGTTTATGAGTATAATTTGACATTTTGAAAAATAGCCCAAGGTTTTACCCAGTGCCCCTAAAGCAACTAAACTGCGAAGGCTGGGTTGGAGGGAATTACATAGACCCCTTCCCATTTCGGAAGGAGGGGAAGAGGGCCCAGGGTCTGTTGCATGGCCACCACACGTAGGCCAGTGTGTGCTCCCTTGAATAATCCTCACGAACAGCTTGAGAGGTTGGTGTTATTAGTCCCACTTTACAGATGAGGAAATGAGGCTCAGCACACCTAGGCAAAGGCAGCTGGTTCATAATGGCCATGGATCCCAACCAGTGAGTCTCTTGGTTCTTCCCTACTCACCACCTCGCCTCCTGCTGCATTCTGATTGCATATCCAGGCCTCGTTTCTTGGGCTCAAACTAGTTTGGTCATCAGTTTTCCCAAGTAAGTCACGGACCTCCTGATGTGAGCTCCTAGGTGTGTCCTTCAGGGACCTGAGTAGACATTGCCGCCCCAATAGATTTGCTTCATGAACAGAAGTAATGTGGATCGTGGCTTAAAAACAGGGGCTTTGGATGACGTCGGTGCTGCCCACAAGACTTTGTTCTCCTTCCCCACTGGTTGGGTGGCTTCGGGAAAGTTTTTTAACTTGCTAGGCTTCCTCGACTGAAAAATTCAGATGACGATGGTAACTTCCCCATAGAGTTGTATAAGGGCAAATGGGGATAACATAAAAACTGCCCAATGGGGTATCTGACCCATTTAAAGAATTTTAGAGATTGAAATTTACACCTTATTGTGGACGTGTGCTTATGGGACACCATCTGAAAGTGTCAATGATAAGCTTAGTTGTCCCCACGTGACTTCTGTCCCCCCCCACCAATCAGTCCATTATTCCTCCTGCTTTGACCTTCTCCATTAACAATCAACTCAGAAGCCACCGATGACTTGCCAGTGAAAAAAATACAAAGAGAAGCAGATGTCAGAGCCATATATCTCAGTCATTTGTAACATTTATAAGGAAGGCACCCTTTGGAAAATTTCTTTTGTGGCTTTATAAAATACTTTAAAAATAAAAAGCACAGGAACTTATATAATAGCTATAACTTCCTAAACTCACCCTAGAATATTTTAGCTTTACCATAATTCACTTAGGTTTAAAAATTATACAGCGAGGGGGCAAACAGACAATATCAAGTGTGGGTGAGGCTGTGGAGCTGGAGCTCCTGTCTGTCGCTGGTGGGACTGAAACATATGCCACCATGTAGGGCACCACTTGGGTAGTGTCCTGCAGGCACACGCTGTACAGCTCAGCAACCCCACTTCTGGGGGTCTACCCAAGTGAAATGAAAGTTTGTTCCACAGAACACAAATGTTTATGATTGCCAAACACTGGAAAAAACTCAACTATTCTTCAACAGTGAATCCTACTCAACAGACGAATCCTATGAAAGAATGAACTATAGATACAACAATATAGATGAATTTCAAATGCATCGGGCTGACTGAAAATAGCCAAATCCAAAAGGCTACTCTACAGTTTCACTTCTATAACATTCTAGAGAATCCTGTGGGGACAGAAAACAGACCAGTGGTTACCTGAGGACTGGAAACTGGGGAGAAGTTACCAAGGGGACCCAGGGGAACTTATTTTGGGTAGGATGGGTGATACAACTATTCTATAACTCGATGGTGAAGGTGGTTCATGACTGTAATCATTTATCAAACCCTACGGAACTTTACAAAAAGGGTGAATTTATATACTTCTGTTTTAAAAATTATAGCCCAGGAGTACCATAGAGAAAGCAAAATACAAATGAGATTTCCGAATCAAAGAACCTTCACTGACTTTATCAAAACTAACAGGAAATCACAATTAGCTGAATTTGTTTTTCTGTACTTAAACTATTGACTCCCTCACCCCACAAAACAAATAAATATGGCAAAAAAAGTGTTGGAATCAGGATTGTTAAAACGCAGGTAACTGAGCTGCTGATAGGTAGGCAGAACTATTACTGCTACTAGAATAGTCAATGAAGCTTCGTATTCAATATGGGGATAGAAACAAAGGAGATCTAAACATCTTAAGAAAGTTCATTATATGAACAGTAAAGTTTATTATTTACTAAGGTGGAAAAGTTGGAGGAAATATCTAAAAAGTACATAAGGGTATTTGCAATAAGATTTAAATACAATTTATGAACTAGAACTTGTCTTATCAACCCACTGCTCTCCTACTCATGATCTAGGCAGAGCATGTGGCCATTCTTCACAGTTCCCCTTTTCCATGCAGACCATCAATCGGGTCAATGGCTACAGAGTCCACTCAGGGTGGCCACTGCCTCAAACAGCCTGGACCCTGGGCCCTGTGCTTGGCAGCCTCCACCCACCCTCTCACTCCAGGAAGATGACACACTTATCTGAGAGCAGCATCCCACCAAGACCCAGATGAGTCTAGAAAAATACAAGGGTGTGAAGTAGCTTCTGGTTCTGAGTAAAACCAAATTCCTTACATTGGATCGATCAGGTGAACCAATTTTATGGTAAGTGAGCTCATCAAAACAATAAGAAGATGCTTACAGCTCCATGCAGACATAGCCTTCTCCCAGGTCCACACCCTTGTCAAAGTCTGTGAAAGTGGGAAGGATGAGGATGGATTCCTGTAACTGGCATATGACCCTTAGGAGACAGTCGGAATGAGATTGTCAATGTATGACTACACAAATGCACCTGTCCTCAAAATGTTCAAATCTTTACCAAGTTAGAAAAAAGAAGTTACCAGCACAGACTGACCAATGCATCCAAACACAGATAATTAAAACAGTAGCATCCCTGCTCAGTAGTTCCAGCAAGTTGTTCTGATATTTCCAACAGAAAACTCATCTCCAAAGAAGGAGAGTCAGTGCTGGAAAACTGTATTATTTAACCTAGACTCCCTTGTTTTTGAATTTTAGAAGTTTAAAGATAAAAATCCTTTGCACACTAAGTTGTCAATTAAGTAGACCTCCAAGTTCGGTTAGGCACCCCCTCCCTATAGGAACTTACAATGCCAGCCATAACTTACAGGCATTCAGAGACATATTGTCTTTTCTTTAGTTTCACAGAATCTGCCAACTTTTTTATAGGAGGTTTCTCCTCAACTCGAGAAATCTCCTTAAGGAGATCTTTAAGCATAAGCTGTCAAGTGTCACCTCCTAAAAATGAATTTGCCACTTAGTAGTTGGCACAGAGCAGGGTGCATGGGGGTGCATAAGCAAACAGCTCTGACTGAACTGCATTCAAGCATTCTGACTGATGAGAGAAGCACACCAAAAGTCAGTGCTTCCGCAGTATTAGAGAATTCGAATTTGTTCTGTAGACCACACGCAGAAGAACAATACCCTTCATGGCTAACTCATAATTTTGGCCTAGCTCCTAAAAATATCACAGAGAAAAAAAGTGTGGCATTTCTTCAGTTTTGGATTTTCTCTGATCTAAGAGCTCAAATTAGTGCCTGATTCTGTCAATAAATGAATAGTTACATCAGTTTCAGTCTTCGGGTCATGGAAATAACAGAGTCATAAAACTAAAAGGCCTATTAATCCAGATACACTCCCTCCTAATTTTTAGCTGCAGGGTACAGATTGACTTACGCTTTATATTAACTGCACCACTAAAATGTGTCACCAGGAAGAGCTCATATTTTGAAGAGTAATTCAGTTATCACTGTTGGGCCTAATAATCATCAGAATTCCCTTACTCTAAATGTATACATTTGGGATGAAAATGTAGCAAAACAGATGAATCTTCTTTACAAATATTAATGTGAAGAGTTAAACACCTTCCAAGTCCACCCTGAAAGATTAAGTGACTGGTGCTTCTTTTTGTCAGCACGAGATTTACTATTCACGATTTTTGTGGGAATATCGCAGAAAGATCACAGTTATGACCCATTCAGAAAAGATCAGTAAGTCATACCAGGAATACATTTTTCATAAACATAAATCAGAGACTGGCTCTCGTCAGTGATTTTCTCACCATGCTGCCGTGGAAGGCAGACCAATGTATTTGTCTTACCACCTCAGCGTAATCACAGACGTGTCCGCTCACCGGGGAACATAACGTGTTGCCACCATATAGCGGAATGAACATCAGTCAGCAACCGAAAGGAACCAACCCCTGAAACACGCTGCAACCTGAATGAACCGCAAAATGTTACTGTAGGTGAAAGAAGCCAGATGCTAACAACCATATATTGCACAATTCCATTTGTTTTTGTTTTTGTTTTTGAATTTTATTTATTTATTTTTAGAGAGAGAGGAATGGAGGGAGAAATTGAGGAAGAGAAACATCAATGTGTGGTTGCCTCTCACGTGGGCCCTGACCAAGGACCTGGCCTGCAACCCAGGCATGTGCGCTAGACTGAGAGTCAAACAGGCGACCCTTTGGTTAGCAGGCTGGCATTCAGTCCACTGAGCCACACCAGCCAGGGCTGTATGATTCCATTGGTACAAAATGTCCAGGAAAGTCAAGTCTAAAGAGACAGACAGTAGAGTCGTGGCTGACCGGGGCAAAGGGCAAGGGATGGCAGACAGCCACATGGATGTTTCTGAGATATTACAAATGCTTTAAAACTGGATGGTGGTAAATGGTTGTATAATTCTGTACACTTACTAAATATCATTGAATTATACACTTCAGTGTATTCTACAGTATGTAAATTATACCTCTAGTAAAGTTATTTATTAAAAACAGCAAAAAAGCAAGAATGCCTTAAATAAAGTTACTCTTTTCCTCTAGCTAAAATAAATGGCAGTCATTTTTCTAATGTACAAGAAAAAATAACAAATAGAATTTTCTCAATTTGAAATTTTTCATTCATTTTCTTTTTTCCTCTAAATTATTGGCACCCACTACTAAAAGTTTAGTTTTTATTTAATTTGCATGACATTTCGCTATTTTAAATTTAATATCTCAATATCCCATAATATTAAACCTAGGACACATGATTCCTAAATTCTTCTCCAACCTAAGTGACAACACTGACCAGAATAACATACACGTTTGTTTACCAATTTCATTGTGGATTTGACTGTTGAAATCAGTGTAAGAGAATACGTGGTTTGAAACTATTGTGGTTTAAGTCACTGTCGAACTGATGATTGTTGAGGTGTTTTCTAATCTGCTGTCTCGTGTGCTCTGGATTCCAATGTCCTGTCAGTTTGGTGAGGACAGGGATGTGCGTTATTCGCACAGGGCTGGGTCCCCCTGTGTCTCCAGCCCAGAACACAGTGCTCCGTGGAAAGAACACTCCACAAACACGGGTTCGATGAGTGTATGAACAAGCTGAAAACCCAGGGGCACCGGATACTTCTAAAATTGAGTGGAAACACACACAGGCTCTTGCCTTCCAAACGCAGGTAGATTTTTCGTGCTTAGTGAAATGCACTGGTAAATTCACTTAATCGTGTTCTTCAACTGATGGTAACATTTTGCCATCATAAACTTTTCCAGTCCATACATGACCATATAATTTGAGGTAAATATCTCAGTTCAAAATATTTGAAACTAATTCCAAAGACTTTCAGTCCTTATCCGAGACAAACATACAACGTGTTTTTTCAGTTTTGGCCAAACCTAACCTACATTTTTCATCTTTGGCCAGAATTTGGATTAGGACTCAAGCCCACCCGCTGTCCAGCACATTGTAAATTAGGAAGCTCATCAATCACATGGTTTTATAAATTCATGGAGTCACGAAGGTGAAGATCACAACTGAAATAGTGTCTTGATTTCAAAAGCAGCTTTGTAGTTGGAGCAGGTGCAAGTCATTTAGCAAATCACAAAGACAGGCTCCTTCTTGGGAAGTTTGCCTGGGTCACAGGAAGTGTGAACTGTTTTCATTCTTTCTGTAAGTTGAGGAGCCTAGGGAAGGAAGGGCATTGCCTGCCTTAGGCACAAATTCCTCTGGGTCAATGACCTTCACTCTCTGAGTTGTGGGGAGGAGGAGGGGACAGCCTGGGGACAGCCTAGCAACAGGAAACAATAGCACCCATTGTGTCTGTCCCAGGGTACCTGAGACTCCAGCTCATCTCGGATTTCTGGGAAGCCAGACTTCTGCAGAATTGAATATTTAATTAGCATTAGGTAAAATCAAAAGCACAGGTTATCTAGTCCCTACAGCAAATGCCGAATATAGTCATTCCCCTCTGTATTTAGCCGCTTCATCTAGGCCATAGATACCGAGAAAGTAAAGGAGGCCTGGATTCATAAAATAAAAACAGTGGTAGCGAAATGGTGAGGAGACACAGGTTCAGTTATGTGCGGGGCTCGCTGCTTCTTCTTCTGATCCACATACATGCACGGTCCGGGATGGGGGCAAAAGTAGGTTTGCAGCTGTTCGTTCGTATGGCAAAAAGACATGCAGGTTAAGATTATTACAATAGGCTTTGCTCAAAAGACAGCAAAGGCAACCTCCTTTTGCCCCCCCCTGTATGTTTATTTTCCTTTTGAAGAAGGCTGAAAACCACAGTGACCTCATCATCTCATCTAAAAAGAGCCCCCGCACGGTCCTGCCCTGCCCTGCCCTGCCCTGCCTTCAGTAAGGCAACACCGCCCTTTGCACAACTTCCAGCTCTAACATCCCACGAGGGCAGAGCACCGAGGGCCAGCGGGCTGTTCTCTTGCTACACCTGCAGCTAGAGAAGCCAGTACGAAGGAGCAGGAGCGAAGGGTGCGAAAACCACCTTCATCCGTTCATTCCTCTGTGCTCTTCAACACGGCGGGCGCAGTGACCTCCCGGAGCCGCGACCAGGGAAGTCACAGGTGACAGCACGTTTTCTGCCCTGAGTTTAGCAAGGAGAAATCGTGGGGCCCTCCGGCAAAGGGACTGCATGGCAGTAACCTAAATAACCCGGGGTGCATCAGGCGAAGGAGGAGTGATCCTTTCTCCAGGAGTGCGCGGGAGGGGGGCGGGGGACGACTTTCTCTTCCCAGGGGAGCAGAAACTTCTCGCCCAGAAATCAGAGCGCAGAAGAGAGCTTCACCGGGAGGGATAATCTCCCCACCTGTTTACAGGGCAAGGTCCTTGGTGAACCGAGCTGCGCTGGAGGAACGGGCTCACAGGGCACCTGGACGCCCACTCACCTGAGGGGGTGAACTGGCGCGCGCCGCGGAGTCGCAGGTCGCCTCCCTTGGAGGACGCTCAGGGCGTGCGGGGTCCCGGCGCTGCTACCCCCCTGGGCTCTCCCGCTGGTAGCTCCGCGGTCTTGGACAGATTGGACTCCGCGCCGCAGGGCGCGCTGGGGCAAAAGTCCGGCAGCCGGGTGACTCCGGGGAGGAGCCTGGGCTCCCGCCTCGCCCAGACGCACGTTGCCTCTCCACGCACCACTGGGTGCGCTCTGTGCACCCCAACGCTCAAGTCGCAAGCACTCACTGCACGCCTCTCAGGAGAAATACAAGGGAGATCATTAGGTTCATAAACTAGTGTTTCTGTGGTTCATAATTAAACTTTTTATTTTGGAATAATTTTAGATTTAGGAAAAAGATGCAGAGAGAGAGAGTACCGAGTTGCCTACCCCCTTCAGCCGGTGCCCCCTAATATTACTGTCTTCCGTTATCACGGTGCGTTTGCCAAATCGAAGAACTTAATGTTGTCTGTAGCTATTAACTAAGCTCATCTTCTCACGTATTGCACTGGTTTCCCCCTAATATCTTTCTGTTAATCTCATTCAGGATTCCACTCTGCATTTAGTGTCCTTTCTGGTTGAGCTCCTCTGGTCTGTGGCAGCTTGTCGGCCCTCTCTGGTTTTTGTTTATTTGTTTATTTGTTTTTCGTTTGTTTGTTGGACAGGTTTGAAGAATTCTGACAAACTATTTTCTGGATTTCTCTCTTTGGTTTTGTTTGATGTTTTCTTCATGACTAGGCCGTGGTTATGGGTTTGGGGAAGGAAGACCACAGAGGTCAAGTGCGCTTCTCCTCACAGCATCTATCAGGGGGTGCGTGATAACAACGTGGTCTGGTACAGGTGATGCTAACCTTAGTCCCCTAGTTAAAGTACGGCCTGCTAGGGTTCCCCAAGGTGGAGTCACTGCTTTTCTCTTTCTTACTCTCTTTTTTGTAGGAAGGTCACTGAGGTCAGCCCATACTCAAGAGATGAGGGTGGGGGAAGTAAAACTCCTAGAGGGGTAGGGTGGAATTATTATTTGGAATTATTCTGCAAGGAAGGTTTGTTCCTTCTGTCCCCCTTATTTATCTACTCAATCATTTATTTATATCAGTATGGACTCATGTATATTTATTTTATACTTTGAGCTAGAATTCAGTACTACGTTGTTATTTTGTTGCTCAAATTGTTCTAGCTTTGACCATTGGGAACTCTTCTGGGCTGGCTCCTGTGTGCCTTTGAAAGTTTGTTCACTTTCAGGGCTGAGGAAAATGACTTCCCTAATCATTTGCTCCGCCCACCCTCCATTGAATAGAGTTGGAAAACTGGCACCCACCCCCACCCCCCACTATCCCAGAGCTTTTCAGCATCCTCCCTATGATGACTGAGTCCCAAGCTCCTAAGAGGAAAAGAAATGGCGTGGGTGTGTGATGAACTTGAGGATTAGGGCCCAACTGGAGAAGTAAAAGTTGATGTTTCTTAGGTAAGTTTTGGGGAACTTACCCGTGGTTCTATTAAATACTAGATAAGTGTGTGTTTACCCACAGCCCACTTTCTAAAGTTAGCCCTGGATGTTTAGGATGACTGTAAACACTGGAGAAATCCAGCCGTCCAGGGTCCTTTGTTAACATTGCTTTGGTTTGCTTGTGTTTGCATTTGCAAGTGGGTTCCGTAAACACAACACTTCCTCCTGCAGAGCTGGCCTGTGGCTCAGCCCACTCTCTGAGACGCCGTCACCTCTCTGGCTGGCCTTCGCTTCTCTTGGAGAAAAACATGTGCCCCACTAATTCAGGTACACACAGGATAATGGCCTGTGGGTAATCCAGCCCCACAGAGCTGAGTGATTTTCCGTATTTCAAGTATTTTTTCATAAAGTCACTAAAAGTAATAATGGTTAAGTGAAAATTTTTATATTAAACCCCATTGTATCCCAGAAGAAACTGACAAGAACAGAGGTGAAGCTGAGATTTTTGTGCCCTTTCCTGGGGGGATGTGGAAACCCCCCTGAAGTATCCTTTCCTAGTTCTGCAAAGGTACTGCTCCCTGGGTAATTTGAGTACATCTTGAATGAAGGGGAACGGGGACCTATTCAGGATTAACAAAAATATGGAGTTATGAAATCTTAGCGACCAACACAGTGCTGCCCAGGAGAATCCATAGACCATCCTGAAATGCAAAAAACTCCAGTGAAGTTCCTTAGAAGTTGGAAACTGGGGCAGAAAGGGCCGACGTTTATGGATTCCTCTTACACTCCAGCAGCTGATGGCTATTTTCATGACAGCGTGCCTACACATTCTTTTAAATAGCCAAACACGTTGAAGCTGCTTTTCCTCACACTTTACCTAAGGTTATCATATTTTAAAATAAAGTATTCGTATTATGCATTTTTTGCAGTGGCTTGGGCGGGCCTGGTGGAGACTGTGCTGGGACTAAAGCATCCCCCAACCACCATCAGCAGCCCCCTGAGTAAGCCCTCCTGCTTGGAGGGGCCAGCAGAGAGGGGCACCTAGGCCCAGAAGTCTCCCACCCTGGAGCACACTGTCGTCAAGGCTGAAAGAAACCCTGACTGTAAATCTAGGGGCCACTTAAGAGTCTCTACCTTGTGACATTCAGACTCGGGCTCATATTTGAGATTATTGTCATTTATTTCTGTTTGGGAGTTATTTGCTAAAAAAATTATATGTGATACATGTTTTAAATACAAATCTTGCTGTGTCATTCCAGTCCCTCAATACAGACACACAAACACATACACCACACACACAGCACCACCCCCACCACCGTTTGTTAAACATCAGTGCCCCCTCGTGACCTCATGACCTTGGATTTAAAGCCTCAGTCCCTCCCCAAGGTGGAGGAACCCTCTGCCCACCCTCCCACTTCGCCTCTTGCCATCGTGCTCCCATGTTGTTGGCTGCAAGGTGGAATGCCTGGCAGTGTCCCGAACCCACTCTCTTTTCTCCATTTGTCCCCACAGACTGGAGTGCCCTTTCCCCTCCTCACCCTAGACTCACTTTATTCATCATACACATGGAATCCTTACCTTGAACGCCCCAGCTCTCACTGGACGCGCACTTAGGTCTTCCCACGAGATGCTCGATATCGTGTGTCATTGCCTAAGTTTCTTACGGAGGCTCAGCTGTAGCAAGTGGCTACATTTAATATCTTGCAGTTCCATAGGTCAGGGGTCTGACCGGGGACCCACTGGGCCAACAGCAGCAGCACATCAGCAGGCCTGCGATCCTTTCTGGAGGCTCTCGAGGGAACCCGTTCTCTCGCTCTCTCCATCCTTTCCTGGGGGCTGCCTGCATTTCTTTCGTCTTCAAAACCCGCAGCATCTCTCTCTCGGACTCTGCCTCTCCCTTTTTCACTTACGATCACTTGCACCATAGGGAACATTTTGTGGGAAGACCTTGTGGGCACATGACTCCAAATGAATCATCCCGGGTAATCTCCCTGGATTATTAAGATCCTAAACTTAATCACATCTGCAGAGCCCATTTGCTATATATATTCACAGCACCCCCCTCCCCCCGGGTTTAGGACATGGACATCTTTGAGGGGCCCTCGCTCTGCTTACCACAGCTGTGCTACTCAATTACTTTATAATTCAAACATTAATGAGGTTTTATTATTATGTATTTCACTGTTTAAGGCATAAAATCAAGAAGGCATGGCAAAACGATGAAGATGACATGGCCCATCTTCTCTCTCTCTCTCTCTCTCTCTCTCTTTTTTTGTGATGTGTCTGCCCATCTTTCTCTTCTTTTCTGTTTCCTTCCTGTGGCACAAAGCCACCTTAAGGATGCCTGATGTTGGAAGAATCATCCAAATTCTACCCCAAACTTACAGCCTTCCTATGCTTTCTGGGACTTGTAGGACTGAGAGGAGAACGCAGATCTGAAAAACAAAGCATTCGATCTTGACAGAATGGAACTCAATGGGCCCTTGAGTCTTGTAGACCCAACTCTGAGCTGGGGAAGATGCAGCGGGTCTTAACAGTCTCTCATCATCCTGGGAGAGCAATCCAACCACTCTATGTGAGCTGCTGTGCTGGCCGTTGGGGTCAACTTTTGTCATTTTAAATTTCAGTGAATTTGTATTTTAAACGCTTAAATCATGCATGCACATAGAAGATAACGATAAATGCAATTACATAATAAATTAAAATATCCTCAGCAACAAATCATCACTGAGTAGCAGGAGAGCTAGTAAGTACTAGCTGACTAAGAGAGAATGTTGACAGTTGGTAGATAATGCTAAGGAAGGCTCCAGAGTGGGTAGGAGGAGAGCTGGGTTTTGAGGATAAGCCCTGCGTTACCCTGGGAGAGCATGGGAGCCTGCTGAGCCAAGACACAGGAAAAGTCTCGAAGCGAGTCCCTGTTCAGACAGATCAGGGAGCTACCAAGTAGACCAGTGCAGCTGGACCACAGGATAAAGCGGGAGACAAAGCAGAGAGGTGGGAACAAATTGTGTAGCAGACAAAGTTTCAGGTAATGTATTTTTCCTGTCCATCTCTGCTAAGGGAGAAAGGAGAAACCGTAGGAAATGAAACTCTGGTTGTTGTTATAAGTTCGTCAGTAAAGTACTTAGCGAACATCCGTGAACAATATGGGTGTCTGCTCGTCTATTCAAGTCTGTCTGATCATGTGAATCTTTTCTAAGACTCCTTTCACATAATAGATGCAGAAACCATGACATAAACTAGGATGACATTCAAAATATGTTGCCAAACCAAATATGGTTTGAACATTGGCATCAACCAATCAGAATAGCTGCCAGTCGTAACCAACTGGTGTAGACAAGCCAGCGTAAACCAGCTGGAGGTCAGCCCTGGACACCATACTTTGGAACTGTTGCTGCTCTCTGGGCAAAACTAGATGTTTCTCTCTCTCTTTCTCTTAAAAATACCCTTTGAAAGCAGGCAATTTGGTATATTCCTTTGGACTTACGATGTTTTGATTTTCATAACGTTTCTTTCTGCCGTAAGCTCGGTCCACTCTGACTCAGCAGTAGCTGGGATGCTAAATGTCACTTCCCTCTGTGTTGTGACCCCTTCCTTCCTGGGGATAGAGGTAGAGGAAAGTGGGAGAGTGGAGATGCCTGTTCTAAACACCTCATGCAAGTATTTCTAAGGTTCGAGGAGGGATGCGAAGCTAGAACAAGGCCCGCGGGGAGGCTGTGTTAGAAAAGCCCGAGATGATTGGTGTTGGCCCCCTTTGCTCCACTCCTCCCCCTTCATCCACGCTCTGCCCGCAGTTGGGAAGGACAATATCAATTGTACTCCAGCAGGCCTGGCTGGTGTAGCTCAGTGGATTGAGCGCGGGCCTGCGAACCAGAGGATTGCGGTTCGATTCCCAGTCAGGGCACGTGCGAACCAGAGGATTGCGGTTCGATTCCCAGTCAGGGCACGTGCCTGGATTGCAGGCCAGTTCCCGGGAGGGGACTCACGAGAGGCAACCGTACATTGATGTTTCTCTCCTTCTCTCCTTCCCTTCCTCTCTAAAGACAAATAAATAAAATCTTTAAAAAAATAGTACTCCAGCAGCTCAGGTTTCGTTTTGTTCCTTTTTGTTTTCTTTTGCTTGGCGTCTGCTGGAATAGGAGAAACCCTAATGTATTTCCAAGCCACATAAGCTGAACTTTCTTTATCTGCTTCTCGAATCTGTTCACACCACTGTAGTTCCAACCTTAACTTTATGGAATAATAAAAGAAAGAGCAAATTTTAGAGGAAAATGCAGCATTTTGTTTCAAACTTTTATGATTAAAATGCTTCTTAGATATCCAGGAGAGAGTTTTAACATTGAGGTACTTTCATATGTGCGTCTGGAGTTCAAAGCTGGATATAAATGTATATAAAGAAATATGTGAATTATTAAAGGCACAAGGAAATCATAGAACTGGATGAAATAAGCAAAGGAATGAGTGTAAACATATAAAATATTGAGATGACAGAAAAGGAAGAGGTAGCAGAGTATGTGAAAAAACAGCCAAGTTTTTTGGAGAAAAACTGGATTTACATAGCCTTTGAAGTCTCAGATTTCTTTGTAAGTTTTGTACTGCCATGAATATAAGATTCAACCAGAAGTCTAAGCAAATAATTAATATGACTCATATGGAAGTATTTAAAACTTACATGTGTTTTCATGATGATGAAAGGTGAAATAAAAATTTATTAAAAATCAAACAGGGAAATATTTAGGATAGTCTGAAGAGGTGAATAGTTTAAAATCTGTAAAGAAATTAAGTTGCACCTTATTCCTGAAAACAGAGAGTGACCAAAGGTCACATTTTATCTCGAATAGCAAAGAAAAGTCCCCTTTGTGTGCTCGAGATTTGCATGTGTCATATCAAGTGGGCACAGATACCTGGGGAGTAACATTTCAGCCGGCTACAGAAGCAGAAGTGGGCATGGGGCCTCAGGTGTCCACAGCCGACCCTGTAATTCTCCCTCTGGTACTCCCTCCCCAGTCCCACATCACTGATTCTCCCTGGACTTTGGGGCTCACTGACTCCCTTACACTTGAGCCCTAAGGAGATACCACCCCCCTCTCTATGGCCTTAAAGAGGCTCTTAAAGGAGTGATATTTACTTAAAAACTTGGTTGACCAGATAACTACTAAATCACCTTAGACAGAATTGTTCTGCAAGCTGAACTAAACTACAGTTCTCACAGATGCGGAGTCCCAGTGTCATGGGTAACAGGTGGGGCAGGACGCTCAGTTAGTCCTGGGCCTGCTTCCTAACCATTGCTTCCCACAGCCTGCCCTGACCCTCTCAGGGCAGAGTCATTTTCTTTCTGCTCTCTTCACCTTGCCTTGCTAGGACCCTTCAAGCTATGTTCTAGCTCTTGGTTTAGCAGAGGAAAAGAGAAGATGCTCCTGAGTCCTCCTGGGCTTCTGGGCTTGCAGCAAGTTCTTGCGTCCTCTGCAGGACTGTCCTAGAGGGCCCTTTCTTGTGAGGGCACCTTCCACTTTGTCCCAACCCTCTGTGTGTCTCTGGGCTGCCCAGCTAGTCAAAGCTGCATTCCTCATGGTCTTCCTCAGGGACCTGGGCATCTTCATTTGTTGTCCTGAGCCCAGACTTCAGATGGTCCAAGAGACCGCCATGTTGCTCAGTCTCCACCTGGAGCTTCTTGGCCAGAATCACACCTCTTTCCCAGGGAGAGGGAGAATCCCAGCCCATTCCAGTTTTCAGCCTCTGAGCTTTCTTCAGACCTTCCCAGTAAATTACTTCTGCAGTCTGCAGAAAATCTCCCGTTCTTGCTTTATTTTGAGTCGAATGACCACTAAATCGTACGTTAAAGAAAGGAACTCTTTTCTGTGAGCCTCTAAGACTCACTCCAATATTTAAGGAAACAATTCTCCAGACTTTGACAATGGCGAATGATTCAAATGCTCATTGAGCACAACACTGAGACAACTCCTCCCCAAAGTGGTGCTGGTAGGGGAGATTTTTCCAGTTTCTCTAGGCATCTTTGCCTTTGATGGTGTAGTTTAACATCCTGATAAATACAATAATAGAAATATGCCTTTGAAATCAATGCAAGAATAAAACAATGTATTTATTTACACTTCACAGTCTTCCAAAAATAACTTCAGGTAGACTATCGTAAATATTCCCAATTACCTTAATAGTTGGAAGAAGATAACATTTAGTAAGAATTGTGAATTTAAAGTGAGTTAAATACTTGCGTGAAATTAACTCTGAGAACGGGTTCCAAGTATTCCAGTATTGATTTTCACTGCAAAGGAACACTGTTCTTTGCCTTACAAAATTAATTAAGCTCTGTGTTAATTAATCAGTACGCCTCTCTAATGAGAGGCTGCCAATCACCCTGTCAGATTGTTTACAGTGGAAATCTTAGCCGAAAATTCATCTAGTTAATGATCCTGGTTAAATTTAACCCAGGTCTCAGGCCCTCAAACCTAATTCCAGATCACAACAGGGAGCACAGCTCTGGAGTCGCAGGGGCATCCGACCCGCAACCTGCGGGCCACATGTAGCCCTGGATGGCTATGAATGTGGCCCAATAGGAAATCATAACTTTATTTAAAACCTTCTTTTTGCATGTCAGTTTTTGTTAGTAATTGTGTATTCAATGTGTGGCCCAAGACAACTCTTCTTCTTCCAGCGTGGCCTGTGGTCAGAAAAAAGCAGGGTACCTGAACCAGGTAATAAGTTCGAGGCCGAGCCATGTCCTCAAGTTCAGAGTCAGGCACTAGTTCAAAGCAGCACCTTTCCCTAGAAGGCAGCCACTGGCTACACATGGCTATTGAGCATTTGGATAATGACTAGTCTGGATTGAGATGTGACCTAAGCATGAAATAAACAGTAGATTTCAAAGATCTAGTGTGAAAAAAAGAATGTAGCCCTGGTGGGTGTGGCTGGTTGGAGCATCGTCAGGTAACTGAATGGTTCTGTGTTTGATTCAGGGCACAGGTCCCTGTCCTGGTGCGCACAGTCCCTGGGGTGGGCATGGATGGAGGCAACCGATCCATGTTTCTCTCTCACATCGATGTTTCTCTCTCTCTTCCTTGTTCCTGTCCTCTCTCCCTAAAAACAGCAATGAAAAAATGTCCTCAGGTGAGGATTTAAAAAAAGAGGAATGTAAATGATCTTGGGGATAATTATAATGATTACAGATTAAAATGATGATATTTTGGATATATTGAGTTAAAACCTATTACTAAAATTGATTCACCCATTTCTTTAAATATTGCAATATGATTTCTAACATTTAAAAACTACTTGTGGCTCACATTTCATTTCTGCAGGCCAGCTTCAGTTTAGAGCCTTATTTTTAGACAGGGGCGAGCCAGGCTTCAGACTGGCCCAGGGTGGGGCAGTGCCCTTAAAGCTCTTTCTGGACAGCGAGCAACTTAACTTCTCATCCAGCTACCTGACCCCATCACAATCCTCATCTCCGGTATACGGTGTTTTTCCCGTTCACTGCCGCTGGTGAAGACAGGCGTGCTGTATGCTCAGCCGTTTTCTTCCAGTCACTCATGTGCATGTCTTTATGGCATCCATTCAGACAGATGTAATGCTAGACCAGTGGTTCTCAAAAGTGCTTCCCAGATCAACAGGTTCACCCAGAAAACGTGTCAGGAGTACAGCTCTCTGCTCCTCCCCCCGGGTCCCCTGAACCAGAGACTCCGAGGATGGGGGCCCAGGGTTCTGTGTTGGTCAATCTCGCGAAGTGACTCTGTGGCGTGGTGTGTTTGAAAACTTCTCACGCCCCGGACTGAGCGTTACAGTAGAGCTACCAGGTAGCATCTAGGTTGCTTGGTTAAATTAGACGTTGAGGTCAGCAGCAAAGAATTGTCGGCTACAAGTATGCCCCATGCAATACCTGAGACATGCTTGTATGAAAAGGTTTTTACTGTCAAAATTCCAACAGTGTAGGTCCTGTATACAGTGGGTGCCCTGTATTTTAATTTGCTAAATCTGCCAATTCCACTTTAGAACAGTGGGTCTCACCCCAGACTGTAAATTAATTTAGTTCAGCCGGTGCGATGCCCAGGCATTGGGGTATTTTATTAAGTCCCTCGGTTATTCTAATACGCAGCTGCGCACCAGCCACTGCATCAGAGCAATGCTTTTCAAACTTCGACACGCATTCCCATCACCTGGAGGCCTTCGTCAAATGCAGATTGTTATTGAATACTTTTGGGATAGAGTCTGAGAGCTGGCATTTTTAACAAACTCCCAAGTGATGTGATTGCTCCTGGTCTGGGGACCCCTTTGAGGAGCAACGCACAGGGACTGCAGCGTCAGAGTCGAGCGCCCTAATACCTGGCAAAAGGCCACCTGGGAGGCCACCCGGAAGACCACGACAGGGCAGGAAAGCACATGATGCAGACCATTAGCACCAAGAGAGAGGTGCAAAGCTCTGCAAGGATTTCAGACAAGGGAGCAAGTCCGTCTGGAGCTGGAGGAAAAGTTCACAGAAGAGGCGGCATGGACAGTCATCTTTTAGAAATGTTGCCTTACATCAAAAAATATGATGGCTGCATTTTGCAAGAGATGGAAATGGGCTATGCAGGTGCTGCTACAACAAAGAAAGGAAGCCATGTGGCCATGGCATTGTGACCAGGCAGCCGGCGGGGGCTAGAGGAGCAGGGAGGAAGCTGGTGGAGCCTGGAGAGGTGGCCGGGACCCGGTGGCAGGAAGTTGGGAGGACGCTGCCACAGACCCAGGTTTTGTGGTTGTGAGACAGGTGGGCAGACTGCTGGCTGGGAGATAACCTGGCAGACAAACAATGGATCTTGTGAGCCTGTAGCTCTGATTAAGGAGAGGGAAACAATTTCTGCCTCAGTTATCCATCACTAGGGAACAAAGTACCCTAACACTTAGTTGCTTAAAATAACAATCATTTATCAGTTCTTGCAATTTGATTTTCTGGGATGCTCATGAAGCTTCAGCTGCAGGCTTGCTGGGGGCCCGGACAGCTGGGTCTCTCATAGGCTGGGTACGCTCTGTCACCCTCAAAGAGGCTAGACCAGATTTCGTCACAGGGTGGCAGCAATGTTCTTAGAGGGGAAGCCCCAATGCACAAGCCTCTGCTTCTGTCATATTGACCGATGTCTGTCCCCTTGGCCAAGCAGGTCACATGGCCAAGCCCAAAGTCAATGCAGAAGCGACTCCACAAAGGCATGGGTACCAGGAGGCAGGACTCACTGTCTGTCTTTACTGTAATAATTCACCCCAGATGGTAATTTATTGACTAGACAGCAGGATGTATGTAGGTAAATGGCAGGAAATAAAACTTGAGAGATCAATTGCTCTTATATTCTGGGAATACAAGAATTTCGTTGTGAGGAATGTGTAGTTCTTTCTCCAAATTGTAGGGATCATTGAATGCTTGGACAGAAAAGCCCCTGAGGCTTAGGGCGGGGTTGGTCTCCAAGCTGGAGAGTCAGTCAGTGTTCTCAGGTAGCGCGTCCCAGAAACTGTGCCCCAACCGGAATTAATTGGGTCAACTAACTGGAAGAGGTCACAAACCCAAGGAAAGGCTGAACCCGGTCTCAGGAAGAGGAGAAATCGGGTGGCTCTATTGGACGTGAGACTGAGGAGCAGGACCAAGGCACTGACGTTGGAGTGACTCAACTCCAACAGTCTCGCTCTCCCCACTGAGAGTCAAATTTCTGAGACGGAAAATCTCATTGGTCTACATGTGTCAACTGCTCATCGTCTGGCCGACAGGAAGAGCATCCTGGTCAACAGTCTCATCCAGAGTGCAGGCAAGGAGTCTCCTAAGACAGGAAGAAGACTGGGAAGGCGCTGCAGCTTTTAAACTCAACCCCAGCCACAGACTGGGTAGCCCGGAGAAAGCCAAGCCCAGCCCTGCTTCTTGCTATTCAGGACCTTCTTATCACTCTGCCTATATCCAGTGCTGTATTGCACCTTCCTCTCCTCCCATCCTATTTCCCTTTATGGTTTTCCCCTTCGCCTTCAACCTGCATTCTTCACATGTGGCTGCAGGTTTCCTGGATTCCCCTTGAGCACAGTTTGAAGATTTTTGCTAACCCTTCAGATTTGGTCTACATGGCTCATTTAACATGGCCGTGAAGCCCTTCCATGCATCCCCCTCCCAATCATGCTCCCCCCCCTCTTTGGTCAAACCCACTCCTGCTAGACCCCATAGACTTTTCAGGTGGGACTTGTACAACTTGAACCAAAGTGCTTGAGGAAGATCAACCTGGCGTCCATGTACAGGGCAGAGTGGGGGCTGTGGGCTGGCTGGGAGGCTTCTGCAAAATGTAGGGCCTGAACTCGGGTTGAACAGGGGATGGAAGGGAAAGGAATGAATGACAGGTGAGAGCAGGCTCAGGGTTGGGTTGCCAGGGCAATGGTCTGAGGCCGCTGAAGTCTTGTGACAAGGGGTTAGGAAGGTAAAGAAATGGAAGCGGGGATGTCTGACCACTCTTCGAAGGATCTTTGGTGAATAAAAACTGTGGTGGAATCGAAAAGGTTATTTAAAGTGGCTGAATTATAAAAATGGTGTGTAAATACTTTAAACATTTTACTGTAAGATAAAATATTAAGCATACATTTATGCATCAGTGTTTGGAGGCAGTGCCCAGGTCTTTGAGTAAGTGGCTGACTTCTAATGGTTCACCTTGATTCTAGATAAACACACTAAAATAGGAATGGCCTAAAATGTCCACATCCAGTTTTTCTAATGAAAAGCAAGACCTCGGACTTGTGAAACAATCTAAGTGCAGGTTCCTTCTAGATTTTTACTAATTCATTTGTTTTCTTGCCTACTGTTTTGAGAGCAACAATATTTTCGCTACTAACCTTTGAGTCTTTTCAAAACATTCAGCATGTTTTTCATGAAAACCACCACTCATTTCTGTGCTACATTAGTGTGCATAGTGTTTAAATACATTACAAAACAAAAATGTAGACTAGAACTGGCATAACCAGATTTGGAAAAATAATGCAGTTGATAGTTAACAAGCACACAGCTCACTAGTGTGTGCAGACGCACCTCGGCTTTCTAGAGAGTTACTTCCCCGTAGCCAGCACTGAGCGGGGGTGAGCCCTGCTCCCAGGCGTGAGCAACAAGGGGTGTGCGCTGGAGCTTCAGTGCAGTGAGTCAGGGAGGTGGAGTCAGATAAAGAGTTTCTTTAGTCCATTGTGTGCTACCTGACGGGTGGCAGGGTGCCAGCAACTTGGTAGTGTTTGCTGAGGACCGAAAAAATCCTTCATTCATTACGTGAAAGAAACTGGGGTCTGTTTTTGTTTCCTTGTTTTTCATGGTCACGCCATTTTGTTAGTAGGCTTAGATCTCAGCGTGCGCTCTGGGTAAACCGCCCGCCTGTGTTTTAAATTTCGACTTGTCTGCTGCCCCGTCATCACCACACACACCGCCATTGTTTGCTTATTGTGCGTTTTCCTGCTGGACTGTGTGAGCAATTTCGAGGGCGGGGACTAAGTCTGATGGAATCAGCAGTGAATTCCTGAGGCCCATGTCAGAGTCAATAAATACTTGTTTGATGAACGATGATTCACTTTGCCCTGGCTAAGGCTGTGCTCCCAGCTCTCAGCAGCTCTACTTAAAATGGTTCCAAACCATTCATGGGTTGACAGTGTACTCTTTGCAAAACAAACAGACGAAGCCCTACTCCACAACTTTTACAAATGTTTTTATATTGCCAAAGGGTGACTCCCAATATTACCAAAGTCTTATGCTGGATGGCCCGTCCTCAGTAACATCCACTGTAATCAATACGCCTCTTCTCCAACATGGATCCAGCACCATGACTAACCAACAGCAGAAGAGATTGTGAAAAGTCGCTTTGAAACAGGAGTTGGAGAATGCCATTTTCATGATAGGCCTGAGGTTAATTTACAGGCAGTAGTTGGATTGTTAGTGACTGTTAAGATGTAGCCTGTGTGTGCATTAGGAGTATATGGTTTCCTTGTAGCCAATGGGGCTTCCGGAGCAAGGCCCACACTTGTTCTGGAACTTCACTCCTTAACATCAGCTCTTCCCCATTCATTTAAATGCTTTACAGTAAATGTAAGTAAGCAGCCAATTGTGCGAGGGTGCTTTCAATAATGCACTCAAAGATATATTAAATAAAGTAACAACATTTCACCCAAATACTTCCCAGATTGTGTCCTCACGGTGGTTTTGACATAGAATTAATTGTTTTGCATACAAACCTAAGCCCTTCCCGAGGACAGAGTTCTTTGATGCTGATCCATCACTAGGAATGTTTTCTCCCTCAGGCAGAAACTTGTTTTCATTTACTCCTCATTTTCTCATTGATAGCTGCTTCCCAGATTTATCAACTTATTTTTTCACTCATTCTTATGCGTCTCCAAATAAACAAATTACAAGTGAATAACCAAAAGAAGTAAAATAGAAGTTTATTTTAGAAAGATGATTGATATTTGTGGAAAAGTCCACAATTTTTCCTCACATAATGAATATGCTATTCCTGACTTTTTTCTTTATTGATTCTCTGACCTAAGAATATAAGATCCATGAAAATGAAAACCTTCTTTATTAGTTGTCTTCCCTAAGCTGGTAATATCTTGGTAAATGAACACAGTGCATACCACAAAATTTTTGAATCTTGTAGGTGAACATTTCTTAAATTCTTCAGCCTTTTTTAGGCAACCAAGTTAAATCTGAGCATTTAAAAATCAAACACATAAGAGCCTTTGATTAGAGAGTAAATTGTAGAGTGGGATAGTTAACATTCAATGCAAGTGTAAACAATTCAAACACATGAGTAACACGTGAAAATGTTAGTTTTTAAACAACAAGCCACTGGAGCATTCCCCCTTCAAATGATAACAATAACCAGTCCATTTTTGTTAGTGATAACGTCTTACTTATCAGAGAAGGTGAACGTTGTCTCCGAGGATTCTCATCACAAATGTGGACAGTGAGGACAGTAACTATGACAACATGTTGCCACCTAGTGGTCATTTTGTGAAATTTCTAGATATTCTGTTTCCTGATGCTGTACGTACTGTGTAGTTTAGGATCATGAAATGTAGCTCTTGGGAGTACTTGGATGCCTTCCACACAGCTCTCTTGTTTCACATGATCAGCTTAAGCTCTAGAGTCACCCTATTTTGATTTATAAAAATCCAGGATCAAAGTCAGAAGATAGAAATGCCTAAAATTTAGTGAGTACCCACTTTGTGTCAAACTTTACCTGGGTTATCTCCTATAATCCCCAAGGCCACCCTATTACTAATATAAACCCCCTTTTTTCATAGTAAGAAACCAAGGCAGAGGACAATTAAGCAACTCACCCAAGGCACTGGGTCTCGAGATGTAGAGCTGAGGATTGGATGCTGAGCCTAGGTCCTCATCTGAACAGACACCTGCCTCAGTTTACCATGTATACTTGATCAGGACTGGACCTCATTTTATAAAGTAGGGCATTCTGGGGGTGACTTCACGGTTCTTGTTGAATGTATACAATACTAGAAGTAGGTCCAGGCTTCTGAGAAAGAACGCAAGAGGAGCCCCAGAGTGCGATCCCGTACTGGGAGGGAGAAGGCAGCCACACTCGTGTGGGACTGAAGAGGCTCACTCCCGACAAGCACCGGTGATGCCAGATTTGAGCTTGAGAGGTCACTGGTTCGGGATTAAACGCTGTTGTTTTCTGGGAGGGCGACCCAGAAGCTGTGAACAGTTGATTTAATGAACCCATTTCTGCTTCTTGTGAAAGGAAGAAAGGTGGAATCTAAGAAATCGTAACCCAAGGAATCGACCACGAAACTGAAGGTGGGACTTGCATGGGGAGCAGAGGAGAGAGACACAGCACTTCCCTCCAGGGCTCCCCCAGCGATCGGCCCAACCCTGTTTGCAGCAGTCGGTTCTGTCATAGTGACTATTTCAGGCTAGTGATTTACTCTCCACCAGGGTCTCCCATAGGCTCCTAAAGGGAACAAAACATGCTCAGTTTGTTTCCATAAAATCTCTGGACTCTGGTATCTAGCACAGTCCCAGGCTCATGGTATTTATTCAATAACTGTTGGTTGGATGAATAAAATAAATTTAGGTCTAACAAAAGTTAAAACACTAAATGTGCAATTTGATGTTATGTTGGTTTCCTCAACTCTGTCATTACTTTGCACTTGAAATGATGTGGGGGGTGCTTTGAGAGATTTTGTGATACTGATGGGTAACTTGCCACCAAATAAAATTAATTTGGATAAAGTAACTGGGTGTATCCTGATAAGGAATAATTAAATCGTGTATGCAAGGCTTTAGGTCAATAAAATGGGGATTTAACTTAAAGGGCAAATTAAAGCAAATAGCTATTAATAATCATCAGCCTTCTAGAATATAAGGAAGCCATGGCTTTCTGTGTTCACCTGTACGTTTTTAAAAGGAGAATCTTGTTTTTTCACGGGATCCAGAAAGCTGGGTCCCAGCAGTGTCACTTGATAAAGAGTTATCTCTCCTTGGACATCAAGCAGACAGCTCAACGCTGATGTGTGTAACACAGGACTTCTCATCTGTCCTCTGAACCCTGTTTGCCCCACGGTTTCCCCATCTCAGCTGGGGGCAGCCCCATTTTTCCAGTCTCTTGAGCCCAGAGCCTTGCAGTTGTCCTTGACCCTGTTTCTCTCAGTCTTTACATCCCATCTATCAACACGTTCTCTTGGCTGTGCTTTTACTATGTACCAGTAATCCATGCCCCTTCCCACCACATTCTCTGTTGGCACAGTGATCAAGCCACCGTGGGTCACCTGAATTCCAGCAGTGGCCTCCTAACTGGCCTTCCGCACCCCTGCAGCTGTCTCACCGCCCCCAGCAGACAGCTGAGTCGGGTTATGATGTCTTTATGCTCAACACCCTCTGAAGGCTGCCATTTTCTCTCCAAGTTCAAGGTGAAGTTCTCATAAAGGCTTTCAAGACCTCAGACAGTGCTGCCCTGGGAACTTATTATTTTCTCCTCCACCACCCAGCACATTGTCTAGCCACACTGGCCTCTTGCTATTCTTTAAACCTGAGGCAAGATCCCACGACAGGGCCTGAACTTCAGCAGCTGCCTCTGCCTGGACCCTTTCCTCAGGTCTCTGCACAACACACTTATTTCTCAGCTCCTAAGTCTTTGCTTAAAGGTCACCTTTGAGTTGTAACTGCTCCAACCCTCTCCGGGGGTTGGTGCTCCTGATGCTATTTTTTCGCCATCTGTTCAAGATATTCTAATAGACCCAAATGTGACCACATCTAGGATAGGAATTACACTGTGTTTAGTTGTTTGGGTTTTGTTTTATTCCAACCCCTTCACCCTGTCCCACCTCCCAGGTTTCCTGAAAATACAGTGTAACTGGCATGGCCTGCTTATAAAATATGCTTGTATCTCTTTTATGTTTTTTTAATTAATCACCTCAGCCCTAAAAAGACATCCCTTCTTAGCAGGAAGTACAGTATCTCCACCTCGAGGACTTCAGTGCCCCCCACTCACCTAAGAACTTCTGGAATTCGATCAGCCCTAAGAGGCCAAGTCTGCTTCCCAGGAAGTCAGAGAGGACTGACAAGTGGGAGGAGCATGAACTCTGATGACTCCCCCCCCACACTGGGGTGTCAAGGTGACCGGGAGCGACAGCTGAACACCATCTTCCCCTTCTGTGGCCCCCGTGAACCAACAGCACGAGTTACCTCTTGTCACAACGGTGCTGCAGAACGTGCAACCTCCACCTGAGTGGCACGCACCAATGAGCACTTGGGGGGCTCACAAGTTTCTGGGATTCGGTCGACATGGGCTGGGCTCTGCTGATCTTGGCTGGGTTTTCCCCACACACGTGGAGTCTTAGGCTTGCTTTGGTCTTGGCCTGGATCATCCATCGTCTCAGCTCTGTTTCTATGGCTCACCTTCCAGCAGGCTGCCCCAGGCACATTGTCATGGCCACGGTGCAGGAGCAAGAGCCAGAGCAGAGCCAGTGGGGATGTGCCAGGCCTCCCAAGGCTTCGACTTGACACAGCACACTGTTACTTCCACTGTGTTCAATTGGCCAAAGCAAGTATACGTCCAGCCAAGATTCAAGCGGAGAGGAAATCAAGTTCACCTCTTCACTCAAACTGCAAAATCGCACGGCAAAGGGCAGAAGTTGAGGAAGTAGTGAAGAATGTTTGGAGTCATTAATGCCTTACTATTTCTTCCCTGCTCTGCACAGAGCCCCATCAGAAGGCAGACTCAAGCTCCAAGCTCCAGTTCCCTAAGCCATCAGGTCCCCCGTATTTACATTGTTCAGGCAGGTCTGTGTTCTTCGGGGGCCCTAGCCTCAGCCAGCGGCGACATGCATCGGCATTAGTCATGCTCGGAACTTTGATACCACGGTCGTCAATATGGCAAACAACACTTTAAGGCAACTTAAATTTCAGCGATAAGGAAACAATATTTTATAAATCATCCATCTATGCCCAGCTCCACGCTGATCTCAATTTTCTAGTGACCTCTGCATGGGGAACCCCAAATTACAAAGAGTCAGGGAAGGATTTTGAAAGACAGCAAACAGAGTAGAAGTTTTTTAAAGATGAACAGATAAAACTACCCAAAGCCTTGAGGACCACGAACAGCGGCATACATGTGGGTTTCCGTGTGCCCCTGTGCTATGTATGTACCACCATCCCGGTCCTCTCCTCTCCAGTGTCCTGAGCTTTCTCTCCAGCTCCTGTTTTTTTCTTTGAATCCTGCCCTTACCACACACTTGAAATTTACTTCAGTTCTATGAAAAGAGTTCAGAAAGGGCTGTGTCATAAAGGGTATGGCCCTGGTGTTGACACACAGCACTGACGAACGCCGGTACAGAACTACAGAGCAGAGGCCTGGCTCTTACAGCGCTTATGGCGTGCCTGGACTGGCACGCATGGGTCTCCACTAAAGAGGACAAGACAAACTGGGTTTGGAGCTACATTTCATGGTGTAGACAAGGAGCTCTAGGGAGAAAAAGTACAACAATTATGAAGACACAGTTTCTGCCTGGAAAATTAGCCACTGCCCCAACGGATTTTGGAATTACCACGCTAATACGTCATGTCTTCTCCATGAAGCCCCGACTTGTTCCTCCGGCCTCCGGAATGACTGGGCGCCAAATTCAGTATCTGTACCAAGTAATTGAGCCCTTAATTGCATTTTTTCTAGGAATGCTTCCTGGTTTGTTTGTTTGTTTTCTAATTGAGCCCTTAATTGCATTTTTTCTAGGAATGCTTCCTGGTTTGTTTGTTTGTTTTCAGGATGGTTAGTCTTCCACTCCTCCCAGACTGCAAACCCACGGAGGCCGGGAAACATATGCATCTGCCCGCACAGAATTGAATGAGGCCCTTGGGATCCTTGTGCAGTATCTTCCCTTCCTACAGCTGGGAAGTCAAGGGCGGATACGTCGTGACGTGCCTCAGCTCATACAGCCATCTCGTGTGTAGAAGAGTCTCTAAAATTGTTTGTTTTTTATTGGCCCTTGACTGGTGAGGAAAGGAGAGTGCGTTACGGTCTTTCCAGGAAATTTTTTACTTTGTATATTGTTTTGTTTAGAATTTTCCCACCTGGAAAAGTAGAAGCAGTGAAAGGAATAAGCCTGTGGATTGGATGTGGACTTTGTATTTTATTTAGAATGTGATCCAGCTGTCACTCTGTGCTGGTGAACAAGACTTGGATTAGCAACGATGGGATCCCACACACTGGTTAAATTCTCTCCCGGCGCAGGGTAAGGCACTGGGATCTGTAGTTTTTCCACAAATGGGTCAGCTGAACAGATGAGCCCTCATCATAAATAAGAAGGAGAAGTTAGGAGTGGCCTGGGTTGTACGGACCAGGGAGAGATTGGGGTGGACCACAAGTCCGTTTAAAATAAAAGACACAGTTCTCATTTTCACCAATAACTTCATTGATTCGGATATTTTAAGTATGTTGGTTATCTCCCACACGACAGAACATTGATCGTTCTCAGTTAATGTCTCGATTTGATCACTATGAACTTCACCTGGTTCACGTGACTGTGGAGCATCGTCTAGCAAGAAATCTCCAGCATGAAACTCTGCAAACTTTTGACACATTCGATCAGTCACAGCACCTTCTCCATACACTGCACAAATCTTTTTTTGGCATTTCAGTTGTGTTTTTACCTTTCTTGAAATAATAAAGCACAATATGCCGAAAGTGTTGCATATTTCCTTCCGTCTTCAACATTAGTATGGCTACACAAAGATTCACCAAGTTTGATAAGTTTTTTAAACAATGCACGTTGATATGACAGTGGTCACGGTACGATCTGACACAATTGTTTTGAATGAAGTTAAAGGCTATGTACTGGGGCCATCTTATGGGGAAAACCAAATGAACTTTTTAGCCAACCAAGGGTAAGAGGGTGAGTTTGGGTTTGAAGGGGAGAGATGCCTTTTCCCAGCTGGGAGCTGCAGATGGTCCAAGATATCTCTCCGTCACCAGGCACACCCACTCCTGAGCTGGGTGCCTGGATTCTCAGAGGCTTCCATCTTAATAGCAGAAGTGGAGAAGCCCAGATACATCATTCTACAATTGCTATGTTTTCTCCACTAGTACCAAAGAATAGCCCTTTTAAATTTTTAAAAATGATTAATGTAGTTTGACAGAAGTAGCTGGGTTGGACAGTTACAACAGCCCTTTAACCTCCTGTTTGTTTAGAAACCCTGCTTGAACACAAATACCCTGTCCTGGCGTGGAGACGGACTGCCCATCCAGTTGACTTCCTCTACAGAGATTGAACAAGAGTTGGTAACGTTGATTCTTCTTATATGTTAGTGTTTTAACAGACTTACAGACGTCTAACCGGTATCCAACAAACTGCGAATGTTCAAAATGTACAGTTTGATACATCTGGACGTGTGGACACACCTGTGAAACACCAGTTTCTTACGCCTTTCCGTAATCTCCCCCTCCTCGTCCTGCCCTATGGTACTCAGGCAACCGTGGATCCGATTTCTGTCACTCTGGAGTAGTTTGCATTTAAAAAACTTTATATAACTGGAGCTATAACATACGCATTCTTTTTTCTTTGTTGCTTTTATTCAGAAAAATCATTTTAAAATTTGTTCATGTTCAACATGGCACTTATTTATTTTTTGTTACTAATTAGTGTCCCATTGTGTGGCTACACCCTAGTTTGTTTATCCGCTAACCTGCTGGTGGACATGTGGCTTCTGGTATTTGACTATGACAAATAAAGGTGCTATGTACATTGTACGTGCACTTTGTATGGATTTTCACTTCAGTTCTCTTAAGTAAATACCTAAGAGTGGAATGGCTGAACCCTATGGTGTGAGTAAAGTATGTTTAACTTTTTAGGAAATTGCCCAAAAGTTCTGCAAAACGGTGATACCATTTTATATTCCCACCAGCGTTCACTTCCTGTTTTTCCCAAACCTTGCTGACATTTGGTATATAAGACTATTTAATTTTAGCCACTCTATTTATGTGTAGCAAGATTTCTTAATAAGGGTTTCTATTTGCATTTTCCTAATGAGTCATGATGTTGAACATCTCTTTGAGTTTACTATAGTTATATATCTTCTTTAGTAAAATGTGTGTTTAAACCTTTTTCCCATTAAAAATATTTTTGCTATAATTAAGAACTTTAATGTACACTTTAATGTTCTTTAATGTACTTTTAAAGAACTTTAAAAGTTCTTTAAACAGGGGTAGGCAAAAGTAGGTTTATTGTGCCATTGTGACATTGTTTTAAGTCACTAGAGCTATTGTGATATACATAAGCCACATGTTTTTACTCATACCTACTTTTCTCAACCTCATATATTCTGGAAACAAATCCTTTGTTTTATGCATGATATACAATATTTTATCATGGCCTGTATTTTGATTTTGATTCTCTCAACAATGTCTTTCCAAGAGCTGAAATTTTGAAGTTTGATGAAATCCAATTTATCAACTTCTTCTCTATGGGTCGTGTTTTAGGCCTCATAATCTAAAAAAATTTTGCCTACCCCAATGTCACAAAGATTTCCTCCTATGATTTTTTTCTAGTAGCCTTACAGTTTTAGGTTTCATATGTATGTCTGTGGTCCATTTGGAGTTAATGTGATACATGGTGTGGAGATGGACTGGAACGTTTTTTTAATTTAGTTTTTCATGCAGATAAATCAATTGTTACAGCATCTTTACTGAAAAGATGATTTTACCAGCAAATGGACTTGGTGCCTTTGTTGAAAATCATTTGCCCACATATGTACAGATCTCCTTCTGGACTCTAATGTATTCCATTGATCAATATATCTGTTTTATGCCAATACCACCCTTCTTAATGAAGACATTGTATAATGTCTTAAAATCAGGTGGTGTTAGTTCTGCACATTTGCTCTTCTTTTTTCAAAATATTTTAAAATATTCTAGATCCTTTGTTTTTCCATATTCAAAACCAGCTTGTCAATTCCTATTAAGAAGGTTGTTGGCATGTTAATTGGGATTGCATTGAATCTATAATTGAAGTTGGGATAAATTGCTATCTTAGCATTAGTAAGTCTTCCAGCCAATTAATATATTTCTGCAATTACTTAGGTTTTTAAAAAATGTCTTATAGTTACATATTTTTGATTTTTCATTGTTAGTATATCAATTAACTTTTATATTATCCTGCTACCTTACAAAACCTACTTAGTAGTTTCATTGTCTTTTGTTTTATAAATTCCACAGGATTTTCTATGTAGATACCATGTTGTCTGCAAATAAAGTTGTCTTTAAAATCTGGATATGGACCCGTGCATGAAGACAATTGGGGGGATCGAATGGGGGGTGGAGTAGGTAGGGAGGGGGGAGAGTTATGGGGAAAAATGGGGACAACTGTAACTGAACAATAAAAAAATAAAACTTTGAGGTATTGATAAGTACCAAAAATAGAAAATAATATAAAATTTGGATGTCGTCTCTCTATTTTTTGTTGCGCTGTGCCGTCTAGAACGTCCACAACAAGGCTGGATTAAACTGGTGAGGGCAACATTCTTGCCTTTTACTTGCTCTTACAAGGAAAGCATCGAGTCTTTCGCTGTTAACTATGTTACCTGTGGCATTTCTGTAGACGCCCTTTATCAGGTTGAGGATGTTTGCAGCCGTGAGTTTTTCAGTCCGGCCAGAGGACCAGGTTCCGTCCCTGACCATCAGTGAGTTCTGGGCACTTGTCTATGAAAAACCCTCCGGCTAGTACCAGGCTGGGGAGATTCCCTTCTGTTCCCAGCTCCCTGAGAGGGCTTTCCCATCGTGAATAACTCTGGTCTCATGCTGTTTTGGCATCTCCTGTTATAATCATGTGGTTATTCTTGTTTGGTGTGATAATAGGGAGATGATCTTGATTGATTTTTGATGCAGTCTTTTTTTGTGTGAGAGTAACGTGGCACCATTGTAGGAAAAGATTGTGAACCCCCTTTCAGGCTCATCAGGAAGCAGCAGGGCAGTTGAGGGGCGACGCCCCAACTGGGCACAGGAAGTCATGTGGCTGCTTATTGGCTGTGAAGTTGTGATTTCGTCGCTCACTGGTGTCGTGTTCACTAAGTAAGTGATGCTTTCGTCCATGATCTGAGACTAGCTTCTGAGCTCCCAATGGAGTGCAAGTTGAATTTCATTACATCTTCAAGTTCTTCCAAAAAAAATTTACCGTTTCTAGTGGGGAAAAAAAGAATCTGATAGACAAACACCAAGCCAATGAATATATTAAAGGCTACGACACCCATTTCTTCTGGATAAATCCCTCCTTTTTATTCTCATTTTGGATCCCCTGGGGTGTGATTTATCTGGAAAGTGTGTTTCCTTTCAAAGCTGTGGAGTGTTAACAAGATATTGGCATGGAGATTATTTATGTCTATGTCGCCCTTGCTATCCTAACCCCACATGCCATTCCGTATGTCCCCTGCAGAGACACCGCTGAATGGAGAGCGAAGTGTTCCCGGTATCTGTTACTGAAATTCAGAATGAATTTCTTATGATCTCCGTGGCAAGGTGCCATTAAAATATTGCTTAAAGTGCTTTACACTGATGCATTATGGTTTGCATTATTTTTTGTTTTTCTTGGAATCTTCCCTTTAATGCTACCACGGTCTCTCTAGGGAGATGTATAGCTAACATGCTTCGAATAATGGACAAAATGATTCTAAGGACCCATTTGTCTGTTGGAAACAACCTGAATATTGTCCAAACGCATTATGCTAATACATGTATGTCCTATGTGTATTTAACAATATGTGAAAGCATTTGGGAAGGCAATGAAAAAAAGAAACTTACTTTTCTTGTGCAACAAAACAAAAATTGTAGGAAAAAAAATCTCAGGCTGCTACTGAACTCTCTGAGACAGCTAAAGTTGAAATTGATTCTGGCAAGGCTGTTAGGAGGGTAATTGTCCAAGAGAATGTTTTCTTACACAGGAAATTAGAGTCAGGGAAAACATTATTAAAAGTAAAAATTTGTAGATATTTGAGTTTGCCAGAATGTGTAGCAGCTATTGTATCCCCTTATGGGATTAACAACTAAATTGAATTTTAGTTAGACGCAGATTCTCAGCTGCATTCCAAGTTGAAGAACCTTTGAGGAGGAGGGGAAAAAAGGAAGAAAGATTCAAGATTTTTTTTTGTATAGTGAAACCATCCCCTACCCACCCTCCAAATCATATTTTACAAAGTTACAAAAAAAGGTAAAGCAAAGGGCTTTATTGGTTACATTAAATGAAAGATCGAAATGTTTTGATTGGCACTCTAGAAAAATATCTGGTCACCATCCTGCACAAAAGTTCATCAGGTGTATGAGACTCGGTGAGTGAGATGTGACAAAATATGAAAAATATCTGCCACTAAGTCTTACAGTTAAATTTCATAGCAAAATGGAGAATTGATTGACTGATCCAGGAATCTGGATGTGCGTTTGTGAGCATGTATGTGTTTATGAGCATGTATGAGTTTGACATGTTGTGTGAATGTATGTCTTTTGGAGGGAAGGGGAATAGCAAAGATAAAAATGTTAATTTGGAAAAAATTATCTCGAATATCTGAATTACTGTGATTATTTATATTCATTGATTTTTCCAAGTAATAAACTTACTTTTTGCTTGACCTGTCGCCCTTTGGGTTTTCATTTCAGAATGCATCTTTATTGATAGCATGCCTCCTACTTCTCTGCATCAGTTTAAAGAATAGTGATTCTATTTTGTGTTGTAGAAAGACATTTTTGGATCAGACATGATGTGCATTCATTACCAGCTCATTTATCCACCATTATGAGTTTCTGCATAAGTGAACTTTCCACGTAACCAAAATGAAATCAATGAAATTTTATTTGAACCATTCTATATGGAAGGGACTCAACTTCCTTCATTTCTTAAATAAACCATCCTGGTCGGGATTCCAAGCGAGTACCAGATAATTGTGAAAAGGAAATCCTGTTACCTGGTGAGCAGGAATTAGAGTACACTGTACAATGAAAGTGATTCGCACACATGACATTGAATGATATGGAAAACACTCAGTCTGTGATGCTGAATGGCGCAAGAAAAGTAAAGCTGTATCCTGTACTATTCCAATGGTGACCAGGGAAACACAGATCATCGGATCTACTTTAAAAATGCTTCACACATAGAGCAAGCACGGGAAATATAAAACACCTCAAACTGGTAACATAGTTCTCTTCCATGGGGAATTAAACAAAGATTTTAAATGCTTTCCTCCTTCCTTTTTTTATTTTTCAAGTTTTCTCCAGTGACTAGTTTTTTTAATAATCGAGTTTTTTATAAAGTTGTCGGAGTGTTTAAAATTGTATGAGAGATACACATGTATCCTCCAGTTAACAGGGCCTGTCATGTGCTAAGTCATAAATACATGGTTTAATATAACAGACGCCCAGAGGACATTCATTCATTGAGTCATTTTTGCATAAAAACATTCACTCAGAAAATTCTGAGGGCATGACCACACACTAGCTGTTCTGGAACTATTTTACTTTTTGATGGCTTTCTCACACAGACTATGATGGTTTAAAAAATACATACTCATTTATGACAGAGGCCAAGAGGTTTACTGGAAGGCATAACACGGGGGACTGACGCCTCAGGTTGCATCTCCGTTTGCACCAAGCAAACAAGGGCACAGCGCCCAGGGGTCCACCTGAGCAAACCGCGGGGTGTGCTGCTTCAGCCCCAAATTTCTGCCAACGCCGAGACGTGTTCCAATTTGCTGCTGATGTTAATTGTGTGAATAGAAAACAAAAGAAATAGGTAGGTGTTCCCTAGAATAAATCATTCTCACCCAACAGTTACACTGTTCCTTCGATTCTTGTGGAAAATCAAAAAAAGGCAGCAAGAAAAAGAAAAGGAAGTTGTCCTGTCTGAAATGCTTTGTAGGGGTTTCTAAGGTGGTGGCACCTGACATTCAGTGTCATGGAGGAACGGGTGATCACCGGTGGCAGCGTTAATATTTTCTGAGCATAACTAGTTAAAACAAACTCGAGTGGTCGCTGTAACCATGTTGGACATATAGTCTTCACACCTGGAGTTACTTGTTCCTGGGAATGGATGGCAATACTGAACAGTGGTTAGTTGCTAGAGGTAACTAGTTGACTAGTTGACTAGGTGGTAGACTAGTTGAATACCTTTGCAAAATTAAATGTATTTGGGTGACTTTGGTTAATAAAATAATACTAGTTTCAAGTGCACAATTCTATGACACATCATCTATACATTGTACTGTATGTCCACCACCCAAAGTTAAATCTTCCTTTTTCACCATATATCTGATCCTGTCTACCCTTTACGACATCCCCTTTTCCTCTGGCAATCACCATACTGTTGTCTGTGTCTATGATTTTTTGTTTATTTATTTTTCTTGATGAGATGCCTTTTCACAGGTATCAAAAACATTGACACTGACTATAAGACTATAAATATCTTGAACTTGAGCAATATACTTACCCTCTCTGGTTGTGGGCAAAAGGGGACCCTAGTTCACTGTTGGTGGGATTGCAGACTGGTACAACCACTATGGAAAACAGTATGGAATTTTCTAAGTAAACTAAAAATGAACGTGCCTTTTGACCCAGCAACTCCACTATTAGGAGTATATCCTAAGAACCCTGAAACACCAATCCAAAAGAACCTATGCACCCCAATGTTCATAGCAGCACAATTTACGATAGCCAAGAGTTGGAAGCAACCCAGATGCCCATCGGTAAATGATTGGATCAAAAAATATGGTACATTTACACAATGGAATTCTATGCTGCAGAAAGGAAGAAGGAACTACTACCCTTTGCAACATCATGGATGGAACTAGAAAGCATTATGCTGAGCGAAAAAGGCCAGGCGGTGAAAGACAAATACCATATGATATCACCTTTAACGGGAATGTAAACAACAAAACAAACAAGCAAGCAAAATATGACCAATGACACTCAATTACGGAACAGGCTAACAGTGTCCAGAGGGGAGAGGGGAGAGAATCATAGGGGAAAAGGGGAGGGACTCCCATGAATAAGTATAAAGAACACATGGACAATAACTAAGGGTGGGGGACGGAAATGGGAGGGAGGTGGGGAGCACTGGGGGGGCAGGGCTGGGAATATAAGACAGAAAACTATACTTGAACAAGAATTAAATTTTAAAAAATGACAAAAAACTCCCATACTTACCCTCTCTGTGCCTCGATTTCCTCATCTATAAAATAAGACTAATTTTAGAATCAATTTTATAAGGCCATTGAGCAAATTAAATGAGCTAATTAACGTACCATGCTTGATGTAGTATCTAGGGCACATTAATTGTTCATAGAATATAATTATTATCACTGTTTTCTTATGGTTGATAATTAACAGAAGTGTGCATGAAAGCATTTATAAATTCTTCACCTGTCCAAACCGTCTTGGGATAACAATAAGTCTGGCTGGACAGGTGACAGTCCAGAATGGTGACCCACAAGTTAAATCTGGTATGCTCCCTCTTGTTGTAAATAAAATATTATCGGTCCATAGCTACACCCAATTGTTTAAATATTGCTCATGGTGCTTTTGTGCTACAGGGGCAGAGTTGAGAGGTTGCTAAGAGACCACTTTGCCTGCAAAGCCTAAAATATTTGCTGCCTGGTCCTCTGCAGAACAAGTTTCCCATCACATTTTAGATCCCCGACAGAATATAAAGAATCAGGAAAGAATGCAGAACATGAGGGCTAAAGGAAATGCAATACTTAGAGCAATACCAAAGGAAGGGACGCCCTGAGAATTACCCTGATTCACTAACGAGCAAGCAAAACAGAGTAGCCAGTATAGATGCAAGTGACTCCATAGGTGGAATAGCATCCAGGAATCCACAGCTGTTTACAACGGCAACAGCAACGGCTTATTCGAAGCAAAGGGGGAAAGACCCTATTGAAGGGAAACAGAAAGGATAAGAAAGGGCAAGCCAACAGAAAGTTTCACATTATCCACCACGGCAAACAAGAAAAGCCATCTTCAGAAAAGCTCGATGTTCCGAGGCGGTCATAAAACACCAAGTTTGATCAGTGGTGTTGCATGGAATTCTTTACAATGTGGGTGTGCTCATATCAAAAACACTCACGCTGACTATCAGATGACGAGGGCAGAGAAACAAGAACCTAGAGAGGTCAGCAAAATCTAGTTCTCTGATGAGCTGAAAGTAGGTGTCAACCTTTTGGGGGAAATGTGAGGGTACAGAAGAACATCAGGCTACCCAGAGGTAATGACTGGAGGACACTCTGCCTGGGGTCAATCTTTGGGAAGGTCAAGTCAGTAGCATCTTCCCCAGACAAAAAAGTCATATAAAACCTCAGGCCAGAACTACTCTCTTGGGGAAGAAGTCACTGATTCTGTGCAATCACATTGCCAAAGCTACAAAACCTCCAATCAATTCCTCTGTCACAGGGCCGGCCACTCATGGAGGAAGGCACCAGACGCTGACACTAAAGGAGCATATCTAATTGGTTTGAGTCTACCCTGTGTAAGTGTGTAAACTATCTCAGTTATAGTTAGTATGAAATCTTCCTTCTGAGGTGGACTTCTAAGGTCCCCTGAGTCTTCATCCAGGCAGTCCCACAGCACGAACTTAGAGTCTGGGGGAGGCCTGGAGGTGCACATTCGGTGCACATTCTGCTCCTGCAGAGCCTGGATTTCCTGCAGGATGATTGACACCTCCCTTCATTTGGACTCTACGCAGACCGCTCTCCCATCTATCTTTGGTAAAAGACCAAGTAGGGCCGGGGGCAACTCCCACTTTAAATTAAGCTAATGGAATCAAAACAGACATGTTACTGGCTACCGTCTCCAGGGAAGGAAATTCTCCCCATGTATTACGTTCCAATTTCGGAAGCGATGACTACCTACTGAGACATTAAATTCATTCGATTCATTCTGCGCTGACACTCGGAATTGAGCGATTTCTTCATTGATGCGGCTTTCACGGTTCCATCATCATTACAAGGCACTTGGGAGGGGGACTTGGGGACCGTAGACGGAAGCTCGGTTCTGTTGCACATATGGTTGGGTACATCAAAAGCAGTGAGGGATGCGAGGTTAAAATTAACTCAGTTTAGACTAAAACATCGTTTCTATCGGACTCAGAACAAGACGCATGAACTAAGGGTTCCCGAACCATTTTGTTGCTTCTTTTCAACCTGGGAAAAAAATCATTAAGACATACCTAATAATTAATGAACTCTGGATATTTTAACAGTTTGCAAATATGTTGGTTTCAGCCCATAGGAGGTTATAGGAGGGAGAAAAAGATGGGAAGAAAAGTCACAAAAATGTTAAGACTTGTTTTCTCTGAGTGGTGAAAATATTGCGTTTTCTCTTCTGTGTTTCTTTATTTCAAAATTCTTCTAATAAGTATGTGTATTCTAACACAGGAGGAGAAACTGTATAATAAATTACATTAGCTTACCTAATCTCTTTTAGCATATTTTTTAAAAAGACAGAAAGAGAAAATTAGCTTATTTTGTGATATGACAGATGGATGTCTGGGAACTACATTTAAAAAATGATTTTACTAAATGAGACTAGGCAAAATAATAACATTTTCCTGGCATTTAAGCCTAATAAAAAATGAGTAAAAAAGGCACAATTCTACCTTAATGAAATATTCCTGCCAAAAATCATTCATTTTTATTTGTCATGTGGATAAATAAATGCCATTCCCCTCAACGCCCAACGCTGAGCCTGCTCCTGTCTCCTTCCTGCTGTTCTTCTTTCTCCCCGTTTCCACCTTTATTGTTCAGATCAGACAATGAGCACCATTGTTCAAGTGCATGAAATAAAGGTGTTTGTCTTTGGAGATAACAGACTTACAGTTTTATACGTTTATTTCCCATCTTCCTTCCCACTCACAAATTACGTGTGTGTGAATTGCTCTATGTTGGCTCTTAAAATGAGGTAGCTATTATTCTAATTCAAGAAATAGGTAGTAACTAGGATATATTTGCAATTAATAAGAAATTTTTGATATGCCTACATTATAAGCCAACATTTAAAAATGCATTTCTCAGCATATATACACGAAGATGTGTATTTTAGGCCATTATAAGTACTATCAGTACAAAAACTGCTCGTGTCTAAAACAATTTGTACTTTTGCATTTGCAATTTTCTTGGTCTATTATAAACAAATGCACATTTTATAGAGCACATTTAAATGCATTATGCCCATGCTTAAAAATGTACTCTTTAAAAAAGAGCATTAAGAGAAATGTTAATGTAGCCATTTTACTAATTTCACGCAGGCAAAGGGTGAATCAGCTGAAGGTCGGGAATTCAAATAAAGTATCCTGACTGTGCTGATCTCCACTTTGGATCAGCAGTGAATCACCCTGGCTGGGCCTGGCACTACACGTAACAAATTGTATCTGAGCAAGAAGACGTGCTACGGTGTATATCGGGCGCAGCAAGCTTCCCCGTCAGAGAATCTGTGGGCCAGTTCCCCCACTCATGTGTGTGGTATTGGGTGTTTCTTAGGTATACTGAGACCTTCTTCCTCTGTAAGTGGCTATGGAAGAAATAGCACCCATTTCTCAGGGAGTCTGTCTATGAAATGATACACTTGACCCTTTGACATAACGAGTGGTCTGGAGTAAGCGCTCACCCCAGGGTATCTGCCACAGTTTTGCTCCCGTCTTTGTCCCCCATCAGTCCATGACCCAGTCACTTATCCCACAAGGCAGAGCCCCCCTTCTCTGGACCAGAACTGGTTCCAGTGGTTTAACTACGATGCCAGTTTCCTTGATTAGAAGGGGGATAGACGACTCTATCCCCCTTAGATGACTCTAGTCCAACAGTATGCAATAATATAGCTCCCACTGTGCGCACAGCGACATGAGAGGCAGCCCTGTGGAGGAACGAAATAGATGGGGGTACAAAATAAACACAATATACCCTTTACAATATAAGCATTATAATGCCAAAATCCTTCCCGTACACACTGGCCCCTGATTCCTTCCCTGCCGCTTCTTACCTTGCCCACAAATTTCCAATTTGGTCTTTGCCACTGAAATATGGAATTAGCTTACATGAAAAGTTCAGTTAAAAAATGAAAACAAAAACTCACAATCTGTCAGGCATTGAAAATGAGTAAAATACTATTCATTTGGACTTTTCCATGTTAACCCCCTAGAAACACCATAACTTGGCCACCATATTATCACAAGGATTTGCCTTTAGCCCAGTGGGACTTTCTCCCACAGACAGAACACCTTGGAGGTACGAAGGCAATTCTACAGTTGGTGGAGCGAACAGAAAAGAGCCAGAACCCAAGACGTGCAGAGGGGGCCTGACCGGGCCCCTCCAAGACGTTGCCCCACCAGCACTCCGTGGCAGAGGGGTACTGCTCCTCTCTCTGGGTGCTGTGACGGGAACGTCACTTGTGTTCCTGTGCCTGGGTCCATGTTTGAGTAACGTGCCCCGTGCTCCTTTCATGGGAGGGATCGAGGCTTTCTCCAGCCAGTGACCTGGGGGTGAAGGCCTGCGCCCAGTTCCCCTCTGTGAGGCTACTCGCTTTGTCACCCCCTCCCCCTGACCCACACCGGATTGGGACCTCTTCCCAGCACCTCCTCCCTGATTCCTGGCTGATACACACCAGTCGACTGTCTTAGTGCTCACCCACTTCTTGCCACGCTACTCTCTCTCTGACACCAAATTGCTCTCACTGGTGCCACCTCTTTTGTTACCCGCATCTTATTAAGGGGGCCCCCCCAAAACAGAATTTATTTAGAAACAACTGTGTATTTATTCTGACATGTTTAAACGTCCGTCATCTCCCAAGTGCTCTCCATCTGATGCAGTTCATCTATTCAGACATTTTCCCCACTGCTCAAAAAGTGGAGAAAGTTTTGAATCCCAGCAGAGATGTATGTGTATATTCCAGTTTTGAACTGGTCGATTTTGATGCCTTTTAGTGCTTCTGCTGTTTTTTGTTTGTTTGTTTGTTTCCCCATTTGTCTTCCACATTGGCAAAACATTCACCCTTGAGGATTTTTTTCATCCAGGGAAACAAACAAACATTAACACAGTCCCTTGGAACAAGATCGGGTGAATAGGGAGGGTGGGGCATGGGGGTCATAATGTTTTTGGTCAAAAACTGCTGAACATTCAGCACAGTGTGGGCAGGTGCACTTGTAAATCACACACCATGAAAGGGGCAACTGTTCTGAAAGAGTCTTCAAAATAAAAATTCACTGAAGTCAGATGCAGCCTCTCACAACAACACCAGTCGGTACACTGATACAGATGGATTCCTAGAACATTCACTCTGAGGGGGAAGCCTGTACTACAAGGGGCTCTCCCTCCAGAAGATAGTTCCAGTTTGGGGGATCCCCCATCCTAATCTCACCCAGTCACCGCCTCACCTGCCTACTATGTGCAGCCTCCCCACACCTCAGCATCACTTAGCCGGCCCCTCCCTGCTGCCTCCTAGCTTCTGGCTCCTTCTGACCTGGACGACCCCAACATATGCTTGCGGGTGTGGTTTCTGTGCCCAGGAGAGCCACAGGGAAAGAACAGATCTTTTCGGCTTTCATTGTAAAGGCTTCAAATTATATGGATTTTCCTCCCTCCATTAATTTGTTTCTGAATCTGTAAATGCCATCTGGGATTCTTTAAAAGTTTTCACAATCAGTGTTTGTTGTTTGAAAAATACTCCACTTGCCTTATTGCTGGCTGCGGAGAGAACCGACGCTCTGTTCTTCGTTCCACTGCGCCCCACTGCAGAGGCCCGGCTGACAATGCTCTGAGAGCCGCGTGTTGACAGATGAGAGGATGGGGAAGAGGCTTTGAAACAGCCCCAAGTCAAACAGAAAGCGAATAATATTAAGGCTGCTAGAGATGGAGGATCCTGGGAAATATTCGTGTTCCTTCGGTACAAATCGTGTGTGTGTGTGTGTGTGTGTGTGTGTGTGTACACACACATACATCTCTGCGGGGATTCGTAAGTGAGCCGGCTCTACCTTCCCGTAAGGAAGGGAGCGGGGCCTCAGCAGGGGTAAATGGGCTTCCCGCAGGTTTGCGAAGCTGCTCCCTGATCCAACCCGGGGTGCTCGAACAGCTCCGATAATGAAATGAAATGAATTTTCAACTGCTATAGAAATGCTGCTCAGCGGACCCACCCAGGCGTCCCTAGCGGTGCCCGCACCGAGGACGCATTCAGCACAGCTGTTCCAGCGCTTGCAAGTCTTCCCCAGGTTTTACTAGAAGCAACTCGCTCTCTGCCTGGGGTCCTTCGCCCAGGTTATCTCCACCTCTGAGCCGCAGGGGTCGGGGGTGGGGTCGGGGGTGGGGCCCCCGGGGGGGGGGTCCCCGCCTGCCCCACAGCTTTCCTTCAGGCCATGGCACACATGTGTTTTAAACCCCGCAGCGCCCCGCTCTCTGCAGCGCCCGGCTCTCGGAGGCCACGCGTGTGAGGCCCGGCCAGGACCAGCCAGGAGCCACCGCGGGCTCACACATACCATCCCTGTCCTGATTAGAATGCCCTGATTAGAATGATTTATTTACTTAAGCATTCACGTTTCTGGTTCTTTCCAAGTCCCCGAGATTTGAACACCCAAGAGTACTAAGTTTCTACCACTAAAAATGGCCAGAAGAAAACCAAACATCAAACTGGGGGATATGTTCACAATAAATGTCGGACGAAGGTTTATCATTCTTTTACAGAAACAGGTCTTACGAACGAGTAAGAACCCAGAAAACTTCCCACTTTCTTCCCCTATCAAACTACACAGGGCAGGGCAGGTCATCTGCAAACAATAATATGATTGGCCAATAAGCACATAAAAGACATGACATTTCTGTTATTTATATTTCTGAAATTTATGTTATTCATATTTCTGAGATTCCAATAACATGACATTTCTGTTATTCATTTTAGACTATATAGTCTAAAAATGAAAGAGGTACCAATTTTTACTTGTTTGAAATATTTAGTGCTTATAGGCTTAAAAATGATGAGCATTCTTTAGCACTTCGAGTGGAAGTATAAACTGGTTTTCTTGTGTTAGAAGTCAATTTATTTAGACCACTTATTGATTGATCCAATTGGTGAAAAATATTTAATAATAGGATAAAATGTTTACTTGTTTATGTAACACACCATTCTAGGCTCCTACAAACAGACATTTGCTCACAAAATATATATTACTAACTAATAAATTTGTAAGGAAAAGACTGAAAAGTTAGACATCAAAAGAGTATTTTAATTTTTAAATAACTACTTTTCGCTTCCCTATATTTTCTACATTTTCAGAAACAATCATATTTTGTTTTAATCAGAGAAAAAATTACAAATCATTGTGTACATTTGTTAAAAAATATACCTATGCACCCACCATAGTGTTCTTGCTACGAAGTTTTGGTATGTAGTTCTTTAAACAGTTTCACCATCCTTGTATATTCAAACACACAGCGCATAGGCAAGAAAGACTCTCCCCATAGCAGAACCTTCAGTCTCGGTGGAAGCAGTTATGGAGAATGAGAGCCACATGTGGCCCATCAGACTCATTACTCTGTAATTATATGTAATGTTGTAAATTCTAGTTTTCAGTTTTCCCCTGGTGTGTGTTTTTGTTTAAAAAGAAATCACTAGCACATCTCATTATACAGGACACGGTCAGTCTATGTTTCTAGAAAATGAATTGAACTTTGAAACATGGCTTTTGAGTTTTGGGCCCTGAGGGTAGTGATGTCCTGGGTATAGGTCGTACTTCACGGCGGAGTTTAGTGCAGTCTGAGTGGTGACTTTGCTTAGGCCTGAATTATACAGAGCACTGCGCAACTCCAAGATGGAGGAGCTGTACCTGGCTCAGGTGACATGGCCCACAGGATACATACTCACTGATGCAGAAAGCTCCTGTGTGTGAAGGGGTGGACTCAGAGAGCCTGCTGTGTCTGTGCCCTTCGCTCATTCAAACCTTATTATGCACACAGGTGACCCCTGCTGCCGGTTGGGAGACCTGCAAACGGCACACTGCCCGTCTCAGAGAGAGTCACTATCTTTTACCATGCATAGTCTCTCAAGTTCTGCATCACTCTGCCATTATAATTAAATAACTGAACTGGCTTTGGTATCCATGCCAATCTCTGATGTTCGTGTGTCAATAGGGTGGGCATTCAATTTTGTGTGCATTTTCTGTGTGTGTGCATGTGTGTGTGGAGAAATATTTGATAAATAGTATGTCCATTAAGTCTCAAAATAATCTGAATTTTTAAATATCCAATTATATAAAGAGAGGAAACTAAATCTTACAAGGAATTAAATAATTACGCACTACTATAAGGCTACAAAAGGCAAGATTCAGAACAGAGGCCTCAGAGATGAGAGAACTGAGTCCCTATCTCAATCCCGCCACTGCCTAGTCATGTGATAGTAAGACCGTTACCTAATACCTCTCCCCGCCACCCCCCTGCATGGCCCTCTCTCCAGAAAGCTACTCGAATGCTTTTACGTGGTGACGGCTTATGAGAGACAAAGGTGGAAGCTGCCAGATCTTTGGAGGACTCGGCCCACAGCTGGAGAACTGTTACTTCTGCCACCATCTGTTGGTCAGCACAAGTTACAGCAACACCAGCCCAGAATCCAGAAAAGAGAAGGCAGTCGTCTCTTAGTTAGGGAGAGGGCGTGCACGTGGAGGAATGGGTGGGGCCATGGGCCATCCTCGCAGGCCTGCCACAGACGGCTTGCTGATTGTCCCTAGATGGCTGGGAGAACAACTATCTCAGTGAGTCCACTCGCTGGACAGGTGCCTCTCAACAGGGACCCTCCAGGGACCCTCAAAGATATATCTGTACTGTATTTAGACATGGTTTTGACTCTCTTTCTTAGACATTTCTTAAATTTAAATACAATTTCAGTGACTGAGGGGGCTGCTTCTAGGCTCATGTGGAGTAAAGTGATACAGTGAAACCAGCCTTCAAATCCCTGGAGCTTGCTCACCAGCAGGGTCTCATGGGAAGTTAGAGACGGGGTGCAAAGCCAGCAAGCAGTTACGATTCACATTTATTGTACTCATACTCTCCCTTTCACTGCTAGTCATTAATCCGCTAATTCAAGAAATGCTTATTAATCATCTGTTACACGGCAGGACCTCTTCCAGATGTGAAGATACAGTGATGAGCAAGAGTGCCCCAGCTCCTGGGGTGACCTTCCGCCTTCTGGAAACTCTGGCTCTACTATCTTCCAGATGATCAGCCTACTCTTCAGTCAAGATGCACATCTTTGTGAAACCCACTGATCCCCAGCAAACAGGGAAACTTAACCAGGGTGGTTGTCTTGTTTCGTCAACTAAATTCCCAGTTTCTCAAGGTAAGATACTATGATCTGTATCTTCGATGCCTCAGTTTTTTTCACTTGGCAGTTTTATGATAAAGTGCTGTCAGTTGACTGATTTTTTTTACCAAAGGAGAGAAATTGTTAAATTTTGCCAAAACTCCCTTCCAAGCAGCCTCGCCCTCTCTTTTGTCCACCCCATGCCCTTAAGGCAGGTCGGAGACCTGAATCAGGTCACTTACATTTCACAGGTGAGATTTATTTACATTATTCTTGGTTGAAACTTCATTCAGACAGCCTCTCCTTTCGTTGGATTCCTGCGTGTTTCCTCACGCTGAACGCCATTGCTCTCAGCTACACTTCAGCACCGAGCTCTCTTTGGTCACAAGCATTCAGCACGCCTCTCTCCACAGCTGCCCACTCTGATACAGGAACAGGTCCATCACTTTTTCACGAAAGGAGACACATGCATGATTTCTGAGGCACTCTGCCACGACGTAACGTGCAAAGAAAAGTTTATGTCAAGGAGATTTTAGTTGTAAGCTTGAACAAGACAAAACATTATGTATGAGAAGGCATGCACTTGTCTTGAGCAGGCGAAGTATGGCCACTCGATGGATGAAAGTATACTGCTCAACACTGATTGACTATTAGCATATTACAATGTAACCTCCTATTGCAAAGATTCTTCATCTAAATGGTTTAGAAAAACCTGTGGGCAATTATTGCTAATGTCAAGCAATTTACAGCATGCGGGGATCCCAAAGCTTGTGACAAACTAGTAAACAGCAGCATCCCAAACTCAGCAGTGAGAACAGAAGCACAGAGAGGTTAAGGGGGTTGGCAAAGGCCCCAGAGCCAGTCACAGGGGACAGAGAGGTCATAAGAGACTGGAGGTCCATGGAACTCATACTGTAAGCACCATGGTACCCGAGTCCCTCGCACCCCAGACATCCCACCAACACTGCTGTCTGCTGCTCTCTTGCACTCCCATGTCTTACATTCATCAGATTCTCCTCCATGGTCCATTAACCTTCAAAGTACTGAGCATCACAGTGAATATATGGATGCAGTGGGGTTTGAACACCTGCATGGGGATAATGGGCAAAAGAAAACTGACAGAAACCAATTGTTCCCTAAGTAACAGATTCTTTTCATCAGTGTATAGGTGAGGATGTTGTTCACACAGGTCCAAATGATCCTTCACTCCTCTCTATTACCATTCCTGTCGGTAGATCTCTTCTGTAATTAGTCCCAAGTCAGAGAAATAAACATAGTGGAGTTAAAAATGAAAAATAACCTTAAATGCACAGAAACAAAGGAAAGATGTTTCTGTCACCCTTCAGAGAAAAATGAAAAAATCCTGCAAGACAGATTCACCCATGGAGGGTATTTGAGGGCTATAGGGCCTACTGTATTTGTGGTGGGACACAGGGTGGGATTTAAAACGGACAAGATTGATAATTATAGACCTGGATGCCCTGTATAATATTTATTTGAGGGAAAGGGCCCGAAGAGCTGTATGTAAGTTTTTCTGCCATTCTGAACCAAGAGGGATTATTGATCGGATAATAGCTCTGGTTGCCATGAGGGGCCCTCCTAGAGCTGGAGGGGGCCTGGTGCTGTTCTGTAAAGAGCGCTTCCCATACCTTTTGCAGGCTAAGCTTGTCAGTTGAATGCTGAGGTCTCCCCAGGTTGAGCTCGGAGATCCTTTCCAATGATTTCTTCTGACATTCCATCTTGCCCTGTGCCTTGTCCTTTTGCCATAGGACGGCTTGGATAACCTAAATAAGGAAGGGCCTTTGTGCCCCCGTCTGACAGATGAAAGTGTTCTCAGTCCCACTGTCTTCCATGAAGCTTTCTTTGACTACTCAGGCCAACCAATGTAACCCAATGCAGCTCAGTAAAATTAGATGGTAGTTTTGAGGGTGAGCAAAGAAATGAGAAGTAAATTGTCTCACTGTTCAGGAGCATGCAAGATCCTTTTTCTGTAAATAACTACTGTCCAAAATATCTCTATCATGCATGTGATCTTTATTTTTACTTAACTTTTCAGGGGAGGTTGTCTTATCTCTCCAATTATGTTGTTAATTCTTTTTTAAAATATATTTTATTGATTATGCCATTACAGTTGTCCCATTTCCCCCCCTTCATTCCCCTCCACCCTGCACACCCCTCCCCCACTATTCCCCTCCTTTAGTTTATGTCCCTGTGTCACAAGTTCTTTAGATTCTATACTTCCCCTACTATTCTTGCCCTGCCCCCTGTCTATTTTCTACCTACCGTCTATGCTACTTATTCTCTGTACCTTCTCCCCTTTCTCCTCCTCCCATTCTCCTGTTGCTAACCCTCCATGTGATCTCCATTTCTGTGGCTCCGCTCCTATTTTAGGAGTCCGCTTAGTTTGCTTTTGTTTTAGGTGTGGTTGTTAATAACTGTGAGTTTGCTGTCCTTTCACTGTTCCTATTTTTTATCCTCTTTTTCTTAGAAAGTCATGTTGTCAATTCTTAAAGGCTAGAAAACTTTCCCTTTGTATTTTCCAAAGCACTGTGTATAATTCAATGCTTTTAGTAATTGTTACTCTCTAGATATTTTTAGTCAATCTATCAATAAAAAATGTTAGTTGCATCTTTATAGAAAGTATCATGTTAGGCTCTTGACCCTTCATTCTAGAACTTTATCTTAGGAGTCCCTACCCAAAGGAGCAAGTGTGATGTCCACAAAAGATCAAACTTTTACAACCATAGCCTGGAGATTAGAAGTTATCAATGTATTATAGATCTGGAATTAGCTTGGGATTTTATAACATTTCCTATACGTCCCTCCACCTCACTCAAATTATGTAGAATCTTTATACATTAACATAGCATGGATACAGCCAAACAATAAACAGGAGTCACAGATATTTGAAAATATAAAAATCACCACTGATACTTAAAAGCTTGATGAGGACCCCCATTTTCAAAAGTGTTATGTAGGATGTTAATAATACACCAGTGTGGGATACAAGGTTAGGCAGGAACCCTTAATGAGAGGATGTCTCAGAGCCTTCACTTGACCGGAGCACATTATGAATCTCGGACAGGGTCATCACGTCTGCAACATTTCCCAAACACACTTAGAACGGGACTCACGTTTTCAAAATGTCTTGTAGGACTGGGCTTCCAGCAATGCCTCAATTGCCTAATCGATGAGGTTGCTAAGACATTGGATCCATCCTTCTAAGGATATGCAGAATGTGACGTAAGTTCTTTGTCAATATGTGATCTCTAGAAATCTACTTACAAGAAGTAGAAATTTGCAATGACTTTCAGCTCTATATTGATTTTTTTAAAAAGCTCTATTACAGACCTGGCTGGTATTGGTCAGTGGATTGAGCACAGGCCTCCAAATCAAAGGGTTGCTGGTTAGATTCCCAGTCTAGGGCACAGGCCTGGGTTGCGAGCCTGGTCCCCAGTAGGGGGCGTGTGAGAGACAACCACACATTGATGTTTCTCTCCCTCTCTTTCTCCTTCCCTTTCCCTCTCTCTAAAAATAAATAAATAAAATCTTTAAAAAATCTTTATTACAACCTGATATGTGACTTTGCTCTTCTCTAAACTCACTTTTAAACTGTCGCTCTGATCTGATCCTATATAGCAGAGTATGAACGGCATGCTTTCTTGCATCTGTTTCCCAAGAATCTAGCCTTGGTTTCCCATATGTACCATTCTTAAAATGATAATCAAGGATTAGATTAATTCCCCCGATACCAGAAAACATTCTGGGACCCTAAGGTCAAGGCTTTATATGTTATGCTCAAATGTCGCAAAGTGGTCACAGCAAATGAAGAAAAATTCCTCAGAGCCTCTCTGCGAAGAGTGATTTATTTTTATGTTTTATGTTGCTTTTGTAATCACCTTGATTGTCATGCCTAAATCCCTGCTTTTGTGGAAGAACTAACATCAAAGCAACATACCTGACAGGGTCCTTGCTTTCAATAAATTCCCTCATTAAACCCAAGAGGTCCTTTTGCTGATCAAATTGAAAATGTATGTGTTCACCCAAAGGGACCATATGCCTCTGAGTTTGGGGGCCCTGGAAACCACTGCCCTGACCCTTGTTGTTTTAAATGCACCCACACCTGAGACAACTACAAAGGCCCACTCCCCAGGCTGCGCACCCACCAGGCAACACCTGGTCCAGGCCCCACTAATTGATCACACGCGCTATACACATGGAAAGGAGCACACTGCTGCACACTTTCCTAATGACTTCCAGAACTCAACTCGTAGAACGTCATGAATTACGGCATGTGTTTAAGTTGTAATTGGGAGGCTGTGCCTCTTGTTATTTATTTTTAATAAGGACTCTTTAGAGAGAATAATGTTGAGATCTTTGGCACTGAAAACACAGCTCTCAGACCAGCAGCATCGACATCTTGTGGATCTTGTTAGAAATGAAAAACTGAATCTCTAGTCAAACTGGTTGAATCCAAAGCTCCAGGTCAACAGAACCCTCAGATGATTTCTAAACATTGAAGTTCCAGAAGCAATGAAATCTTGGAGACCTTTGGTTAAATTTCCTTTCCTGGACTTGAGGCCCACTCACACTCCTATACAGCTACAGATTTTTGCCTCTTACAGAAATAGAATGAACAGAGTTAGCAAAATAATGTGGTATTATATTAAGTGATATGAAAAAACTGAGAGTTTTTCTTAAGATAAATATCCTGTGTTGCATGTAATCATTGTAAAGTTCCTTCAAGATATAATTTCCAGGCAAAATTATGCTTATTTACTTTGATATTGCTGCTAACTTACAGAGGGCCTGTGGGCCTCAAAACACAAAAGAATGGTGGTCCTCAGACCAGCTGACATGCGCAATCATGTAGGATCATGTTATGATGGGCTTTCGTGAAAGTCAATCATTTCTGCTTTGGGGGATATTAATGAGAGTCATAAAGCACCCCCATTTGAAGCAGCTGGTCTTGTACCTGCTTCCCCATCAAATAAATGAGTTGGGTTTTTGGAAAGAGATAATTTTGAACCGGAGCTTAGAGGAGTGTGGATAGTATCTAAGTGATGTTTAATGCTTTGGACAGAGAGAATCGTGGTGGGGTAGAAAAGCGCTCTGGTTTCCATTTAATGGCATGATGTTTGCTTCACTATTTATTTTGAAAGGTCCTCAAATGAAGTCTAGTACAGAGAAGAGAGTCGTTCACTGATCTGAGAAAGCAAAGAGCTATAGAAAAAGAAGCATAATTTTGAAACAAACTTCTCAGTTTTTAACAAATTGCAGATTTTCTATTCAGTTGTGTTTGATTCCCTTCAAATTAGGCATTTGGAAGGTGCCCAGATTTTTTTTACTCCCACGGTGTTGCCGTTGCCGGGAACATTTTTCTCCTGACTTTTCTTTGAAAGCTGCCCCCAGAGTAATCTCATGGGCATCACAGGGCAATGTGTCCTCACTGGTGATTCTTCATTTTAAATGTTGCTCTCAAGTCTGATCTCCTTCCTTATCGCCCAAAGTTAGCTCCCAGTGCTCTTGAAAAATGTCCCCCCAAATGAGAAACCAACTCTAAGATACACCTTGCACCATTCGATTATTTAAAAGTTAGCATCCCAGCTTTGTTACCCCAATAAGGAATTCCAAGTCTGGCCAACAGCTACATGACAGAACCAGCTCCCTCCATTTGTCTTGGTGGAGGAAGAAGATACTCAGAGGAAGATAAAATACTCAAGTGTCTGTAGAAATTCCGGTAGGTTTTTGCAAAGATTATTCAGTTCAGTCTACAGGCATGTCTCATCACATGTAGTAGCTGTTTGATTTTGCATGTGTGTATTATGCAACTAGTGGACTCTCTAGAGATTTATGCATCTCTCAGAAACCCTCAGCCTCAACTCCCCTGCCCGTGTGCTGTGGAAAACACAGCCCTGCACTGGGGATGCCCAGCATCACCCCCTCCGCACCCCCCCGCCCCATCCCAAGGGCCAAGGGTTGGGTCAAGTTTGAGTGACAGCCTAGTGTTTGGATTCTATCAGAGCATAGAGGTGTTAGGAGATATCATAGATGACTTGTGAGTCCCAGTGGAGTCTCACAAGGATCTGTGGAGACAAAACTCTTGAAAATCCTTGGGGGTATATGAGTGCAACTTTATTATAAAGACTCGGGGGCCTGGAGGAGAGAGTGGTGACTATTTGCAGGGAATCTGGAGTCAGACAACCCAAACTGAAATTCCAGCCCTGCCATTCTCAAACTGCAATCTTATGATGTGCAAGGAATGTTAAATAATTTTATTAACCACTTATCCAACAAATATTTAGGTCTCAGAGGGTGCAGCAATGAACAAAATCCCTACCTGATAATTTTACTAAAATGACGATAGCATTCAATTACTAGGCTCTTACTGTGTAGGTCAATCTATTAAGGTGCTTTATATACATTGCCTTAATTAATTCTTATAACAGTACTATGAAACAAGTATTAGTTATATTCACTTTACAGTTGAAGAAATTGGGGCATAAGCAATTAAATTACTAACATTAACAAAATTAGCAAGTGTCAGGGACAGAGTTTGAAGCTGTTTTTTTTTTTTTGTTGTTCACAAGGCCTGAATGCTTAGCCACTCACACCATCCAGCACGTAGTAGGGAAAGGCGTAACTCAAAGGACCGCCAACCCGGATAAGATCATAGAGGCCACATTAAAGACAAACACATCCTGTTTGTCCTGGGACCGGGTCGGGAATCACATGTCAGAGAAGGAAGAAGCAGGTCTACATTTAACTGGAGGGATGTCAGTGAGATTATCCTGAAGAATGAGACGGCAGAGGAGATCAGAAGACCTTTCTAGGTAGACAAAAGTAGACATATTAATAATAATAACCTTCCCTGTAGGAATTTATAAGAAATTGCTCATGCATTGCTCCACAGAGCTCAAATAATTGCCCCTGCTTTATTCTAATGAGCTTTCCTTCTTGTGAGGAAAGGAATAGGGTACTAATTTTGGTCTCTCATTTGCAGAAGGGAAAAGTGACTTTTCAAGGGCCTAAATAAATCTTTCAAGAGCATGTAAAACAAAAACAAAAGTACAGGTTTGGATCAGAGGCAGCATTTTAGTCCACTGTGTGCTCACATACTCAGTCCACAGCCCTATGCATGCCCTATGATGTGCTCTTTGCAAATACCTGGCAAATTCATCCACATTTTTCCTTTTCCTTTTATGAATAGAGCTTTCTCAGGAGGACTGTGGGGACATGTGTACATTTTGAAAACAAGGTGGAGATTCATGGTTCCATCACAAGGAAACTGGGATCACAGTAGATTGCTTGCAGGAGCTTATTTGGGTTATTTCATTGCTCTCACCTGGACTCCTTCTGCAAGTGGTTGATGCCTACAAGTGCAGAGGGGGAGGTAAAGACACGGATATGGTAACTTAGCTTCACCCAGCCCTTTAGCGACTCAGCCAGGCCAAGGCATGAAAAGGACCATAGTCTTCATTTATTTTCTTACCTCTGAGTGTTTTCAGCATGTGGACTGTCCCAGAGTGCATGGGTTGGTGCCTCCAAATGTTATTTATGAGCTTGCATGGCATAAACTTACCAATTGTTTTCCCCACCTTCTTGGTACTAGAAATACTTTAATTTGATCATATAGCCACCTCTCCCCACCCCAATCCCTCCACATAACTTTATTTACAACCTTCCTTGCAATCATTTGAGTTAGGCAGCTAACTTCTGGCCTATAGGATAGAGGCGGAAGCTGATTGACTGTTCAGCTGCCAGGAAGAATCCTAAGGATGGAAGGCACATTCTTCTCCCTCCCTGCTCCTTTACAATGGCTGGAAAATGAACCTAATAGCTGGAGTTCCAGCAGCCACTTTGGGCCATAAGAATCACTATGAATGAAAGCCACAAGTACAAGAACCAGACAGAAGAAACCTTGATACCATGTCCCGCCGTGCTAGCCCTAGACGTCATGACTTCTTAAAGTGACAAAGAAATAAACTTCTATCTTGTTTAAATCACCATTATCTTGGGTTGTTCTATTGCTCATAACTGAACCTAATAGAGGCTGGAATAACCTCTTGGTTATGGTAGTACACTTCTCAATCAGGAGAAAAAGTGTCTTCCTCCAAGATTCCATAAATAATTGCTAGGGCGGCAGTTATTAATTAGACCACTTAATTGGCAATTTATCGAGGACTATATTTTAATACTTCTTATTGTCATTGTTTTAAACTCATATTTAAAACATCAATTATAATTCAACTTGTTGTATACTTCCATGTATTAAACCTGATTTTGAACTAAATTAGGGGCTTCATCCATCTTAGAATCCCAGATAATCAAGTGATAACTTAGAGATGCATTTACCATCTGTGTTAAAATTGGAAATACAGTTTTTCCTGGATATGATCTACGCTTTCATATACAGAAAGGTACTTTAAAAAATTGAGGTAGCATGCAGCATAAGAACTTGGTTGAAGTTGCCCATCCTCGTTGTGCCTTAGTTTCCCCATTCAGAAGACGTGATCATATAAAATGCGACCTTTGGAAGTAGGCTCTATACTTGGTCTCGTTTATAGGCTCTAGACACCCTGAGACTCAGAGATGGTAAATCGCCCCAGTTCACAGAAGTAGGAAGGGGTGCCGGTGAACTCACATCCTGGCGCCCTGCATTTCCAACAACACTGCTTGCTGAAGATGTAGCCCTGAAGAGGCTACCATACCAGCTTATTTTTCTGCCCCAAACCAACTCCTCTGGAATTTTCCTTTTAGAGCCTACTAACTAGTTCTACCATTCACTTTACACTGGCTATCCACTACTTTGTATTTTTTTTTAATCTCTTAGGATGCTTTCCCAAACCTGACACGAACGTCTTGAGAGGAAGAACTCCTTATATAAACCTTGGTCTCATGTCTCTTTCAAAGAGTCAACAGATAGTGTTGACGTGGATGATGGGTCTGTGTTGAAGTGCATTGTAAGCCACAGGCAACAAAAAGGGGCATCAACTCTAATAGTTTCTACCCCAGGCTGGGCCTTCTTACAATAAGGAATTTGGCACAAATGATACAGCACCCAGATATAAAACCTACAACTCACACTGAGCAATGCAATTTGCCATGGACTCTTAAAATAGTAAAACAATTACTCACATAATCATCAAAACAGATTTTTCATTCATTGTGTATGCTTCAGTTTTAACAAGAAGTATTTCATGTTGTATATTAAATAAATTTCTTATTTTTGGCTTGTCTACATTAGAAGGAACTTTTTTAAATTGAAGGATCAAGAAGTAAATTCTCAATCTGAGCTATAGGAGATTAACTTAAGAATTAGTTTGGGACTCCTTAGATGCATATTGTAATGATTTCAGGGAATAGTACATAACTATTGATATTTATTACTTACTCTTAAAATGGCAATAGTATAATCTCAGCCTCTAGTAAAATAAATTAAGGAGAAAAATTAATATTTAATAATGTCATTGTTAAAATCCCTCAGACAATTGCTATTAAAAGTATGTGCAATTTTAGAAGCAAAATGGTCAATTTAAAAAATCTAAAATTTGAGAACAGATAAGTTAGGAAGTCTATACCACTTATATTTATAGAACAGTCTGACATTCAAAACTACATCATAGATTTACTCTAATAAAGGATGTACTTTAAGTATCTTTTTTTGGATGCAAACATTCTACAACAGGAACATTGCATTCAAGTTAGTTCCATTTTGAACTAAAGACCAGACAGAATCACTGTAATCTTAACAGTATCTAAAAATTTTGTAGAATTTTATAGTTCATAAGTGACTTTGGCCTCTATTATCGCATTTATTTTGCATATGAATTCTGAAATATCAGGTATTATTCCCCATGCCCATTTTACCAGGCAGGAAACCAAGAAGCAAAGTTTCTTTCCCAGGGTCCCATGGACAGTGAGCAGCTGTCATTTCTTCTGGGTTCAAATACAGTGGTCTTCCTAATAATACATGCTTCATAATCTTAGCATAGGTCAATAGCAGATTTCAAGTCCAGCATCTGATTTTCCTTCCCAGAAAAGCTCAAACAAAGAATTATTATAACTGATATATTGTATGAATTACAAGTTAAGTTAAAACACATTTATCCCCAGCCTAACCCTCCAAAAATGCAAGAATGCACAGGAATCTATCAACTACCCTAAATGCATGTGCATTATCTATAGGTAGGTACCAAGTCTAATTTACTGCAGGAGAAAAGAGGAATCATTTGAATTCATCTGGAAAAAAAGTAGTCAAAAACCCTTGATTTCCGCACCCCCCCCCACACACACACAATCTAAAGATCAAGTCAGAACTGCCAAAATCTCTTTCCCCAGGTACAGAGGTGCACAGTCCTTTTGCCAAGTCAGCCAGCAGTTTCTTCCCTGGGTGAAAGGGAAGCCTGGGTGTACAGCCTGTGGGCCTCCAGGGAGTGTGTCCCCCGGGGGGCTGTCTTCAATGATCCTGGCCCAGGTGCAGGATAAACTAATGCTCTTGTGAGTGTGTTCCCCCTTTTGATAGTAATAAAAAAGTTATAATTGCTTTTTAAACAAGTTTTCCTCCATGTGTGGGATCACTCCGGCCCGGAGTGCGCCACCAAGCCTGCTAATGACCGACCCCAGAGTTCACTGATCCCAAGCACATCTCACTCTGGTGGGTGAATATTGGCACTCAGCTCACTTAGCAAGACTATCTATTA